>NC_140483.1:16125000-16782500 GCF_964271855.1 Acomys minous | reverse complement strand
AACCTGTCGAGGGAGGAGCTCACAGCCACTGGTCACATGGTGTCCAGGAAGCAGAGGCAGGTGAATGCTGGGGTTCACTTCACTTTACTTTTTTATTATTTAATAAGGATGTCCCCTAGCCCCTCCATAAAACTGTTCCACCCATATTTAGGGAAGGGCTTACTACCTGAATGAACCTAATCTAAACACACACACACACACACAGAGTTTGTCTCCTAGGTGATTCTTTTTTTTTTTTTTTTTTCGAGACAGGGTTTCTCTGTGTAGCCTTGGCTGTCATGGACTCTCTTTGTAGACCAGGCTGGCCTCGAACTCACAGCGATCTGCCTGCCTCTGCCTCCCGAGTGCTGGAATTAAAGGCGTGCGCCACCACGCCCGGCTTCCTAGGTGATTCTTGATTCTATCACGTTGACAATAAAACACAGTAAACCCGTCTCTTTAGTCTACGTTCAGGATTGGACCCGGGGCCACACGTGTGCTCCGCTGCTGAGCTCTGCCGTCAGCCCTCTTCTCAACCCTATGATTTTTATCTTTTTTTATTCAATTTTCTAGGAACTCCAAGTTGCATTTTTCTTTTACTCAAGTTTTTCTGGTGGAATGGCAACTTGTGTTTCCCCCTTGAACAGTTGTCTGTACTGAGCGTAAGATAGGTATGCTGGGGTGGAGAGACGGCTCAGAGGTTAAGAGCATTGGTTATTTACTCTTCCAAAGGTCCTGAGTTCAATTCCCAGCAACCACATGGTGGCTCAAAACCATCTATAATGAGATCTGGTGCCCTCTCCTGGCCTGCTAGCTCACATGCAGGCTGAATATTGTATAAATAATAAATATTTTTTTAAAAAAAAGATAGGTGTGCTATCACTAGATAGGCACTAGATCTTGCACTAAAGGCACTTAAATTATGAGCTCATGTGAAAGCTGTCATTTTCTCCATCTCTTAAAGCAGTTATATGAGTTTAACCCTCTTTGATATTTGTATGTTGCCAGGTGTGATGGTGCATACCTGTAATCCCAGCACTCAGGAGGTAGAGGCAGGGGGATCTTTGTGAGTTTGAGGCCAGCCTGATGTATAAAGTGAATCTAGGACAGCCAAGGCTACACAGAGAAACCCTATCTGGAAAAAAATTATATATATATATATATACACACACACACATATATTGTGTGTGTGTGTGTGTGTGTGTGTGTGTGTGTGTGTGTGTGTTCATCTTTAGATTTTCCTAAATAAGTTAACAGTTGTTTACTAGGTATAAATCTAATGTGTCATGGTTTGTTTGTGTCTCTGCCTTGTTGAATTCAATCTGGAAATATTTACTTTAGGATATTTATATCTATGTATTTGGGCTTTGGATTTTGTTCTGTTTGGCTTGGTTTTAAAAAAGAGACATTTATTTTATTATGATGTATATGTTGTGTACGTGTAGGGACATGTGTGTATGTGAGCACAGCACCCATAAAAATTAGAAGTGTCAGATCCCCAGGGCTGGAATTACAGGCAGTTTTGGCTTTGCCTTTTGCGACAAGGTCTCATGCTTTAGCCTAGGCTGGGCCTGAACTCCTGATCCTCCGCCCTCAGCTTTCCAGGGGTATGTCAGCCTGCCCAGCTCTAGCAGTTTGTTTTAAGATTCTAAATATATTAGGCTATTACTTTCTTCTTGTCATTTCTTTTTCTAAACAGGGTCTCTAGACAGCCCTGGCTGTCCTAGAACTTACTATGTAGATCGGGCTGGCCTCAAACTCACAGAGGTCTGCCTGCCTCTGCCACCAGATTGTTGGGACTAACATCATGTGCGACCACGCCTGGCTCTGAAGCGACTTCTCTATGAGGCTGCACAGTCACAGAGCATGATGACATGATATCTGTTCTTGAAAATCTGTTGGTATCTGCCTTGGGGCCAACTAAGTGATGGATGTTTATACGTACTCTGTTTGTGCTCCAAAAAAAAATGTTCCCTCTAGTTGTCTAGGCAAATGTGTGGTGTTGAGCCTGTAAGGTATAGAATGATTTTTAGTGCCCAAATGCTGTCTCAAGGCCAGAATTTTGTCAATTTATAGATAATCAGGATCAGGGATTTAAGGAAACTATTTCACCCAAATGGCATTAATCCATAAATTGTAGAAAAGGGAAAAAAAAATGTGAAACCAGGAAAGGAGTTATCTATTAAGAGACGAAGGGAAGGCTAAGAGTTAGGGTCAATTAATGTGTTCTTTAAGTTTTTTAGAGGGGGCCAGGGATAGAAATCAAAGCCAGGGCCATAACCTATCTGCACAGCCTCACCCATCAGTCCTCTCAGATCCATCTCCAATGTTAACACATCAAACAGCTGCAGAAGTAACTTTTATTCTCCTGTTCTAATTGTCTCAAATGCTTACTGCCTCCTCCTGCTAACTTGGGCCTAGTCCTGGAAGCTTCTAGCCTCTATACAATCTAACTTGGGCCTGGAATGTTTCAGCCCTGGAGTCTTACTGCTTAATGAGCTCACCCTTTCTTGTTCTTGGTGAGCTCTGGGCTGGCTGGTTCAACTCAGCTGTTCTGGCTTTAACTCTTCGACCAGCTGACTTACTCAGTCTGGCTACTCTCTTGGCCTGGAATTGGCCTCAAGCTAACTCAGCAATTTAATCTTCCGGCTTCTTTTTATTTTCTGGCTCATTCCATCTTCACCTGAGTGTTCTCTCTCTCTCTCTCTCTCTCTCTCTCTCTCTCTCTCTCTCTCTCTCTCTCTCTCTCTCTCTCCCCCCCCCTCCCTCCCTCCCTCCCTCCTTCCTCAACCCCCCCCACCTCTCTGCAATCCACCTCTCTGTTACTGTCCTGGTAAACTGCCTCCATTCTCTGTAAAAACTGCCTCTTAAGTAGCTTCCCTTCCCTCTCTTTTCTCATGAGAGGTGGACATATCCTTGTCTGTCAATTCTTCTCTGATTTGTCACTTTCTCTGCCACTCAATTACACATCACTTTCAAATATGGGTGCTTCCTTCTACAAACTAACTTTACCTTCATTGTTTGGGATTAAAGGCATGTACCACCACGCCTAGACCTAAGCCTTTCTTTACCTGGTACTTTCTGGCCTTGAACTCAGATCTGTTTGCTTCTGTCTCCTGGATTAAAGGCATGTTTGTATTCCAGCCGGATCACACAGACCTAGAAGGTGTTTGGATGTGATCTCTTGCCAGAGCAGCCATGTTCTGAATTAACATTCCTCCACAGTCGACACAAAGAAGGAAGGAAGGAGGAAAAGGCATTGTCATTCTCACAGCCACGTAGATCAATAAGTTATATGCAACTTTTATAGCAATCCCTTGCTTCAATTCACTGATGTCAGCCCCAGGATGAGGCAAAACTAGGACGGAGCAAGTAACCAACGAACTGCCAGGGAAGGAGGCAGCAACGTCGAGCCTCCAGTGCTCTCACAAATTAAATTGCATACCCTAACTCTGTCAGTTAAAAATGCCAAAACTGCTGCTTATGTTTTTCTTCTCTCCTGACATTCCCAAAATATAATGAAAAAGATCTTATATTAAATCCACAAGAAGTGAGAGATGGTTCATATTTGCTGGGGGGGAGGGGTAAAAACAAAAAAACAGTGAAAAATCTGTTTCGTCTTAATTTATAGTGCTATATAGTGCTATATAAAAGCACGCATTTTCTTTTTTTATCTGTATACGTCCATGTAAAAGGTGCATATTTCTGCTGATGGCAAATATCAGATGAAATAATAATTCAGAGCATTGTCGAGGCTTGTGTAACTCTGATAAAAGAATTACATAATGGCAGCTCCCCTACAGGAACAAAACGTTTCTGACTTAAAGTCTTTGGGGCGGACTCATCCCAGCGGCAGCTAAGTGTGCAGGGTAGATGTGGAACATGTGGAACGAAGGGACTGCGAGTGCTTGAAATTCACTTCAAGTCCAGATGAATTTTAAGCGTCATGTGCACATCAGATTTCAAGGAATTAGTAAAAAGGATGTGAGATACTTTACTGATCATTATTTACACAGTGATTTCATTTTGGGTCAAGTATATTATGAAAATGAATTTTGTCTGCCCTTGGTGACTACTTGACAAAGCTTAATTAATTACATGTACCCAGAGGCTTATGTTATAGCCTACTGCATGATGCCTCCAGAGATGGGCGAGGTCTGTCAAACTTAAGGTACCCTGGATAATGAATAGTACAAAAATAATAATGACCCAAGGACTTAGAAGTTTTATTTCTAGTATTCGAAGATGAAAACTAGTGGTTTTTTGAAACTTGCGTCTTTGCTTTTCTAAATTGTAACTAAGTTCATTAAGTGAAGGATCCAAACCTAATATAATTTGTTCTACAAAATACATGTAATGAGTACTCACTTCCAGCTGAGTGTGGCGGCGGGCGCCTGAAATCCCAGCAGCCAGGGGAGTAAAGTAATTGGTTCACTATGAATTTGAGGCTATCCTGGGCTACATAGTGATTTCCAGAATAAGGAGGAGGACTTACTACTTCTCACATTATTTTAATGCTCCGTGGCCTCAGCAAGCCTCAACAAGTCAGACTGATGGGCAGTGGTCATTACCTTACTTTTAGCTCTAGGCTCATTTTCCAGGGAGGGTAGAGCTCTTGGAAGCCTGGTGACGTCCTGACCGTGTATAGAATCTCTCAGATACAAAGGAGAAATTGCTGTTAATATTCACACCCTGCCTTTTCTTCCACAGATATTATATCAATAGCTCAGACTACACCATTTTCAGTACCAGGACTTATGTAAGTATTGGAATTTTTTGAAAGATTAGTATGTTTGAACCTTCAAAGAGTTGGTCATACTCCGTTTTATAACTGTTTTATCTGCATCTCCTCTTTCTTCTCATTATCACTCTGCTGTTGGGACCCTCTCCGAGACAAACTCATGGTCATGTTGGATACTAGTTTAGTTGATTACAAAAATTTATAGATTGGGCTGAGGAAAATGCTAGGGTATCAGAGGCAAAGCAAAATGAAAAATATGAAATTCAGAAACAAACTTTAGAAATTAGTAAGGCACATAACTAAGAATAATACTGAGATATGAACAGAAGAAAATGGGCCAGACCATGCAACACCACTTTGTAGCAAGACTGTATCTTCTAAAAACAAAAACAAAAACAAAAAAACTAGAATGGCTTTCCAGCCTTGATGAAGGAAGATCAGGAGGAAGGAGCTGGAGGCGAGGAAAGCTACAAAGTGCAAGTACCACTGGGATGTTTGCTGGGAGGAAGACAGGATAGCATAGAGGGCCAAGAACAGACTTAAACTGCCCAGATTGTGTCGTGAAGCTTATTTTTAAACAAATGCAAAAGAGTCTCAGTTATTTGTGTGAAAGCCAGGGTAAGAAATAAGCTAAGAGAAACAAACACTGTTTTATAAAAATAACTTCAACAAGCCCTTAAATATGTGCGTAGTGGATCTGGAACCCTGACTGGACACAGTGAGGTGATGCAGAGACACGTACGGTGAGTGTCAGGTGGGCTGTGCACTCTAATGGAGCTGTACCCACGAATGCAACAACCTGGACCTCAACTAGTTTACTATGTACAACACGGAAGGGTTTGCTAGTCTGGGCGGGTCCCCCCAGGTGAGCAGCCTCAGACTGAGAACGTGAGAGGAGGAAGCTGAAGCTGCTAAGGTTTGCACACAATGAGTAATTGTCTGTGAATACTCACTTGGGCCAGAGTAAGAAGGCTTTGGCAGCTTTGAGCCTGACCCATATAGGGAAAAGCTTTGATACTTTGCTGTGCCCATGTCCACAGTACACACTCAACTTAGGGCTTGATCTACTTGGGGCTTCTTCTGCTCCCTACAATGTAGAAAAAAATTAGGCAGTGCTATTTTATGTGGTTTTGTGATTTGATAGTCACCAAAGGGCGGGGTGTGTGTGTGTGTGTGTGTGTGTGTGTGTGTGTGTGCAATTAAAATGTATACTCTTACTCAGTCTAGATCTTTGCCAAAAAATGGATATTATTAGATTTTGTATTTTTTAACAAATCTATTACTATTTCAAAAAATGAATTTATTGTGGGAATGGCACACACATGTAATCCCGGCACTTAGGAGGCAAAGTCAGGTGGATCTCTGTGATTTCCAGGCCAGCCTGGTCTACAGAGTAAGGTTCAGGACAGCCAGGGCTACACAGAGAAACCATGTCTCAAAAAACAGCAACACCCCCAAAATAATTTTTTTAAAAATGTCAGCATCATCACCATTGTTTTCAGTTCTCTGAGGAACAACAGAGTTCACCTGTGGCTCATACCCTTTGCCCGTCCCTATTGACTTTTCCTGTCTTCTTGATGACATCTCCTACCACAGAGACACTTGCTGTTAATTGCTGGAGTAGTCACAGTGGCAAGGAAATGAAATCAGCCTGTTGCTGTGATAAAACACCATGACCAAGGCAACTTACAGATGGAAGCGTTTACTGGGGGCTTACGGTCCCCATCACTATCACGGTGGCGACTCGTGACAGCAAGCACCAGGCACGACAGCTGGAAGAACTGAGAGCTCACGTCTTGAACCACAAGCAGGAAAGAGAGGGAACTCAAAACGACAGTCTTTTGAAACCTCAAAACTTGCTCCCCAGAAACATAGTTCCTCAAGCAAGATCACACCTACTAAGTCTTCCCCAAACAGCTACCAACAAGGGGCCAAGTATCCAAATGTCCGGATTATGGGGCGCATTTCATACAGCCCAAGTCAAGGTCATACTGTCTCAAGGTCATCTGTTAACAGACGAGCAGATAGTGAAATGTCACATGTACACAGTGGAATTGTATTCAGCTGTAAAGAAAAGGGGGACTATGCAGTTTTCAGGGAAATGCACGGATCTGGAAGTTCACTGATAAGTGTTCTGCACCTACAAAGTGAGCCCATTCAAGCCAAACTAAAGTTTATAAAGGCACGCTTACTGGGGGCAGCACTAACCTCACAGGAGATCAGGGAAGTCGCAGTGCAGACAGGCAAATAGAAAGGTGAGGTGGAGAGAGAGACGGGAGGGTGGGGAGGAGGGAGGAGAAGAAGAGGAGAGGAGAGGAGAAGAGAAACAAAATGTCTGGACTATATAGTGAAGAGCCTCTGGGGGCTAGAAAATCCAGGCTGGGACTGAGGGATGCTGGGAGCACCTGGAGGCTAGGTCCACTTTGGTACGTTAAATAAGCACCTCAGTCACTTGTCCAGGGTCTGAATCCCAACATCCTCTGCTGGTTTATGTGGTGATGGGGATCAAACCAAGGGCATACATGCTAGGCCAAGCAATCTACCAGTTGAGCCACATTACTGGACCTCTCCTCATCCGTTTCCCTTAAGGGGGGTTGGGTAGGTTTTTGGTTGCTTTCTCGGGCTATAGATATATATTGTCATTAAAGGGTATAAGCCGGGGGTGGTAGTGCATGCCTTTAATCCCAACACTCGGGAGGCAGAAGCAGGTGGCTCGCTGTGAGTTCGAGAGGCCAGCCTGGTTTACAAAGCAAGTCCAGGACAGCCAAGGCTACACAGGGAAACCTTGTCTCAAAATACCAAAAAACAAACAAACAAACAAACAAAAAAACCAAGTATAGAGATAGAGGTTGTTAAAAAAAAAGGGGGGGGACTATACAGAGATGTAGGGATGATAGGACAAAAAGTATATTATTGAATCTACTCCTCAACTTAAGGCCTTAATTGTTACTCACAAATAAGGTTAATTTTAATAGCATCTTGGTTAATTAATTACAAACTCAAACCCAGAGACTAACATTGGCACAACACTGAGTGTATTCAAATTTCTTTCCTCGTGCACTTATTTGTACATGCAGCTCCATGCAGGCTCATGGCATGTGCTGTGTCACAGAAGCCCGACCACGGTTATGTTACAGAAACTGCTCCATCACTACTAGGCTCCCTTCTGCAGTTCTCTTGCAAGACAGCGTAGTACCTGCTCTCCAAGCTTGTTACCACAAGCTGGTTCTCCTTTTCCGCGTTTTGTTTTGCCTATGTGGCAAAATGTTCACAGTTACATAAAACACTGTAACACCACCCCGTGACAGGCTTTTCACCCACTGCCGACGCAGTCGGGCTCATCCCAGTGGTGGCCTCAACAGCCCATGCCACTCCTGCTTTGCTGTGGATTGAACCCAGGGCCTCAGGTGCTACAGCACTGAGCTGCATCTTTGTGTCATTAATTTAGCATCACTTCCCTTTTTATCTCTTCCTTCTCTTTGACAACTCCATTCACACACTGATAACATCTACCAATTCCTCCCATTACTTCCTGTTCCTACTCCCCTAACAGGGTTCCCCTACCACCTTCATTGTGCCCATGATTAAAACAAAACAAAAACAAACAAACTCCACTGAGTCCACTGAGTGCTACCTGGTGGGCTGTCTGCGGATCATGCTCGGTCATTCCTGTCCAGAGAGAGCACTCACAGGACACCTCTCCCTCCTCCTGCTCCCGCCTTCTTTCTCTGCCCCCTTCCACAATGTTCCCAGAGCCTTGGGGAGTTGAGGTGTCCCCTTTAGGGTTGAACAGTCGACAATCCCTCCTGGGCACTTTTGACTACTTGTGACTCTTTGCGTTCCGGGTACAGTCTCGAGCGCGGCCTTCCACAGACATCATCGCCCTTCTCGTCCCCTCTTTTTCTGACAACTGTGGGATTTGACTGCGATGCTTTTTTCTCTTTGAAAGGTTGGAGTTTTTGTTTGTTTGTTTGTTTTGTTTTGTAATTTTATTTGTTATTATAATATGGGGAGGGGCCGGAGATACACGCCACAGCACTCCTGTGAAGTCAGAGAACGGCCTTATGTGGGTTGTGGGGGTCAAACGCAGGTTGTAACACTTATGGACAGGCGCCTTTACCAGCTGAGCCACCTTGATGGCCCGGTTTAAAAAAAACAAATAGCAATAACAGCAAAAAAACAAAAACAAAAACCACATGAAATTATCTTTCCCTATCATTAAGTTTGGAAGGGTAGTTAAAAATAACTCTCTGGCTGCGCTGGATTTATAAAGTACACCGAACCCAGAATGCCTTCCGTGCCAGCCCTCCTGTCAACGATTTCCCCTTCCTCAGCCTGGGTTGCTCTTCCTCCCCATTGCACTTCTCTTCCCAGCATTCCTGTGAGGCCTCGGGCCGGCTGATTTTGGAAGTCATAGATTCCTCCTGCTGCTCCCACAGGTGTCTGGGACTCAGGGGTGGTTCACCCCAATCTGCCCAGTCAGTGAGGTCCCTTGTTGTCCTGTGGGTTTGTATCCTTTTTTTTTTTTTTTTTTTTTCTACCCTAGAAGTTCTGTTTTTTTGGGTTTTTTGGGTTTTTTTTTTTTAATGCAAATTGATATAAAAGCTTGCATCACTGTTCCTACCTAGTTGCATTGGTAGCTTTTCCTATAGCTGGGACAAAACACCCCCCCCCCCCCCGCAAGAAGGAACCTAAAGCCGGGGTTGTTTTACGGCCTACACTTGAAGGAGATCCATTCCACTGTGGTGGGGAAGGCATGGGACAGTGGGAGGTTGGCCGGTGGCATCAACAGCGTAACTGGACTTTCAGCTACTTTATTGGTTTCTTTTTCCTACCGCCTTTTCCCATCCCAATCCCTTCCAACCCTGCAGCACTGGGGAGGAGAGAAAGAAAGATAGAGGGAAAAGAGGACCTCAGTCTGTTAGACTACTTCCTGCTGGCTAGGGGCGTTGAGCTCCCGGGGGCAAGTTTGATCTTCGTCGTCAGGGCCATCTCCGACTTCTACTTGTCTCTTTCCACGTGGTCACTTGACAAACCACAGCAAACTTCAGCAGCAGCCACCCATGCTGCTCTCAGGGCTCTGGCATTTTTTTATACCCTCTGAAGAGTTCCCCAGAATGCCAAACATAAACTATCTGGTCCCGGCAGAATCACACCCTTCCTAGAACAGGAGACTGAATCGTAGCCAGCTGCTGTGGACCAGCTGAAGCAGCCCCGTATCCCACACCTGGGATTAAAACAAAAACACAGCCACATCATATTTCTGTGTTTTTAAAGAAAACAAAATTCTCACCACACTACAGTCTGCAAGTGAGGCGCAGGCTAATAACTCAAGGGACACATTTAATGACCCAGTTCCCCCAGTAAGGCCTTCCCAAATGGCACGACCAGGCGAGACCCAAGTGTTCAATTTCAAACACGTGAGCCAAAAGGGGCGTGGGGAGGGTTGGGGGGGAGGGGCAGGGTAACTCACTTTCAAACCACAACAGGAGTATAAAGTCAGAGTTTTCTAAAGGGTTCATTAGATTTAGTAGACTGACTTACTGGCTGTGATTCAGGTAGTCCAACAACAGCTTCCTCCTGGTGAGAAGACCAAAAACCTGGAAATTGTTCAGTCCATGAGATTGGACGTCTCAGAGGTCATACTCTGGCAGTGGAGACCCAGAGAAGTCGTAGAGAGCTTGAGGTCTTCCCTCTACATTGGAGTCCTGAAGAAGTAGGTTCTAACACCAGCAAAGGAACGCCTCAGCAGCAGAAGAGATGAACTTACCAGCAAGAGTGAAAGCAAGCAGGCAAAGAGCAAGAGCTTCCTTCTTCCATGTCCTTTTGCATGGGCTGCCACCAGGATGTGTGGCCCAGATTTAAGATGAGTGATTGCACCTCAAATGAGCCAATCTAGCAAATCCCCGACATGTGTGCCTAGTTGCTAACGTTTTGGCTGATTCTAGATGGAATCAAGTTGATAACCAAGATTAGCTATCACAACAGAGATTTATAAGGGGACTTCTAATTTTATTTTGCTAATATTGAAAGACATAGTATTGCACTATTATTTCAAGTATGTCTACTTATCATAAGCTCAGGTCATTAGAGAGGAAGGAGTCTCAGTTGAGGAAATGCCCCCATGAGATCCAGCTGTGAGGCATTTTCTCAATTGGTGATCAACGAGGGAAGGCCCAGTCCCTGGCAGGCGGTACCATCCCTGGAATGGTGGTCTTGGGTCCTGTAAGAAGGCAGGCGGAGCAAGCATGAGGAGCACACCAGTAAGCGGCATGCCTCCGCAGCATCTGCGTCAACTCTCAAGTCCAGATTGCTGCCCTGTGTTTGAGTTTCTCCTGACCTCCTTTGGTGACCAACAGCAACATGGAAGAGTACGTTGAATAAATCCTTGCTTCCCTGACTTGCTTTTTTGTCATGGCGTTTCATTGCAACAATAGAAACCCTAATGAAGACAAGTATATATTATAATAATTCATTGAGGTTCATTAAGATTTTCTTTATAAGTGTGGTCAATTTTGATAAATGATCTATGTGAGAGTAAAAAGAATGTATATGTTTCATATTGGTTAATTTTAGGAAGATATATATGTATCTTATTCTATTTGGCTGGTGGTATATATTCCACCCAGAGACACTGAGTTGTACTCCTAGTGCGCTCTCTCTCTCTCTCTCTCTCTCTCTCTCTCTCTCTCTCTCTCTCTCTCTCTGTGTGTGTGTGTGTGTGTGTGTGTGTGTGTGTGTATTTAGAAATAGGGAAAAAGGTAACCCAGTCATGATAGTTGATATAAGGTGATATATCAATGATGAGACCTCAGAACTAAAGCAATTTGGTTCTAAGGGAAGAATCATACCTTTTCATCAACCGTGTATGTGTGTGTATGTGTGTGTGTGTGTGTGTGTGTGTGTGTCTATGTATCTGTGTCTCTGTGTGTGTGTGTGCACCCTGCTGGAGGGCAGAAGAGGAAGTAGGAGCCCATGGATTAGAGTTACAGGCACTTATGAGTCTGATGGTGGTGCTGGGAACTAAACCCTTGTCCTCTGCAGGAAGAGCCATCTCTCTAGCCTCAAGTGTACCAACTACTGGTGTGTCATAGTCTTGCCTTTGACATTCTTCTTTGCATAATATCAAAGGATCTAAATTTTAGTTTTTTAAGTAATACAAACCAGATAATTGTACAAACCAGATAATTGAACCCACAACTGAATACTGAGATAGACAGTGTTTTGTTGTTGTTTTAATATAAATTTTTATCTCATTTCTTAGATTGATCTAGAGTATGAAGGACAATCATTTACAAAGTGGAATGCGCCAAAAACTTGTTCAGTTGAAAACCCAAAGTAAGCTTTTTGTTGTTGTTGGTTTGTTTGTTGCCATATATGTGTATATATGTGTGTATGTGTATATATATGTGTGTATGTATATATATATATACATACATACATTTGTTTCTACAATGTAAAATGACATTCACATAATGTGTTTGCTCAGACTTCAAAGCTCTGACTTCATGTAAATGTCCTTCCACTAAACATATGTGAAAAGAAAAGCTAAATTGCTTTGAAAACAGAAGTAAAATATACTCTGGGGTTTGAATAGGAAGGATTTGGAGGTGTGGCCTTGGAGGAGGTGTGGCCTTGCTGGAGGAGGTGTGGCCTTGCTGGAGGAGGTGTGGCCTTGCTGGAGGAGGTGTGGCCTTGCTGGAGGAGAGGTGTGGCCTTGCTGGAGGAGGTGTGTTACTTGGGGTGGGATTTCAAGTTTTAAAAGCCCATGCCTGGCCCAGTGTCTCTCTCTGCATGCTGCCTGTGGATCAACTACTGCTCCAATGCCATGCCTGTCTGCTTCCCACCATGATGATAACAGACTAAACCTTTGAACCTGTAAGCGAACTCTCAATTAATTGCTTCCTTGTATAACAGCCATCTTGGTTATAGTGTCTCTTTACAGCAATAGGACGGTAACTAAGAGAGTTATATTAGACGGTTTTTAAATTTGTTTTCTCATTCTGGCACGCAATTGAATTATTTAAGCTTAAAAGTTGTGGGTGGATTTTTAATCAGCCTCATATACACTTGTAATTACTTCCTCTTCTTTGTTCTATCTCAACAATAGACAACCCATGACGAAAGTACTGTGCTATGAGCCTGGTGTTCACAAAATAAGCGCAGACGTCCAAACCACAGTAAGGTGATTTTATTGGTGTTTTTGTTGAATCTTGGAAAAATAATCACTGTTGCATTCTCATTTGGCCTTCCTGGCACAAAATTGCTTTAAATGGTTTTAGTCATAAATAATAAGTAAAAGCCATTTCAAAGTTACTGTCAGTCTTTTCATGCCAGAGTATGAATTGTGAAATGATATATTATTTTTACTTCAGTTTCCTTGTTTATTTGTTCATCCATTCACTTATGGTGCTAGGGATTGAGCCCAAGGCCTCGTCCGTGCTTAGCAAGTGCTGCCCCATTCGGCTAGTGCTGCGCCCCGACAAGTGCTGCGCCCCGACAATTAGCCTCCTCACCCATTAGTATGCTGGAGTCTGAGTGGTAAGGGGGATCTCAGATGAAGAGGTCTCGCGTCACAGCTTGCAACAGCAACACCCAGGACCAAAGGCAAATTTATTTATTTTTTTTAATTCCACCTCCTTCTCTTTAACTCCAGAAAATATATGTGACTACAAATGAAGGCGAGGGACCTTGAATCTGTGGATTTGCAAAAACAGTCATAACCACTGAAAGCACTTCCACACATTGCCAAGCACACTCTGTCCCCTAGGCAGCTGAGAACCACCCAGCCAGAAGAGTAATAAAACTGTGTGCCCATGAGGGAGAGAAAATATAATAGACACAGTGAGGACAGCAAGTTGCCAGACTTGCCAGGTAGTCTAGTAAATAGGGAAGCAGACACGTTAAACGCTTTGAGCATGTTTGTTATCAATTCTAGTCTCCAATCTATTTCCTCTGCTCTTACGTAGGTAACGGTCCTCTGTGACTTTTAGGCTTATATATAAAATATGTCCATATTTTTGGGCTCGAGAGATGGCTCAGAGGTTAAGAGCACTGATTGCTCTTCCAGAGGTCCTGACTTCAGTTCCCAGCAACCACATGGTGGCTCACAACCATCTATAATGTGATCTAACGTCCTCTTCTGGCCTGCAGGTGTACATGCAGGCAGACAGAGCACTGTATATATGATAATAAATAAATATTTTTAACAAATATGTCCATATTTTTATCTATTTCAAATTTACCGTCTTTATTTCTTTTGCCTTTTCTTTTAGGGCCCAGAAGATGAACGCTATCTGTTTGTGCATGACTCTAACATTTGCTTCATGTGGTATTTCACATATGTGTAAGTAAGACACAAGACAAAAGTAATTAAGGCTTTTCGAGTGTTTAGTTCTCACTTTAAAAAAAAAAATCAATCGCATGCATTAACCACATCATGATTTGCATACAAACCTTTATTCACCAAGGTATCCTCAAATGAGTTGCCAAAGTAGTGTTGCATTAGAAGTCATAAAAATATCAACAACTACAGTCTGAGCAGTTAGTACATTTACCTATCTGACTGTCTGTTTTCATACAAGTTTCTCTGTATACCTCTGGCTAGCATGAACTTAGACTAGGATAGCCTCCATCCCATAATGACCCTCTTGCCTCTACTAATACAAAGAAGGCTTATGACCACAAAGAGTCCAACAATGCCCAGCTTCATTTTCCTACACATCCTTTTTCTCAGTTTTCATAATGAACATGAGTTTGTAGGAATCATTATCTCTATTTAATGGATAAGGACGTGTTTGTTTGGGTGGGTTGAATATTAGAACCAAAATGCCAAGGGGGCTAGAAGACAGTGCTAGGCGTGGCCTCTGACTTACTTTTCAGACCACAGAACTCATCTGTTTTCAAAGTCTCTGCCTCGCACAACTCTTCAGTCACTACTTAACACAAGAACGGATAACTGTAACTAAAAGGAAGTAAAGCCGTGATGCTTTTTTAAATTGTGTGTAAAGCGAGCCAGAGCATGCTTTAGCACCGGTAATAAAGACAGTATGCATTCTGGGGATGAATGGAACGTACCCTTTTCTTTTTGTCTACTTTACATCTATTTTCTCAGAGGAAAACCTTCCGCCCTCTTCCATAATAATATCTTGAAGTTCATCTGACTTACAGGGCTGCACCCCACTTTTCCCTGGTTGTTTAATGATTGGCATGTGCCCTGGGCAGAAGCAACTGAAACCCTCACATTTGTGCTAAAGCATGGTTGTTGCCACTAGCTTCATTGTATTCTTTGCATGGCCCCTTAACACCAAGCTCCCCAGAGTCTCACCAGGAAGTGTGGTTTGAGTCTCTGATACTCATGAGACTGCCAGACTTCTGTCCTTGTTTTCAATCACTAGGCCTCCCTTCCCTGGGCTCCGAAAACACTGAGCTACTAACAAGGGCACATTTGCAAGTTAAACTCATGGTAGGGCTGGGTTGGGAAATAAAACCTGCCACTGTGACCAAATTGGCTACTTTCTGCTTCTTTTAAAGAAAATAAGTTGGGAGCTTACCAGAGAGGAAAATCTATCTCGGTGTGTCCTTGCCCAAGTTTATATTGTGGTGGTTGCTGTGGGGCTTTTGGAAATGTTATGTATAGGATTAGTGCCTTTATGACAAAAACACCCAACTCTATCCATAGTGAAACCACTATCATCTATGAGCAAGGAAGTGGCCTACTCCAGGCAGCGAAGCTGACACCACATAGCACACTTCCCAGCTCCAGGAGCAATGAGAAATTAATGTCAAAGTCACCTACTTGGTAGTTTTTCATTATAGCAAAACAAGTTATCTTCCGAGAAACCCTGAGAGTCACTTGCTTAACGGATTACCATTCTCACTTATGCACACTGAGCCCCAAGAGCTGGGACCAAGCAAGATGAGCCTCCAGGCAGCCCTGAACCAGCTACGTCTCCCCACACAGCCAAAACAGAAGTGGTAATCCAGGAAGTAGCTAGCACAAAGTCCACATAGACTATGTAGAATTCTTCACAACGGACAAACCCTTGCTTTTCTTTTAGACCTTACCAACTGTGCTGCTAGTTTTATGTCAACTTGACACAGGCTAGAATTGTCTGAAAGGAGGGAATCTCCTCTGAGAAAAAATGCCTCTATAAGACCTGGCTGTAGGGCATTTTCTTAATTAGTAGTGGCGGAGGGTCATCCCTGGGCTGGTGGTCCTGGGTTCCATAAGAGTAGCCTGAGCAAGTCATGGGGAGCAAGCCAGTAACTAGTACCCCTCCATGGCCTCTACACCAGCTCCTGCCTCCAGGTTCCTGCCCTGTGTGATTTGAGTTTTTGTCCTGACATCTATCACTGATGAACCGTTATACGGAACTGTGAGTGAAATGAACCCTTTGCTCCCTGCTTCGCTTTTGGTCATAATATGCCATCATAGCACTGACCCTAGCTGAAACAATAACTACATGATTGTAACAATTTCACTTTAGTTTTTTTCGTTCTTTAGAAAACTGAATCTTTGTTTGGTTTTCTGTAAATTACCTCCTCCTCTAAAGAATTTGTTGGTGGTGTTTTTTGGTTTTTTTTTTTTTTCAAATCCATCTGCATTTAAACAAGAACTTTTGGTTCCTCACTTTGATACTACATGGCGTTTGTTTGCAGCTATAGATGAGACCATACAAACTCTAAAGCAGCAGTTCTCAGCCTTCCTCATGCCGTGACCCTTTACTACAGTTCTCCACGTGGCGGTGACCCCCCAACCACACCATTATTTTTTGTTGCCGCTTTATACCTGCAATTTTACTACGGCGATGAATCATGATGTAGATATTTGATACGCGACCCCTGAAGGGGCTGTGACCCACATATGCCCCCCTGAAGGGGCTGTGACCCACAGGCTGAGAACTGCTGCCGCACAGCATGTCCTGTGGTGCTTTGCTACTCAGAACTCAGCCCACTAACCAGAAGCTAGGAAGCTGTCAGAAGTGAAGAAACCCAGGCCACCTCATTTGTCGAATGAGAATTACTCTTTCTATATTAAATGATGCAGTAAATTATGGTAACAGTATTCATTAACTGTCTACTTCCCTAATGAATGACACAGAGACTGTGGGTGATTGTTAAGCTTTAAGCACTATGCTGGGCAGATTCTGAGCTACTCTAATCCGAGTACCTTTAAAACCCACTTAAAAACCAATCACTTGCCAATCTGAGGACTCCTTGAGCTACTTCTGCTCCATCGGTCTGTCCCTATAGCCATGTGCTCATCAGCACCTCTCTCTCTGTCTCTGTCTCTCTGTCTCTCTCTCCCTGTCTCTCTGTCTCTGTCTCTGTCTCTCCCTCCCTCCCTCCCTCTCTCTCTCTCTCTCTCTCTCTCTCTCTCTCCTCCTCCTCCTCCTCCTCCTCCTCCTCCTCCTCCTGCTCCTCCTCCTCCCCCACTCTTCCTCTCCTCCTGCCGCTCTTCCCCTTCCCTTCCCTTCCCCTCCCCTCCCTTCCCCTCTCTCAAACCCAAGCCCCCGCCTCTGTCTCTCTTCTACCCAGTCACAGGCTTCAGCAACTTTATTTAGACAATTAAAGATAATTGCGGAACATTCCTTATCATCACACGGTTACAATGGGTACCTCTACATTCATAATAATGCACATGACAGAGGGCAACCTGATCTCAAGGCACTGAAATCAGAATTTGAAAACACACCTGGACCTTCCTCTGACACTCATTTGTTCTGGACATGTTCTATGGCTATTTTTAACAAGACCCTGGATTATTTGACTGTGCTGTGACTGGGGAGTACTGGCCCAAATACCGATTTCTCTAAAGCGTATACCTGAAACATGATTTCTAAAAAGGAGAGCTGGGCCTGTATCTCACTGGTAGAGTGCCTACTCAACAAAGCTCTGAGTTAAGTACCAGCGGTGGGGGGGGGGAGAGAGAGAGAGAGAGAGAGAGAGAGAGAGAGAGAATATGATATTTGTTCAGCTCAGTAGATAACATCTAAATTATCTTTGAAAAAGCCTTCCAACTTTATACATAGCCCCAAGACACAAAAAGTTCCTGTCCTGCGACTGCTTCACCAGACAGTGATGTTCAAAGCATTTTAAACCTGCCCACTGGAGTCAATGCGAAATTATGTCACTGTGTCACTTATTTTACTGGTTTGTTGTTGTTGTTGTTGTTGTTGTTTTACTGGTTAAATGGCATTACTGGTTTAATGGCAATGAGCATATTTTACACATGGGAAATTCATTTGTTAATAAATATATGGCTCAATTTTTTAGTTATTTCTCTTTTTCATAGTAGTTTATAGGATTTTGTTTTTAAATTACTAGTTCATTATCACTCATATGTGCTTAGAATATTTTATGTATCCATTTTTATACATTGTTACTCCTTCTCTCTGTTATTAATAGAGGCTGTTACTGTTGCAAATCAATTTTTTGTTTGTTTGTTTTTGAGATTAGGTTTCTTTGCTTTAGCCTTGGCTGTCCTGAACTCACTATGTAGATCAGGCTGGCCTCAAACTCACAGAGTTCTGCCTGCCTCTGCTTCCCTGAGCACTGGGATTACAGGCATGTGTATGCTGTGGCACCTGGCTGCAGATCAATCTTTAATTCTTCCTTTATGAGTTTTGTCTTCTAAAATCCATTTAAGAAAATTTTCCTTGCCTGCAAAATCACAATCTTCTACATTAAGTTTTTATAGTTTTTTCCCTATCAAATTCTTTTTTTAAAAAAAGATTTATTTATGATTTATTTATACCGTGTTCTGTCCTCATGTGTGCCTGCACACCAGAAGAGGGCACCAGATCTCAGGATAGATGGTTGTGAGCCACCATGTGGTTGCTGGAAGTTGAACTCGGGACCTTTGGAAAAACAGAGAGTGATTTTAACCTCTGAGCCATCTCTCCAGCCCCTCTATAAAATTCTTAATCCACACAGACAGTGGTAGTTCAAGCTTTTAATCCCAGCACTTGAGAGGCAGAAATAGGAGGGTCTCTATGAGTTCAAGGCCAGCCTGTTCTACAGAGTGAGCTCTAGGACAGCCAAGGCTACACAGAGAGATCCTGTCTTAAAGAGAGAAAGAAAGAAAGAACAAAAAGTATTTTTTATACAAGCTTCAAGGTAGAGCGTCAATTCTATTTTATTAACATGAATAATTGATTTTCATAACAATTTTCTGAATAATGTATATACAGTGTCTACTTACTCATAGCACAGTTTTCCATATATGCCTGGCTTCCTAGGCCGGCTATTCTATTTGCCTGCTATGTTATCTCTGTTGCCATTTACTTATTTATTTATCTTCAATTTAATTTTTAAATCATCTTACAAGGTAGTAGGTATCTTTGTGACATTTTCTTTTTATATTTTATGTGTGAGTGTTTTGTATGCATGTATGTATGTCTGTGCAGCACACATGTGCAGTGTCTGATGAAGCCAGAAGAGGGCGCTGCATCCTCTGAGACTGGAGTTACAAATAGTTGTGAGCCACCTCATGGGTGCTGGGAACTGGAGCTGGGTCCTCTGGAAGAGCAGCTAGTGCTCTTCAGCACTAAGCCATCTCTCCAGCTGTCTTTATGACATTTTAAAAGTGGCTCTTAGTAGCTTCTTCTCTCCTGTCCTCCTGTTCCTTCCTCTGCATTCCCTTGTAGCCTCCTCAAAGCTCCTTTTTACTTTCTTTCTTTTTTTTTTTTTTTTTTTTTTTGGTTTTTCAAGACAGGGTTTCTCTGTGTTGCCTTGGCTGTCCTGGACTCCCTTTGTAGACCAGGCTGGCCTCGAACTCACAGCGATCCGCCTGCCTCTGCCTCCCGAGTGCTGGGATTAAAGGCGTGCGCCACCACGCCCGGCGCTCCTTTTTACTTTCATGTCACATGGTTCCTTTTGCTGCTGCTCCCCACCCCGTACAATTTTGGAACCCTCTCTTGATCTTCTTTCTAGTATTATAGGCTGTACACAGACACACACCACACACTGTCACATACAACACACACACACACACACACACACACACACACACACACACACACACATTATAAGCTAAGATCTGCACATGAGAGACACCATGAAGCATTTGTCTTTGTGAATTTGCATTCTTATTTTGAAAATCTGGTAAGTGTGACTGTGAAGTGCACACTCCTCTCTGGTGCTAACCTTCATTCTTTACTGGGAAACTTCTGTTTTTCTTTTATTGTCGTTTGTCCCTTTGTTTGACAGTCTGTCATTGAGCTCCACCCCACAGCCCTGGGTGCTTTGAGACAAGGTCTCGATACAGGGTAGCTTTGAACTCGTGATTCTCCTGCCTTCCCTCCTGAGTGGGATTACAGGCCAGTGCTACTACACCTGGCTCTAGCTACATTCAAACACACTTGTTTTTCTCCCTATAAATCTTTGGTATTGGTTTGTAAAATTTTACAAAATTCCTGGTTGGGATTTTATTTTTATTTATTTTATTTCTCTGATACTGGGGATTGAGCCAAGGATTTATATTCAGTAGACAAATACTCTTATCACTCAGCTATGCTTGTGCCCCAGGGTTCATATTGTAATTTATTGTATCTTAATATTTTAATTGATTTAAGGAATATTTCCACTCAACACTAATATATAAAATTCTATTTCTTTTGGTCATCTTATAGGTCAATAAAATTTTGTTAGTTTTAAATTGAGGCATGTGAATATTTTATTAATTTTTCCTACTTACATTACACTTTGTTCCTATAGTAAATAGTCAAATTTAAAAATTACTTTTTATTTCATAATATGATCTTTCACTGTGTAGCCTTGGTTGTCCTGGAACTCACTGTGCAGACCAGGTTGGCCACAAACTCAGATTCACCTGCCTCTGCCCCCTACGTGCTGAATTAAAGGTATGTGCTACTATTGCCCAGTTATAAAATTACAATTCTTAGTGGATCTTGCTGCCATGTGGAATGCAATTTCAGATTGTTTTAAGACTTAATTCTTTTAGAGTAATTTGAAATTCACAGTAAAACTGAGAGGAGCATAGGAAGACGTCCCTATTGGGTGGGTCACCTGTCTTCTACTGTTATTCATGGACACCCCCATTATCAATATGGCTCCCAGAGTGGCATATTTATTTTAATTGATAAGCAAAAATCGGTGCTTTAGCACCAAAAGTCTAGAGTTTACATTATCAGTCACTCTTGGTATTGTATTTTCTATGAGCATAGACAAGTGCATAATGGTGAGTCTCCATCATCCTGGCATCGCACACAATATTTTCACCATCATAAAACATCTGCATCCCACATATCCGTTCTTTTGTCCTATCTGGGCCCTAGAAATCATTTTTTTTAAGATTACCTCTTCCTTTAGTTTTTAATTTTCTAGAATGACATATAGTTGGAATTATAGAGTATGGAACATTTCAGACTGGCTTCTTTTACTCAGTAATGTGCATTTAAGATTCCAACTCCAGGCTGGAGTGATGGCTCAGCAGTTAAGACTGCTCTTTCAGAGGTCATGAGTTCAATTCCCAGCAACCACATGGTGGCTCACAACCGTCTGTAATAATGTGATCTGATGCCCTCTTCTGGCCTGCAGGTGTACATGCAGGCAGAACGCTGTATACATAATAAATAAATAAATATTTAAAAATCGTTTTAAAAAAGATTCCAATACCATCACCTTTCATGAGGACAAATGAGTGATAGCTCCTTTGGTAAATATACCAAATATAATGTTTTACATTTAACATCAAATTCTTTATATCTATGTAACAAAATGTAAAGAGAATACCCAAAGGTTTAGAAACATACATGCTTTTCTTTTTGCCATCTTGGCACCTGTGGAGGCCCGCTGGGGACAGGACCTCTAAAAGGCAAGTATGTCTGGAAGACTGTAGAAGACTGTATGTCTGTGTAGGAGTGAGGTCTCTGAAACCAAAGAAAGCACAGGACTCTTCTTTACTGAAGGTTTTTATGCCCGAGATAAAACTAAATTCTACTTGGGTAAGAGATGTGTTCATGTAAACAAATCAAAAACAGCACCGTGAATCCTGGAGTTAAGCCAAACAAAAGCAGAGAAAAAGAAATGGGCCAGAGAAACAGCGACATGGTTTATGCCAAACTCTGAAGCAACCTTCCTGCAAAGGCCATCAGACAGAGTCCATGAGGTGCTGGACCCTTCCTAGACTTAAACTAATAAAAAGTAAATGAGTAAGAAATGGATTTTGGGCACTGCAGAGATGGCTCAGAGGTTAAGAGCACTGGCTGCTCTTCCATAGGTCCTGAGTTCAGTTCCCAGCAACCACATGGTGGCTCACAACCATCTATAATGAGATCTGTTGTCCTCTTCTGGCCTGCAGACAGGATACTGGAAACATAATAAATAAATAAATCTTTTTTTAATGTATTTTTTTAAAAAGAAGAAACATGTGTGTTAAAAACACAGCACTCCTACTAATGCGTCATATTATGTTTGTTAAAATGTATTTCCTTTTTCTCCCAACAGAAACAATCATCACAATTTATCCCAGGTAACTTTTGTCAGTTTTGTATATCTACTGAATGATCACTACTTCATGTTTTCCCTTTATCACTTATGTTCCCAGGAGTTTCCCAAAGTACTTTGCTCTATAGTGTGATGGTACTATATCTTTCGAAGACCCCCTTGGGTTGCCAGGAAGCCTAGTTAGGGAGGCTCAATCGCATACCTATCCAAGGGTAGATTTTCCCACAATATCCTTCCACTAAGTAGCCGGAGCAGAGATGCTTATTCAAGTCTTTTCTGTTGAAACACTAAAGAGATTTTGAAGCTATTAGCAGATATTTTGTGGGTGGAGGGGGAGGTGGTCATATAAAACATATTACAGGCAACGAACTTATCGTGGCTTTATAAGTTACCATGAATGTTCTTAGTTTTACCACATGGTACACATTGATAAATCTGACCCACATAATGCGAAAGCCTTATAAAAGCCAGGCATGGTTTAAAATCTGAACAATCAGGAAGATGGTACCTGAGAATCAAAATTTTGAAGCCAGCCTGAGCTACAAAGTAAGATTTTGTATAAAAAAAAAAATCTCTGTGAGTTCGAGGCCAGCTGGTCTACAAAGCGAGTCCAGGGCAGCCAAGGCTACACAGAGCAACCCTGTCTCCAAAAAACAAAAACAAAACAAAACAAACAAACATGAAATTAAGTTTTAAAGGCTGGAGATGTAGCCTGTCCAGTAGAGCACTTTCCTAGCAATCACGAGGCCCCACGGTCTCTCCCAGCACCATGTAGACTGGGTGTGGCAGCTGGTCCAAGCCTGTAATGTCACCGCTCTGAGTTCAAGGTTATCTTCAGCTACACCGTGATTTATTTATTTATTTATTTTGGTTTTTTTGTTTGTTTGTTTGGTTTTTGGTTTTTAGTTGGTTTTTTTTTTTTGTTTTTTTGTTTTTTTGTTTTTTTGAGACAAGGTTTCTCTTTGTAGCCTTGGCTGTCCTAGACTCAACTTTGTAGACCAGGCCAACCTGGAACTGACAGAGATCCGCTTGCATCTGCCTCCTAAGTGCTGGGATTAAAAGCATGTACCACCATACCCAGCTACCCCATGATTTCAATCAGCTGATAATCTCAAATGTTATCAAGAGTATAGAACAACCAGTTTTGGGCAACATGGCAAAACTCTGTCTAAGACACTATACCAAAAAAAAAAAAAGGGAGACATAATTACAGGCACGCAAAGTATATAATCTGTGAAACTTTCCAATAAAGCTTTTAAAGTCTATATTTTCCAAGCCGGATGTGATGTGCCATGGCTTTAATCCTAGCACTGGGGGTAGGGGGATGCAAAAGCAGGCGGATCTCTGAGTTCTGGGCCAGTCTGGTCTACAGAGCAAGTTCCAGGACAGCCAGGGCTACAAAGAGAAACCCTGTCTCAGAAAACAAAAAACAAAACAAAACAAGCAAGATTTTCCTAGTATTATGTAGTGACCGAGTTGACCACAAAAGCTTTGGCAAGCCCAAATTCTACTAAAGATATTGGGAAGAAAATGTACTAATATTTTGAAAGACGCCAGCAACAGATGGTCTCGTGAGTTCTTGCTGGCCTTTAAAGGGCAGATGGCACACATGGTGTCCCAGCAGATTGTGAATACCTAATGCCACCTAATGCCAGTCATCTCTTCGTCTTTGTGCTGACCACACAGCAGCAAGCAGGACAAGTCCCTACCCTCGTTATTGGGTCATTACAGCTTGTTTTTTTAAAACATTATAAAAAAAACCCCATTATACAAAGCTGCTTATTGAATTGATAAATTGAGCATAACTCTAAAATCTAAACCTTGACACAGCTCCAAAAATTATTGACATATTTCTTAAAGATGCAAAAATTTGGAATAAAAAATAAAAAAGCAACAAAAAGAATGTCCAGCAGGTGGGGCACTTGCTGTGCACGGCTGGTGACCTGCGCCCCAGGCCCAGAACCCATGTAAGTGTGGAAGGGGAGAAGCAATTCCACAGTTATCCTCTTATCCCCCACATATACACCACGACACATACAACCACCAACTACATAAATCATACACACACACACTAATAAGTAAAAATGTAAAATAAATGTCTAGAAGACATAAGACAATCATATGCTATGGTATATTGGCATTAACCAGCTCAGGAATCTGCCAGAATCACCTAGACTGTGATCAAAATAAAGGATAACCAAGCACCATCACAGTACTTAGGAAGTTTTCACTAAGATTTTCCAAAAAGAAAAAGAAAGACTTCATCCCCGTATTTCAGAACCGTAACAAAGGCAAACAAGCCTACAACTGAGCCATGACAACAAAAGCAGCAGTGAGGCTAAGAGAAGTTCTCGAAGGTCAGACTGCCTCAGTAGCTAGCTCGGACACAGCTAAAATAATCACTGGGAATATTTAAATGCAGTGGATAAATTTAATATAACTACTGACAATGCTATAGTTAATATCTCATACTGTATATTGATTTCAAACATGCAGAGCATTCAGCAGGCTGTCTATCTCAACAAAGGCCAGAGAGCTGGGATGATGGACCATGCATTCTGTAACCACTAGGCATTTAACTTTGAAATTGGTAACAGTTACTTCGAAAATCTTCAGGTTGGATTTGTTTTGTGTTGCTTTGTTTTGTTTTCCTCTCTCATTAGGCAATGCAAGCTGACATTGAACTTGCAATCCTCCTGCCTCTACTTCTAGAATGCTGTGATTATAGACATCAGCCTCCACCTTAGGGAAATTTTCCATGCTTTGTCTGCATGCAATGCCTGTGCAGGCCAAAAAAAAAAAAAAGGCACCCTATCTCCTGGAAGTAGAGTTACATATGATGGAGATTTTAAGTACATGTGTTCATAAGTCATAAAAGAAAGCAAAATGAAGATTACAAAGTAGTTCTAACTAAAAAAGGAAGACTTCTAGGTAGATTATAGAAAGACAAGTCTATCTTAATTAAGATCCCCATCTTAATAACAACCCAGAAGAAAATGTGCAAGGAAAATGAAAGTGGACCTTGAACACGGGGAGAGGCCCTAATATTTTCTCACAAGACAAACACTGAGTCAAACGACATCAAAATACCATTTCCATCTAACTGAACAGCACTGAGTGGGGGGGTGCCAAGGGAAAGGCTCTCACACACTGCTGGGGGAAGGCCTGTCCCTGTCACTGCTGTGCAGAAGCTGGGAAAATTACAACGTGGAGCCCACAAGAAGGCACAGTGTGTGGAGGGGGAGGTTGGGGGGCGGTGAGCGGGGTTATTGCCACGTGCCCAAGTGTCCCAATGACCCAGCCTACAGTCATTTGACAGGAAAGCATACATTGAAGAACTGCCTGGACCATTGGCCTGTGGGCGTGTTCGCAGGGAACTTTACAAAGCATATGTTTGTATTAAAAGTAGGGAAGATGTTATCTTTACTGATTCTATATAAAGGTTTTCAGAATTTACAGAAATAGAGACGATGACTAAGTGGTCACCTGTGGGCTTTACGGGAACCGGGTAATATGGGAACAAGAGGCATTGTGTTGTTGTTGTTCTATTTTAAATATAATTTGCTTTTGGCTGTGTGAATAAGTTATTGCAGAAGAAATAACCAGACAGCCTGTCTTGAAAAGAAGAAGAAAATCAGTGGTGCCTGTTTCTATTGGACTGCCATATATGTCAAGTGCTAAGGATAAGTCACACAACTGATGTGCAGAGGTGATTTTCTGTTAAAAAAAAAAGTGTGGAAGTGTGTAGGAAGGTTGACATGTCTGTTTATATAAAGAAAGATGTATGATCATTAATTCAGAATATTGTTATCAGTTCCTTCAAGACAGGAATGATTTTTTTAGCCCTTCACAGACCTCTGTATTATTCCAGTTGTTAAAAACTACAAACACTGCTTTGGATGTTTTAAAATAGAAAATAATGAAAAAATTTTTTTTCATTTTTATTTTAATTTTGTGCAAATGCATATTAGGCCTACATGGATGCCTGCGTTCTCCTTGCATGCCTGGTGCCTGTAGAGGTGGGACAGGGCATTTGATCCTTCAGAACTGGAGTTACGGCTAGTCGTGAGCCACCATGTAGGTGCTGGGAACTGAACCCAAGCACTGAATCATTGTCCCAGCCCCAATAATGAAAACTTTTGAAATACTTAAGGACATTTTGAATGAAATGAAATTAGTGTAAAATATAAGGAAATGCAAACACATTTTAATTCATGCATCTTTAATTCTTTAACAGTTGTATATATCCGTACAATCTTTTCTGTTCATACTCAACCTTGCCCCATACTACCCCACCCCCTCCTAATTTGGTTTTCTCTCTTGCTCTCTTTGTTTTAATAACCCGCTGAGCCCAATCTGTGCCTCTCATGCTGCCTTCTATAGACTCTCACTGTATGGGTGTATGACCCAGAATATGCCAGCCCGGAAGAGTTGAGTAGAACTGCAACGAGACCTTCACTGGTAAGTACAGGTAACATTAGACATCAGATCACACAGGCTGCCTGTCTTTCTCCGAGGACTGAGTTTAAACCTGTGCAAATATGTCAGCCCTTTCTTCTATTCACAGCTAGAACATACTGAGGAAGATGAGCGTAGGCTGTTACTCTCATGAGCCTGTCACTACCATATTGAGTCAGGAACTCTGTGGGGTGGGAGTCTGTGCATATGCAAACAAGATGTGTTGGGGGTAGAGGCATACCAGGGCCTTGTGTGTAGAGAGGCCAGAGGCGGCTTTGTGGGGTTGGTCCTCTCTCTCTCCTCCCACCTTTATTCGGATTCCAGCCTTCAGAGCTGCATTTTGACTGACCCCAGGTCATTGGTCATTAACTCTTTCCAGTCATGTCTAAGCCTATTCATTGGCCTGTTCTCATCAGTGGTAGACATTTTATTTGCTTGTTGAACACAGACCTCCTCATTCACGTTGGCAGCGTCCCTACTATTTAAAAATGTGTTCTCGTTTGTGTTCTCATCAAGCATAGCATCATTATTAAAATAGAAAACTAGTGTGGAATAAATACTTTTGTTTCCTTATGGCTAGCTAGTAAAATAGAAATATTAAAATGGCCAACTATTTATCTGCCCTTGAGATGCAGGCATTTCATAGGATGCTTTTGGAAGAGTCCTAGGATACAAGGCTCATATTTTCTTACCTTCCATTTATTTGTTAAATAAAGTTTTTATTTTAAAATGATTTCACATTTACACGGTTATGGCAAAGACAGTTCCTCCCATCATTACCTTATACTTACATATTGGTCACAATTTATGAACTATTGATACATTGTTACTAGCTGAAATCTATATTGGTCTTTCCTCTGTTTTCCCCAATACTCCTTCTTTCTGTTTCCAAATACCACTGGGGTAGTACTTTATATTTAGTTGCCCAGTTTCCTCTTAGGCACTCCTTGGTTATAAGTTTCTAGATTTTTATTTTATTTTATTTTATTTTATTTCTTGTGACCCTGACAGTTTTGAAGATTTCAGGTCAGGTACTGTGCAGAATGTCAAGAAATTGTAATTTTTCTGAGACATTTTTTTTTCTCATAATGAGGCTGGAGTTAGACGCCTCAAGGAGAGATACCACAGGATCTGAAGCTGTTGACATCAGGCCATGCCAAGGGTCTGTCCCATCAGTGCGGCCTGGTATATACGTGAATTGCTTGTCAAAGCACACATGTGGAGGTCAGAGGACAATTTTCCTTCTACCGCGTGTATCTCAGGGATTCAACTCAGGCCCTCAGGTTTGGTTGCAAGTTTCTTTAGTCACTGAGCCATTTCTCAGGTCCACACTTCCATTTCCTTAAAGCAGAAGTTTACATAATATAATTTTTTTCATAATTTTTTGTGTGTGGAAGACTTACGTGTTACTCTGACTCATTTATTTGCTCAATGCTTTGTTTATATCAGTGTAGACTTTTGTCCTTATTACATGTCTTGGGTTATAGCATGATGCTGCCTATTCACTGGGCCCCATTCATTAGACTTATGTGTCCCTTTTGACATATTCCTAACATTGGTTTGGCTGGGTCTGATTTTAACTTTTTTTTTTTCCCCCTACACTCTGGCACTCCAAAGTGCTCCAAGCCTATCTTGTAGACTGTACTATGAATCAAGATCTGCTTGTAAGGGTGTGCATTGATATTTGGTGGCTGTGGTTATTTGCATAAGAATGTTTCCCATAAGATCATATGTTTGAATTCTTAGTCATCAGGGAGTGGCACTACTTGAGAAGGATTAAGAAGTGTGACCTTGTTGGAGGAAGTGTGTCACTGGAGGTGGGCTTTGAGGTTTCAGAAGGCGGGCACAGGCCCAGTGCCTCTCTCTCCCCCGTTGTCTATGAATCTGGATGAAGAGCTCTCAGGTATTTCTTCAGCATCATATGTCTTTTGCACCCCGCCATGCTCCCTGAGGTGATGATGATGGATTAAATATCTGAAACTGTAGTAAGCCCCCAACGAAATGCCTTCTTTTGTAAGAGTTTTGCCAATGGTCATGGTGTCTCTTCACAGCAATAGAACCACGACCATGAAAAAAGTTGGTACCAAGGAGTAGGGTTGTGCTGTGACAGGCATGATGCTGCTGCTTGTTGGCAAAGTGTGGACTTTGGGAATCTGGGCTAAGAAAGCACTTGAAGGCTTTAAGCTGGGTCCAGCAAGCCATACTAGTAGACATGCAGAAGAGAATGGTGCTGAGAGCGATGCAGCGTGTGACAGCCGGCTTAAGAAGTTTCAGAAGAGAAGGATGTCAGTAAGATTAGAGGCCGTCCATCCTTGTGATATTTTGGTCAGGAGTATAGATGCTTCTTTCCCTTTTCTGAAAAATCTGCATGAGGCTAAATTGAGTAATTTTAAATTAATGGTGTTGGCAGAGGAGATTTCAAGACTTCTTCATAGGGTGATTAGCGGTCGCTCCCATGCAGACCACTAACAAAAAAAAGAGCAAACTAGGCAGGGAAAAAGAAAAAAAAAAAGCAGCCCCAGAAAGTGTAACTGAGCTATGTCCAGTGCTCAAGGAGATAAAAAGTTTAAAGAAAAGTCTGGTGCTAAAGTATAATAAAAGAAGTAGTGACCTCAGGACAAGACCCCATCCAGCTAAGCTTCCAACTTGTGAAGAAAAAAAAAAGCTAAAAAATTTAAGAAGTGAAAGAAACGATCAACAACAGAAAGCTGATATAGATGTAATTAAATATTCTAGCCCTGGCAAGGAGCAGAACTTAGCAGTTTCAGCCACGTAATTCTTTTTTTTTTTTTAATAATTTATTTTTATTTTATGTGCATTGGAGTTTTGTCTGCATGTATGTCTGTATGAAGGTATCAGTTGCAGTTACAGACAGTTGTGAGCTGCCATGTGGGTGCTGGGAACTGAGCCCGGGTCCTCTGGAAGAACAGTAAGTGCTCTTAACCACTGAGCCATCTCTCCAGCCCAGCCACATGATACTTGATTTAGAGTCAAGGATACAAGAAATGAGTTTTAGAATCTCCCTCCAAAGCTAAGGAAGGCTGGTGAGGACAGACATATATCTGGAGGCCTAGAGAGTCCCTTGCATGAAGCTGTGAAGGTGAAGCCTACATTGTGTTGGAGATCCCAAGACGTTGGATACGTCAGGGCTGTGGACCAAGGACAGCTGATACACACAGGAAGCAGAACCAGCCCAAAAGAGAGAAGTGTGCTCTAGTCAACAAAGCTGGAGGGAGTTGGAGTTCTGAAGAGCTCTTTGACATAAGTCATGGAGATGTGAAATTTAGAGTTTGCCCTGCTGGCTTTTATCCCCCACCCCCACCCCCACCCCACCCCAAGTATGGGGGAGGTGTGGTTTTGTTGGAATTGGCATGACTTTGTTGGAGGAAGTGTGTCACTTGGGGGTGGGCTTTGAAATTTTAAAAGCCTAAGCCAGGCCCAATGTCACTTTCTCTTCCTGCTGCCTATAAATCTGGATGTAGAACTCTCAGCTACTTCTCTAAGACCATGTCTGCCTACATGTGGCCATCCTCCCTACCATGATGATGCTAGACTGTGCCATTTGCCTGTTTGTTTTTTAGGTTCAATCTCACTATGTAGATCTAGCTGGCCTTGAACTCCAAGACCCACCTGACTTTGCTGTTGAAGGTGTGCCCCACATTCCCAGCATCACTGGACTGTGGTTTGGCTTTGTATTTCTGTAACGATCACTGATACTGACTATCGCTTCATGTCCCTCTTTGCCATTTATATAATCTTGATTATAGAAATCAAAGAGAAATATGCCTTTTCAAATCTTTGTTCATTTGTGATCATGTTCCTTCTGAATTCTTGAGCTTTTGGAGCTCTCTATATTTTCTGAATATTATTATCACATACCAGATGTGATTTGCAAATATTTTCTTTTGAACATGGATTGTCTTTTTACCTTGATGATAGTGTCCTTTGGTACACAAAAGCTTTTAGCTTTGGTGATGGATGTTTTTCTTTCTATTGGCCACAGCATCAACTTCTTTTCTTTTTCTTATTTATGTATATATGTAAGTTTATGACATGTATGTACAGGTGCTCACAGAGGCCAAAATAATGTACGTGAGAAGAGAGAAGGATTCATGATCAAGTTCTTGAGACCTTCAGTGGAGCCTGAGGGGAAAAAAATGCTGAGGAAGCCCGGCACCAGTGATGTGCTTCAGATGGGAAGACCACCCCAGTGCATTGAATGGTGACAGAACGTTTTAAAATGACAGTGCCACTAATGTTGATCAGCAGATAAAGTTCTTTTTTTTTTTCTGCCAAGGCTGAATGATCTGGATTCAGTCTCTGGGACCAAGGTGGAGGAAGGAGAAAACTGGCTCCTTCAAATTGTCCTGTGACTTCCACATGCATACCACAGCAACATACATCTGTTACCCAGAGCAATACAAGATAAAGATGTAAAGCTTAGGTCTCTGTATTTCAGGATCCTCACAGTCTTCATTCACATGGGATTCTGGCGGTGCAAGAATGTTTTCCCTAGGTTGGGTCCCTTATTATGGCTTGTAGTGGTTTATAGCCTGGAACAAGTGTTCTACCACTGAGCTATACCCCTATTCTGTGACATTTTACAGCTAGTGCAATTCTCATGCAGAGGCAGATAGATGGTTAAAAGAAACAGAAACAAATCTCAAAAGTATGTTAGACATATAAGCATAAACAATATCTTAGCTAAAAGAACAAATTTAATACATATGGCATTAGACACACAAAAGTACTTCCAAATACCTTTGGCTGTGAAAATAATAAAAAGAGAAACTTTTATTTTATTTTATTTTTTTTCAGAATTCCAGAATACTAAGCATGCAGCTGAACTCGCTGGGGCAGGAGCCTTACGTACACACACTTTCGAAGAGATTGAATTATTTCCCAAGTCCCTTAACTGAAGAGGGGTACTTACTTTTTAAAAATTCATCGTTAATTTAGAAGATCAGAAGCTTTGAAAGAGATTTGAAAACATGTGATTTCCAAGGGAAGAAGTCTTTTATGATACAGAAAAAAAGTTTTCTGTGATAAGTCCAACTGATGATCAACTCAGAAAATACCAGTCAGAGTTTTGGGATGATGGCCTCATGATTTGGTTAAAAAGCTATCCCTCAATCTAAAAGCCTCAGTAGCGGCTGAGTCGGGAAAGTGAGCCACCAGGGTGTGATGGCTGTAGTGGTGACTGCCTCCACCAGTGCTCACTACTGCACCCACCCTCTCACCTACAAATCCAAGCCCAACAGGTAGCATGGTAACTACAGAAGGTCGTAGGTCACCACCGACAGGCTTTCCTAACCTCTTGAGGACCTCGGCACTGGAAAGGTGCTTGTAACTCAGGGATATAGTTACTGTCTTCAGCAAGGGAACACAGGTGCTCTGACAGAGGCGAGCACAGGCTACTGTGTAACATATAGCGATGCCTGACTCCTGCCTGCACGAGAGGGGAGTAGGGAGTGCGTTCCTGAAAACGAACTGATCAGATCGGAGAGCCTTCTAAGTGTGGGTGGAGGGGTGGTGGTGTACAAGAGCCTTCAAACTGTGACCTGAGAGAACAGGCAGATTCTAAGAGATGCAGAAAACTGCAGTGAGCAGATAGAGTAAGGACCGCGGTTCAACAGCTCTTCAAAACATCCATAAGCCAGAACTCATTCTTCCTGCTTTATAACACTTGGGACGTGGGATGGCTTATTAAAACCAGATGGAAGGCCTTCTCTGATTATAGCACAAGGGTGGGAAGATTAAGATAACACATCCCGGGCTGGAGAGATGGCTCAGTGGTGAAGAGCACTGCCTGCTCTTCCAAAGGACCCGGGTTCAATTCCCAGCACCCACATGGCGGCTCACAACTGTCTGTAACCCCAAGATCTGACACTCCCACACCAAGGCACATAAACTAAAATTAAATAAAATATTAAAAAAAAAAAAGATAACACATCCCTTTCCTGTTTCTTAATATGCTTTGCTGAACAAAAACTTGCGTGCCACATCACCCACCCTTTTAAACTGTAGTTCAAACTAATTCAGTATGTCCCCTACTTTCACACTTGTCCACCTGGTGCCACCACTGCTACAGGCTGCTTACTGGTGTTAAAGTTGATAAGTGCCTCGGTTCTTCTCTCCTTTGGCTCTGTTATAGATAACGCTGCCGCGAGCATCTGTGCACAGATTTTCAAGTGGCAGCATGTGTTGTCTCTCCTTGGTTTATATTTTGAAGCCATACGGCACTTCCACGATTCATTTTTGAGGAATGCCTAAGCTATATAGTTCTAAAAAAAAAGAAAGAAAATCACTGCCCCACTCAGCTCTCCCTCAGCACTATATGAAGTTTCCTATGTCTCTACACACATTGCATAATAATTGTTATTATCTCCTTTATATGTCGATAGCCACAGAAGCACTCATTGGTGTAACTAGTAAGTGTGGTTAACTTCAGAGAGAGAGAGAGAGAGAGAGGAAAGGAATATATCAGTGATGTGTCTTCATGTGTCAACCAAGAAAGCAATGGATGATTTATGAAACTATATTCTAAGAAAGAGGGGTTTGGGACTGTGTATTTGTGGTTAAGGAGACACGCTGCAGAAGAAATAATAGCAAAAATCAATAGTAGGTCCCTGAGGCAGAGTGAAGAATGAAAAATGGAGCCATGGCAGCTTATGTTGATAAAGCGTAAATTTTTTTTAAAAAAAGCAAAAACTATATGAAATGAATCCGAAAAAGGAGAGATCATTGTTGCCACTCTTTGGTTTTTTGAGACAGGGTTTCTCTGTGTAGCCTTGGCTGTGCTGGACTCACTTTGTAGACCAGGCTGGCCTCGAACTCACAGCGATCCACGTGCCTCTGCCTCCCGAGCACTGAGATTAAAGGCGTGCGCCACCACGCCCCGGCCTGGAGCCACTCATTTTTCTTCTCTTTCATTTTTCTCTCCTTAGAACCTGGAACATTCTACTGCCAATGACCTCAGATGATATACACAAAGTGATGAAAGGCAACAAAGTGGCTTTCCAAGATTGCTTCATTTCAGATCTCCCTTTCCTTCTGACCTTCCCTATTATCACAATTCCCGAGGAGCTTGGATACTTGCCACTCACTCTGCCACCTGGGCGCCCACTGATAGTGAGCTGGAGAGCCTGCCTCCCTACATTTGCTGTTCTGGTCACTGAAGATGAGACCTATCAAACAAATGACTCTTTTCGTAGCTGGAACAGAGTAAGAATCCCACCAGGTACTCTAAGTGACGATGAAAGGCGCGATCTGACCAATCTCCTCTCCTTCCGGGAAGGAATTTTGCTTCTAATACGCGGCACTATTTTCCTAAGATCTACCCAAGAATTCACAAAACTGGACTCAAGTAAAGGTCTTCCTGAAGCTGGAATTATTGGCATTAGAAGAAGAAGATGGTGTATACCCTATTATACTTATAAGGTTAGTGAAAGATGATCTATTTTTAGTGTGCATGCTATACTGCTATCCTGTTTATTCAGGCATATCATATATCAGGGATGTAGTAAGTGGCATTTTTGCATGGTTATTATTGATCCCAGCCAAGTACTAACCTCACCTCACTTGGCTTCTAAGATCAGGCAAGATTTAGCATGTTCAAAGCTTTATATGGTTTTCTGAACTCTCTTAGCAGTAAAGATGCATCTTCAATGACAAAGAATGAAATCAATCTTGTATTGCTATCACGCAGAGTAATGCCATCTTATTGTGGGAATAAAAGCTCCCCCATATGTTTTTTTCCTAAAGACCCCATGTGCTTCCAAAAATTAATCCAACTATTATAATACTATGGATACTAGACACCAAAGCATTCTCATTACAAAACATTAAAAATATTGAACAAAAACTTAAGTGTTTTTAAACTACATTGTTAGGCTCCTAAGGAAACATGTTATAGCAAAAAAAAAAAAAAAAAAAAAAAAACAAGCACATAGGTTGATTGTTAAGTCGCATGTGAGAGCCAGGATGACCAGGAAGGATAGTGTTGGTTGCTGGGCAACAGTTCCAGTTGCCTTGAATCCTGGACCGTTTACACCTGCCGGTGGTAGCAAAGATGGGATAGGGCTTCCTTACAGCATTCCCTGCTCAGGTCCTCAAGTGCCTGGATGCTCTCACACCCACCTCCTAAGCACTCTTTATAACACTCCACGACACGGAAGCTGCCAAGCTGCTTCCCACCATGGGGCAGCCCATTCCACTCTCTCTTTGATGTTCTCTGCCTAACTTTACCAACTACACTGAAGCTTCGGGACATAAGCCTCCACACAGCCTGTGTCATGACTGATTTTGTTTCTTTAAAAAAAAAAAAAAAAAAAAAAAAAAACAAGAATCAAGGCACATCACCACCACTCTCCCCCAACCCTCGAACCCAAACGTCGCCAGAGGAAGATGCAAATTCCAACCTGTTACCTACATCCTCAGGACTCTCACTTCCAGTGGTCAGAGTTCCGATACCAGGAGGCAAAGCCTTGGGCCTGAGCAAAGGGTGGAGTCTGGAACAGACTTCCTGCATAAAATAATGACCTTCTAGGAGATCTTAATATATTCAAATATATTCAGTTTTTCATTCTAGAAAGAGAAGGGGCTGGAGAGTTGACTCAGCAGTTAAGAACACTGGCTGCTCTTGCCGAGGACCTGAGTTCTGTTCCCAGCACCCATGTGGTAGCTCCAGTCTCAAGGGACCCAACACCCTCTTCTGCCCTCCTTAGGCACCAGTCATGCACATGGATGCACAGAGATGCATTTATGCAAAGCACTCATAGACACGAAATAATACAATCAACAAATCTAAAACTTAGATGTTCTGAAGTCTAGGATACTAAAAAAAAAAATGCAGATTGAGCATTATATTTGAGAATATACACATATGCATGAAACAATTATTAATGGAAAAAGAGGTCATGAATTTGAAACAGAGCAAGAAAGGCATATGGGAAGATTTAGAAGAGGGGAAAAAGAAGGGGGAAACGATGTAGTTATAATCTCAAAAATAAATATGTTTTTAGAAGTGTTTCACTCTGGATCTCAGTCACTTAGGAAGTTGGATTTACAGTAGCTGTGTGGGTTACTTACATGTGAAATCTGAAAAGGAATGTCTCAAGTCATTATCAATATCTTTATCAGGCTGGCCTCTTGGGGACCATCTTTATTGGTAGCCGACTGTGAAGGCCCATCCTGAAGGAAGTAGCATCATTTCCTAGGCTTAAGCTCTGGACTATGTTGAGTGGAGGGAGAGGGCTAAACACAAGTGTGTGTGCGTGCCTTCTGTCACTGCTCTTGACCGTGGATGTGACACTGGTGCAAGCTCCTACTTTGACCTCCCTATAATGGTGGACTATCACTTGGAATTTTGAGCCCAAAACAAAACAAAACAAAAAGCAAAAACAAAAAAAACCCCAAAAAACAAAAACAAAACCCAAACCCTTCTCCCTTGAAGTTGCCTTGGTTAGAGTTTTTTGGACATAGGAATTAGGAAGACACGTTTTCTGTATTAGGAAATAAGAATGTCTCAAGTCAAACATTTCTATTTCCACATTAGAAAAGTAGATGAAGGCTGGGAAGCTATGCCATAGTAGTGTTTTTCTTCTATTGTACATCAATATTGATTCTTAAAGCTGTAGTAATTACAAAATATTTATAGCAGTTTTTTTTTCTCAGAGTGGTTCTTCCTTACACCAAACTTTTGACATATTCAATCTTCCAACATTTCAACTCTTAGTGGGTGTAAAGTGGCATCTCACTTTAATCTTATATATGGACATCTTGGTTGTTTGGTTTGGTTTTTAATTTCTTTTGTAGTGCTAGGGTTAGATCTCACATATACTAAGCATGCCCAGCCCCTAACTCTTATATATTTCTTATGTCTTTCTTCTCTTTAACCATCACCCTTCCTGTGTCTTTGTATTTAAGGAGTATTTCTTTTGGACTTAAGTTTTTGTGTTGTTGTTGTTGTTGTTGTTGTTGTTGTTGTTGTTGTTGTTTTATCCATAGTGATAATCTATCTCTGCCTTTGAGTAGAGTCTATTTAAATGTAATGTTAACTATTGTTCTGGATTAAGACTTGGGAGACTTGAATTAAGATTCGGAAGCTTAGAAAGATGGCTCAGTGGTTTAAGAATACTTGACGCTTAATCATGAGAACTAGAGTTTGCATCCGAGAACCTATATTGGGCAGCTCTCAAAGGTCTACAACTCAGTACTGAGAGATCCAATGTATTTGTTTGGTCTCCCTGTCACCTGGACACCTGTGAAAATACACATGTGCACTAAACCGTTTGGGGGTGGGCGGGGAGTAAAAGAGCGCTCTTTAGCCTTCCTCCCCGCTTTGCCCAGGATTGAACCGAGGCATGCTAGTCAAGTGCTCTGCCACTGAGCCATACCTCCCAAAAGGAACGTTTCCTATCTGTCCCACCAGTCCTTTTGCCTTTTGTTTCTACATTCTTGCCTCATTTTAAATAGATTATACAATGCGTTTAGTATTTTTATGTTGTCTCATATACAGACTTTTTAAAATAAAAACGATGTTGGTGGCTGTACTTGGATTTATAATCATAATCTTTAAGCTATCAGGGTTTAATTTTAAATAATATATACTATATCACAATACAGCAGGACCTTATAACTATGTCATCCTCTTTATACCCCAATCCTTTGAATAAGATCATTTTACTCGAAATATGCTATAAATCTCACAACACATTGTCATGTCAATAATACGCTGTAAGTGACCCTAGTGTCTTAGCAACTCATAGATACAGATGTAAAATGATAAAAATTAAAAATTTTTACTGTTGTTTCATGGGATATTTGAGTTTGTTTGTCTATATGTTTGTTTGTTTTTTGAGACAAGGTCTCACTATGTAGCTCAGGCTGGCCTCAAACTCAAAATCTTCCTCCATCAACCTCCTAACTTCTGGGATTACAGGTGTACAGCACCATGCCTAGAAAGAAGAATAAATAAATAAACAAGAAAAGGTTGGTGTATTTAAAGTGTTAAATGAAATAATATTCATTATTTCTACTGCTAGGAATGTCAAAAAAAATCCTTTTCATGATATATAATATGATATATTTTTATTTAATAAACTTCAATGCCTGAAGTATTACTCTGAAATATGCTAAAAGAAAACTTGGTAAGTAATTCCCTTTTTATCTTATTACTGTTGCTAACTATTTCCTTCTCTTCTTATTACTTTTTGTGCTTGGGGCGAAACCCAGGGTCTATGTGGCTGGAGAACTACCCTCCCAATGTTGTAAAAATGAAAGACGAGGAAACTGCTGGACCACTCTCAGCCACTGAGGGTTTTTCCATTTGCTTTTCTTTTCCAGGCTGGAAAAAGAAGAAGCATGGTGGCAGCGTGGACAAAAACCGAGCTTTACCTCGGGTATTCCCAGTTCAGGTTTCAGAAAGTGTTAAATACCTCCACCCTGATGACTGCTCTAAACACCAGGGACACAGTGGAGATAGAAACGGCTGCGTACACACGGCACCCGCTGGAGATTGCTGTGATAGTGCACTGGTGCTCCCCCTGTGTCACCGACAAAACCGTCAGCATCGTGATCTATAACGAAGATTTGAGGAAGTGGTCATTCCAGGATTTCAAATTAACCGTGGCCATGGACACAGTCTTAGACCTCGCGTTTCTTTACTCAGCAATGCCTGATGTCATCCTGTGGGACGGCAGCAGGGTTTACTACTGTTACAAGAATTTCTCGGACACTGGAGTTATAAAAACAACTGCCGGAGAAAGTGACCTGTCGTCACTGTCAGATGGCAGCAAAATCCACAGCGTCATGACAGGTGACGTCCTCTCAACCCCCCATTCAAAGTATTGTGGGTTTTATTATGTTGATGATATGGAGATTGCATATGTTCCAATATGTGGTGCTTTTGGTGGCTGTAGGTAATATATTTAGCATGGCAGAATGGCAAACTCAACAGTTTCTTTTCACTTGTTTGTCAGATGCTAAGGAAGTGGTTTTGTTGGAATAAAAAGCGCTGTATTGCGCATAAAGGTTCACACAACTAAATATCTCAGGCTGTAGCTTCACATCACGGTCCTACAGGCTAGGAGCCAGAAACCAAGGTGCCAGAAGGACATGTTCTTCTGTAACCTGGCATGGGGGAAGGCGGTCTCTTGATTACTGATTTTTCACATTTACTGATCTCACAGACACATTAGTCCAGTGTCTCCTAATTCTATACTGTGTTCTTCATGTAGGCCTCTGTTTTCATGTGGCCACCTTTTAAAAAGACATGGCCAGGCCAAGGAGATGACCTCATGGGTAAGAATACTTGATGCAGAGATTGATGGCCCTGGCTCAGATCCCTAGGACCAGACATACCGCACAGTAGGAAAGGAGAGTGTTCTGATGCCCAAGGTTGTCCCATGAATAAGCACATAGGCACACACTCATTACATTCATACATACAGAGAGAGAGAGAGAGAGAGAGAGAGAGAGAGAGAGAGAGAGAGAGAGAGAGAGAGAGAGCGCACACACACACACACACACACATACAACATAATCAGCCATAGTGGGTTAGGGGCCATATATATCCAGCTCTATATCAAAAAAAAGAAAGAAAGAAAGAAAGAAAGAAAGAAAGAAAGAAAGAAAGAGGGAAGGAGGGAGGAGGAGAAGAAGGAAGAAGAAGAAGGAAGAAGAAGAAGAAGAACAAGAAGAACAAGAAGAACAAGAACAAGAACAAGAAGAACAAGAACAAGAAGAACAAGAACAAGAAGAAAATCACATTCCGAAGTCGTTGGCCCTGCAAGTTAAAACTTTAACATTTCTTTTTGGATGTATATAGTTCAACCCATAAATTAATATAGATTTATATAGATCTATATTCAAATCCACAAACCATTCAAGACATTTAGCCTCCCTAAGCCTCAGCTTTCAAATCATATGGAGTAACAGGCTTGTACATCATAATTTTCAATCACTCTTTCTTGGCCCCATGTTATCCTTTAATTCACAGTGCTTCGGTTTTCTTCCTCAAGTTGTCTGGCATCATTTTGTCCACCATCACCCGCCTCTCTCCTAGCATTCCTCTTTGAATCAATACTTGTCATACTTGCAATTTGCCCGCTGTTAACGTGAGGGTCAGTTTTCAGTCACCATGCATGACCAAATGCCAGCGGCATTTGAAACAATTTAGCATGATCTTTGGGCCTTTTCCTTAAAATGCCTTTACCCCTTGGCCTATAGGGAGCCTCTTCTCCTTACCCTCATCCCTCCCCCTCACCTCCTCCCTCCTTCCTTCTCCCGCTTCTGCCCCTCAGCCTTTGTTTATTCTCAATATCATAGCTTCCAAAGACAGAGCCAGGCATCCCTGCTCCATCAGCTTCTGAGCTCTGTTGATCCTTGTGCTTTGCCATGCGGCCATGGTCCCTAGCCTGATCTCCATGCTATTAGAGATGGACTCAATGAGTTCCAATTGTAAGGCAGACATGATCATTGAAGGGAGGGGATGGTTCAATAGTGGACTGTTTGGGTTAATTATGATTGTCGAGATGACTAAGGAATGCCAAAGGAGCCTAGTAAGGCAGGCCCCTGAGGATTTCCAGGCAGGATTAACTCCATACATGGGAGGCCTGGATGAAGCAAGAGGGAAAACACACCACTAGTAGGCGTTTTCTCTGAACTCCTCAGTAACTGAATCCAGGGTGCTGAAGTAGTGAAAATGCCAGATAAAGACTCAAGAATCTATTTTTGTTGTTGCTGTCGTTTTGTTTTGTTTAAATTGGTAACCTTAAATGGAATTCAAACAAGCAAATGAATGAAATAAAGAAGTGAATGAAAAACAAGAAAACCAATATGGATGAGAAATCCATCAAGGAAAGTGAGATTTGGGAAAACAAAACATGCAGAAATGTAGGAAATGGAACGCAGTGAAAAGTGTCACCAGTAGGCAGGGCCTAGCAGAAAAAAGAATGCCAGCGACTAAATGTAAAATCAAAGACATATTGCATTCAAATGGCAATTTTAAAAAAAAATTGTGCATTACTCTAACTCACAAAAACTAAGGAACAGCCTTTCCTCGCTCCCCAGGGACCAGTCCACACAGTGGAGTTGTTCTTGATTCCCATCGTAACTTAAAGGGAAACTCACACAATGTCCAGAGCCCCTGATGCCCTGCAGATGAAGAAGGAGAATGTCCTCAAATTCCTTGCTGCAGGAACCCACTTAGGTGGCACCAACCTTGACTTTCAGATGGAGCAGTCCATCTACAGAAGGAAGAGTGATGGTGTCTACACCATAAACCTGGAGAGGACCTGGGAGAAGCTGTTGCTTGCATCTCGGGCTATTGTTGCCATTGAGAGCCCCGCTTACATCAGCGTCATCTCCTCCAAGAACACTGGCCAGTGAGCTGTGCCGAAGTTTGCTGCTGCCACTGAAGGCACTCCCATTGCTGGCTGCTTCACACCTGGGACTTTCACCAACCAGATCCAAGCAGCCTTCTGGAAGCCACGGCTTCTAGTGGTGACTGGTCCCAGAGCTGACTTCTAGCCCCTCGCAGAGGTTATGTCAACTTGCCCACCATCGCTCTACGCCACACAGATTCTCCTCTATGCTATGTGGACATTGCCATCCCATGCAACAACAAGGGTGCTCACTCAGTGGGTCTGATGTGGTGGATGCTGACCCAGGAAGTACTCCACATGTGTGGCACTATCTCCCGTGAGCGCCCATGGAGGTTATGCCTGATCTTTACTTCTACAGAGACCCAGCCGAGATTGAGGAGGAGGAGCAGGCTGCTACTGAGAAGGCCGTGGCCAAGGAGGAATTCCAGGACAAATGGACTGTGCCAGCTCCTGAGTTCACCACTGCTCAGCTAGAGGTGGCAGACTGGTCTGAGGGTGTGCAGGTGCCCTCTGTACCCATCCAGCAGTTCCCCACTGAGGACTGGAGCGCCCAGCCAGCCACCGAGGACTGCTCAGCAGCTCGCACAGCGCAGGCCATTGAGTGGGTTGGAGCCAGCACTGAATGGTCCTGAGCTGCTCTGCAGACATCTGAGCAAAGGGGGAAAAGGTGAAAAGAAAATAAAGTTCCTAAAAGCTGAAAAGAAGGAGGAGGAGAAGGAGGAGGAGGAGGAGGAGAAGGAGGAGGAGGAGGAGGAGGAGGAGGAGGAGGAGGAGGAGAAGAAGAAGAAGAAGAAGAAGGAGAAGGAGAAGGAGAAGGAGAAGGAGAAGGAGAAGGAGAAGGAGAAGGAGAAGGAGAAGGAGAAGGAGAAGAAGAAGGAAGGCTTTAGAGTTCTGAGCCAGCAAACTTTGAGCAAGAATAAGAACAAGAATGAGAAGGAGGAAGAGGAGGAGGAGGCAGAGGAAGAAGAAGGAGAAGGAGAAGAAGAAGAAGAAAGAGAAGGAAAAGGAAAAGGAGAAGAAGAAACAAACTAGGGAACAAATTGGTGAGTCAGAAGCTTCCTTCATATGCTGTGGTGAATGGGACAGGTGAGAGAGCACAGCAAGACACAAAGGGAGTGCACACCTCCAATGTACGTCTGCTTTCAAACAGTGTTTAATAGTTACCATTGATAGAGGGAACAAGTGTGAATCTCATTTCGCTGCATACAGCTCTTATATGTAAGAGTTAAACCTGTCAAGGAATTTTAACTCAGAACATAGCTGCTCTGGCAAGAGATCACATCCTTCTAGGTCTGTGTGATCCAGCTGGAATACAAACACATCTTTAATCCCAGGAGACAGAGGCAAGGAGATCTCTTGAGTTCAAGGCCAGCCTGGTTGGTATAGAGTAAATTTGAGGTAAAGAGAAGCTTAGGTCCAGGCATGGTGGTATGTTGCCTTTAATCCCAAGCAATGAAGGCAAAGATACTTTGTGGAAGGAAGCACCCATGTTTGAAAGTGATGTTTAATTGAATGGCAGAAAAAGTGACGAATCAGAGAAGATTTGATAGAACAGAATGTGCTCAAGTCTCCTGAGATGGAAGAGGAAAGGGAAGCTACCAGAGGGGCAGTACAGAGAGGAGAGAGAAGGCACTTTTACCCAGAGAGCTTTACAGAGAAAGGCTGAATGGGAGAACAGGCTGGACACAGGCAAAGGCAGAAGGAGCCAGAGAATGAGAAGAAGCCAGGAGATTAGAACAGATTGCTGGAGTTAGTTTGAGGCCAAGCAGAGCATTCAGGGATGTAGAGAGAATCCAGATTGAATAAGTCAGCAGGGAGAGGAGTTCTAGCCTGAACAGCTGAGTTGAACCAGCCAGCCCAGAGCTCACTAAGAACAAGAAAGGGTGAGCCCATTTAAGCAGTCTCAGAGGTTGAAAACATTCCAGGCTTAGAGTAGATTGTATGGCTGCTAGAAGCTTCCAGGACTAGGCCTAGGTTAACAAACAGGCAGCAATCTGAACCAGGGGGGAAAAGTTCTTTTTATATAAACCTAGTGTATGTTTATTGGCCATTCTATTTATTTTCTATTCATCCTATTAGATATTCAATATGAGCTCTGAATTAACAGCCAGCATATGATAGCCATATATCTCCGACCTAGCTCACTGTCTCTTAGCACCATGGCCAGATGTGCCCCGTCCCACTCTCCTGTTCTCTTTGCCCCCACCTTTTCTGATGAAGTCAGTATTAGAGGCTTGTGTGGTTTAGAAACCCCATCATCTGGACTTCTTGGCCCAGGTTTTTACCCGAGCATTCACCTTCTTCTGTGCCTATGATTATATATTATTTATCATCTTTAATTTTGTTGAGACCTCCCCCCCCTCCTCTCCCTTGTTGCAAAACTCTCCAAAACACACTGTGTGTGTGTGTGTGTGTGTGTGTGTGTGTGTGTGTGTGTGTGTTCTACTGGTTTTATTTTTTTCCCCTTTTGAAAATAACTCAATTTTATTTATCAAGGTTTCTCTTTTTATTTACTTCCTTTTTTGGACTTTTGTCATAAGCAGCCTTTCACTTCTACACCTCCATAACTTTGGAGGCCTGTATCTGCTTCTTTTTTCTATAAGTGATTTATCTTTGTTTTTAATTTTACATACATTGGTGTTTTCCCTGCATGTATTTTCTGTGTGAGGGCATCCAATCCCCTGGAACTGGGGTTACAAACAGTTAGTTGTGAGCTGCTATGTGGGTGCTGGAAATTGAACCTGGGTCCTCTGGAAGAGCAGCCAGTGCTCTTAACCACTGAGCCATCTCTCCGTGGTCCCTGCCCTGTATCAGCTTCTTAAGTGACATGGTTAGCTTGTTTTTTCTCACCCTTATCTGTAGAAACAGAAATAGCCTGATATATACAGTAACGAACAATAAAAGTCAGAATACATCCAGCAAAGTGGAAGGTGAGAACAGTCACCTAAGCTTGTCCTAAAAGAGCTTATTTTTCTGGTTGTTTTTTAAATTCACGGAGTGGGGCGGGGCGGGGGAGGAATAAGCATGTGAGGCTAGAGGACCATCTGTGGACTCCATCCATCGTGCGGATTCCAGAACAAGACTCAGGTCGTCAGGTTTGGTGGTAGGAGCCTTTGCCCACTAAGCTGTCTCTCCAGCCCATCTACTGGGTTTTGTTTGGAGATGTTTTTTAACTGTATGCAGATCCATGCAATATTCATCCTCTAATTTCTTTTCTTTTAATCCTATAATTTCTTAATCATTCACCAAAGAGATCTTTTTATGTCATCCCCATACACATTTCTTCCCTTCTACCTTTTGATATACTGCATATATTTCTGATTGTGCTAATTGAATCCGTATATTATTTGTGGTAATTTATGAATTAGTGATTTACTTGGCTTCCAAACGTAAGATACATTGAACACCATGCACCCCTGACTTCATGCATCCATCTCCTTCCTTTTAGCCAATCAACTCTGAATGATGCCTTTGAAATGTAGGAAAGGCCCATCCGCAGAGGGTGTACAGCTAGAGCTACAGAGTCAAAGTCTACCTACCCTGTTTTAGGCAAGGCACTCTGTTAAATCGAGAAGGCTGGTCATTTCTCCAGCCCAATAAGGAATGCATTGTTCTATTAGGATGACCCACACTATGCCATAGGCTGGGTGCTGTAAACAACACATATGAGCTTTCTCACATTTCTGTCAGTCTAGAATCAAGGCACCCTCAGGAATGAAGTCCACTGAGCCCACAGAGAGTGGGCTCCTCCTCACTGTGTCCTTGCAGGAATTGTGTGTGCATGCACACTTGCATCTGTGTGTGTGTGTGTGTATGTATGCTTGTGTGCGTATGCATGCTGTGTGTGTGTATGTGTGCATGTAGGGGGGGAGGGAGGGAGGGGGAGAGAGAGAGATCCCCAAAGAGTCTATTCCCCTTTTTTTAGGGATGCCAGTCCCACTAGGTTAGTGTCCTATGCTTACTACCTCATTTAACTAGAATTTCCTCCTTAAAGTTTCTGTTCCTTAGTGTGGTTACGGTGGGGTTGAAAGCACCAGGATACGAATGTGAAGGAAACACAGGTCTGACGGTGACTTCATTCTCCTTGATAGTCCTGTCCTTGATGTGTGCATATTCTTTACTCAAAACTCTGTGTATAGAAGATATGATATAATAAAGAGGCATAGTGAACATAGAGATGTAAAGAATAAAAAAGTCCTCAAGTAGGAGGTAGGAGTTCGTACTTGTTCTCCCTAATTCTTTTCAAGATATATAGTCATTATACAAGAAATTATTTTTATTAAAAGTCTACTTCAATAAAACAACATGATTTATGATTACTTAAAATAATACAAACCACTGGGCTGTGGTAGGTAGCACATGCCTTTAATCTCAGCACTTAGGAGGCAGAGGCAGGCAGATCTCTGTGAGTTCAAGGTCAGCCTTGTCTACAGAGTGAGTTCTAGGACAGCCACGGCTACACAGAGAAACCCTCTCTCAAAAACAAAATAAAATAAAAAAAAACGAAACAAAAAACTACCCCCACAAACCTGGACCAGTGGCATGGCTCGCCAGGTGAAAGTGAAGAGAAGCAAATTCCACAGATTGTCCCCGGATCTCCAGATGTGCACTGTACCACATGCATATGCACACACCATGCACAAACACACAAATAAACATTTAAAAAAATCAAATAACACAAATGTTTTTCCTTCTTTTTTTACAGATTATGATGGGACTATTGTGATAAAAATGGAAAACAATGTGATGTTCTACTTCAAGGCTGACATTACAGATACTGTGAGGCTACATTCATGGACAAACAAGACATCACAGACAGCGATTCTCTTCAACAGAGCTTTTAAGCCATATCTCTTATATTATGATTTACAGTCCATGTTACAGACACAGGATTACCCATTAGATCTGGAGGTGCTAAGTACACTTCAGAATACCAATGACAGCTGTCCATATCTGGCCTTTCAACATAATATTTTTAGAAAATATTACTTTATAGATAAAGGGGAAAGCCTGACAATTTGGACTCAACTAGTCTACCCAGAAAATTTGGGTCTCAATATTATTGTGGAGCTCTATGGCCCAAATATACTATCCTGGAAACAAAGCACTAGCTATGAGATCGCTTCTGGCTTCTGTACTAAAACTATGGTAAGTTGATCATTTTTATTTCTCTATTTGGTTTGAATAAATAGAAAAACATTAGGATTTTTGTGGGGGTTTTGTTGTTTGTTGTTGTTTTGTTTTTTGAGGGACAGAGTATTCCACTAGGCTGGTAGGCTAGTTGACTACTGAGCCCAAGGGAGCCCGTCTCTGCACACCTGTGGAAAATTACCTAGATTAGGTTAGTTCCAGGGCACTCCTGTGAGACATTTCCTTATTAGGTTGATGGAAATGGAAAGCCTGAATTGTGAGTAGCCTCTGGGCTCGCACGGCAGGAAGAAAACCTTGTGCTTTTTGCCTCCTTGCCTTTGCTCCGCTGACGAGCTTATCAAATGGTTTCTGCTGCCACCACGGTCACTGCTGATGTCCGAACCCAAATTCCTTGTCCTTCCCACATGGGATGAAAGCCAGCAGCTCTCCAGGACACCTGTAGACTTTCAGCACCGGATTGGGGATGCAGAGGCAGCCGACCTCCTAGACTACACAGCTGTCTGTCTCCCCGCCTCTTCATGCAAGGGCAGCCATTGTTGGACTCTTCAGACCATCTCCTGTAAGCCAGTCAAAAACAGCACACTTTAGAAGTGACTGTCAGGTTGTCACTCTCTCCAGAGTGTTGAATACAGCCACTGTTGGATTACCCAACCTGCATCACAAAAGTCAGCCAAGTAAGTCTGTTGTTTCTGATCCCTGGAGGAGTCTAATACTTGAAGAAATAGACCGCCTCTTAAACAGATGAGCTATGTCACACTGCAGAGAAGTATACCCCCAAGTGTGTGAGGAATTATTACAACCATCTTTACAAGCCATTTACTAATAGATATGAATAGAAGGCATATACATTATTGTATACTATAGTTCAATGTTATACAGTTTTATTCTTAATATACAATATTACAAATTTGTTTTAAACATCACATTATTGCATACATCAGTAACATATTAATTATTAGTATACAGTTATACAATATTAATATTGTATATTGCTTTTCCAATTTATCTGGTAATATGGGCATTTACATATTCAGATTCTTCCCCAACATAGAATAGCTCTCAGATAATAACTTTTCTCTCCCAATTCTGCTTCCTCAGCTCAGCTTCGGCAAATATACACAGGAGCGGGCCTCTTGCCTGGTACGATGAAATAGCTGATTATTTCCAAAACCAGCTAGCTCAAAGAACTAATAAAAACAATTTAAATGACATGGAGAACAGTTTAGTATAATCTAAATCAATAGACTCACATGTACAAGTCTAGAACTTCATATTTATTTTTATTTTACGTGTATTAGTGGTTTTTTTTTTTGGTCTACATGTATATAGACATCTTTGAAGTGCCGTTGGAGGACAGAAGAGGACATCAAATCCCTTGGAACTGGCATTACAGAAGGTTGTGAGTCCCAGTGAGTGCTGGGAACCGAACCCAGCACACCGGTAGAGGCTGGAGGCAAGCTTGGCAGGACTTGCTTCTCAGTTTCCTCCCTCTTAGGGCAGGGCCTGTCTTCTGCTGCTGCTGCTATTGACGTCCCAGGCTGGCTGAACCGTGGCCTTCCATCTAGCTTTAGGAGTGCAGGGATTACATGTGTGTACTGCCAAACTCAGGTCATCATGCTTGTGTGACCAACTACCGTCTCAGAGGCCCGTGTATCAGTTCATGACTTCATTTTCCTCATTCATGGTCCTCAGAGTTATATGCTCTGTATTTCTTTCTAGTCAGGCTTCCTCAGAGGCTATTGAATGAATACTTGATTTAAATTTAATTGAGCATTTTAGTTTTCCAAATTTACACATTCTTTTCTTCTTCTTCTTCTCCTCCTCCTCCTCCTCCTCCTTCTCTTATATAATACACTCTGACCACAGTTTCCCCTCCCCCTACTCCTCCCAGATCCACTCCTCCATTTCCCTTCAGAAAAGAGCATGGCTTCCCGGGAGGCACAAACCCTCCTATCAAGTCTGGACAAGGCGACCCAGTAAGAGTAAAAGGGTCCCAAGAGCAGGCAAAAGAGTCAGAGACACCCTCGCTCCCACTGTTAGGAGTCCTACAAAAACATCACCCTAACCACCATAACATAACATGCAGAGGGCCTAGTACAGACCCACACAGGCCCTGCGATTGTCGCTTCAGTCTCTGTGAGCTCCTACGAGCCCTGCTTAGTTGATTCTGCTAGCCATGTTCTCCTGACATCCTCAACCCCTCTGGCTCCGACAATTCTTCTTCCCCGTCTTTAGCAGGCTTTCCCAAGCTCTGAGGGAAAGGACCCAATGGAAATCTTCCATTTGGTCTCTCTCTGTGCCTAATGTTATACTAGAGTCCATCTCTCTCTCTCTCTCTCTCTCTCTCTCTCTCTCTCTCTCTCTCTCTTCTCTCTTTCTCTCTCTCTCTCTTTTTACACTAGTAGGTAACTTTATTACAATTTTATATACCAATTTTTTGGTTGTTTTTTTTTTCCAAGACAGGGTTTCTCTGTTTGGCTTTGACTGTCCTAGAATCACTTTGTAGACCAGGCTTGCCTCGAACTCACAGTGATCCACCTGCCTCTGCCTCCAGAGTGCTGGGATTAAAGGCATGCAACAGCAGCCTGGCTGCAATATATTTTAAATGGCAATAAAGTTACCCTGTCTTTTTCCTTTTGAAATATGAGTGCCTCTACTTAAATATCTTTCCTTGTTTTGTTTTCTTTTGTTTTGTTTTTAGAGACAGGGTTCTCTGTGTAGCCTTGGCTGTCCTGAAACCAGGCTGGCCTTGAACTCAGAGATCTACCTGCCTCTGCCTCCTGAGTGCTAGGATTAAAGGTGTGTGCCACTGTTTCCCGCTTCGGTCACTACTTTTAATGTAACTTTTTGTGAAAGGCTATTGGTGGTTAGATATACAATGACAGTTTATCTGAAAATATACTTACCTCATTCATGGAAGAAAATCTGTCTTTGTGTGTGAGTTGGGCTGTGGGTGTGCACCTAGCAGCCGGAGTGTTAGTCCTCACCTTCTTCTGCCTTGTTTGAGGCTGACTTTCCTATTGTTCTCTGCTGTGCACACCAATGTGGCCAAACCACTTATCTGGGGATTCTCCTGTCTCTGCTTCTCATCATGCCATAGAAGGGACCAAACCCAGGTCTGCATGCACAAAGAGTACTTTACCCACTGAGCCATCTTCTTGGTCTCGGCACTTGTAATTTTAACTCTTTTCTTCTCTCCATTAATTTATTTATTTGCTTTATATCCAGATCTCCCTCCCCCAGCCCCCCACCCTCACATTCTCCCTTCTCCTTTTCCTCAGGGAAGAGAGAGGTCCCCGCCCCCGTGGGTTCCAACCCACTCTGGCACATTAAATTGCTGTAAGACTAGACACATCCTACTGAGGCCAGACAAGGCAGCCCAGTTATGGGAAGTGGATCGTAGCCATAAAGTACAGGATAACAATCCACAAACCCAAAGAACCTAAGTTACAAAGAGAGCCCAAGGAAGGATGCTTGAATCTCACTCAGAAGGGGAAATAAGTTAGGCTTTGGAGGGAGGGAGAGAACTCCATAGGAGAGGGGATGCAGTGGGGAGCAAGAGTGAGGATTAGGAATAGGGAGAGCAGAGGAGAGAGAGGGCTGAGCGAGAGAAGGGAAATTAGAGGTGGGAGACATCTCTGGGACATGCCAGAGACCTGGCATAGGGGAGACCTCAGCTATGGGGCATCACCCTAGCTGAGGCTCCTAGCAGCGAGGAATACAGAGCCAGAAATGGCTACCTCCTGTAGCCAGGCAGGACTTCCAGGGGAGGGATAAGGACATCAAGCTACCCACAAAACCTTCGACCCAAAATTTTTTCTGCTAACAAGATGTTCAGGCTCAAAGATGAAGCAAAGATTGAGGGAATGGACAGCCAAAGACCAGGCCCTACTTGAGACCCATCCCATGGGAGAGAACAACCCCTGACACTATTAATCTTGCTCTGTTATGCTTGCAGACAGGAACCTAGCATAACACCTCTGAGAGGCTTTACCCAGCAGCTGATGGAAACAGATGCAGAGACCCACAGCCAAACATTAGACAGAGCTTGGGGGGGGGGGGTCCTATGGAAGAGTTGAGGGGAACAATTGAGGGACCCGGAGGGGTCAAGGACTCCACAAGAAGACCTACAGAAGTTAAGTAACCTGGGCCCCTTGGGGCTTCAGAGACTGTAGCAGATGGGCAGCTTGGTCTTCATGTGGGCATCCTGACGACAGGAGCAGGCGTGAGGTGGGGGTGGGGCGGACTCTCTGACTGATGCCTGTAATTTCACCTCTTAACCCTTAGGTACTTTCCTGGCTTAGCTCTATGCCTCTTCCTGCAGTTTTTGTGCGAAGTGGGTAGAGGTGGGTTTCTTTGCTCCAGTCCTGCGTGGAATTTTAGGATGTGAACACCATTTGTTCCCACCAGACATCTTGTCAAGGATCCACGCCTCCATCACTTCCTTCTCTTACACCTCTAGTCGGTCACAGGTTAGACTTCCTCAGTCTCTTCTCCGTGAGTTTCCTACTTGCTTCTATGTCTCCTTCACCTTTCTATCACTCTGGGGTTCCTTTGCACAATTCCTCCTAGTCAATTTTCCACGCCAGTACTTGTCTTGTTATGTCTGATCCGTTGTTGAAGTTGTGTCTGGCATTTATGAAGTATCCATTTGTTTAAGCAATGTTTGTGTGTTCAGTTTGGCTGTGCTGTTCCAGGTGGAAGGTTCTCCTCTGTTGTTTTTCAAGTGCACTAGCACATTTGATAGTGTTTTCCACACTATGTATTGTCAAGCTTGACATTTATTCTAGAAATAGCAGCTTCCCATCATCTTTATACCACGGGGGTTTTTTTTTTCTTTTTCTTTTCTTTTTGGTTCTTCTTCAAGACAGGGATTCTCTGTGTAGCCTTGGCTGTCCTGGACTTGCTTTATATACCAGGCTGGCCTTGAACTCACAAACAGCTGCCTGCCTCTGCTGGGGTTAAAGGCATGTGCCACCATGCCCGGCTATACTACAGGTTTTAAACAGACTGCTTAACATTCACAAAATACCCTCCTAAGCACATCTATAACATAGTTTCAGTGCTTATAATCCAAAACAATATATGTGATTAGGGCATCATTTCAAAGACAGTCCTCACTAAAGCTTGGACACTGGAGACTGTGGCTACATTTCATAAAAGGAAACATAAGACTCTGGAACCTATTTATAAGCAAGGACATTTCCTGCCAGTTTATCTCCTTGACACACACGGAAAAGGAGCGGCATGCAACAGAATACAGGGATAAATCTGATCACAATCCCATGGAACTTCAGAGGCTGCAGCTTTACCAGACAGAATATTCTGTGTTGTTCCTCTTCGTTACCCAGCATCTTCTCACCAAGCATTTTCAGAGGGATCTAGTGTGTTCTCATCAAAACAGATGAACAAGATCTCCCTCTGAGAGACTATCCACAGCTGCATGCACACAGAGACCCACCTGCGAGCAGCGTGGAGATTTAAGTGCTGCCCTTAGGGTCCATGCAAAAATGGGGCTGAGGGTGTTCACCCCACTCTCTCTCCTCAGAGTCAACGGCAACCTGATGAAGTGCAGAAGGCCAACACTGCATGTTCCTGCAGGGAGGGAAACAGGAAGAGCGTCTTCACAAGGAAGGCGAATGTTTACAAACGCACTCAAAGGCGACAGAAGGAAGGAAGGGTTCTGACGACTCTTCTGTGTGCAGCAACCAAAGCTACAAAGACCTCTGAAACGGTTCAGTGAGAAAAGCACTAGAAAGCAATATTCCATTATAGTCTTCCAAGCTCAGGAACTAAGTAAACAATAAAAACAAGAGTGCTGCAATGAAAAAAGCTAAGGGACAGGGTGGGGGTAATTTAAATTAAAAGGGGCTAGGGGGATGGTTCCAGCAGTACAAGCACAAGGACATGAGTTTGACTCCCAGAAGCTGCACTTCACAAGCCCCAGGTTTGGTAGCACGTGCTCTGAATCTCAGCATTTTGTGATTAGAGACAGACAGATCCACAGGGCTGACCACCGGCTAGCCTGGCCTACCTGGTAAGGCCCAGGCCAGTGAGAGACCCTGCCTCAAAAGGGAGGGGGTGGTCTGGAGAGATGGTTCAGTGGTTAAGGGAACCCAGGTACCATCCTGGCACCCACATGGTAGCTCACAACCATCTGTAACCCCAGTTCCAGGGGGTCTGATAGCTCGGAGGGCACTGTATACATGTGGCACATATACATACATTCAGGCAAGCACATAAATAAGAAGAACCCCCAATTTTGTTTTTTAAAGATCATGAGTATTACCTGAGAAACCACGCCTGAGGTTGCTGTCTGGCTTCAGCAACACCCACGCCAAATGAAAGGAAACAGGAGGAAAATGTAACAAAGTAAAACAATGTATACGTAATTGAGATTTTAAGAGAGAAAAAGAAGTTTAAAAAAAAAAAGCCAATAATGGCTCCAGCTACAGTCATTTGTCACCAAGCCCGATGATCTGAATTTGATCCCCGGGATCCATATGGTAGAAGGAGAGAACAGACTCCTGAATGTTGTCCTCTGACCTTCACATGAGTGCTATGCACACGCATGTTCTCCTCTGACCTTCACATGAGTGCTATGCACACGCATGTTCTCCTCTGACCTTCACGTGTATGCTATGCACACGCATGTTCTCCTCTGACCTTCACATGAGTGCTATGCACACGCATGTTCTCCTCTGACCTTCACGTGTATGCTATGCACACGCATGTTCTCCTCTGACCTTCACGTGTATGCTATGCGCACGCATGTTCTCCTCTGACCTTCACATGTATGCTATGCACGTGCATGCCCCTACACCTATCACACACACACTAAATAAGTAAATAAATATATAAATAATCTCAAGTACGTTATTTCTCTTACACAAATAATTAAATGTCTGAAAATATACAATGGTGTCTTAGAGGACTCTTTCCCAGTGGTGAACACTGTGAGCTGTTCTAGGGTATCTAGACCTAGAAGCCTACATGATACTAACTTAAGGCCCATTCCCACCTTTTCTGCTCTACAAAAACTTTTCCGTCTTTCTTTTCAGTTAACAACGTTTTATCAGTCAACAAAGTACGACTTAGTAGATGATTACTACAAGTTACAGTAAGTATGACTTTTAAATATGTTATTGTGGGTTTCTTTTTTATGCATGTGTTTTTCTTCTATTTAAATGAACTCATATGCTTTTAAACATCCAAATTTCAAAAATCCTTTCTATGACTAGATATAGGGGAAATGAGTGTTTAGCCTTTAAAAGTGTAGACACCTCTAGTGACTCACTAAGAAGTGATCTGAAGGCTCTTCTTCACACTGCTGCAGATGCCAAGATTACGGCATCTTAGCTTGCATTGTAACTGTAGCAAAACACCCAAAGCAGCTAAGTTCAAAGAAAAAAAAGTGTTAGTTTGAAGTTTTGAGTTCACACCTGAGAGACCCCATCTCTTGATGGTGCTACCCTGGGGACCACACCAAACCAAAACAGACCTCCTCCTCCTCCTCCTCTTCTTCCTCCTCCTCCTCCTCCTCCTCCTCATTCCTGGTTTTTCAAGACAGAGTTTCTCTGGGTAGCTTTGGCTGTCCTGGACTCTCTTTGTAGACCAGGCTGACCTCAAACTCACAAGAGATCCACCTGCCTCTGCCTCCTTAGTGCTGGGATTACAGGCGTGCGCCACCATGGCTAGCCACTACTTCTTAATTCAGTAGTTCCCATACATGTTTTGTTGTTAATTCCCAACTCTACATACTGTCCTTAATCAAAAGGAAGAACTCTTCATATGAGAGAAAGTCTTTAACTGTGAATAGAAAGATGAAATATCCACATATCAGAGCCTATGTATCTCCAGTGGGTGAAGACAAACACCACCCAAGGGATAAATCAAAAACTTCCAAGTGCTGATGAGCACTGCTAATAAAATAGGGGCTGAGGAGGCAGCTCAGTCAGTGCAGTACCTGACACATATGCATAAAGGCATGAGTTCGGATCTCCAGCACCCACTTAAAATCTAGGTATGGTGGCACATGTCTGTAACTGCAGTGCTGGGGGCAGGGAGACACAGGATGATCTTTGGAGCTCAAAGTCCATTCAGTGAGGTCCTGGTTCACTAAGAGACCTTGTCTCAAAATAAGGTGGACAGCAATCAAGAATGACATCTGATGTCAACCCCTGGCCCCCACTAAAACATACATGTGTACACGTACAAGTAAACACTTATGTGTATGCACACATACACATGCATGTGCACACCTGCAAGTACACACACACACACACACACACACACACACACACACACACACGGAAGAAAGAAAAGACAAGATGGCAGAACAGTGACCAGGAAGAACTAGGAGGAAATGTTCTTTATAATACACAGTAGTCAGGAAAGGTTCTGTTACCTCTTCCTGTTCACCCTCTGGCTCTTCTCTCTGGCTTTGTGGGATGGCTAATCCAGTTGTCAATTTGATAAGATCTAGATTCATCTGGGAAATGGTCTCTGAGCATGCCTGTGGGGATTAGATTAATTGAGGTGGAAAGACCCTGACCATTGTGAATGGGACCATTCCCTGGTGTGCTGGCTGGTTTTAAGTCAACCTGACACAAGCTAAAGTCATCCGAAAAAAGGGGACCACAATTAAGAAAATGTCCCCATAAAGTCCAGCCATGGGGCATTTTCTGAATTAGTGATGTGGGAGAGAGTCCAGCCCATTATGGATGGTGCCATCCCTTAGCTGGGCCCTGGGTTCTATAGGAAAGCAGACTAGGCAAACCATGAGGAACAAGCCAATAAGCAGCACCACCACCCCCCGCCCCATGGCCTCTGCATCAGCTCCCTCTTTGGGCTTCCGGGCCTGTTTGAGTTCCTGTCCTGACTTCCTTCAATGATGAACAGAGATGCGGAAGTGTGAGCCCAATAAACCCTCTCCTCCCCAAGTTGCTTTGGCCATGCTGTTTCATTGTGGCAGTAATAACCCTGACCAAGGCACCTGGGCTGCCAACAGGGAACGGTCACCAAGCCTAAGCATCCAGCCTCTCTGCTCCCTGACTGTAGCTGTGACCATCCGCTGTTTCAACCCCTTGCCTGCCTTGACCTCCTCATCAAGATGGACTGCACCTATGAACTGTGAACTCAACCCCTTCTTCCTTTGAGTTGCTTTTAGTCAGGCCACTTTATCATAGCAACAGAGAAGTAACTAACACACCTGGCCAAGGCATAGGTTCCATTGGATGTTTTTGGCTTTGTGGATGCTTACTGAAAACTATATTGTAGACTACACATAAAATTATCTAAGATATTTTCTTTTCCTTAGTCGTTCCCCTCCACCCATGCACTTAATCTTTTTTTTTTCCTCCTTTATTAATTTATTCTTGTTACATCTCAATGGTTATCCCATCCCTTGTATCCTCCCATTCTTCCCTCCCTCCCAATTTCCCCTTATTCCCCTCCCCTATGACTGTTCCTGAGGGGGATTACCTCCCCCTGTATATGTTCATAGGGTATCAAGTCTCTTCTTGGTAACCTGCTGTCCTTCCTCTGAGTGCCACCAGGTCTCCCCGTCCAGGGGACATGCTCAAAGGTGAGGCACCAGAGTATGTGAGAAAGTCATATCCCACTCTCCACTCTACTGTGGGGAGTGTTCTGTCCATTGGCTAGATCTGGGTAGGGGCTTAAGGTTTACCGCCTGTATTGTCCTTGGCTGGCATGCACTTAATCTTAATCAGGAAGTGCAGTGTCTGAATCAAGCCTTCAGCTGCTCTGTTTTCTGTCGTTTCTGAAACCTCTGTTTTGCCCAAACACAAAACTATCTGTGTACACTTGGTAACTAAGAGAGGCATTGCGTCTTGACCTTTCCATGAGTTCAAATCAAATCAGTCTATGTAGCTTAATGTGGTTAGGCGGTGAATTGCTCGCCAGTGGGATAGAAGCTGCAAGAGCCAAAGGAACAACACACTCAGTGAGGCATCAGGTGCAGAACCCCGGGATTCGGAGGTTGAGCCTATTTATTTGTAAAGAGAGTGACATACGACATACGCCTAAGATGCCAACAGATGCTCACTTCCGTCTCTTGCTGTGCCAACCGTCCAGTCAATGCATGGGATGCAAAGAAGGGGGTGGGGGAGGGGGAGGGGGAGAGTCCAGGAGCTGACACAGGATGTGACCACAGTGAAAAGCTGCCTTCATGGAAGTAGCCATCCTTCAGGCCTCTTCGACTCCTCAAGGGTCAACCCCATTATGTAATGGGACCGCACCTTTGCTCTACATGAAGACAGATTCCTGTCACCTCTTCCCATGATTCTACAATAACCTGTGTGGATTGTTTTCCCTAGACAAGAGAACATGGGTCTCCTGCTTGTTGATTTCCGACCTAGTGAATTTTCAAAAACATGTCCATTGGCCAAAAAGGTAGGTGACATGGGTTAAAAATCAAAAATGTTTCTTCAGAACTACATAGTCAGGGTCTGAGAGACAGATCAGTGGATAAAGCCCTTGTCACCCAGGCTTTAGGACTAGAGTTTGGGGTCCTCAGAGCTCAAATACATGCTGGGCACCATATGGCACATGCTACATACATATGGCATCCCACTCGCAAGTCCAGCGCTTGGAAGGTGGAGCTCGGGGCTCCCTGGAGTAAGCTGACTGGATAGACTAACTTCAATTGTCAGTGATCTCTGAGTTCAATAGAGAAACCCACCTCAAAGAGTAAGGGGAGCCGGGCGTGGTGGCGCACGCCTTTGATCCCAGCACTCGGAAGGCAGAGGCAGGTGAATCACTGTGAGTTCGAGGCCAGCCTGGTCTACAAAGCATGTCTAGGACAGCCAAGGCTACACAGAGAAACCCTGTCTCGAAAAAAAAAAAAATCAAAGAGTAAGGGGAGCAATTGAGGATGACTCCTGAAACCAACATAAGGTCTCCACACATATATGTGTACCCATACACACATGGGTGCACACACAAGCCCACCACACACATATATGCACACTAAAAAAGAAAGTATAGTTAGTAAACTAATACATATTATCTTATTATGGTCCTCTGCCCTCCTCGGGGAAGATAGCCATCTTTTGTTTTGGAAGCAGAGGGTACAAGTTCTGCCTTCTATGAGTTTCTCGTCTAAAGTGAGATTATGTAAATATATGCAAAAAGGTAACGTTATCAGTTCTTGAAAGTTTGAATATAACCTGATAAAGAAAAGTTGAAATTAATGGGAACAAATGCAACTGGGTAGGGTTTGTCAAAGGAGTCTGCCAGACACACCCACATTGATCATGCATTTTTATTCACCCAAAGGGACTTCATTTTGTTTTGTTTCCCCCACCCCACCCCTACTCCCTGAGAAAAGGTTACTATACCCCATTGTACTTCTGATTTTCAGTCTGTACATTTGGTATAGGGAGTTATAAAATGCCCTCCCTAGAGGGAAACAGGCCCAGTGTAAGACAACATGGTGTACACAGTTACCAATTAGCTTGGCAGAAAGAGCAAGCAGCTTTGATTGTTGATGTGTCCCGGCCCACGGGACAAACCCAATCAGGGTTCACCTGAAAGAGGGAGTGAGGATTGAAAGTAGGGTACAGAGACGTGAGAAATAAGGAGTCAAGTCTAGGAATTTCTGATCAAGACTCACTTTAAGGCCAACTAGTAAGAATATAGAGAGAGCAAGGTCAATAGGATCTATCCTAATCTCAGTCACCCTAGCCCCCAGGCAAGAATATAATAGCCTGAGTCATTCCCTGTAGAACTTGCTAGTTCTCTGGGTAACTCCCTATAAGAACTTCCTATTTCTCTGAGTAATTCCCTGTAAGAACTTCCTTGATCCTCTGGGTGGTTCCAAGTTGGGACTTCCCTACTTCTTTCAAAGGTAAATAGTCCAAAGATAGCCTAGAACACAAGACCTCATGAGGCAAGGGTCAACAACTCGAAGGTCACAGCATGCAGCCTAAGCATGGGATTTCTGACATGGCAGAATTTAGCACAGCTCCCCACATCTGCCCCTTCTTAAAATAAAATTATGAATAGCAAAAAAATATATATATATCATGAATAGCCTGTCTTAGGTCGGTGAGTAGGCACTTATCTTTACCTGTCATTGGCAAATGAATTCCATAATTCATAGCCTGTCTTAGGTCCGATAAGGCTCAGACTCACTCTTACCCATCCCTGGCTTGCCTCCATATCAACACATGAAGAAGGGCAGTGTCTTAGAGCTCTGTGTCATGTGCTTGTGCTTGTATCAGCCACAATTGCTGAGACATGAGCTGTGTTAGAAAGGACAGAAGGCACAGGCTATAATCTTGAGCCCTGCCATCCCCACCAAGGACAATCCATGTTGTAGATTACTGTTAATTCTAAAGAGACTATATTGAATGAATCCTGCATCCTACTCACAAGGAGTCTAGAGAACTCTAGCGTGACATCGTAACTTGCTCAGTCATCTCAAATCACTAACCTCTAGCTAAGGCATAAACAATATTAGTTAAGCAATGGCAAGAATAATAGCAGACACAAGAACAAAAACAGAATAATAACTGAGGTTTTACCACTCAACAGCACACTACAAGTCCCTTTTCAGTTCTCCATCGTCCTTCAGATAAAACTGACCCGAATAAATTAGGGTGGAAAAGTACTGATGAAGCTTAAAATCTGAGCTCCTGGAAGGAAAATATTCAAGGAGTCTCTGCAAAGCACCATCTCCAAAGTTCAGTCAGGTCCATAAGGAGGATGCCTCATAGGTACCGGAACACTTGAGTTCTCCTTTCCTCCTCAAACACAGGGAAATCAGGCAGTGAGTGTTGTTGACATATGTGATCCCAAGAAGCAGGTTGAAGAAGAGAAAGATCAGGAATAAGTATCCAGTGAAGCTTGACCTCCGACCTCGGGATCATCAGCAAACTCATCCATGCCAGCATCCACTTGACACACAAGCCTCTCAGGCAGCCAGCGTGCAACATCATGTTCCTGTGAGAAAACACAAACAGAACCTCAACCCCATATTAATACAGAGTCGGGTCCTTTCCACTGTCCAGTTAAAGGATCCTTCCATTTCACTCTAGTGAAGGATGATTGAGTACTGCTGGGCCAAAATCGATCGGCTGCAGAATTTCCTTTGGCATCAAGCAGTAAAAAAAATTAAAATAAAGAGAACATGACTCAAAGCATTTTTAGGTGATTGGGGGTCAAGTTCCCCCTTCTTTACTTTTTGTAAAGAGGTTTTTATGGTAGGATGAGCTCATTCCACCACACCTGGTCCTTGAGGATTATAAGGAATATCTGTAACATGCTTTATGGAAAAAGAGTCACAAAAGTTTTGAGAAGCTTTGCTGTCATACCCTGAGCCATTATCTGTCTTGACAGCCTTATGCACACCAATGTGAGAAAGGGCAGACAGACAGTGAACAATTACATTTTTGGTGGCTTCTCCGCATTGGCGGGAAGCAATTAAATATCCAGAATATGTGTCTATAGACACATGAACGTATTTTAACTTTCCAAATTCAGGTATGTGAGTAACATCCACTTGCCAGAGTTGGTTAGGGACCAGTCCTCTGGGATTAACTCTGAGATGTGTTTCAGGAGGAAACTGAGGCCATGTGGAGCATGCCTTCACGATGGCTCGAGCTTGCTCTTTAGTAATCCTATGTCGAAGTCTTAGACTTTGGCTATTAATATGATGGAAATCATGAGCTTTTTGAGCCTTTTCTACATTTGTAAGGCATACCAAATTCTTGGTAGCTGCATCTGCTAACACATTACCTGCAGCCAAAGGTCCAGGTAAATCAGTGTGAGCTCTTAAATGTCCTATAAAAAAAAAAAACCAGGATGTTTTTCTCTTTAGAATAGCTGTCTGGATTTGAGAAAATAGTTCACTAGCCCGTGGTTGGGTTTGGATTTGTCCTGCAGTTTCTAGGCGAGGAACTGCCTCTGCTACGTAGCCACTATCTGAATATAAATCAAATGAACAAAAGGCATAATACTGGAAAACAGTAGCTACCACTTGCAACTCAGCAATTTGAGCAGACTTAGCAATAGTAGGAATAACATATGTCTGTCCTTCTATTACGTAACTAGCTCTTCCATTAGAAGACCCATCAGTAAAAATCAGCAAACCATCTCTCACAGGCTGAAACTGAATTATCTTAGGAAAAATAACTGGATGTTTATTTTAAAAGTGGAGAAGCCTGTTAGAGGGAAAATGGTTATCTATATCTCCATAAAATTGTGCACAAGCCAACGGCCAACCATCCGTGTTAGCAGACAGCCAATTTTTGCTGTTCCTTAGAATATGGCTGAATAATAAAATCAGGTTCTTTGCCAAAATACTTTCTTCTTGCAATCGACCTATATGTATCAATTTTGCAACAGCCAAATAATATGATACTATTACCTTACTGGGAGAAGGTGGCAAATGTTCCCATGTAATAGGAGCCCCTTGCCAGAACACCACAGTAAGTATAGTATGAGTGGCCAGGATAATATGCCCTAAAGGCTTATCATAATCTACACAGGTTATGAATCGATGGGAGATAGCCTCTTCAACTAACGCCAAGGCTTTCCTAGCTTCAGCTGTAAGCTCCCAGGGTGAGTTTGGAGAGGAATCTCCTTGTACGATTTTGAATAAGGGCCGCAAATCTCCAGTTGTTCATTTTAAATAAGGTCTAAGCCAATTTATATCACCAAGCAACTTTTGAAAAGCATTTAAAGTCTTTAAGTGATCCACTCTCAATGTGATACTTTGGTGTTTTATCTGAGAAGGGAAAAAGCTGGAATCCCAAATACGAATATGGACCAACCTTTTGGACTTTTTCAGGAGCTATTTGTAGACCATACTGAGATAATTGGGATCCCATAAGAGCATAACACGAAAGCACTTGCTGTCCATCCTTTCCAGCTGGGGAGGCAGAAGCAGTCCTGCCCCAACTGAAGAGAACCGGCTTCATTTAGGCTCTGAATCAGAACACTCCTAGCAGCTGTTCAGAAGGCCACGTGCCCAGCCAGCAGCTGTAGTCTCCTTAAAGAACCTGCTTCTAGAAGCATCCTCTCCATGCAGTTCCTCTTCCAGGTCCACCTGCATGACAACTCGTTTTGGGGATTTGGGGGGGGGGGCGGGGTTGTTGTTGTTGCTTTTTTTGTTTTTGTTCTTCGAGACGGGGTTTCTCTGTGTAGCCTTGGCTGTCCTAGACTCACTCTGTAGACCAGGCTGGCCTCGAACTCACAGAGATCGGCCTGCCTCTGCCTCCCTGAGTGCTGGGATTGCAGTTGTGCGCCACTGCGACCAGCAAAGAATTATTTATTTAATTATTTAGACAGTATTCTGCCCGCATGTGTGCTTGCACACCTAAAGAGAGCACCAGGTCTCACTGTAGATGGTTGTGAGCTGCCATGCGGTTGCTGGGAATACTGACCAGGATGAGAGCGGGGTATCACAGGCGAAGATATTCCTGTGATGGACACCATCTGTTCTGACCACGATGGAGTTGAGGAGTTCAGGCACCTTTTGTTGGGATGTGGACTGTTCAATAAACATAAAGGGCAAGGATATGCATCTGGATGTATTTTTCAGGAAAGAAAAAAAATGAATGATTGTAGGTAATAAGGGATGCAAGTCAACTTTGTCAGGAAAATAAACTATATCCCAAGTGCTTAGCAAATAAAACCCAAAACCTCCCCCTGTAGAATAAATAGGCCTCTGGAAAGAGGCTAACGAGGTAAGGGGGGAGAGAACAGGGCCCCTGGCCCTCTCAGAAACACCAGCAGTTCTGCGAAGTTGAAAGCTGTTATCTATTTTCTCTTTCTTAATCTGCTGCATTTTCAACCCTGGCTGTCTTCTTAAGATTTCTTTTAAGGCTGATGCAGTCATTATTTTAGTCCTACAGAAGCCATGTATAGTTGTTAGGCAATATATTTCTAGGCATTGATGGAGCCAGGTGTTGCCCAAGAGTAGGAATTCTGTATATCTGCCCTTCATTTCTGTGTGAAGTTTTTTCCTTTCTTTTCTTTCTTTATTTCTTCCTACCTTTCTTTCTTTCTTTCTCCATCTCCTTCTCCTTCCTTCTCTTCCTTCTCCTTTCTTCTTTCTTCTTCCTCTTCTTCTTTCTTTCTTCCTTTCTTCTTCCTCCTCCTCCTCCTTCTCCTCCTTTTCCAAGACAAGTTTTCTCTGTGTAGCCTTGGCTGTCCTGGGGTTGCCTCTTTGCCTCTGCTTCACTAAGTGCTGGGATTATAGGCACGAGCCATTGTGCCCGGCCCAAGAGTTCTTCTTAATGGCAGGGACTTGCTGAGGTTCGCCCTCTCTCAGCTTTAAATCCAATGCATCTGGCTACCAGATTTGAAAAGCAGAAACAAAATTTGAACATAGCCATCGTTCTACCGGGTCCTTCCTGGGAAAGCATTTGATCTCTTCAACAGCGGAGGAATTGGGGGGAAACACATTTACCAAATCAGGATGAGGCAAAAAGCAAGAGGATAAATTGAGTCTAAGAGTTTAGGGACAGGCTAAACAATGTAACAAGACCCTATATCCAAAAAACGGGTGGGAGGAACATGTATACATGAATATCTTACACATACATCACATCAGACTGTGTGTATGTATGTATGTATGGTATATGTACATATTTACATGTGTCTAGACTCATGTGTTTGTATGATCACAACTGTGGAAGCCCAAGGTGGACGCCAGGTGTCTTCCTCAATGCATTCCACCTTACATATTGAAGTGGGGTCTCTTGTGCAGTGGAGTTTTATTTGGTTCCTTTAATGTTGCCTTTTTCCAGGTGGAATGTCTGTTTGATGTCACAGTTGCTTTCTTACTGAATCCCAGAATTTCCCTCAGTAAGAAGGTTCTGTGTTAAAGGCCTCTCACAACAACAGGTGCGGTGGTGCACACCTGTACTCCCAGCTCTCAGGGAGGCAGAGACAGGCGGATCACTGTGAGTTTGAGGCCAGCCTGGTCTACAAAGTGAGTCCAGGACAGCAAAGACTACACAGAGAAACCCTGTCTTGAAAAACCAAAATAAATAAAAATAAAGGCCTCTCACAGCCCCACACATACTGGGCTGGCTGCTAAGCTACCATATCTACAGGTAGTTCATTTTCTTTAAACAAATAAACACAGACACTAAGAATGCGACAACACACAGCTGGCTGTAATCACAACACATGGAAGGCAACAGTCGGATACCACACATGTGAGGTTCAAGTGTTTAAAACAAACATCCTCCGGCCCTGGATGCAGCCTATCCATTGTTAACCTCTTACTCCTCTGAAGACAGACTAAAGGCTAAGTAAACCAGAGCTAGCAAAGCAAGAGAAACTGCTGCGTGCACAGCCACTCAATTTCCTGACGAACTGCCACTTGAGTTAAGCACACTGTAGATGCCTGCTGGCAGAGTCTACAGTGCAGGCTGAAAGCATGGTGTTGATGGGGCTGCAGGGAAGCAGGTAGAAGGGGCTCACCCCTAAGAGATCTCATTAGGGATGTGCAAGTATTCTTTTAAAAAAAAATCTGGCTCGCTCTTGGTGCCAAGCATTTCAGATAAGGGACATTCAGTCAGTATTTCCAATGTAAAAAAAAAAAAATGGTAACTATGTTTGGCTCTAATACTAGCTCAGATGCTGCTGAGCTCCCTTTGTAAAATTACCTCCTTTTTCAGGGGTTTGAAGTTGTCCTTGGCTGTGATGTAAACAAACACATTAGGGTCAAAGGGTAAGTACGTTGCTTCTATTTTGTTGGGTCTTAGTCTAAAACAAGAGGTGTTAGCTTTGGTTGATAACACTGACCTTCAACTGGAAATCCAAAGCTGACGGTTTGAATATTTTATTTTATTTTTTTATGTGTATGAGCAGTTTGCCTGCGTGTATATTTGTGCCAGATGCGTGCCTGGTGCCCTCCGAAGGCGTCGGGTCCCCTGGTTTGAAATTACTGTCAAATCACGCATTCCGTTTGAGTCACACTAGAAGGCAGCACTTCCTTCATTTCCGGTCTCCCTCATAATAAGCCAGACTCTTTGCTGCTACTCATCAGTCTGTGGCTCAGTCCCAGGAAACAAGAGAGAGAAGCCATTTCCCTTCTTTCTGTCGCACTTACGCCACTGTGACTGCTCCCTTGTCCGAGGATGTGGATACTTATTATAGAGAGCCCGTCCCCTCCCTAGTTATAGATTTTTATTATAACCTAAAAGAACCAACAATGGTTCCCTCAGAGCATCCCGAGGTGTGAATTTCCTCGGCCTTACACTGAGTCACACTGTTTGTGCCGCCCATTTGTAAAGCGGCTTCCTCACACACAGTGGCGAATCTGCACCAACGCACACAAGCTTGTTTGGCTGAGGTCAGGTGCGTAACGATTTATGAAGATAGAATATCTTATTTTCTCCATCTATGGTGACTGAATGAAAGTAGTCTGTGGTCTTTTAGAGTCTGCAGCACATATGTTCAGGCCCTCCTGGCTTTTAGAGTCTCCACTGAAAAGTCAGGTGTAATTCTAATAGGTCTGCCTTTATATGTTACTTGGCCTTTTCCCTTGTGCCTTTTAATATTCTTTTTGTTTAGTTGAGGGTTTTTTGTTTGTTTGTTTGTTAGGTTTTTCTGAGACAGGATTTCTCTGTGTGCCCCCTAGATGTCCTGGACTTGCTCTGTAGACCAGGCTGGCTTCAAACTCACAGAGATCCCCCTGCCTCTGCCTCCCAAGTGCTGGGATTAAAGGTGTGCGCCACCACACCCAGCCTTTAAAATTCTTTCTTTATTCTGTAGGTCTATTGCTTTGATTATTATGTGGCGAGAAATTTTTCTTTTCTGATCTAATCTAGTTGATGTTCTGTAAGCATTTTATAACTTTATAGGCATCTCCTTTGTTGTTGTTTTGTCTTGTTTTGTTTTGTTTTTTGGTGTTGATGTTGTTTTGTTTTTGTTGTTGGCTTTCTTGTTTGTTTGGCTGGTTGGTTTGGTTTTTCAAGACAGGGTTTCTCTGTGTATCCTTGGCTGTCCTGGACTCGCTTTGTAGACCAGACTGGTCTTGAATTCACAGAGATCTGCCTGCCTCTGCCTCCCGAGTGCTGCGATTACAGGCATGTGCCACAGGCTAGAAATCTCCTTTTAGGAAAATTTTCTTCTATGATTTTGTTGAAAATATTTCTGGGCATTTGATCTGGTATTATTCTCCTTTCTCTATTCCTATTACTTTTAGGATTTGCCTTTTCAAAGTGCCCCAAATTTTCTGAATGTTTTGTGTTAGGAATTTTTTAGATTTAACATTTTCTTTGACCAATGTATCCATTTCTTCAATTATACCTTTGGTGTCTGAGATTCTCTCTTCCATCTCTTGTATTTTATTGGTGAAGCTTGCTTCTGGAGTTTTTGTTGTTGTTGTTGTTGTTGTTGTTGTTTTCAAATTTTTAAATTTTTCACTTCCAGAATTCCCTCCATTTGTGTTTTCTTTATTGCTTCTATCTCTTTGTTTTGGGTTTTTTGTTTTTTCCGAGACAGGGTTTCTCTGTATAACCTTGGCTATCTTGGGCTCACTTTGTAGACCAGGCTGGCCTTGCACTCACAGCGATCCGCCTGCCTCTGCCTCCCGAGTGCTGGGATTAAAAGCATGAATCGCCATACCCGGCTCATTTCTTCTATTTCTATTTTCAGGTATTTAACAGTTTTATTCATTTCCTTCAACCATTTGTTTGTGTTTTCTTGGATTTCTGTAAGAGATTTATTCTTTTTTTCCAGCTGTTTGTCTTTTTCTTAGAATTCTACAAGGGGGTTATTCATTTCCTTTATAAGGGCCTCTAGCATCTTCATATAAGTGTAAAACCAGGTCCTTTTCTTGTGCTTCAGCTAAGTTGGAATAGACAAGGCTGGCTGTGGTGGGATGACTGCCCTCTAGTGGATACTTGTTGCCCTGGCTGTTAGTGTGTTCTTTTGCTGACATCTCGGCATCTGGGTTTGGGATGATTATCGATCTAGATGACAGTTTGTGGGTTTGCCTTTGTTGGGTGGGTGTTTTGTTCTTTGGATTCTGTTGCCTCTTTGGGTTTTTGGAAAGTGTGATGGCTGTGTGTTGCCTGTTTCCTGGTCTGCTCAGCTGGTGTATTGCCAGGGAATGCCTGCTGGTGTTGGAGGCTGGGATGCAGTAATAAGTGGGGGGGGGGGGGGTTAGAAGGGGATGGTCTGTGGGATCCACAGGAGATGTGGGCAGGCGGAGGGAGACTATACCTGGCATTCTGTTGTGGTGCTAGGGACCAGACTCTGCCTTTAGTCTTCTGTAAATATTATGTACACATTTTTATTAAAATGTACTTTACAGCCAGGCATGGTGGTGCATACCTGTAATCCCAGCACTCGGGAGGCAGAGGCAGGCAGATCTCTGAGTTTGTGGCCAGCCTGCTGTACAAAGCAAGTCCAGGACAGCCAAGGCTACACAGAGAAACCCTGTGTCAAAAACAAACGAACAAACAAAAAGCATACTTTAGATTTCTTTAGCTATGCACTGTAGAATGGAGGTGGGGGACCATGTGTCAGTCTGACCTTTTATTATTGAAGAACTGTGAAACTATTGCCCACAATGGCTACACCACAGATGCGGTGCTGCCACCAATATACAGGTGGGGGGGGGGGGCGGGGACGGGACTCCAATTTCTCCAAACCCTCTCCAAAACTTGTGCATTCTATTTTATATTTTACTTTTTACTAGGTAAAATTGTATTTGCTGTGTACAACATGATGTTTTGATGTCATTGTGGAATAACGAAGTCTAGCTAGTCAAAATTTGTATTGTCTCCCATGGTTACCACTTTGAAGTAAGAACTCTTCAGCAGTGTTTTAGAAGAAGCCATGTTAGTCAAAGTTCTCTAGAGTAACAGAGTTTATAGAATGAATCTTTATATATAAAGAAAGGGGATCTGTTAGAACGGCTTGCAGGCTGTGGTCCAGCTAATTCAGCAATGGCTGCCTTGGAGCAGAAGGCCCAAGAATCCACAAGGCGTTCAGTCCACGAGCCTGGATGTCTCAACTGGTCTTTAGTTTATTCTGCAAGCCTGAAGAAGTGGGCTCTAATGCCAGGGAAAGAATGGACTTGCTAGTGAGGCAAGAGCAAGCAGGCAAGGAGCAAAAGCTCCCTTCTTCCATGTCATTATATAGGCTTCCAGCAGAAGGCGTGGCCCAGATTAGAGGTGGGTTTTCCAAGATCAAAAGATCTGGGCTAAAGATGTGTCTTCCTTCCTCAAAGACCCAGATGAGCAGTAGATCTTCCTACTTCAAATTAAACAAAAATCTCTTACAGATGTGCCCCTCCATTTTGGTGGGGGTTTAGTTAATTACACATGTAGTCAAGTTGACAACCGTGATGTGGTGCCATCACAACAGGCTACAGACGCTCCATTTATAGCTAACTGTGGTCATCATGTGGTATAATAGACCTCTTATGCTTGTTATTCCTACTTAACTAATCATTTTAGTTTGTGAACAAATGTTCTCTTCCCCTTTTAATTTTAATAATTGTTTACAAAATATAAGAGGTAAATTAGAAAAGTTTGTAAAACTGTTTTTTTTTTCTTTTGGTTTTTCGAGACAGGGTTTCTCTGTGTAGCTTTGGGTATCCTGGAATCACTTTGTAGATTAGGCTGGCCTCTAACTCACAGAAATCTGCCTGTCTCTGCCTCCCAAAGTGCTAGGATTAAAGGCATGCACTACCACTCCTGGCTTAAAGGCTTGTTTATTTATTTTATGTATATTTCATGCACACCATAAGAGATAATCAGATTTTATTATAATTGGTTATGAGTCACTATGTGGTTGTTGGGAATTGAACTCAGGGCCTCTGGAAGAGTAGCCAGTGCTCTTAACCGCTGAGCTATCTGTCCAGCTCCATGAAACTGATTTTTTTTAATAGAAAAGCTAAGGCCACAGACTGATCACAGAGACCTTAATTTAGTAAATGAATTGTGTAACAGCCTCCAGTTTAAACGCCACTGAGTTCAATGGTGAAATGTTTATGCAAATATCTGAGGAATAGCTTTATAACTACACTACGGTTTACTTTTGTAGATTTTCTAAACGTGGATGTAATCGCCGGGATTTTTCTTATGTGATTGACAAGTAAGAAATATTTTTTACAGAAGCATATTAATGTACAGCTAGTGGTTTATAATCATCTAGTTCTTAGTGGCTGTAATACCATTGGCATGCATAGTTAACTTTACAGTTTCAATTTTTTTTTAAAGCTGGGTATATGACCCTTAACCTTCTCAGAAAATATGTATGAAACACATTTGCCATTGTCCTCTCTGGTTCAATTGGATAAACAGAGCACCTGTCATTTAGTCTCAAGTCCCATAGTTGTTCCTTCTTTTTTTGTTTGTTTGTTTGGGTTTTTTGTTTTTGTTTTTTTGGGTTTGTTGTTGTTGTTGTTGTTTTGCTTTTTGAGACAGGGTTTCCCTGTGTAGCCTTGCCTGTCCTAGACTTGCTTTGTAGACCAGGCTGGCTGGAACTCACAGTGATCCGCCTGCCTCTGCCTCTCAAGTGCTGGGATTAAAGGCGTGGACCACTACACCTGGCTATGCCTTCTAATTTAAGGAAGACAAATAAGAGTATTTGTTCTCCACCTCACTTTTCTACACAATTAAGTAAGTGAGCTAAGAATCCCATTATAGGAATAAATTAAAATTAGGGAATGACTGGTTTTAGGGTTTGTTGTTGTTTTGTTTTGTTGGGGGGGGTTTGTTTGGTTGGTTGGGGTTTGTTTGTTTGTTTGTTTGTTTGTTTTTCAAGACAAGGTTTCTCTGTGTAGCCCTGACTATCCTAGACTCCCTTTTGTAGACCAGATTGGCCTCAAACTCACAGAGAGTCTGCCTGCCTCTGCCTCCTGAGTGCTGGGATTAAAGGCGAGCACTACCACACCCAGCTTGACTAGGGTTTTAAAATACACTTTTAGGGCCTAGAGAGATGGCCCGGTGGGTAAAGCCCCCAAAACCCATGGAAATCCAAGAGCAGTAGCACCCATCCTAAATTCCAGTATGCCTACAGTGAGATTGGGAAAGGAAACAAAGGAATCTTGCGGACAAGTTAAACCAACATACTCAATGGTAAACAGCAAAGGCACCCTGTCTCAAGCAATGTGGAAAGGATGGGCTTTAGCCTCCATATGCATAACACATACACACACACACACACACACACACACACACACCTCCTACTTTAAATAAGCTATGCTTTTAGTTTTTAAATTGGAAGAGAGGAAGGATAAACAGATAATGACAAATATCTTTCTTTTTTTTTTTAAACAGGGAATTTCTGAGACATAAACCACATCAACATGCGGTAAGACAAGTATAAACTCGTCAGTGTGGTAAGCAGACACAACAACTAAAGCATGTTTCTTGTTCTAGAAAATAAGGTATGATGTGGGGAAATATGGCTGCCCTATGAGACTTGGATTCAATGATGAGTTTCAGCCTACGTTACTGCTGTAAGTTGATACCCACTTAGGAAATGGACTTGTGTGCTGGAGAAATGACTCAGTGCATCAGAGTACATTCTGCTCTTCTAGAGGACCAGAGTCCAGTTCCCAGCACCCACATAGTGGCTTACAGCCACCTATAGTCCAGGTCCAGGGGATCTGATGCCCTATTCTGGCCTTCTTGGACGTAGAGGATTTCTTGGGCTGAAAGAAGCTTGGCTTCTCTCACTTGGGGAGGGCAGCAGTGGTGGCTTGGTACCCCCACCTTACTTTCGTGCCAGAGAGTCCCTGATGAGGTCCAGAAGGCTTTTGCTAACATGCTTTGCACCCTGCCTTCCCTTCCCCCCAACTCCACCCAACTTCTAAGGGTCTACCCTGTGCTCTCCCATGCACATCACAAAGCTACAGTTACTCATCAAAACCCCATTGTGCTGTGGCCCTAATCCTCTCTAGTGTTCACCTTCTAGTTTTCCTGGCACTGAGGTTCTCTCTCCCCTACTGAGGCCTAGCCGCGCGTCTGCTTCCTTGTTTTATAATGCTTATTCTCCAAAGTAAAAATAGGGAAGCGATAAATGTTCAGTTCGCCTGTTCCTTCCCAATTATGCACGCTCTTCTGTTCACCTCATCACCGTTCCGTGCCCACTTGCCACCCACTAACCCACACCAGGTACTTCCTCCAAGTACTGTGCCAAGTGCCAGAAATTCAAGGATTAAAGCCAGGATCTCTGCCCTCAAATGATGGACTAAACAAAACACCAGAGCTAATGAGCCAAATTGACCTATAGAATGGAATGAAGTAGGTAGTAGATAGTGGAACTCATGAGGAAAGAATCCACCCCAGCTATGATGGGCGAGTGACTCCGGGAGACATTCTGAATATATGTACTGGATCCTTAAAGGATAATGGATACCTAGCTGACGTACCGGATCCTTAAAGGATAATGGATACCTAGCTGATGTACCGGATCCTTAAAGGATAACGGATACCTAGCTGATGTACCGGATCCTTAAAGGATAACGGATACCTAGCTGATGATCTTTAAAGGATAACGGATACCTAGCTGGACCCAGAGGGAAGGTGGAAAGAGGAAGGGCATCAGTGGAATCCCCTGGCTAAACCTTTCAAGCAAGAGTGCAACTTTGAGGAAGGAAGTATATAAACACCCCATGTTGGAGCATAAGCGCACAAGCCAAGTGAAGACGCATCAGCAGAGGGTGCTGGGAGGCTGTCCCCAAGAGTCCAGACCATGCCAGGCTTTCATTCCCTTCTTTTAGAACAGCCCTATGAGTGAGTACTTGCTTTAGCTGTGCCTCTCTGAACCCCAGGGAAAGAAACCTAAGTAGGGAGACATGATTAGCAAAATTGTATTTAGGATATGGGGGATGATATGGATGGGGAAGTTCATCTATGATACAAATTAGTTGTTACAACCAGAAATAGTTGATAATTGATATGAGTGGTAAGGGAGAAGGTGAAGACGAATGAGCCGAAGGTGACATCAATCAAATGTCTGGAACACATCAATATGTCTTTAAGCATTTGTACCACGGACACATAATCACAATATGTCTTAATTAGGGTTTTATCACTGGGACGAACCATCATGACCAAGAGCAACTTGGGGAGGAAAAGGGCTGGTTCAGTTGACAATTTGTAGTCCATCATCCAGAGAAGTGAGGAATCCAAGCAGGGCAGGAACCTGGAGGCAAGAACTGACGCAGAGGCCATGGAGGGGTGCTGCTTACTGGCGTGCTCCTCATGACTTGCTCAGACCACTTCCTTATAGAACCCAGGACCACCAGCCCAGGGGTGGCACTGCCTACAGTGAACTGGGCCATCCTACATCAAGTACCAATCAAGAAAATGTACAATAGCCTGAGGACCACGTGTTCCTAGTTGAGGCACCCTCTTCTCCAGTGAGCCTGGTTTGTATCACTTTGATATAAAAACTAACTAGCACAACACAGATGAACTGTCTGCCTAAAGTCTGTCTCTCCACTTATGAAACAGGCTGACGCCCCCTTTACTGGTTAATGACAGTGTTCCTGAATGTTCTCTTGCTCCCAGATCATCTCTCCCCTTTCTGTTAGAGTCCTCTGAGAAACAGAGCACACAAAATGGATGTATGTTAAAAGGGGGTTATTAGACAGGCCTACAGGATAAGGCCTGGGTCATCCAGCACCCAGGCCTGGGTGCTTTCTTCACCCTGGAGAGGCTGAGAACCCAGAAGAAACACAGTCCATGGGGAATAGATAGTTCGCAGTCCCGGACTAGCCCTGAAGGCATGGAGGATTCCCAGAAGGCCTTTGGTCTCCAGGTCCTATGGGAAGGCTGAAGAAGCTGGGTTCTGACATCGGCAAAGGAAGACAGAGGCAGCTCTCTAGTAGAGCAAGCAAAGCCAATGAACACAGCACCAAGACACAAAGGCAAACGGGTGAAAAGTAACAGCTTTCTCCTTGGGCCTCATCACGCATGCCTACACTGGAAGATACTGCCCACCCTCGGGGTGGTCACCAAGAAAATCCTTCACAGGCATGCTGGGAAATTAACCTGAATCCTCACAGGTGTGCCCAGAGGTGTGCCTCGTGGGGATTCTAGATCTCGGCAAGGTGACAATAATTATCAGCCGCTATGCCAGCTGATCATGCAGAAGAAGCGCGTTCACTAAATGAAGGAAGGGCAAAGGGGGCAACTCTCGGTTGAGACTGCCGCTACTGTGGACACTCTCCGGCTCTTGTTCTCTCCCAGTGCCACTCTGTCCAGCTTTTATGCCCCCCCTAAACACAGATTATAAGGACCTAGCTAATATAATGGATCACCCACAAGTTGAGAATGAGGCCTCTTCAATACCCAAAGTAGGATTTCCATAGAAAAGCTACCAACTGTTAGGAATTTAGCTTCCAATTAGTGACACTCCTTTATTCTCATATTTAATCAGAATTCAATTCCACACTAATGAAAATGTATTTTTAAAAAAATAAGCAAGCTCATGTAAACAAGTCCCATAGTCACAACGAAGCGAAACCCCAAAATGATGGATTGTGCAATGCACTCTTGTTCCACAAGATGGCACTGTGGCTCTTCGCACTAACTGTCCTGGTCGCACTCTTTTTGTCCTTAAGTATTTATACCTAATACTTTAAAAAAGAAAAAGAAAAAAACTAACATGGCGCGGGTGGTGGGGGGGTTGGAGTCAGGGGGGAGGCTCAGCTGTTAGACAGCTTTCAGAGCCACTTCTCCCCCTTCCAGTTAGTGAGTTCCAGGGATCAAACGCAGGTCACTAGGCTCCGCAGCAAGTGCCTTACCATTCCACCTCATCCGCTCCTTAAGTCTCACAAAATCAAGAATTTGACAGTTTATATAAGATGAAATCAAACTCCTGCTTCCACCAAAGGTGCTAGTTTTTGAGCTTGGCTCCTACTGAAACTGCAAACTTGTGAGTGTCCTCGCATTCACTATGAAGAGTGGCCAGAACACTCCCATGAGTTTTTGTTTGTTTGATTTTCGGTGGCTTTACTCCCCTAACCCCTGACACCTTGCCTGTTTTGAGAACTAAGCTGCAGGCCCTCTGTTTGGCACTAACGTATTATTGTTGTGTTTGTTGTTTCAGGTTTAATGAAACTGGCTTCATTGAAGTGATCGACGCAAATTTCATCATTTGGGAAATCCATGGCAGGATCGACTTTACATATAATGTTACTATGAGAGAGGTATGACGTCGCTGAATTTAAACAGAACTTAGCATATGGTGAAACATTATTCTTTTGATTTTCAATCCATATGTAAATTATCTAAGGGATGTGAAACCAAGACATAAGTAGAAAAGAAAGCCAACTCTATATGAAGCCAGTGACTACTAAGATGGATCACTGGGGAGGGGGGGGGAGTTGTTTTTATAAAACAGACATAAAAAAGGTCAGAAAAAAGAAAATAATGCAACAGCAGAATGATGCAATCATATATGAGCATTTTCTTTTCTACCTGAACAGTGTTTAATGTTTAACTATTTATGGGTATGACTTAGGCTTTAAGACACCTGTGCTAAGTCAGATGGGCTTAGTTAGGTTCCATCTCTGCCCATGCCTTTCCATTGGTTGACCCTACTGACCTTGACATACATATCTCTGTGCTCTTTCTCATTACCTCCCAACCTCCAAGACCACCGACCTCAGCCTCTGGATCGTCCCCCTACGCTGCCTTTTCAATTGCTCTTTCCACCCACTGTGGGCTTCTATGTCTTGAAGCCTTCCCAAGAATATAGAGCCTTCTAGAAGTTAAGGTCAGGATCTCCTAAGATTCTCTGGTGATCTCAGGCTCAAAGAAAACCAGAGTGACTCCTTTCTTTGTGACATTTTTTAAATTTATTTTTTATGTATATGAGTGCTCTATCTACATGTACACCTGCAGGCCAGAAGAGGGCATTAGAGGCTATAGATGGTTGTGAGCCACCATGTGGTTGCTGGGAATTGAACTCAGGACCTCTGGAAGAGCAGATAGTGCTCTTAACCGCTGAGCCATCTCTCCAGCTCTGGCATTTTTTTTTCCTCACTAGAGACTAATTATCTGATGGCAACCAGGAATACCGAACTAAACTGGACCACTGTGAGGACTCATTGCCTTCTGATTATATAACTAAGTCAATCCAACGTGCCCTTCATTCCCATGTTTGCACAGCAGCCACCATGGAAGACCTTATGGTCTGCTTCTTCCCCATTGACACATCACTAAACTACTTGTTGTTGGATGGTGGTGGCCCACGTCTTTGATTCTAACACTCAGGAGGCAGAGACAAGTGGATCTCTGAGTTCGAGGCCAGCCTGGTCTGCAGAGCAAGTTCTAGGACTGCCAGGGCGGTTACACAGAGAAACTAAAAACCAAACAAACAAAAGAAAACCATAAAACAAACAAATGCGTGCGCGCGTGTGTGTGTGTGTGTGTGTGTGTGTGTGTGTGTGTGTGTGTGTGTACATTTGTATGGGGGTGCACATGAGTACATGTATGTTGAGGCCAGAAGATAACCCTTCCATCTGTAGCATAGAGGCATTACTGAGAAGAAAACCCAAACAAGAACTACATTTCCCAGAATAATTTGTTCTCATGACTACAGGAATTCTATCATTCTCCCATGGACCTCCATACTTCCTATCATATTAGTTCATTACAGCAGCATCTGTGGATGGACTAGATGAGAACTGAAAGAAACAGTCCAAAGGAGGAACTTTAAGGAGCCGTCATGTAAAAGCCTGGCTTCCTAATTCATGCTTCAAGGAGAGCCCCGTACCGAAGAAGTGTAAGGGGGACTGAGTTGGGCTTTGTATGCAGGGTTAAACTTTCAATTGGGTGTGGTGGGATGCAACTGTAACCCCAGGATTTAGGAGATAAAGAAAGACCAGATAAGCCATTTTGTTTCAGTGGAAGAGCTCTTGCCTAGTGCCCCAGGTTAGAGTCTCTTTTTTTTCTTTTCTTTTCCTTTCTTTCTTTCTTTCTTTTTTTAAAATTTATTTATTTATTATGTATATGGTTTTCTGCCTGCAAGCCAGAAAAGGGTACCAGATCTCATTACAGATGGTTGTGAGCCACCAGGCTGGCCTCACAGAGATCTGCCTGCCTCTGCTTCCCAAGTGCTGGGATGAAAGGTGTGCACCTGCCTTAACATCATAAGGCAGGCATGATAGCACACACCTGTAAACCCAGCACTCAGCGAGGCAGAGGTTCAAGGCCAGCCTGGTCTACCAAGTAAGTGCCAGATCAACCAGAGCTACACAGAGAAATTATGTCTTGGAAAAAAACAAACAAAAAGATTCCAAGCATCACAACACACACACACACACACACACACACACACACACACACACACACACACACACACAATCAAATTTTATCATGTCCACCCTGCCTATGAACAATGCAGGAACCTTGGATAATACAGCTCTGTTAGACCTGAGTGTAAGTCCAGATACGGCAACTCACCCGCAGTGCTGTGCCCCTCTTGCCAGTCCCCAGCTTTGGCCAGGACAATGTCACAGTGAACCTTTGCTTGTCCCTCTCTTATCATTTCCAGTTTCTTTCCCTTCTTCATCTCTACAGCTTAAGCTCCATAGTGTGGCCTGTCACTGCCGCGCTTCCTCAAGTGTGACCCCTGCATGTTGTCAAGGCGACTGTAAATGCTCATCTTTCTTCTGCCCTGCCCACCAGCTGTGTTTGAGCTGCTGGTCACCACAGAGGATGTATATGACAATGCCTGGAGGTAGGAAAGCTAGATCGTCCAACTGAAAGAGATTTCCATACAATACCTAATATGTAAAACACCGCACATTTGAAGAGCGCGTCTCCTCTGGAGCACACACGTGATTTACTTCACGCAGGACCATTCGATTCTGGAAAGACAGTCTACCCAACAAATAGTGCTGGGAAAATTGAAAAGAGCTGGGGAGATGGCTCAGCGGCTAAGAGTGCTGGCTGCTCTTGCAGAGGACTTGAGGTCAGTTCCTCCCATACGGTGGCTCACAGTCATCTGTGACTCCAGTCCCAGGGGATCTGATCCCTTCTGGCCACTGTGGACACTGTGCACACATGGTGGACAGACAGACATTCAGGGAAACACTAATACTCATTTTTAAGGCATATAGAACTCTGACCTAACACCACATAGAGACAACAACTCAAAACTGATGTAAGGTCTAAGCATAAGACCCCAAAGTAAAAAGTTCTTAGGAGAAAATGTAGGGTAAAATCACGCCAGCACTGTTTGGGGCGATGATTTGTTGGCTATGAAAGAATGAGAGAGGAAGAGAAAATAAGAGGGAAAGGAAGAAGAAGGAAGAAAATAGGAGAAGGAAAAGAAAAAGAAAGCAATGGGAGAGAGGGGGAAGGAAGGGAGAAAGAGAGAATGGGAAAGTAAGGAAAGGGAAGGCATAGAAAAGTGGACTTTGTCTAAAATCTAAAAATTATGTGCATCAAAAGACACAAGAATTGGTGCCTAACCCAACTGTCATCAGCAAGGCTTTATACAGCAACTAGTGGAGGAAAAGGAGGAAGGGACGTCGGAGCCAGAGGGGTCAAGGACACTGCAAGAAAACCCACAGAATCAACTAACGTGGGCTCATAGGAGCTCACAGAGACTGAACTGACAACCAGGAGTCTGCATAGGCCTGACCCGGGATCTCTGCATCTATGTTACAGCTGTGTAGCTTGGTTTTCTTGTGGGACTCCTGACCCTTTTACTGGCTTTTGGGACCTTTTCCCTCTTACTGGGTCGCCTCTTCCAGTCCTGATACAAGGGGAGGTACCTAGTCTTACTGCAACTTGATATGCCATGGGAGGCCTAACCTTTTCTGAATAGAAATGGAGGTGGAGTAGATTGGAGATGGCCAGGGAAGAGGTGACGGGGAGACACTGAGAGGAGAGGAGGGAGGAGGGAAAAGACATGATGGGCTGGAGAGATGGCTCAGCGGTTAAGAGCACTGGCTGCTCTTCCAGAGGTCCTGAGTTCAACTCCCTTCGACCACATGGTGGCTCACAGTCATCTATAATGTGATCTGGTGCCCTCTTCTGGCTTGCACGGGTACAAGCAGACAGAGCACTGTGTATATAATAAATAAGTAAATAAATCTTAAAAAAAAAAAAAGACAAGAATAAAAAAGACAACCTACAAAATGGAACAGAGTATTAGCTGATCATATATTTGATACAATGTCCAGAAAACTCCCATAATTCAACCACAAAACAACCCAAATTAAGGGGCAGGGGGCGAAAAAGGACTTGAGTAGACATTTCTCTAAAGATAATGTACAAGTATCTAGTTGACATTTGAGAACATCGAGGAAACGTACATTAAATCTACAGTGAGACATACGCTAGCATGGCAAGAATAAAAGCAAACAATAATAAGTGTTAGGAATGGAGGAGAAATGGAGAAGACATGTACATTGTTGGGGTGAAGAGGGCACCTCCACTCTGGGAAACATACAGCAGCAAACGAAAAATTCAAAGCACAGTTGCCTCATCATCCATGCCTGGTTGCTCAAAAGGGTGGAAAGAAAGTTCTCCAGGGTGGATTTGCGCATCATGTTCACAGTGCTGCCTGCTAAAGCCAAGGAAAAGGAGCGAAGGGGAGTCTTGTTTAAAAGCCCTCAAAGGGTGTATGGAAAGATGCTAAGTGCTGAGACTGTTATGTGCAGGGATGTGCTTTCCATTGAGAAAACTGGGAAGGCTTGTGAGAAATGACGCCTAGAGGAGCCAGGGCAGTGGTGGTTTGGATGAATAGGGAAGCCATGGCCGCTTTCGGAGAAGCCTGGGGGAAGAGGGGAGGGGTTCCCAGAGACATTCCAGGTTGTTTTTAAAATCAGTAGTAAAAGGGTTTTTGTTGTTATTGTGTTTGTTTTGGCTGTAGTTTTTTTTCCCCCAAGTTAAAAAGGGTTTAAAATAAAAGGAGTGGGTCAGGTGTGGTGGCGCACTCCTTTAATCCCAGCACTCGGGAGGCAGAGGCAGGTGGATCGCTGTGAGTTCGAGGTCAGCCTGCTCTAAAAAGCGACTCCAGGGCAACCAAGGCTAACACAGAGAGACCCTGTCTTGAAAAGCAAAAAAAAAAAAAAACAATAAATAAAAGGAGTGGATTTGTACCATTGAAAGTAGTCTAGTGATTCTTCATAAAATTCTTACACAGTCCAACGATTCTGATTTCACAATACAGCAGGTGAAAGAGCTACCATCAAGCCTGACAACAACCTGAGTTCAATCCCTCAGGTCCCACACGGCAGAAGGAAGGAACCCAAAAGTTGTCTGTGCTCTGGCATCTACATTCACCCCAGTGTGCACGCGCGCACGTGCACGCACACACTCGCTGTGAAATGCAAGGAAGTCCTCCTCACACACGTGTTATGCCATGGACATCCCGTTAAGGCGTAGTGCTAAATAAAAGCAAGCTGTCTCACAGGCAGGAAACTACTGAACCATCTCACTTGTAAACTTCAGTCAAACTTCTCAGTAGAAAGTAGAACGTTGGTTCCCAGATGCCTCGGGGAGAAAGAGGAGAGGATTTGCTCAGTGATGGCAGTGGTTACAACAGTGTGAATGAAACTGATGGCCACTGAATTGAACGTTTTCAGTGTTTTAAACTATATTGTATTGAGGTAGTGAAAAAAAACTGCACTGTTTAAATGATTTTTTTTTTTTTTTTTGGTTTTTCGAGACAGGGTTTCTCTGTGTAGCCTTGACTGTCCTAGACTCACTTTGTAGACCAGGCTAAATAAACCTTTTTTAAAGACAAGATCTAGTAGATACTCCAAACTAAGCCAACGCACAGCCCCCTCCATAACCGCATGTTGCTATCTTTTGGCAGAGCGGCTGCATCAATGAAGCCCAGACATGGGATTCGATGATAAAGGAGAACCCAGGCGTCCCGATGGAAGAGGTCTGGGGGCCTCAGGTAAGAAGGGGACCACAGTGGGCGGTGGAGGTTAACCAACACTTGATGGAAACACTCTGGACTTAAATTACTTAGGGTAAATGCTCTTCAATCATTTCAAAAATTCTTGTTTATTTCGTATGATGTGTGTGTGTGTGTGTGTCTGTGTCTGTGTGCATCTGTACATGTGCACTCTTTGGTGCAAACTAATATTGACCACCGAAAATACGCATCTGCATGTTATCAAATGACCACTATTCATAAGCGCATGGAGACTGGGCCTTTAAAAAGACTTGTCTTTTGGGGCTGGAGTGATGGATCTGTGGTTAAGAGCATGTGCTGCACTTGCAGGGGACCTGAGTTCTGTTGCCAGAACCTATGTCAGATGGCTTGTAACTGCCTGTAACTTTAGCTTTAGGGAACCCAGCACCCTCTTCTGGCCTCTGATAATACACATACACAAAGACACATAGTTCAAGCTAAATAATAAATAAATAAATAAAACGCAAACTCCAAGAGAGAAGAAAACGTTGTTCCTTCTGCTAATTTCCCAGCATCTAATTCATTATAGATAATTAATATGTATCTATAGAACTAATTAATAAACTATAGCTCACCACCTCTAATAAATAATTATTATTTAAAAGCATGAGGAGCAAAAGTAATAATGGATTCAGTTCAAACCAAACTTGCCTTCCTTGGTTACTTGGTTGTTTTTAAAAGGCATCCAAGGGTCTTGGGTTGGCTAAAGATGTAAAGAACACTATCTATAGAACAAAATCTTTTTCGTTTGTTTGGGTTTTGTTTGTTTGTCTGTTTTTTCGAGACAGGGTTTCTCTGTGTAGCCTTGGCTCTCCTGGACTGGCTTTGTAGACCAGGCTGGCCTTGAACTCACAGCGATCCGCCTGCCTCTGCCTCCCGAGTGCTGGGATTAAAGGCGTGCACCACCACCACGCCCGGCTATAGAACAGATCTTCCAGAGGACACCTCAGTACTCTGTGGTGCTATTACTCAAGAACAACACGGCACGCATGAGAAAGCCATGCGTAGCTGGGTGGTGAACAATCACGGATTCGCCTGAGCCAGCATGAAGTAGTCCAGGGTGGCTGAGCTTCAGAAGACATCAGGAGCGACTCTGGGAGGCTCGTGGGAACAGAGAACTTGGCCTCACCTGAGTTTCTGATTCAGCAGATGGAAAGCCTAAAGTCTGCCCCCACCTCTCCCTTTCCCTCCACTCCCCTTCCCTTCCCAGCACTGGGCCTTGATTGGGTAAGCTATGCAAGTGTCTGAGTTACAGTGCAACCCCTAAACTTGCATTTCTAAAAGTCCTCTGACGAAGCCGACATTGCTGATCTTGGGCCTACACCTGGGAAACCACAGAAATAGTTTACACCCAGCAAAGAGTCAGCGGGGATCACGAAGGGCCCTCAGTCCCCATTCTACTACATGAGAAGCGACATCTCCTGCCATGAACAGCGTGAACCCAGCAGGCAAACTGGGGAGTGCGAAGAGCTGGTGCTTCGGAGTCTAACTGAGGTCTGGAAAATAAAGCTGTTCCCGCCAAAGGACATCACAGTATATGACCCTGTACCAGTGACCATTTCTTCCTGGTACTCATACCTACAGTAAAACAGAAAGTCTCTAATTCTCAGAGCTGCACTGATTGCTGTCCAGCCTTCCTGTTTCTTCCACGTGCCTCTGAGGTAGCTCTAGGAACTCTTAAGCTCTCAGAGAAAATTGTCTGAAAGACTCACAAGCAAAAGAGGCCTTTTGGTAGGGTTCTTCGAGTTCATGTTGGACTAGGTAGGGAGAGCTTGGGCCCTGTACAGCTCGCTGCTTGTCTGTGATCCGGGAATGGGGGTTTGAGTCTCCACAAGTGACCAAGAATCCTAGACAGAGCAGTCCTTGGTTAGAAATGGAGTGAATTCATGAGTCTAGGGGAGTTTGTTTTCTTGAAGACTAGGTAGCTTAACCAAGTGATGGCTTACAAGTGAAAAATGAGGGGGAAAGATAAGAATTGAATGGGGGGGCAACAATTTGACAGGAAACATCAAGTGTGACACAGGAAGAAGAGCAGCCACTGGTAAGTATCAGCCTTCGTATTAAAAAAAAAAAAAAAGAGGAAATGAGGAAGAATGAAAATAGTCCCAGGTCTCTATATAGAAGTGCACAAACTGACACAGATAAGCAGGTCCTGAAGACCACGCCCTTCTGTGACAGTGGGCAGACATCCAGTTCCCAAGCAGAATGCAAATGTCTCATGTTCCTTTCATCGAGTTCATGGCTCCATGTATTAATGGACTCAGTAGACGAGACCTCTCATACTCCAGTGTTGACCCAGGAAATATTTTGTATTTTCTTTTTTGGGGGTGGGGTGGGGGTTTTCTCTACATGGCCTTGGCTATCCTAGAACCTACCAGATAGACCAGGCTGACCTTAAACTCATAAAAACATCTGCCTCTGCCTCCCAAGTGCTGGGATTCACATGTTTGATAACCACACGCAGCGTATTTCACATTTTAAAGTTAGTTTACATAAACAAAACCATAAGCCTTTTTTTTTTCCTTCACTCATTTATGCACCACATATTATTTTATGAAGGTGCCAGACACGCAATGGCAGAAAGGTAAAAAGGGTGAGAAATGGTAGGGGTGGATTCTTGTCGTTTTTGTATTTTGTCATGATGTTACAGAAATACCTCATTAGATTGAACACACGCTTCATATGAAAATATGTCATAACACCTCCAATACCTAACTTATTTAAGATAGACTATACCCATGGCAGCACTAGATTAAAAGGCCTCAAAATGTAGGGGCAATAAAGAAAAATCAAGAAATAAATGCAATCAGTAAATCCAGTGCTAGTTACCCAATGGCTATAGACAGAATTTAGCTGCAGTGAGCATCCATGATGTGGGAATAACCATATGAGCCAGGAAAGGTGGAAGTGCAAACTTCTAGACCCAGATACACGTACCAGGGGATACAGTTGTGGGTGACAGTCATCCTAAATGGGTGAAATCCCATCCGTAACTAGAGGAGCCCAGCAGTCTCTCTATCTTAGCCGCAGAGGGTTAGACCCACTTGCACATGGGCGGGGCTGGATCTCTGCCCTGCTACTAAAGGCAGTATCCATAAGCATGGCTCTCAGGCTTAATCCCTTCCGAAAAACTAACCCTCCTCTGTATCCAGTGAGGCTCCTGCTCCCACACTCCTACTTGACATCCTGGTCTTTCACCAAGCTAAGGATATCATTATGGTCTATGTGAGGCATCCCTGAAGAAGTTTCCCCCTGGACCACGAGTAGGAGATGTGGCAGGCACTCTCTGGTACTGCAGTGGCAGGATAGAAGGGGGTAGCTATTGCATCTCTTAATGACTTTCCAAGGCAAATATATGAGAATCTGGGCCTGGAAAGAATGGCTACTGGGGTAGGAACACTGGCTGCTCTTGCAGAGGTACCTGGGTTTGCTTACCAGCATCCACAAAGCAGCACACAAGCACCTGTTAACGCCAGTACCTGAGGTTCTGATGCCCTCTTCTGGCCTGTACAGGTAGTGCATGTAGGTGCTGTATTTATATTCAGGTAAAAAATACTCATACTAACATTAAAATATATAAATCTTCTCACACATATGAATCAGATTTTGTTAAAGTCAGGAAATAACTTTTCTGTCTTTGCTTTCTGCTCAGAACTATAGGACTTGTTTTTCTTATGCTGTTGGGAAGCCAGGAGACCTAAACCAAAAATATGAGATTTTAAATATTACTAATAGAAACCACATATACTGGCCCATGGGCCATTCAGGAATGTATGTGTTTCGAGTGAAGGTCTTGGATCCAAACTATAGGTAAGAATACATTTTTATAACATTATTCCTTTAAAAGTAATACTTTTGGTTTAATTTGATGCCAACTAAATATCTAATTTTTGTTATTCTTGCTATTTATATGTTTGCTCTTCATTTTGTGGTAATTATAGCAAACACGCTATATAAGTATCTTATGTCAGCTGTTAATTTGGTCACCCAGCTTGAAATTCCATTCTTTGTATTATGTCCCCTTGACACATATATTGTTTACTTTTCCCATTGACATGACCAAAACACCGGACAAGAAGCACACAAGGAAGAACCATATATTTTGCCTCCAAGTTTGAGAGTAAAAATCTATCCTAGTAGAAACAACATAGCAGAGTGGGGCAGCTAGTCAGCAGCTACCGTACAGAAAACACAGCAGTGGATGGCGGCCTCAACATTCTTTTTCCTCGGACCCCAGCCCATGAGACTGTGCCAGGCATGTTCGATGTGGGTCTTCCTCAGTCAGGCATTTCTGGTAACACCCTACTAGATAGTCCCAGAGGTGTGTTAACATGGTAATTCTAGTCCAGGTGATGATAAAGATGGCATCACTCCTAGCACATGCATGGCCCTGAGTTTCAGCCTAGCACTATAAGAAAACAGAGTAGAGCCGAGAGTAATGGCACACTCCTTTAATCTCAGCACTTGGGAGGCAGAGGCAGGCGGATCCCTGTGAGTTCGAGGCCAGCCTGGTCCACAAAGTGAGTCCAGGACAGCCAGGGCTACACAGAGAAACTCTGTCTCAAAAAAAAAAAAAAAAAAAAAAAAAAAAAAAAAAAAAAAAGAAAGAAAGAAAGAAAGAAACAAAGAAAGAAAACAGAGCAAAAGGAAGCCCAGGAGCCCACGTGCTTGGCCCTGGCAGACAGAATCAACACGGTACAGTGTGAACTGCATCAGTCAGTAATGATTGAGCAAGGGTCAAGCAACGTGGCATTTATCTTTTGGGTTCTGTGACCTTCCCACCCAAAGCATCCCTGCTTCAACATGAGAGGTGCAGCACTTTGACATCGTGAAACATCACAAAGTGTTTCTTCCCCTGGTTATCTGGCCAACACACTACCTGCCCCCGCCCCACCCCTCTCCCCTTTCCCACCACCATGCCCTTGGCCCCCCACCTTTCACAATGACATGTCTTTTGGTATGCTAAAAAGCTCTGACGACTGGCAGCACGTTGGTAGTCTCAGGATGCGGACTGATCGCTGAAAAGGCCAAGACAAAATTAAGACGTTTGTGATTTTCAGTCCTGTAAGCCTCAGATGTATTTCCAAGGAGGCCAGGGATTCTAAAAGGTCAACAGAGGGGATTTCCATCACAAGTTCGAGGAGTACCTCACATTTCCCTCCCTGCCCACACCAATCGAGGAGCAGCCTCCGGGAAGGGAACCATTCCTGCTGGAAGGTAGTGGGCAGCAGGAAAGAGGGAGAGAGAGACAGAGAGACAGAGACAGAGACAGAGAGACTATAGCTGTTTGTTTGACACAGGGTCTCTCTACATTGTCCTGGCTGTCTATTTTCCTCTCTCTGTATCCCGCCCGAGTGCTGTGATTAAAGACATGAGCCACCACGCCTACCTGGCTTCCCATCCCTATGTACTGTACGTCTTTAGCAAGCATTAAATTTTGTATCCTGGTAGAAAATGTTTTTATTCCTTATGGAATCTGAGCTCTTAACATGCCATGCCCTACACACATGAGCCTTGGGTTATAAATGAAAAACTAAGTGGCTCCCAATTCTGTCATTCTGGCAGTAGGATTTAAAAAACTCCCGTATCTTGGCACTGGCTCATAGTGTTACCTCGTTATGAGAACAGTGCTACTTTCCTGGCAACCTTTCATCCTGGTTTCAGAGCTCTCCTTACTATATAATTTATTATCCAAACCAGAGGTCCAAAGAGTAAAATGGAGCTCCAGTAGTATCTATACAAGAACAACTGGTAACCACCAAAAATGTCACCAACAACTAAAGATTAATATTAATCTTTTAATACTAAAGATGCCTTGAAACAATATCCTTTACTCTGGAAGACCAATGAATTCCATGGTCTTTTGATGCTAATTACTGCTTGCTATCTGTGTGACCCGACTTCTGCTTAATAAAATGCCATCCCACCTGGGCAGGGCAAAAGAGATAGGTGGGGCTAGGAGAGAGAGGAATTCTGGGAAGAAGAAGGACCACCACCAGGAGGAGGAGACCTGAAGGGAAGAGAGGAAGGCCGCCATGGGTTAGCTGGAGGAGAAGCACATGGCCCGCGGCGTAGATGGAGAATAAGGCCCAGATGAAGAACATTAGCAAGTATTTGGGATTATGGATGGGAGGTAGCTTGATAGAAGTCATTAGAAGCAGATGGCATGGGATTGAGTCAGGGATCCCATGCCTGCCCCACTATGGGAGGCAATTTAGAGGATTGAGATCTGCCCTGCCCCAGGTTAACTAAGGCTATTTTAAAATATAACAAGTGTCTGTGTCTTGATTGATTGTTAGCCGGGCCTACAGGTAATACTTGTAATTTTAAAAACAATAAATCACTGTCCTGTATGGGATAAAACCAGCTTGGTAACAGCAGTATCCAGATCAGCCTGGATGGTGGTGGCCCTGGAAGCCACCCCAGGCGCTATGCCCGTGCTGTTCACTGCTCCACTGCGTAAGCACCTGGGTAGATGGGGAAAGATGCTGCGGGAAGTCACAAAAGCAACAGCCCCTTCCCTGGTGATGAGCTAAATGGTCATGTGAGACCCAAACATCTGAATACTCCAGAATTCTATTGAGGAACCTATCTACATGTGCGCCCCTTAAATTTCTTCTCATTGGTTTTTATTTCTTGCAAATCCTCAGCATGTCTCTAACATTCAGTTACTGTTTGCAATTATGGCACTGGTCATTACCCTCCAGGAAACAGCTACATGGAGCATTGTTCTCTGAATTCACAGCGATCTGCAAACCTCTTGCCTATTTTTTTCGTTACACTCGGTGGAGCCAGGAAGACCTCCCAATGTCTGAGCAAATGGGAGCTGCCAATCAACTATTTAATGCACGTGAGGCCATTTTTATACACATCACTTGCACTTCAAGACAGGAAGATTACATCTGACTTAGATGTAACACATATGTAATTATAGGCAGCCAAGGTTTCATGGTCACCTAGTGCTACAGGATCAGGTCAGGAGTGCCAAATCTCAGCACTGTTTGAATCACCTGGAACATGCAGAAAAGCTCTCTTTGCCCTGAATTCCAGAGTGTGTGTGTGTGTGTGTGTGTGTGTGTGTGTGTGTGTGTGTATACACACACATATATATATATTATATGCCTCTATATGCATATAATATGTGCACATATAAATGCATCCATATTTGGATGGACTTTTCTAAATATATATTTAGAAAGGTATATTGTATGTATATATATATATATATATAATTAATATTATATAATATATATATATATATTTAGAAAAGTCCATCCAAATGTGGTATAGGTTATCTCCAAATCCAAAGTGGGTAAAAATAAAGCACTAGCAGCAACAATAAACCATGTGCTCAAAGAACAAGGAAGGACTTGTCTTTCACTCTTAAAGGCATATCATGTACCCCGCATGTGTGGGACTTATCTCCCTTAACTTACCCACGTGTCACCATGGGAACTTACATCTTACGTCATCAGTATAAGGGATCAACATGATGTCCCATGAGATAGCTCTCTGGTTTCTCCTAAAGGTGAAAGAGAAACTCCTTTCTAATAAATCAGCCTCAGCAGACCGTTTTAAACACCCTTTACAATTTGTCATGCATGGTTGATGTTGTCACCCTGACAGGGTCTAGAATCACCGAAGAGATAAGTCTCCGGACACGTTGTTGGGAGTTTTATTACATCAGGTTAATGGCAGAAGGGAAGACCAGTACAACTCCATGGGCTGGGATATCACCAGCTGCACAACAAAGGGAGAGTCAGCAGAGCAGAGCGCCTGTGCTCACTGCTCCCTGTTTCATCACATGGGTGCGGGTGACCAGTCATGGAGCCTTCCCCCCATGGTGGGCTGTACCAAAGCAAACCCTTACTTCCTCGAGTTATTTTTATCAGGTGTTTTGTCATAGCAATGAGAAAAGTTAAGACAGATTCACTCTTGAACAACATGCTAAGGAGTGTTGGAACCCACAGACCAAATTTGATAAGCATATTTTCCGTGTACTTGCCCTGTCAATCTCTAAAAGACGGATGTGAAAGTGTCGGGTTACAATTAAGGCCTTGTCTATTTCCATAAGTTTTTGACCCACGTACTGGGAAGTTGTGTCTTCTTCAAGACAGGGTTTCACAAGTAACTAAGGCTTGCCTAGAACTTGCAACCTCTTGTTTCAGCCTTTCAAGTTATGTGATTATCCACAGTCCTGCCATGCCGAACTGACCAGGTCTTCTGTCTCTGTCACTTAGCAGTATCCCTTTCTTTCAAGTTCGGCTCACACAAAGCAAAATTCAGAACCAGTCAAATTGCCAATTTGTTGCTAAGTGATCAATAACCATTTTATAGCTTCTGAGATGTCTGTGAAGTGCCTCCATAAAAAGTCCCAACTTTAGCCGGTGGTGGTGGCAGTGGCAGTGGCGCACGCCTTTAATCCCAGCACTCAGGAAACAGAGGCAGGCAGATCGCTGTGAGTTTGAGGCCAGCCTGGTCTACAAAGTGAGTCCAGGACAGCCAAGGCTACACAGAGAAACCCTGTTTCAAAAAACCGAAAAAAAAAAGTCCCAACTTTGCTGGGCACACAGCAACAAATGCTTACTAGGAAGTGTGCACTTTCCTGTTGTCTTCTCCCCTGTGAAGGGAGGTAAATTGTGCCATAAATGTTTATTTAGTCACACCCTGTCTATGGGGTAGACTCAGTAACTTTGGAAATAATAACACCACCCCATCTGTCAAGTCCCTAACTCTCTCAGCTTCTTGAAGGGAGCCAGCCTCCATCAGATGGATCCTAGCCCTCTAGCTCAGAAAAATCAGAATTCAAATTGCCAGCGCTACCAGACAACTGCAAACCCCTGCTGGTTGCCCACCTGAGCCTCAGCTCCCTTGGCCGGAAGGGAGGGTTCTCACCAAAGGACTAACCTAGTGCGTGTAAGCATTCTGCACAACACCAGGCACATGGTAAATGCTCAATTAGTACTCATCTTCTGTGAACATGGGGCTCAGGGTGCAATGCTGAACTCTGCAGTACTTCTGAAGATGCTTATGATTGTTCATTATTATTAAAGTCATTATGACCGTTGCCTTGGAAACTACTACCCAAAGTGGGTAATACTGTGAGGATAGCCTGGTTACACTGACAAGCTCTGAGGAATCTCACAGTTAGCCTAAAGATGTGCCAATGGAAAACCCATCCTAACTGTCCTGTAAATGCATCCATTTTGTCCTTGTTAAGAAAATGATACCTTAATAAGATTCCATATGATCTGACTGTTACCATAGAGATGGATATTTTAAATACATTTAACTTAATCTTTAACATTATGTTTCCTAATTTGCAGTTTCTGTAACCTATCAGCTCTGTTTGCGATTGAGACCTTTGGAGCCATCCCCAGGTAATGAGCAGTACCTAATGGTACTGCAGTTCTTATACCTGATTGCTTGGTTTTGTTTTGCTCTGTTTCCTGTTTCTGCTTTTTTGAAATGAAAATCTCATAACCCAGACTGGCCTAGAACCCATGATCTTCCCATCGCAGCACAATGCCTGGTAGAGAGAAGATGGGTTATGCTGACAAAGGTCCAAGAAAGAACCATTTGCTTGGTCAGAGAAGGAAAAAAAAAAAATCACACACTAAGATAACTGTGGGCCCAGAGAAACTGTAATACTACAACAAATTGCTCTAGTCAGACATTAAAACCTCAAATAGAAAACAACACTTAGGTGTTTATACTAAGAAATGAGCCCCTCTCGTGGGAAGTACTTCTGCAGAATCCAGATGCAGACACCTAAAGGCCCCCTTCCCCCCTCCCCCTCCCCCCCCACCTCCCCCCTGCTGCAGAGTGTAGCTTCCAATACACACACACACACACACACACACACACACACACACACACACACACATGCTTACTTACCACCAGCCATATGACCAGGCCCTAAGCCTGGAGGGGTGGCTCTCCTTGCGCTTATAGTAGCTTGAGGTGAGAGGGTCACTTGAGTCCAGGAGTTCCAGGCCAGCCTGGAAGCACACTAAGGCCAAGTCTCCCTGTGTTGACCCTTCCCTCAGAATCTGCTGTCACCATCTTCATGGTGACTGATGCCTGAGACTTGGCAGTTCTCTTTACTCTTTGGCATTCCTGAAACGCCACAGCTCAACAGTGGCCAAGACAGAGCCAGTCTAACTTTTAACTGTATCTTGGGCCTAACCATGTCTCTCTATTTCTTCACCCACGTCATCACTTACAAATTCCTTAAAACTGTTTCACACCCCTGTCTCTGGTCATTCTTCACACTAAGCCAGGGCCGTCCTTGTAAGATGCACATCCTGTCTCGCATTCATGGAACTCCCTCTTGTTCTTTGCCTAAACTCCACACTCTCCACTTACTGTAAGCTTTTCCTTATCTGACGCATGCCAACCTGTCCCTCCCCGCCCCCACCCCCCGGAGGGAGAGAGGGTTAAGGGTGCTATTTTTGAGGGGGTTCTTTTTTTCCCCTCAGTGCTGAAAAGCAAACCGAGGGTCTCATTCCTGGTAGACAAGGGCTCTACCACTGAACCACATTCCCACCCTCATTTCTAACCATGCTGAGTCCCAGTCACGCAGACCTAGGTTCCATTCCAGAATGATCTGGAAGGACCTCCGGGCTTCTTCCTGCTTCTGTGGCCTTGCACATACATCATTCAACCATAGTCACTTCCTCTTCTCCCAGGCCTCACTAGCTGACTCCTACCCACACCACACCGGGGTACCTCCTCTGCACCCCTCTGCAGAGTTCAGCCGTGCTGGTCACACCCAGTCTCCCTGGTCAGCCTCAAGCATCTAACCATGTTGGGGACTGATGCTAGCTAGGTTTCATTATTCCAGTCCCTGCGATCAACAAGGGAACTAGCTGCTTTAAGATGCTGTGATCATGTAAGTTAACAGGCAGAGCATGAAGGATGACTTGTGACGGCTCTCTTGTTTTTATTCCAGCCCAAGCGTCTACATGGTGGCTGCCTTTCTTTTTCTCCTGATGCTCACGTTCATCTCTGTACTAATTCTCAGCTATTTCTGGTACTCAAAGATTTATAGACAGTTTATTTTTGAGCCACTTCACAAGAACCCTGCAAAACAGAAGAGGAACTAGGAAAACTGAGTTAAGTGTGGATCTATATGTATGCGTGTGTAGATGGAAAGATAATGCATGTATATGTAACTATATTAAGAATACATGTTTAGCTAAGAAACATTAAGTATAAGCTCATATTACTATTAAATTAAGAGCTGAAAACTGTTCTTAAATTACTCCCCCAAGTAACAATATATTATTGTTTGTTATTGTTTTTATTGATTTAACAATTGCATATATACTGTTATATTGCACTTAAAAATTAAAAATCAGTTACCTTTGGCTATTATGATACTTTCTAACAATGAAAGGTTTTCCGTTGTTTTTTTTTTTTTTCAAGACAGAGTTTTCCTGTGTAGCCCTGGCTGTCCTGAACTCTGTAGACCAGGCTGGCCTCAAACTCACAGCAATCATCCTGCCTTTGCCTCCTGAGTGCTGGGATCAAAGGCGTGCACCACCACAGCCAGCTACAGTGAAAGTTTTTGAGGGTGAATAAATGTGTCAAATATTATTTTTTATTGCATCACATGGAACCTTGTATAATTACAGTTAATTTATATATAAAGACTTAATAAATACATGGTTATTTGCTTTAAATCATCTGTTTTTAAATAGATTTCAGAGGCTTTACTAGTGGTAGGTCCATATATGAGTTATAGAAGTTATATAGGAAGGGAAAGTGCAGGAGCCGGGCGTGGTGGTGCACGCCTTTAACCCCAGCACTCGGGAGGCAGAGGCGGGCGGACCTCGGTGAGTTTGAAGTCAGCCTGGTCTACAGAGTGAGTTCCAGGACAGCCAGGGCTACACAGAGTAACCCTGTCTTGAACCCCCCCCCCAAAAAAGAATGGTTTGGTTCCCATCACTCACATGGTGACTCACAGTAACTCCAGTTCGAAGGGATCTAACACCCTTTTCTGACCTCTAGCAGCACTGAACAAATGTGACACATAAACACACATGCAGGCAAAACACTCATACACATAAAATAAAAAATAATGGGCCTGGAGAGATGGCTCAGTGGTTAAGAGCACTGACTGCTCTTCCAGAGGTCCTGAGTTCAATTCCCAGCAACCACATGATGGCTCACAACCATCTATAATGTGATCTGATGCCCTCTTCCGGCCTGCAGGTGTACATGCAAGCAGAGCACTGTGTGTATAATATAATAATAAATAAATACATCTTAAAAAATAAAAATAATAGAAAATAAATAAAGAGAATATTTTTTAAAAAAAGAGTTTAATCCCATTTCTCAGGAGAAGGACAGAGCAAGTTGATGGGGAATTCAGTGTAAGCCTGGGCTACATAATGAAACTCTACTTCTTACAAAAAAAAAAAAAATCAGTACCATAGCCTAAGGCAGTTGATTGAAGCCATCACAGCCTCAGACAAGGAGTAATAGTGAGAACAGGAACAGCTAGTATCAAAGACTTTGCTAATCACTTTCCTTTCCCTCTCCACAAACTGGTGGTTACCACTGGCCTAGCATGTCACTCCAAAACCACAGACATCCAGGACAGAGCATAGCCCCCTGAGTTTCCCAGCTGTGCTGTTATTTTTAACAAAATCCCAATTGCTCCATCTTACCAAAAAAGACTCAGGAGCCAGATGGGATAGAAAGTCTGCTAGCTCAGAGAGGCAGAGAAAGCACCCATCTGACTTTCCTCTTCAGCCAAATTCCCAAAAGGCAAAAGGAAAGCTCTCCTACTTCACACCATTTCAAAAGGCCCTCAAACTGAAAGTCCTTCCCTTCTCATCCCTGTGCGTCTCTCTATCCGTCCCCCTGACTCTTCTCCTGTCTACGGGGTTCCCCCCACCCCCATCTTCACTCCCTGACAGCTGTTGCTTGCTGTGCCTCTTGACCTCTGGTTGACTTTATTTAATTCTGTTTACAACAAGCAGAAAGCACATGGATAAAAGGTGTGTGCTAGGGTTGAGCCAGACCACAACTAGAAACAGGTTCTCTAGTAAGTAACACAATCTCGGAGCTCACAGTGTGATCAAATATCCTGAAACATCTTCACCTTCCCCCCTTTTTTGTCTAAATAAAAAGGAAAGATTTTTAACACAGCAAAACTACTTACAATAATGAAGCTATTTCTGCCAAGCTTCCCTCAATGTCCAACTTGGGTGTATTTGGCAGTCTTAGGGTTAAGTATTTTTGAGTGAAAAGTGAAGGGACCCAACCCTAGGCACCCCAGGGACCCCAAACCCCCCAAAGACCCCAGCTGCTTGACTAGACCAACTCCATGACAGGCTTCAGGTTTTCACTCTGCCTAACGAGGCCAAGTTTCTAACAATTCCTGAAAAAACCCCACAAGTTATGGACAGCTCATGGGCAGCTAATCTGCTTATAGAACAAACTGACTAGATACCATGTTTTCATTCCTTCACGGCCTTGGTAAAGAACACACAGCTGGCCCCATCCAATCACATTAAAGGCCAACTCCTGAGTAAGAGCCAAAACTTCAGTGACTCAAAAGTCCCCAATAACCAAACAAATAGCCAGTCCTGAATCCCCTCGTACACTCTGACTCAGTCTTGTCGTCACAGATCCCTCCAACTGCCTATAAATTGAGCCTGCATGATCATTTTGCCATCACCTTCTAGAGAGGCGACCCTAGCATGCTAGAATAAAAACACGCTTTGTTTTTGCATACTGCCTTGGGGTCTTTCTTAGTAGATCACCTGAACCCTAACAAAAGTTCTATAAAGCTGGGCAGTGGTGGCACACACCTTTAATCCCAGCACTTGGGTGGCAGAGGCAGGCAGATCACTGTGAGTTCGAGGCCAGCCTGGTCTACAAAGTGAGTCCAGGATAGTCAAGGCTACCCAGAGAAAGCCTGTCTTGAAAAAAACAAAAACAAAAAACAAAAAACAAAAAAAGTTCTATGAAATGTTCCTGTCAGTCTCAAATGACCTCAGCAGTTTGAATGTCTGAGTGCTGAGATTAAAGGTGCGCACCATCATGCCCCATTAGTTGGATGATTGTATTCCCCTGGAACAATAAAAGCAGAACCCTGCCCCAATCCTAACTCTGGGTTTTCTTTCTTTCTTTCTTTCTTTCTTTCTTTCTTTCTTTCTTTTTTTTTTTTTTCAGGTTATATCTTTCCCAAGGCAAAAAAAAAAAAAATGGCTTTTGGCAACAGAAAAAGTATTATCTTTCAATTAAATTTTTTTTAATCTTCTGAAAATTCAAAACTAAATACACCTTAGTATGTGTAGATAACTATACCTACATTCCCCTTTCTCTTTATATATAAATTCAAGGTTTAACTGTATTTATTTTTAGGTCGCAAGGAACATTCATTTTTAATTTCAGCCTGCCTTTTGCAAGCTTTTAAATTTAAGTCACTAATTCCTATATGCCTACCTCTGCCTCCCAAGTGTTGGGATTAAAGGCATATGCCTCCCAAATGCTAGGATTAAAGGTGTGAACCACCACTTGGCTATGCATTCCTTGTAACGGTTACTCTCATAGGGTTGTCCTGGTTTAATTTGGTTCCCTATTTCCCCTTATTTTTTAGTGTTGAGGTAAACTTTCAAGTTTTTTGAATGTGTAGTTTATCATCCTTGCTGATTTACTCTGAATTTATTCCCTGGCAAATTTTAATATTCTAGTTTTAATTAAACATGATTCCAATTTGTCCACTATTTCATTATTTTCGGATGTTTTGTCTGTCTTGCCTGTATGTCCTACATAAAGTTTGATGTCTTTGCTAAGTTTTGCCGAGTTTTGCCATTTCCATTCACGTATCCCATGACCAGATATCTTTGCCGTTTATCTGCCAATTAGTGGTTTTCATTTTGATGACCATATAAGCTAAACCACCGCACATGAACCATGAACTGGAGAAAGCAGAGAGCTTTCCTAGTTGTTTGTCTTATAGCCAATAGACCTGTGCTGATCTTGTGGTTCCTTCCCCAGGATTGACCATTTCATCCCCCAGTCTATAGGTTGCCATTTTCCATTAGTTTTGGTTCTATCAGTGGTTGATGAACCATCATTAGACCATGCGTTAGCCAAATGTTGTGACCATTCTGTTGACCCCCACAGTTCAATCGGTGCCTGTTTTAGGTGAGGTGAGGGGTGAGCAGTTTAGGGGGATGGGGACTACAGGCAACTGAGCTATTTCCTCAGTGCAGAAAGGCGCAGACCCCTTTGCAACCACACCCTGTTCCTTAAGGAATTCAGATAGACACCAGTTCCTCTGTAGCACCTTTCCTCCAATGCCTAAGCCTGAGAGGGACTCTGCCTTTGAACAGGCCCAACCCACCATTATAAGGGGCGCCCTCATGACCATACGGTGGTTGGCAATGACTGGGTGAGTATAAGGTTCTCCACGCCTTCTAAAATGGCCAGGTTTTTTTCTCAAAAATAGAATACATATTCTCTGTATATGGAAAACATTTGCAATAGATGCCAACAGGCAAATGTTGGTGGATTCCTTTTTGCTCTATGAAGAGTCCTCAGTTGCCAATTCACTAATAAATATGATGTCCATAATTAGAGTATCATCTGGTTCAGTATTGGTCAGGGTTTCGTGCACAGAGGTGAGCTTACTGGAAGTCCCAAAAGCTGCTCTTTGTTCCATCCCCACTGGAAATTAGCTGCCTTTATAGTAACCTTTTGAGGGTTTTTATAATAACCTGTAAATATGGTATGTGATTTCTCTAGTGTAAAAACATACCAATTAGGAGCTGTATCTAAGTTTTGTCCCTGGGCGGTGGGATTAAAGGAACAAGAGACCAGCACCTTGATCACTGTAACTGTAGAACTCAGAAAACACCTAATTTACAGAGATCCTCCTGTCTCTGCTGGGATTAAAGGCATGGGCTACCACTGCCCTGCTCAAATAAAGATAAATCTTACCTCCAAATCACTCCAACTCCTAGAGATTTAGAAAAGAAGGCTGAAGTGTAGTAATCATTTGAATTTACTTAAAACATTTTAAATCACTTAGCTGTGTTTTTAATACCAAACAACAACAACAACATATCCTTTTTTAATTCCGGTTCTTCGAGACAGGGTTTCTCTTGGAGTCTTAGCTGTTCTGGACTGCTTTGTAGACCAGGCTAGCCCCAAATTCACAGAGATCCCCCTGCCTCTGCCTCTCAGGTGCTGGGATTAAAGGCATGTGCCACCATGCCTGGCTAAAAATATCCTTTTTGTTAAAGAATAAAACTCAAAATGGCATGGGACACGTGGCAATCTACAGTCTAACATTCTAACATGAGATTAGGACACATGATTTTAAAACACCTATTTTTTTTTTTCACTTCATGCCAGTAAGGCAGGTATGCCTTTGTGTAAATTATCATTTGAAAATACCATTTTTTTTTCATTTTTCATTTAAATTTTTTTATGCCTAGTTAACCCTTTTAAAGGTAGGGTGGTTGGTACCTTTGAAAGACCAACAGCTGTTGTGTCTTGCTTATGTACAATCTGAACAGTCTGTGACTGTTCTTAATAATACCGTTTTGCCCCCTCAGGAACATTCTTTATGTTATGCTTTTGTTTCTGAGATTGGAGAAATGTTAATCTGTATTTTCCACGGCTGCAACAAGTCACATCCCCATAAAGTCATGGCTATATTAACCACACTTGGCTTTAATTTTCCTGTTATCCTCTGGCCCTATACACTTCACCCATTGTCATAGCGTCTTCCTTCTGGCCCTAAGCTCCCAGAATAACGACTCATGAGGCTCAAAAAATGTTTACATATAGGTGTGTTCTTCTCTGACTGGCTCATAGCACAACACGTTTATACTCACCTACATTCTGCCGCATGGCTGGCTACCTCTGCCCAGGTACCATATGCATGTCCTCCTCACATCTTCCCAGGTGACTCTCTTGCACTTGGCTCTTTCCCAGAATCCTTTTTGCCTGCCCAGGTGTTCCACCTTCTATCCTAACCCTTTTCTATAGGCCATAGGTTTGGTTTGGTTTTTCTTGACAGGTGATACTTCCATACATATGCAAGAGATTCCATCTACAACCCATCTTGCACTTTGTTTTTACCGGAGATAAAGTTCCAGTATTCTAGAAGCTGAATATTTACCTCCTGAGGAGGCCATCTGGATGGCAAGAATTTGGTGAAATTATTGTTACATCAGCTCCTGTTTCTACTAAACCTTCCATTTCAATGCCATTTATTTTTACTTTTTTAGCTTTGGCCTCTGGTCACTTTTAGCATTTTGCCAAAATGCTTGTTTTCGGGCCTCTCCTGAATGTCTGGATTGATCCAGAGAATGGGGTGGAGAAATTAGCATTTGAATGAACAAGGCTAAACTGTACCCCATGCACAAGAACATGATGCCAACAAGGAGCAGCCTCACGAGGCCCGAAGGCAACATATTAAAGCCTTCTAGTGACTGAGCTTGAGAGTCCATCTCTGTTCCTCAATCAAGCCATCAAAGTATAGGGCCCTACTGACATACTGGACAGCAACTCAAGAGGCTTGGGTAAGAAACATTCACTTAAACTGCCATTGTTACTCCTGGCCTCTGGGAACAGAGAAATAATGTGAACTTTAAACTACTGTGTATGTGGAGTGATTTAGTATACAGGCAAAACACAGTCAGAAATAGACACTAATTCTACCATCTTTTGCAACCTTTACAGTATTGGGATTGACCAGACTGAGGCAACAACAGACTCAAATACAGAAGAGCCAGGGTCATATGGGCCATGAGCTCAGGGGAGACACAGCGGCGGCAGCAGCAGCAGCAGCTTGGAAACTCAGCACATTTATTATACACAGCACAAACAAGGAGGAGGCAGGTTTGCTAATCTCCACAGTGGTCTCCATAGGGGACAGTCTCAGCCTCCAGTCATCTTGGAGAGGAAACTATAGTCTGTACTTTCCGGTCAACATGCACACGTCAGGGGAAGGCCTTGCCATCCTCATGGCACTAACGCCATTGACCTGTTCATGTTAACAAGGCACATTCACTCACCACTTCCTCTAGTTCCCACAGCTTAGGCTGCTCCCTCCAGAATATAAGAAACGGCTTGTTACTAAATGTTTAGTCAAAATTACTACTGTTTCTGTTTCAAATGTCTTTTTCCATGTTTTGGTTTTGGTTGGTTGGTTGGTTGGTTTGGTTTTGGTTTTTGTTTGTTGTTGTTGTTGTTGTTGTGGTGGTGGTGGTGGTGGTGGTGGTGGTGGTGGTGGTGGTTGCAAGCAGCCAGGACTCTCTGCAAACTACATTTCTGCCAGCCTATTGCTCTCTGGATAGTTCCTCCAGGAAGATTCTAGGAAACCAGAAGGCAACAGAAAAGACTTCCTGCTTCCTTCCTGTATCAGTTACTTCTATCTTGCTGCAATATATAAAAAAGGATTTATTTTGGCTTATGGTCTCAGAAAGCTTTCACCTTCAGAAAAGTTTACATTCAAGCCAGGCATGGTAGCAAAGCACCCACTTTTAAAATCAACACAAGTACAGAGGCAGGCAGCTCTCTGTGATTTCAAGGCCAGCCTGGTCTACAAAGCAAGTTCCAGAGAAACCTGAAGGAGGAGGAGGAAGAGGAGGAGGAGGAGGAGGAGGAGGAAGGGGAAAAAAAGAAAGAAAGAAAGAAAGAAAGAAAGAAAGAAAGAAAGAAAGAAAGATTTAATTCCAGCCTCTTTTCTTTGTTTGCCAAGCCTAGGAATGTTAGCTCTTCCTGAATCTCCCATGCCTTAGTGTTCTCTCTCTCTCTCTCTCTCTCTCTCTCTCTCTCTCTCTCTCTCTCTCTCTCTCTCTCTCCCTCCAGGGTCTCAGAGAGACCTAGGCAGGCTTAAAATTCACTAGATAGCTGAAAATGACCTTGAATTTCTGATAATCTTGTCTTTACCCCCACCCCATACCAAATGCTAGGCTGTGTGCCACCACACCCAGTTTTATCCAGTGCTGAGGCTCAAACACAGGCCTGTGAAAGGAACTTTTATTCTCCTGTTTTAATTGCTGTCTGGGAGGCTTATTGCCTCTTTCTGCTGATCTAGGCCGAGTCTTGGAAGCTTAGAATGCTAACCTGGGCCTGGAATGTTTTCAGCCTCTGAGACTTATTGCTTAATGAGCTCACCCTTTCTTGTTCTTTCAGAGCTCTGGGCTGGCTGGTTCAACTCAGCTGTCCTGGTTCTAACTCCTCCCCTAGCTGACTTATTCAATCTGGCTTCTCTCTCAGCCCCTGAATTGCTCTGCTTGGCCTCCAACTAACTACAGCAATCTGCTCTAATCTCCTGGCTTCTTCTCATTCTCTGGCTCATTCAGTCTTCACCTGAGTTCTCTCTTCTGCAACCTGCCTCTCTATTTATGTCCTGGTAACAACTGCCTCCTCTCTCTGTAAAACTGCCCCTTAAGTAGCTTCCCTTTCCTCTCTCTTCTCGTGAGACTTGGGCATTTCATATTCTGTCAAATCTTCTCTGATTCGTCACTTTCTTTTTCTGCCACTCAATTAGACATCACTTTCAAACATGGGTGCTTCCTTCTACAAACTGACTTTACCTTCATTACTACCCGTGCCTGGACTGAAGCTTTTCTTTACCTGAAACTTGCTCTACACCAGGCTGGCCTTGAATTTAGATCTGTTTGCCTCAGACTCCTGGGTCAAAGGAGTGAGTGTATTCAAGCCAGACCACACAGACCTAGAAGGTCTTTGGATGTGATCTCTGGCCAGAGAAGCCATGTTCTGAGTTAAGATTCCGCTACACAGGGCAAGATCTCACACTATATTCCAGACTAACCTGGAACTCACTACATAGGCCAGGCAGGGCTTGAACTCCTTTGTTCAATTTCAGCCTCCTAACTGCTAGGATTACAGGCCTGAGCCCCCATATATAATATATAACATATTATGAAATATATATATTATGAAATATATATATATATATTTCTGTCTTTCAATGTAAGCTTAGTAAGGAAAACAATCATGTCTAACTTATCCTTGTTTGTTTGTTTGTTTGTTTGTTTTCTGAGACAGGGTCTCTCTGTGTAGCCTTGACTGTCCTAGACTGGCTTTGTAGACCAGGCTGGCCTCAAACTCACAGCGATTCACCTGCCTCTACCTCCCCAGGGCTGGGATTAAAGGCATGTGCCACCATGCCCAGCTTAATTTACCTTGAATAAACTCTTGACAGTGGCCGACACACAGAGCATACTTGATACTCTTCGAATGGCTGAATAAATGACGGTTTCCACTGATAGAGCAATACATTTCCAAACTTTTTCACTTCTTCCCCATAATAATTTTGCCTCATTGTCCTTAGTCAGGCTTCCCATTGCTTCAGTGAAACACCATGACCAAAAGGCAAGTCTAAGAGGAAAGGGTTTCTTCAGCCTGTGCTTCCACACCACTGTTCATCACTGACAGACGTCAGGACAGGAACTCAGATAGGCCAGGGGCCTGGAGGCAGGAGCTGATGCAGAGGCCGTGGCGGGAGCTGCTTACTGGGCTTGCTCAGCCTGTTTTCTTAGAGAACCAGGGACCACCAGCCTACAGTGGCCTGGGCCCTGTCTCATTGATCACTAGTTGAGGAAATGTCTTACGGCTGGATCTCATGGAGGCATTTCCTCAACGGAGGCTGCTTCCTCTCTGGTGACTAGCTTGTGTCAAGTTGGCACAAAAGAAGCCGGTGCACTTACACTTGAGAAAAACAAAGATCAGAAAGAACACTCTCATAGGGAGCCCAGCTTGGTAATTCAAGCACTTGAGAGGCAGAGGCAGGAGGATGACTGAAAACTCCAAGGCCTGCCTAGTTTACACAGCCAGACACTACCTCAAAAATCAAAAGAGGAAGGAAAAGAAGAAAAGGAGTTGGGCGGGGGTGGGGGGGGTGGGGGGGGTGGGGGGGGTGGGAAGCGCTACGCTCAGCTCGGTTTCCTAGCCTGCCTCCTACGCTTCTAGGCCATCGGCCTTCTGCCTTCCATACTGTCATTATGAGTGAAGCATTTCTCCCATCAAAGGCCAACTCCTACACTTATGACCTTGATCTCTACCCTTCTCCCTACATAATTAATCTCCCTTGACATACAATTATGCCCCAGTTTGTCCCAGCTTTAAAAACGCCCTCCAGAGAACACATTGCCCTCTCCAGTCACAGCCTTAGGCTTAGAGTCACCTCCACTTCCTTATCCTTGTTTCCCTAAACATTTCTGGCAGGTCTCTAAGCCTTCCCCAGGCTGCCTCTGTGCCTCTTGACTTGCAATGTTCTTCCCGGCTTCCTTGCTGCTTCTCTCGTTCCTCTTCTACTGCTGTGTGACCTTAAGATGCTGAAGGGTCCCAGAGCTGCTTTATGTTTTCTCTCTCTCTCTCTCTCTCTCTCTCTCTCTCTCTCTCTCTCTCTCTCTCTTTCTCTTCCCCCCCCCACGCCGTGTGTGTGTGTGTGTGTGTGTGTGTGTGTGTGTGTGTGTGTGTGTGTGTGTGTATTGAACCTGGAGCTTGTCTTTTCAGTTAGACTAGCTAGCTATAGAACCATAGGATCTGCCTAGCTCCTTCCCCCCAAAAAACTGATGTCACAGATGCATGCTGCCAGGCTGATTTTTCACAGCTGTGGATCAGACCATTGGTCCCCATGCTTACATACCCATTGGGCCATCTTCTCAGCGCTTTATTATTTATTTTTGTCTTTAATTTATTGTATAACTAATTTTTTTCTCTTATGTGTATTTCCCCTTCTCGATCTCCTCTTGGATCCTCCCGACCTCCCCACCCATTCAACTGAATATTCTTTCTCTCCAGAAAACACACACACACACATACACACACACACACATACACACACACACACACATACACACACACACACACACACACACACACACACACACACACACACACACATACACAAGGATAAAGACAAACAAGCAAACAACTCCCCCTCCCAATAAAAAAGAAAATAAAAGCAAAAACACACATGCAGAAAAACGGAGCCTGTTTTATGTTGGTCAACTATTCCTAAGCATGGGGCCTGCCCTGGAGTGTGGTTAACATACCTACTGACACTTCATTGGAGAAAACGGATTTTTATTTCCCAGCAGGTATCAATTACAAACAGCTTCTTGGCTAGGAGTCTTGGGACTTTGTGTCTGCTTTCTCATCTCCATACTGTACTTTTACTTACTTTGAACTTCTTGCAGTATGCTATCATGGTCTCTGAGTTCGTATGTGTCTGGATGATACTGTGTCTTTGGAGTCATGCACCACCCCTGGCTTTTACAATCCTTCTAACTCCTCTCTGCACAGCTCCTTGAGCCTGGAGGGGAATGGTTTAATAAAGACAGTCCATTAGGTCTGGGTGCTCCAAAACCTTACTCTCTGCACATTGCTCATTGATGGGTCTCTAGGTTAATGCCCCAGCTGGTGCAAGAAGCTACTCTGACTAGGGTTGACAGGAGCACCGATAGCAGTATGCCATCATTGTTGCAGGATATTTAATCACGTTGTGAACCCCAAGACTGTGAACTGGAAAATCCTGTTTCTTGTCACACTGTGGCTCAGCCCTAGTACATCCCTTTAACCCAAGAGCTTTCTGTAAACAAGAGCTAAATCAAGTCAACCATAGGTCAAAGGAGCATAGCAAGCAACCAGTTGACAAGGAGTGAACATAAGAAAACACAGTGGCCTGGAGAGATGGCTCAGCAGTTAAGAGTACTGACTGCTCTTCCAGAGGACCTGAGTTCAATTCCCAGAAAGTACATGGTGGCTCACAACCATCTATAATGTGATCTGATGCCCTCTTCTGGCCTGCAGGGCTAAAAAGCAAACAGAACAATTGTATAGATAACAAATAAATCTTAAAAAAAAAAAGGGGGGGGGGCTGGGCTTGGTGAAGCACGCCTTTAATCCCAGCACTCAGGAGACAGAGGCAGGCGGATTGCTGTGAGTTCGAGGCCAGCCTGTTCTACAAGGCCAGTCTAGGGCAGCCAAGGCTACACAGAGATACCTTGTCTCAAAAAACAAAAAACAAAAAAGAGAGAGAGAAAGAAAGAAAGAAAGAAAGAAAGAAAGAAAGAAAGAAAAGAAGGAGGGACATTGAGTAGAAGAGTTTTTATGACAGAGTGGAAAAGAAACTTCTTCCTTCTGGGACATCAGTTGAGTAGGTCAGCAGCTCTTCCTCCTGAGCTAATAAGCTTTCACCCCAATATCTGGCTGTTGAGTTTTTATTGGTAAAATAAAATGTTTGGGATTTTGTTTTTAAAAGCAACCAGAGTCTTTTTATTACTAGGTTCCTTTGCAAAATATAGTAGTAGGTTTTCCCATGGGCCCATGACCTATCGAGTTGCAGGTTCTTAGCCCCTTCAACAGCTTCAGGGTTTGAGTTTCAGTTTACAGAGTGGGCCTTAAACCCAGTTTAAATAGTTAAAGAAATACATGTAGTTGGTTACTCTTATAACATTCGTGCCACTAATGCATCATATATTTTGCAGGGAAGTTGCTATTGTGGCAACTAGGTTTGTTCTTGGGTGACACTGATGATTACTTTTCTCCTCTGGTATCATGAAATACCTTTCGGTACTATGAATACTAGCCAGTGGGAGTGAAGCTTCTAGTTGGGCAATAAGTCAACTTTTGATGACGTAAGTGGTGCCTTTAGTAATAAGGCCTTACTGTGAGCTTATGGAGAGTAGCCAATAGTGTAATGTTGGGGGAGGTGTCTATAGAACCCATTTGGCTAACAACTCAACAAGATGTGACCCCTTTTAAACATTGGGCGTTTTACCCGGTGACCTAAGATGTCTAATTGGGGGTACTGACTCTGCCATTTTTTTGGTGACTCCATCTAAATTTGTTTCATATATGTATACACTTTAGGAAGCTTCTACAATACTAAGTTTCCATATTTTTTTTCAAAAGACCACTAATGTTAGTTGCCCCTCCCCATATTCCCTTCTTTTCCCTGTCCTCCCATCACCTTCCTCATTCAATATTTCTTTCCAACTCCACCTTTTTCTATATCTCCTAGTGCTTCAGCTTTTAACTTGACACGGCCTAGAGTCATCTGAGAAAGAAGTCCCAATAAAAGGATTCCCTTGAGCAGATTAGCCTATGGGTATTGTCTTGATTGTCTTAATTGATATGAGAGCCCAGACCACTGTTGATGGTACCTCTCCCTGGGCAGGTGGTCTTGAGCTGCATAAAAAAGCTAGCTAAGCATAAACCTGTGAATGAGCCAGCAAGCAGTGCTCCTCCACAGTGTCTGCTTTAAAGTTTCTGGCCTCCCCTGACTTTCCTCAATGACAGACTATGACATATAAACCCTTTCTTCCCTAAGCTGCTTTTGGTCACACTGACTGTTATCACAGCAACAGGAAGGCTATCCAACTAGTCTCTAGGCTTTAAATTCTACTTAAATGTCTAATCCAGTCAGTTTAATGGTTATGACTCCATTTCACTTACGCAAATGCCTACTCAACATCTCATGAGTGTGTAAAAGGCAGTTAAAATATAACATGACCTAACAATAACTCTAGTTCCCTCTTTCCAACCTGCTTTTCCCTCAAATGTTTCATATATCATAAATAGCATACTATCTACCCAAATGTGTCAAAAACCTAGAACTTACACTTGAATATAGGCCCTCCCCACCACAACAAATTCAATGTGCAAACTTCTTCATATAACGCTGGTCACTAGGCTCCTAAAATCAGGAAGAGAAAAGAAAAAAAAAAAAAACCAAGCCACAAATCCGGTTGCTTTTTAAGTCTCTTGCATTATGTGTGTTAATGTCCAGTTGACCAAAGCAAGTCAAGGCTTGCCGGATTCAGCAGAGACATCAAAGGTTATATAATATGAGACGCTGTTTTTACAGTCTACCATGTTTATCTTCATGTTTCCATTTCCTTTGCCTTTTTAAACTTCCACACAGAAACTCAATCTTTTTAAGACTTAGAAGCACACTCATGTCACCACTCCTTGGCCCAAATCCTACCAAGTCTTCACTGAAAATCCAACCTCAGGGGCTGGAGAGATGGCTTGCCCACTAAGAGCACTTGCAGCTGCTCTTCAGAAGATCTGAATTTGGTTCCCAGGACCTAGGCTAAGCATCTCAAAGCTGCCTACAAGTTCAGTTCCAGAGCATCAATGCCTTCTTCTGGCCTCCTTGGGCACGTGCACCCCGCTCCCCACCCCTCACCCCCCAATCCAAAACAGATACCCTATCTCGATCGACTGAAAACTCAGAATCTGGCTTCTGACTAGTTAACAACTGCCTGCTTATGGATGGCCTCCTTGGCCATAATAGTCTATCCACAGAGGACTTTTTGTTCTTTGAATCTAGAAAACTTTGCCATGTCTATGTCTATTCATATTTGTCGTCTCTAGTTGGAATTCTTGGATCTCTTATAGTTGACGACCTCACTTTCTGTCATTCACATTTTAGCCTAAAACTAAATAAAGTAGTCCTTCCCCGCACATCTAAGGATAACTTGCAATCATCTTACTTGTGTACAAAACACACACTGCTGGAATTTTGTTTGGGCCTCATGTCTATTCGATCACTACATTCCTGGGTCTACCATATTGCACGGCTTATGGCAGGAGCACAAAAAAATATCTGTTGAATGGGTGCACAAACGCTGCCCTAGGGCTGAGCTAATCTATGAGTTGCTACATTCTTCCCACGTGTGCAGGATACTCTCACGTGTGTGAACTCCATATCGAGGGTTAACTGAGTGCTTGGTAAACCCTACCTTTCAACACTAACCTTTTATTTCCTCACTCCTACACTTGCCAAAAAAAAAAAGAGAGAGAGAGAGTAGAAGGGCTTTGGAAAACTTAGTCAACACTTCATACTGCGTTGGAGTCACATCTTAGGCTACCAGCACTAGAAACAGCACTAAAAGCTAGAAGGTATTCGACTTCTTCGCTCGCCAAGGACGAACAGCGAAGGTTTTCCCCGGACAAATCCATTCCACGGCATGCTGGGAGCTGTAGTCTCCCAGGGAAACGTGAGCGCCCACAAGATCCCGGTGTATCCTGGGAGATGTAGTCAGACTAGCTGTACAACCAATAGTAGCCGGGAATTCCCGCGCTCCGTTCTGGGAAATGTAGTCTTTCCGCGACCTCGACCATCCAGGGTGAAGAGGGACCCAGCCTGCCGCCATTTTAGGTCTCGAGGTGCGGCGACTGAGAGAGTCAGCGCGCAGGCGGGCTCAGCCGTGGCTCCGGGCGGGCCCCGCCTCCGGGGTGCCTGGAGCCCGCCCTTCGCCCAGGCTCCGCCTCCCCCCACGTGTCTGCGGCCGAGGGGAGGCGCCTGAGCCGGAGCGGGCTCTCCACCGGTCTGGCCCGGTCCTCACACACACAGGTTCTGTCAGCGGCTCCCGGGAGCGGCCCCGGCTGCCGGATGCTTCCGCCCTGGCTGCGGCGGGCCGGGCTGGACGCTTAGTGCCCGGCTCGAGCCCTGCCTGAAGCGCCCGCGGGGGTGGCAGCGGCCTCCGCCCCGCGGAGACCGAGCGGCTGGAGGACGAGGCGGCGGCCGCGGGGAAGAGGATGGGGGCTAACCAGTTAGTGGTGCTCAACGTGTACGACATGGTGAGTGCGGCCCCTGGCGGCCCGCGCCGGCCGCCCCGGCGACTGGCTGGGACCCCGGCCCGGTGCTCGCTTTCCCTGGCGTCCCCGCCTCCAGCTTAGTTCTCTGGGGGTGGGGGGAGGGGACGGTCGCGCTGTCTTCTAATCCCTAGACTGGCCGGCGCGCCTCCTGGAGATGGCCAGTCAAGCCCGAGGGAGGGCTTGGGCTCCAGCCTCCTCCGAGTCCCCTGGCTGTGGGCCCGACCCCTGGGCGGATGAGCGGTGTCCTCTCCGCGAGGCGTCCAGCGACCTCCCCGCCACCCCCTTGGCCTCTGAGCTGCCCGCCTCCCGTCTGCCCTGCCCCTCCTGCTGCCCCTTGCCAGTCTCCAAATGCCCAAGTCTTCCAACAACTCGCAAGTCAGAAAGTCACAGCAGCGATGCGGGTGCTGGAGGCTCCCCAAAGGTGAACTGGAGCCAGCACACCCTCTCACCTCCAAGGCAGCCTCATTAAAATGGATGAAGCTAAAATTTATCTAGAAAATAGCGCGTTGAATTATTTAGAGCTCGCCGGGGTGCTTCTTTCCTAGATTCTGAAGACCGTGTACCAGGTGATGCAACAGGTGGATGACGTGACCACTAGAGAGGGAAGGGAAGCCTGGTTTATTATGTCATCTAACTTTGAAGACCTGCAAACCCATAGACTAGGGTTCAAAGACTGGGTCCCCCGTGGTTGCAGGTGCAGTACCCCTAGAAGCACAGAGTAGAGAATGCTCACCACAGTGAGACGCTAGTTTGGATTTGTTCCCTTGTCTTTGGTTACTTAATGTTTCTTTTGTAAAGGATTGCCTTCAACCTGAAAAGCCTGAAATTTCTTGTATGTGCATCGACAGATGAAAAATTCTCCATCGTTCTGTTGGCTTAAAAAATACTTAGAAGAAATTCCACACTAAGGCGACTTGGTTCTTACTTACAGCTCTAAGCTCTTTATTCTGTGTATTGTTTATACGTTTTTTTTTTAAAATAAACAGGAAACTGTTGATAGAAAGGGATTCCTCTTGCCATATCTAGGCGTTAACGTTGACAGGGCATATGGTCTAATTAGAAGTGAGGCTTCTAGTAGGTTCCAGTGTATGTCTGGAGGTGAAACGGTGTGGCTTAACTAGGAAAAGTGAATCATGATAGAAAAAAATTGAATAACTGAGACAAGAGATTCTAGAAGAGCACGTGTGTTGTATGACTAACAACATACACTATTGGTAAGAAATTATTCTCAGCCGTTCCAACTGAGAAATTCCAGGGGAATGGTCCTGACCAAGGTCCATCTCTTGTTCAGTATTTAATATTTAATAAATACTTGCGTTAAATTGGGGGGGGATTATTCTCTAGATTTAAACTTTTTTTTTAAGGATTTATTTATTTATTATGTATACAAAATCTGCCTGCATGTGGGCCTGCCCACCAGAAGAGGGTACCAGATCTCATTATAGATGACTATGAGCCACCATGTGGTTGCTGGGAATTGAACTCAGGTCCTTCTGAAGAGCAGCCGGTGCTCTTAACCCCTGAGCCATCTCTCCAGCCCCGGGAATCCTTTCTTAAGACTTAATATTGCTCCTTTATTGTTTTTGTTTTTTCAAGACAGGGTTTCTCTGTTTAGCCCTGGCTGTCCTAGAACTCAGTCCGTAGAGCAGGCAGGTCTCAAAGTCACAAAGATCCACCTGTTTCTGCCTCTCTAGTGCTGGCATTAAGGGCCTGTGCTTCCACTGCTGGGTTTTTGTTTTGTTTTGTTTTCAGAGACAGGGTTCCTCTTGTGTAGCCTTGACTGTCCTGGACTCACTTTGTAAACCAAGCTGGCCTTGAACTCAAAGCCATCCGCCTACCTCTGCATCCTGAGTGCTGGGATCAAAGGCGTGTGCCACCACGCCCAGCCGGGTTTTAATATTGCCCTTTTATTATTTCACTGCCTCCTACCCATCAGACTTAGATTTTTTTTTTAATTGATGAAGACTATTACAAACTATGTCCTGGAGAATATATCTTGAGATATCACCCATATTTTCAATAAATTAGGATTATGTAGTTACCAGTGGCTATAGTTGTAGAACCCAAAAGAAATCTGTAAATAGAGTTTTACATTTTAGATTAAATTGAAAACGCATTACACAGCATATAGTGTGTGTTCTGTCAGTTGGGAAAATCATTACTAACTGCAAAGTAGTAAGGGCTAGGGATGAGAGTCAATGTTTTTAGGGAAAGAATATTTTGAATGATGTTAATATATGAAGTAATTTAAAAAAGAACTTATTCTTCCTGTCACTCTAGTAGATGCAGAGAAAACAGACAGAAAAAAGGGATGAGTGACCTTCCCAGGTGACTAAAAGCAGGATCTAAAATTTCTAGATGACAATCTTGATTTCATATTGTTTCTATCCAACAATTCCCTTAATTATTTCTTATATATTGCTTTATTTCATCAACAGGAAGAGAAGCATTTGAATAAGACTTGCCCTTATATGTTCTTTTGAGGGCTTTTGACCTGTGGAACCCACAGGCAGGGTCTATCACCTCTCTGCTTTAAGGATTTGGGATAGCATAAGGAAGACACAGGAAGAGTTTTAATTTAGAGCAGAAGAGGATCCCAAGGAGACTACTTTGTGTTGTAGGATCAGGAAATGCTGAAAAAGGAAGCGGTGAACTAGAAGCACTGATGGGATCTTCGAAGTCATCACGAGCAGAGGACAGGATAGGAAGGCACACGCTGACCTGGGATCTTCGAGGTCATCACGAGCAGAGGACAGGATAGGAAGGCACACGCTGATCTGGGAGCTCTGAGCTGGTCCAGTTTAACTGGGAGGTAGGGTGCACGAAAGAAAACTGAAATCTTTACCACAGCTTCCTAAGAGAGTGAGTAAAGGATTGTGGGGGCTCTGAGCTGGGGGAAACACTTTACCTCAAGGGGAAAGATGTGATTATAGTTACATTTTAGGACAAAGCTAAATAGATTAAGGTATACTTTTTTTTCCCCCTGTTACACCCTTTTTTCTCAAATCAGTTTTACTTTTTGATGTATTTTGCTTGATGCCCAGGGTAAATTCCTTTTATCTCTCTCTGGCTATCATTCTGTACTTTGTAGATGGCCTTTGATGATAATTGCTGTTGTTTATAAGCCTGGTATATCAACTGTTCCAAAACCAACCATTGGTTTTTCCTGTTAGAATCATTGATGAGTTGTCATGTATTCTTGTGTCTCTTCATCACCTGCTTCCTGAGTTACTTTTTTTTTGTGGAGGAGTAACAACATCCTCAAAAGGTTACTTATCATGTATAGAGTTGCTAAATTATTGCTTGCTTTCTTCTTGGTGATTGTAGTCCACGTACTGCCAATAAAATATTCAGTAATTATCTGAAACTTGGGAATGAATATTCATATATTTCTTAATTTACCTTATGTATAGCAAGTTGGTGATTCAGATTTCTTTCAGTTACTGGAATAAATCTCTGTTTCGGTTGCCTCAACAAGGTCTTTATTTTGCATAGATCTGTAATTTGTATAAGCCTATCAGCTACTAATGAATTTCTTAACAATTAAAATATGCAAGTGTTTATGTTTACCAATTGATTCTAGGAAGAGTCTTTGAAAAATAGGAGAAAAACACCCTAGAATCTTCCGGTTAGGACATTTTTTCGTGGACTGTATTACTTTGGCCCAATTTTCAGATTCCTCCAGGAGAGTATGAAATTAGGCAGGTGTGATAAGGTCTAACTTTTCATACATCTGCAGATTTAATTCAGAATTTCTAGATGAGTTCCATATATACTTATTTATTATATACTAAATAAACTCTTTGATAATCAATTCTATACAATCAGTGGATCCGGGCTGGAGAGGTGGCTTAGCTGATAAGAGCACTCTGTGCTCTTTCAGAGGTCCTGAGTTCAGTTCCCAGCAACCACGTGGTGGTTTATAACCATCTAAAATGAGATCTGGTGCTCTGTTCTGGTGTGTGGGCATACATGCAGGCAGAACACTGTATATGTAATAAATAAATAAATCTTTAAAAAAGAATCTGTCAATCCACATGCCTAGCAGCGATTTCCCCTTCCTCCTTTTGTGCTTTTCCTGTATTTTTCTCTCCCACTATGTACCTTACACTCCCACCCCCACCCTCCACCCCCCAATCCCACCACCGCCAGGTTGGATAGCCAACATTCTACTCAGCATCTCAAACCAAAAGTAAACCTAAATAACTCTTTTATAAACCTTTCAGTCAGTCACCTGCCCTGGTCCAACTCTTAATTTTGGTTGATCTGTGTAAAAGTAACAGAACTTGACAATCAGCAGCTTAAATGGGAAAGATACTGTCTTAAATTCAGAGATTAAAAAGCCCCAAGATAGTTCAGCAGCTCAGTCATGTCATTAGGATTCTGCAGCCTCCTACTCTTCTGTGCTCAACTTGCTGGCGTTTGTCTTTCATTTGTGTCCTCAGAGTTGCAGAATTACTGCCGTAGCACTAAATTTGGTGTCATCATAACAGAATGTGGAGGTTAGATGAAGCAGTGAGGGCGGGTTCTACCTGTACCTCTCTTTTAAAAGAAAGGGAAAGCTTTGGCAAAGCTGCAAGTGATTGTTCAGAATTGGCTCACATGTAAATGCTAAACCTCAATAAATGGATCACTGGCTTTTCTAAGCCTTTGTGGCAAGTTGTAGGCAACTAGGTGGAACTTAGAGCTCTCTGATTGTGTGTCCATATGCACATGGGGAGGTCAGACAACCTCGGGTGTTGTTCCTTAGGTGCTGTCTGCTTTTTTTTTTTTTTTTTTTTTTAATCTAAGTTGGGTTTTCTAACTGGCCTAGAACTCACCTAGTAGGCTAAATTGGCTGGCTTGTGATCCCCAGGGATCCACCTATCTCTGCCTGCCCTGTGTTTATAATACAAATACTGTCGTGCTTGAGACTGGAGAGATGGCTTAATGGTTAGCAGCACTGGCCACTCTTCCAGAGGACCTAGTTTTAATTCCCAGCACCCACACAGCAGCTCACAACTATCTGTAACTCTAGTTTCAGAGAAGCTGACACCCTCACACAGACGTACATGCAGACAAAACACCAGTGCACATAAAAATAAATATTTAGAAAAAAATTCAAATACTATCATGCTTGGCTTTTTTGAGAGTAGGGAATAAAGCAGTCTCTCACTATGTAGCACACCATGCTGGCTTGGAACTCACAGAGAGCCTTCTGCCTCTGCTTCTTGAGTGCTAGGATTAAAGGTATGTGCCATCATGCCCAGTGGCTTTTTTTGTGCTTGTAAGGCAAGCACTTTACCAACTGAGCCATCCTGCTATCCCCAAATTAAACTTACTTGTTTTTTTACTTATGTTTTGTTGATGTGTATGTAATTTTTTGTTGTTTTGTTTTTCCATTGTAGTTGGTTAGTTGATTTTTGAGACAGAATCTTATGTTGACAAAGCTTCTTCCCACCCCCATGATGGTGATAGACTCTTATCCTTCTCGAACCTAAGTCCTTCTTTCTGTAGGTTGCCTTGGTCATGGTGTTCTGTCACAGCAATAGAAAAGTATCTAATACAGAACAGAATTTGGTACCAGGGCTTGACTTAGTGCTATGAGGAACCTGACCATGTGGAGTCTGGGTGGCATGTGGGTAGCTTTGGGGCATTATACTACATAAGCAAGGCTTACCAGCTCATCCTGGTAGGACCCTGGAAGGCAATGCAAAGAGCTATGCAGACAGAAGGGAACAGTGTTAACTACTGGGCTAGCGTAGGGGGTATGTGGCTGTTTTCTGCCCACGTCCTAAGAACTTTCCTGAGGCTAAAATTTAAAAATATTGGACTAATTTCTTTGGCAACGGAAAATTCAAATAGCTTAATATTTACTGCCAGAGCCATGGGACATCTCTCCTTAGAGCTGTGTACAGAGAGGGAGCCAGCCCAAGACAGAAAATTATGTTATAGAAAGCAAAACTCGAAGAGCAGAGTGATCTCAGCCCTTTGACATCAGGCATGGAGCTAGGGTTTGCAGCTTGCCCTGCTGGGTCTCAGTTGGTCTTCCTCTGGTCCAGTATTCTCGCTGTGTTCTGATTCTTCCCTTTTGGAATGGTAATGTATATTCTGTGCCATTGTATTTTGGAAGTACGCAATTTGCTTTTTGATTTCACAGGAGGTTGCAGTTAAGAGAGTGCCTGGAATCTGAGAAGAGTCTCTGGACTTTTAAGCTGTCTTGAGACTAAAAGACTATGGGGGCTTTTGAAGTTGGACTAAATAGCCTTTGTATTATGATATGGCCACAGCTTTTAGGGGCCAAGGAGTGGAGTGTGGAGGTTTGAGTGACAGATGTCCCTCCATAGCCCTAGGCTTTTGAACACTTGATCCCCAGTTGTGGCACTTTGGGTAAGATTTTAAAGTAGTCTTGCTGGAGGACGTATGTCACTGGGACAGGCTTTGAAAGCTGCAGGCCATTTTCAGTTTGCTTTCTCTGTTTCCAGCTTAAGGTTCAAGATGTGAGTTCTCAGCAACTCTAGTCACCATACCTGCCTGCTGCCATGCTTCCCCACTGTGACAGAGATCAAGTCTTATCTTTCTGGAACCATAAGCTCAAAATAAACACCTCCTTCTATAAGACCATACCTTGATCATGGTGTTTTATCACAATAGAAAAGCAACTAAGATGATCTGGGTTTTAACAGCCTTAAGTAGTTCCTTTTCCCCCCAGTTCTGCCTGCAGCATATGTGACCCTTACTCTTGGGCCAGCTCTACTCAGTGCCTGTAGCTTTCTTTGGTGGGCATCCCATGGTCCTGGGGATCTCGGTTGTAACTGGCTCCACCTTCACAGCTTTTATACTGTGTCCTCGCAGGGCCACCTTGCAAAGACTTCAACCCTGCCACATAATTGGCTGGCCTCGGCAGCTTTCTGAAACTATGGTGCTAGCCTCATGATACTGTCTTGTTTTGTGTGCCTGCTAGTACTATTTGAATAATGATGCTAAGTTCTGCTGCCAACTTCAGATGTAGACTGGTCCCCTTCTACCACAGCTGTGGTTTCCATGTACGTTGGCAGTTCAGCTTGGGAACACAATTTCCTAGGTAGTTATTTTCTTGATTTCCATCAGAGACTCTCTCCTTCATTCTCAAGTTAGGCTGTTAAGTTTGCATTTTTCACAATAGTCTTTAATAAGACAGCTTTTTATTATTAATTAAAGATTATTATTATTATTATTATTATTATTATTATTATTATTATTATTATTATTATTAATCAAAGATACTTTTCCTATTATGTCATTACAGAGTGCAAGGTTGCTCTTAAAGACACTAGTCTCTAACAATTGCAGCTACTGTCTTCATATGTGCCTTTCCTACAATCTTTATTTTTATTATGTGTATATTGTATGATGGGGGCCTGTCGTAGGTAATGCCATGGCACACATTTGGAGGTCAGAGGACAGCTGTGTGGAGTCACTTCACTCCTTTTATCTTTACATGAGTTATGGGACCAAACTCAGATTCCCAGGCTAGTGTGGCAAGCACATTTACGACACAGCCATCTCCCTGGCCCCTTTTCTTTCCGTATCTGTAAACTCACAATCCTTTTCTTGCCAAACATTACCTTTCTCATATTTTTCCTACTGCCTTCTATAACTAGGTGTTATGCTGTCTTGAAATTTCCCCACCAAACAACTTAGTAGTCCACTACTTTTGAATCACCATCAATTATATTTTCAGGACAGAGGCAGGGTGCAGCTAGATTCTTTACCAAGCTGTAATGTAAATGGTTTCTATTATATTCTGTATCTGACTAGACCATTTTCCCTTCACTATTATGCCAAGGTTTTCTTGGTGCTGTTTTCTTTTCTAGAAGTTTTGTTTTTGTTTTGTCTTAGAAAAGTAATCCTATGGATTTTTTTGTTTTGTGTTAAAATAGCCAGCCTGGTCTACAAAGGGAGTCCAGAACAGCCAGGGCTACACAGAGAAACCCTATCTTGGAAAAACAAAAACAAACAGACAAAAAAATTACCATCTTAGACTTTTGTTGTTGTTGTTTGTTTTGTTTTATTTTGTTTTGTTTTTCAAGACAAGGTTTCTCTGTGTAACAGAGCCCTGGTTGTCCTGGATTTGCTTTGTAGACTAGGCTGGTCTCGAACTCATAGTGATCTACCACCTGCCTCTGCCTCCCTGTGTGCTGGGATTAAAGACATGTGCCACACCTGCTGGTTTGTTGTTGTTATTGTTGTTTTTGTTTTCCCAAGACAGGTTTTCTCTGTGTAGCCCTGGCTGCGCTGGCCTCAAACTCACAGAGATCCACCTGCCTCTGCCTCCCTGAGTGCTGGAGTTACAGACTTGCACCACTGTGCCCGACTCCTACTCTAAAAATTTGACTGAGCATTTCATATGAGCTTTTGCCTTTTGTGACTAGCCTGTTATCATCATACCCTCCTTAGTGTCTGTCCATATTATAATATATGTGAGACTTTCTCCTCTAAGGCTGAACAGTACTCATTGTACTTATGTACTATAGTTTGTTTCTCTGTTCATCTGTTGGTCTTTATTTCTATTTTTTGGTATAGAGATCCCTGAATGCTAGCTTCTAATTATTTTGACTAAATGCCCAGAAAGTCTATACAGTTTGCATCTTTTTTTAATTGGATGTTCACTAAACCCATAAGCTTGAGAAGAATGGACTTTTTTTTTTTTAATCAATTCTTTTTCCTCTTTGTTGATGAAAATAGAGGGGTTTTGGAGTTTTGTTTTGTTTGTTTTGCTTTTAAATTTTTATCTGGAAAATTCACACAAAAATTTAATAAGTAAGTGGCAAGCTTCTATATCTAAGCCATCTCAGAATAAATTTTTCTAGAATAAAATTTAATGAGTAAAGTGCTTGTTATATTGAATAGCCATAAATGCTAAAGAAGAAAACAAATAAGAAACAAAGGGACAGTAAAGGTCAGGCTGGTATATTGTAATTTATACTAGAGTTTCAAATAGTGATTAAGAGAGGCCTAAGAAACATTCCTGAAGCACAGAAGAGTACATTGGATTTCTAGAGAAAATGTTCCAAAGGGCGAGAGCAAGTACAAGGGCCCTAAATTGAGTCATATGCTGCCTCCAAGTAAACACAAGCAAGAAATAAGTTTTGGGAATATTTCTGACTTATGTTCTCAAGTAAACTCATGAAAATCTTTGAAAATAGATTAAGCAGTACCAAAGAGAAGCAATTAGATTGGAGTAGGCTCCACAAATATGAAAGAGCACCTTTGCCTATAGAAGGTAGTGAAGAGCTGTTTGGAAAAAACAGAATACTTGAGAGTTAAAAGTTTAAAAGGATCAAGTACTGGGCAAAAATGTAAGTTGGGAACTCAGTCAATGCCTGGTGCACCTTAACTTTACATTTAAAGTGGTTTATGAAGGCAAGAAAAAGTTTCTTAAAAAAACAGAAGTCAAGCTAATTCTATGCTTTTTTTGTGGCCTTGCTAAATAAATCCTCAAGTTATATTAACCACTAGGGTTAGAGAAAAGATAAAAGCATTGAACAGCTTTGCAGAGGTCAGTCAGTAGATAGAAATGACTAATTTGTTGTTGTTGTTGTTGTTGTTGTTGTTTATTTTTTTCAAGACAGGCTTTGTGTAGCCATGGCTGCCCTGGACTTGTTTTGTAGACCAACTGGCCTTGAACTCACATCGATCCACCTGCCTCTGCCTCCCGAGTGCTGAGATTAAAGGTGTGTGCCACCACGCCTGTCTTAGAAATGACTAATTTTGTTGATAATGGAAAATTTATAGTGGAATTTTTCTCTTTTTTTTTTTCATTAAAATATAACTATTTTGGAAGCTAACAACCAGACCTGGTCAGATGAGAACAAACAGATCATAACTGCACTACATAAGAAAGCAAATAGGGTAACAAGAATAAATTAATAAAAAATTTAAAAAAAAAAAAGAAAGCAAAAAGGGGGTGGGAAACTAAGTAAAAAATTAAGATAAGCATGTTGTGTTAGGGTTCTCTAGAGGAATATAACATATAGATAGATAGATAGATAGATAGATAGATAGATAGATAGATAGATAGAGAGAGAGCAAGTGTAAGTAATTTATTAGAATGATTTACAGGCTGTGGTCCAGTAGTCCAACAATGACTGCCAGTGGAAGATCCAAGAATCTAATGGCTGTTCAGTCCACAAGGCTGGATGTCTCAATTGGTCTTTAGCATAACCCAGAATCCTTTTGAAGTAGGCTCTAATGCCAGGGAAGGAATAGACTTGCCAAGGAGATAGCAAGGTTCCTTCTATGTCCTTTATATATTAGCTGCTAGCAGAAGGTAAGTCTTTCCAGATCTGGATTAAAGGTATATTGTCCCACCTCAAAGATGCGGATTAGAAGTGGGTCTTCCCACTTGAAATGATTTAAATTAAAAAAAAAAACAAAAACAAAAACACAGCCATTTAGTTTTTAGTTAATTCCAGATGCAGTTGACAACCAAGAATATAATCACAAGTGATATGAAATAATAGTAAAATCCCCTGCTGAGTTTACTAGTTGTATTTATAATGTCCATTGCCTTATTGAAAACTTAAAACCTAAAACCTATTGGCCTTTTATGGCCTTTAAGCTTCCTGTCATCCATAGGAAGGTTGTTTTGGTTTTGTTTTTTTAATTTCGTTTGTCTGTTTGAAACAGAATCTCTCTGCAGAGCCCTGGGTATCCTGGAACTCACTGTGTAGATCAGGCTGGCTTCAAACTCACAGAGATCTATTTGCCTGCCTCTGTCTCCCAAGTGCTAGAATTAGAGGTATATGCCACCACACTCAGCCTTAATGTTTAATTTTTTTTTTTCTCCAAGACCAGGTTTCTCTGTGTAGCCTTGGCTATCCTGGACTCATTTGTAGACCAGGCTGGTCTCAAACTCACAGAGATACACAGCATCTGCCTTCCTAAGTGCTGGGACTAAAGGCATGTGCCACCATGCCCAGCTTAATTTAATTTTTTAATTAATAAGTTTTAGCTTGCCATAATATGGCATCACCTCACAGCCTCAACTTGGAATGGATTTTCTAGATCATGTTGTCCTGTGGGCATGTCTGGGGGGGGTGGGGAGGGGGTATCTTGTTTGATAACTGATTTTGGAAGACATCAATTGTAACCATTCAGGTGTTCCTTAAAACTAGATGAGAACAAGCAAATGCCCATTTGTTTTTCTTTCTGCGCCTGACTGTAGATGTTCTTAATGTCTGCCTTGGATTCCCTTCAGTGATAGACAGTAGCCTAGGAGTGTAAGCCAAATAAACACTTTCCTAAGTTTCCTAAGTTGCTTCATGTCAGGATATTTGTCACAGCTACAGAAATGAAAGTAGAGCATCCTGACATAAAATTTCAGAAATAATCTGTGTATTTGTTCCCAAGGAGAGTACCACTTTTTTCAAATGGTTTATGAAATAACCCATACTTCCCATTTTAATTTGGCAATAAACTAACTGAAGAAGTTTGTAAAAAAAAAAAAAAAAAAAAAAAAAGGAAATTTTAAGTAATAACATTTAATAACTTGAGGAGGGAGATAATTGATAGACATAGGACATTGAGTCTTCTATTAAAAAGAGCTAACATTGGGCTGGAAAGATGCCTCAGCGGTTAAGAGTACTGGCTGCTCTTGCAAAGGTCCTGAGTTCAATTCTCAGCAACCATATGGTAACTCACAACCATCTGTAATGGGATCTGATGCCCTTCCAGGCATGCATGAGAACATACAGACAAAACACTCATGAATAAATAAAAAATGTTTAAGGGCTAACATTTTTAAAGGTTTGTATTTACTGGCCATTATGAGGAGAAAGGAAGCCTTGTGCTACCTCTCAAGCTAAATTAAAACAAATAACAAAGGAAAGGAACTCAAAGGGGAAGGAAAGAGAAGGAAAGGAGAAACTCCTGCCCAGCATGTAGTGGGAGAGCACAGATGCAACCGAGAACCCTTGACACTTAACTGTCCTCTCTCTCATCCAGCAGTTTTCTCCCTATAAGGCTGGGGTGGCTTTTCAGTGATTCTCAACCTTCCTAATGCTGGGACCATTTAATACAGTTCCTCGTGTTGTGATGACCCCAACTATAAATTTATTTCATTGCTGCTTCATAGCTGTTATTTTGCTACTGTTATTAATATAAATATCTGATATGCATGATATCTAATATTTGACTCCAAGTGGGGGCGTCACAACCCACAGGTTGAGAACCACGAACTTAGAGTGTTTACCCGATGTGTGCAAGGTCCTGGATTCCATCCCTTTCACTGAAAAAAGGAGAGAACTGTGTTTCTCTCTGTAACTCATGGATGGACAGTAACAAAGAATACCATATATCCTAAGCTATTTTTCTGTGAAGGTTAATTTTAATTTTGTTTGCCTGGGCCATGATAGCAATCTATGTTGCTGCCCAGGGTCCTGGATTTGCTGGGCCCCACAGTCTTATGATCTAATTCTTTAAACTAATCATTCATAGTTCCACAGGCTTCCATCAATCACTCTCTGCCACATTTCTAGCTGCTCCAATTCAAACAACTCTATATACTCCACACCTTAGCAGCTCAATGTGGCTAGAGAAAAACATATAACCACTCTGACTGATCTCACTTGGAAATTGTGACCACATATCCCAAAAGGGCCGTTAAATGCTCTCTGGCAGTGCTTGCTTATTCCACTAGTCAATCAGCTTTCCCAATCTCCAAGACAGCTACAGTATTTCATACCTTCCTTCTTAGGTGACCTCACAGCTTATTTCACTGAAGGAAGGACTTTTTAAAATGCAAGTGTTTTCTTCTCTTTCCTCCACCACTGGCCTGTTATTACTTCCTTTCCTCTCGTTGCATGAAGCGAACAAACTGCCCATGTTTCTGCTGTGGTCATACTTTCTACCATGTTGTCCTGAGCCACCTTTCTTCCAGCCTGCCAGCATAAGCACGGCTCTCTCAAAATAGCTACTACTACTGTGTCATCAATTTTCCCTCTCTACCTCATCATTCCAATTAACAAGTATATGTGCTAAAATGTTTAGTGCAGAGCCATGTATACTGAGAGAAAGTTACCATTACCTTTATTTACCATCCACAGCATTGTACAATAATCTCAAGATGGAGGTTTGTCCTTTTAAAAAAGATTTTTGTTATTTTTTTTTAATTATTATTATTATTATTATTATTATTATTATTATTATTATTATTATTATTATTATGTACACCTGCAGGCCAGAGGAGGGCACCAGATCTTATAGATGGCAGTGAGCCACCATGTGGTTGCTGGGAATTGAACTCAGGACTTCTAGAAGAGCAGACAGTGCTCTTAACTGCTGAGCCATCTCTCCAGCCCCTATTTTGTAAATATATACGAGTATCCGCATAAGTCTGTGTCTATGTGAGTACATGCCACACGCATGCAGAGACTCCATGGAGGCTAAACGAGTGCACAGGACCCCTGGAACTAGAGTTAAACGGTGGTTGTCAGTTGCCAGTTTCAGGGTTAGGAACCGACATGTGGTCCTCTGGAAGAGCAGACACATTCTTTAACAGCAGAGTCGTCTCTCCAGCCCTGGAGCTGGTTTTCTAAAATCAACTTCTCCAGAACTTTAACTGTTTTGTTTTGTTGTTTTCAAGAAAGGGTTTCTTTTGTAGCCCTGGCTGCCATGGCCTCACTTTGTAGACCATGCTGGCCTCTGCCTCCCCTAGTGCTGGGATTAAAAGCGTTCACCACCATGCCCAGCATATCACTTTTATTTTTATTTATAAAAGTGTTTCTCCTTTTTGAGGTAGTCTTGCTGTGTATCCTAGGCTGGCCTTCAATTGACTGTTGTCTTCTGTTCCCGTGACTGCCTCAGGAGTGCTAAGATTAATGAGAACTGACCTTTTATCTTATCTGGGTACCAAACAGTGATGCAGCAGCATAGGATGCAGGCTTCTCCCAACATGATAGTGAACTTAAGGGCAGAGGCCAGTTCTTAGCTCATCTATTTTTTCCTTAAAAAGTTTTGTTGGAAGCAGGGTGGTGCACCAGGGAGGCCGAGGCAAGAGGATCTCTGTGACTTCCGGGCCAGCCAACCAACCAGTGCTGTACTGCAAGGCCCTGTACAAAAAAAAAAAAAGAGAAAGAACAAACAAAAATAAAGGGGTTGTTGGGCTTTCTCTTGAAGCTTACAGAAAGTAAAGCTAGAGGCTTATGGAGATAGGCAAAGGTGCTGTCGTTCTTCCCTCACAGCTATTGTTCTGATGGGTCTTCCCAGTCAGTCAGACGGGAAGCAGAAAGCCCTCGCCTATCTTTATTGATTTAGTGTAAGAGGCAGAACTGGGGAGGGAGCAGCAGATGGCTATATTTGATCTCCTTCTTAGTCAAGATAGCTGTCTGGAACCTGTTATCAGGGGTGGTATCTTATAGTTCTTTATCTTTGTGGCTATAGACTGGAATCAGGGAACTTGTGTTATATCCTTAGGTTTTATGGTTATGTGGCCTTGAGGAAGCCAACTTAACTTCTGTGGCTGCATTCCTCTCTAAAATGGGAATCACAGCAGTGTCCATGTCATGAAGTTATTGCAAGGATCATCATCAATTAAAACGCTCAGGATGCTAGCTGGCACCCAATAAGCAGTAGAAAGTGCTAGCTGTTGTAAGCAGTGTTATCATTTGTAGGTACATAAGCTAAGTGAGCTACCATTTACCTCCTTTAGCAGTTACTTAGTAACTGCAGTTTAGCTGTAGCTATAGCTCAGTGATAGAGCACTTGCCTAGCAGGCACGAAGCCCTATCTATATACTGCTTGGAAATGCTTTAAAGTGCAGTTTAACTTTCCTCATGTTGTTTAAAGAAAGAATGGTGCTAACCAAATTGAAGCACTAAAAGTGTGATTGTTTTGTTGGACACTAGTTTCAAAGTCTCCATAATATATGTGTAAAATGAGGGTTAATTGGACATTATAGTGCTTTCTTTCAATGTTGTAGAAGTTGTCTTATAAAAGATGGGAGGGAGGAGAGGGTTTGCAAAATTGTTCAGTGAGTAACGGTGCTTGCCATATGCACTTAATTGCCATGCATATGACAACCTGAGTTCAAGCTCCAGAACCCATCCATAGAGGAAGAGAGAACTGGCTTCCAAAAATTGTCCTCTGACCTCCCATGCACCATTTCTACATGTGCATCTTCACATACCTTACACAAAGTAATAAGTATTCTTTAAAGGAGGAACTTAGCCTAAGATAAGTTCATAATACCATAAGGAAACTAGAATTTCTAGCTTGTTGTCCAACAATGTTAAAAGAACTAACTCTCAGGAAAGACCTACCATGTTTATTTTCTCCAGCATATCTCAGTGTGCCTGAATTGTGTCAAAGATGTGTGGCTTATATACATTTGAAAATCTTATTTGCAAAAAGATGTCTTGTTGGTTTTTCCTGCCCTTCAAATTGGGGTTTACATCCAGTCAGAATGGCAAAGTGAGCACAGTGTATGATGCTACAGTAATAGGAGGTCATAGTCCTTTTTTTATTTGTGGTAGTACCTAAAGGGGCACCATAATTTCATGTTTTAGGAAGAGTGATAAATTAACCCCTTCTTCTTCTGAAGTTGTTAAACATTTCAATATCATAAAGGAAAAAAATGGGGCCACATAAGGATAGTTATTAGGAAGTAGAGTTGTGTGACAGAAGGCTAACCACTGTGGTTGATACTGACAGCCACTCATGGGGTAAATTATTTCCCCAACATAATTTACCTTCCTTCCTTACATTTTTTTTTCTTGTTGTTGTTGTTGTTGTTGTTGTGGGGGGGGCCAAGAAGAGGGGACTGCATATTGAGCTCCAGGACAGCCAGGGTTACGCAGGATTTCTCTGGATATCCCTGACTGTTCTGGAACTCTGTAGACCAGGCTGGCAGCAAACGAGAGATCGGCTTGCTTCTGCCTCCCAAGTGCTGGGATCAAAGGCATGCGCCAGCCACCACACTGGACTTAAACTTTACATATTTCACATTGACTGTTATTCAGAAAGACAAAGGACATTTTAGAAAGGCCTCTCAAATTTGTTCTTGTTTCTATTTTAACATTTAACAAATTGTAATTGGTTTACATTCTTTTTTTTTAAGATTTATTTACTTGTGTATTTGTGTATATAAGCACTCTATTTGCTGTATGACTCCAAAACAGAAGAGAACATCACATAGAAAAGGGCACCAAATTTCATTATAGATGGTTGTGAGCCACCATGTGGTTGCTGGGAACTGAACTCAGGACCTCTGGATGAACAGCCATCTCTTCAGCCCTTGGTTTACATTCTTAATGATTTCTTATGGACAGAGATCAAATTTGTCATCTACCTAGCACAGTCCCTTAGCATAACGTAGGAGATAGGCACATATTTTCTTGAATCAAAGTTGCCCTTTTTTATTATTCTACAAGAAGGTATGCATTTAAAGTAATGTTTACAACTAGATATGGTAGTTCATGCTTGTAATCCCTGTACTTAAGAGGCTACTGCTCACCTATGAAGTCAAAGCCAACCTTCACTGTGTTCGGAGTTCTCAGCTAGATTGGGCTAGAGTTAAGACCCTATCTCAAAACAACACAGTGTAAAATAAAGTTTAAACTAAGATACAGTTTAGAGGTCTCTTCTAGAAAGGTATTTCTCAAATTTATCTGGAACCAACTAAGAAATACTCTTTATCCAATACTCTCTATGTACAAATGTAACTAAAACCACATATTAGGAAGGACCTTATCACATGCCCTCAATGACTACTACTATGTTTGTTCATTCTTTTAAAATGCTGGTGTAACCCCCTGAAAAAATTCAAGACTAGGCTGGGTGTGGTGGCACACTCCTTTAATCCCAGCATTCAGGAGGCAGAGGCAGGCAGATTGCTGTGAGATTGAGGCCAGCCTGGTCTACAAAGCGAGTCCAGGACAGCCAAGGCTAACACAGAGACCCTGTCTCTAAAAACTAAAAAACAAAATCAGGACTAAGACCAGCGGTGGTGGCACATGCCTTTAATCCCAGCACTTGGAAGGCAGTGGCAGGCGGATCTCTGTGAGTTCAAGGCCAGCAGAGAGTTCCAGGACAGGGCTATTACACAGAGAAACCCTGTCTCAAACACATACACACACACACACATATTCATATTCTCTTCCCCCTCCCCCAGGCAGTGGTATACATACTTTAACCCCAGTACTTAGGAGGCAGAGAGGCAGGTGGATCTCTGTGAGACCAGCCTGGTCTACAAAGTGACTTCCAGGACAGCCAGGACCACATAGAGAAACTGTCTTGAAAAACCAAAAAACAGAGCCTGGAGAGATAGATGGCTTAGCAGTGGGCTCAGCGGTTAAGAGCACTGACTGCTCTTTCAGAGGACCTGGGTTCAATTCCTAGCACCCACATAACAGCTTTCAACTGTCTGTAACTTTGCCATCTGACACCATCCATAGACATACTTGCAGGCAAAACACAAATGAACATAAAATAACAATAAATAAGTTTGTTTTAAAAACCCAAAAAACAAAAGGGTATATTCTCAAAGGTAGAAAAAACTTTATAAATTTTTTTTTCGAAAACTAAAATACTACAAAATTGCTAATCCTTTATAATTAGGAATATAGTACTTTGAAACTTAAAGGCTTTTTATTTATTTATTTATTTTGGAAGTACTGTGACACTATATGCATTTGTTATAAATTAGTTCACACTCTACCCAGAGGGAATCCAAGGAGGAAAAGTAGTCACGTGGTCCCGGGGACAAGGCAAGGTAGCCTAGGGCAGGGTCACAGGTATGGCTGGTCCTTCAGCAGCTCCCACCTCTGTAAGGGAGGAGCAAGTGTCACTGCCTTTTTCTCGGTGGCTTCATCAGCAGAGCTCTCAGCTGCCTTGCCCAACACCAGGGCCTTTTGTGAAGACATGATGATTAAAGGAGGCACAACTTCCCAGCAGCCATCACGAGTACAGTAGTAATTGTTGGACAGCTTGTGACTCAGGCCCACAGGGAGCTTAGGAGGTGGCTGGGTCCACCTGGTGATCTCCTGGTAGCACAGCTGCAGCTTCGCCTGCAGGTCTTGCCCAGACGCCCAGTTCTGCAGCTTCTGAATTATGCGAGTTGCAGATGCCATGTTTCTTCCATTCCGAAGGATGCAGGTGAACTTCAAGGCTTTTTAAAATTACTGACTGATACATAAATAATATAATGAAATGATTTTATGTAATAACTGTATAAAATAATGCTGTATCACCAAGCACAGTTTATAGGAGACAGTACCGTAGTAATTAATTAGCCTACAATCTCCATTATTCATGGTTTATTTGAGGCTTTTAAACTCAATAAATGAAATACTTTGTATTCTCCGAACACTATTTTTTGGGGGAGGAAAGCACATCAAACATTCTACTCAACATTTTATATCAACACTTGCTATATCTTTGGAGGAAAACAGCCATACTTTACACTTGCTTTGATTGTTTGTTGGTTCTAAGTCCAGAGTGGCTGTATTAAGTATTTCAAGTTCCAGACCAGGGAAATAGCATATGTCATTGTCAATCTCAAACTGGAAGCATAAGGGTTTATTAAATTGATAAGGCAAGTCATTGACTAAAGTGAAGTTTAATGAAAGGTTTCTGTCAGAAGAACAAAAAGTCAATAATTCATTAGAGTATACAGTAGCTTAAAATAATAAATAGAAGTATTAAAAAAAAGTGGGGGGTGGTAGTGCACGCCTTTAATCCCAGCACTTGGGAGGCAGAGGCAGGTGGATTGCTGTGAGTTCAAGGCCAGCCTGGTCTACAAAGTGAGTCCAGGACAGCCAAGGCTACACAGAGAGACCCTGTCTCGAAAAACTTAAAAAAAAAAAAAAAAAGAGTGTGCAGCCTTACTTGAAGAGGCCTTGCACTCACCCTGTGCTTCTCTAGAATATAAATAAAGCTTGTAAGAGTCAGAAAGTAGAGTCAGATTAACATTGTTTGTTCTTCAATTTAGTGAGTCACCACCCTTAGTAATTTGACTTCAGCTCTGAAAGAATCGTGAAAATCATTAAGAATTCACAGATTGGCAGATAGCCAGAACTGATCTCCTTGTTTATACACGTATCAGCCTTTCCTCATACGGGCTTCCCACCCCCCTTCAGTAGATATATGCATTTGATGTTTTTTTTGGTTTTTCAAGACAGGGTTTCTCTGTATAGATATAGTTGTTCTGGACTCACTTTGTAGACCAGGCTGGCCTCGAACTCACAGAGATCCGCCTGCCTCTGCCTCCCTAGTGCTGAGATTACAGGTATGTGCCACAACACCTGGCCTGATACTTCTTTTTCAGTATAGGTAGTACATCCCTATTCCTTTTCCTTTTCTTCGTAATCTTTTTCCCCTCTGTTTGTGACTGGCTCTGTAGCCTCAATGACCTTAAATTCTCCTCAGTATTGTTATTACAGGTTTGTGCCAAGTTTGCTATTTCTGACACTTAATGTTTATTAGGAGTCATACACTCTTCTAAGCACACGTGTTGCTGATTCATTTAACCCTCACAGAAGCCCTCTACGATGGATTCTGTTTATTTCTTCATCTTCTACATGTGGACATCAAGGCGCAGAGAAGTTAGACCTCCCAATTTGAATTAGTAAATAATAAAACCAATATTTACACCAAAGTATTCTGGCTCCAGAATTTTGAATTAACTATCACATTAACTCTTTCTTTATTTCCTTCCTTCCTTCCTTCCTACAGATTGAGTACCTTAAAAAGTTACCAAAGCCACTAACAAGCCAAGGCCAAACAGTTAGATCCTCACTGAATTCAGTGTCTTCTATGCTATTCTGTTGTATTCTAACTTGATTAGTTCAAATACAGTAGACGAAATTCCCATGTGCTCCAAACTAGAACTGAAGATTGTGGCTTCAGTAACTCCTCTTTTGTGGTTTCAGAAACTACACTGCTTTCTTTTGATATGCTAAAGGATTTAGAATAACCAGATTGTTTCAAATAAAAATGCCTCCCTCCCGCCAATTACTGAGAAATCAAATTGTTAGCCAGCATAGGATAAACTTGAATATGAAATCAACCTCCTTTATTGGTCTGCCCTCACCCCACCCCACCCCGAGTTCTGGTTCATTCCTCCTTGTACAGCACCACCTCTCTGTGATAGAATTTTCTCTGAAGGACTAGCCCCAGTGTCTTATGTAACTCCACATCCCACCTTTGGCATTGTCTCAGAGCAAGAGCTCTTAGTCCACTCATCTTTAGTTGAACTACACTCTGGGAATAGAAGTGGTCTTCCCCTGGTTCAAATAAAAAGTCAGCTTCTAAGACTTTGGATAAAATATCCTGGATAATCCATTTTTTTTCTTGAGTGTGTTATGTCTAAACTTTTGGCATCTGCTACTATTTAGACAACAGAATCAATAAAGACATATTCAACACAAATTAACAGAAATGTTGCTAACATCCAGTCATAATCTAGTTCAGCAGCTTGTTTTGTTTTTCATAGATGCTTGTTCTTGGCTGTGATTTTCAATTTTGCATATTTATAATATTTTCTGTTAGAAAAATGTTTCTAGTTTATAAAATAGATTTAAACAGATACACTGTGCTTGGTAGTGTTCTACAAAAGCATGAATTTTCATATTGCAAATATAAGAAGCTCTGTGAACTTTGTAGGGAGATTTTGCCCTAAATTCTGTGTAAAATACGTTTTGGTGGGAGCAATATGATTTTTCAGCTGGGCAGTGGTGGCACATGCTTCTAAATCCAGCACTCAGGAGGCAGAAGCAGGCGTATCTATGTGAGTTCGAGGACAGCCTGGTCTACAGAGTTCCAAACCAGCCAGGAATATACAGAGGAGCCCTGTCTAGGAAAATAGGAAGGAGAAGGGGTGGTGGTGGTGGTAAAGCTAGGCCTGATGCTGCATACGCCTAACACTCCAGAGGCTTCCTGGTTTGCCTTGAGTCCATTGAGCAAGACTCAGAAAAACAAAGAACCAAAAAAAGTGATAACAAGAAATAAACACCAAGTAATAGAATCATTGGCAATCACTACTACTAATTTTACAAATTTTACTTCAGCAGGAATAGTGATGAATCACTATAGGAGAATTTCACAACTGAAATTATTCAGTAAAAGGCTCAGCTTCTTTGTTTACAGTTATCTCATTAAATCTCAAAACAAGGCCTCATCCTGTCTGCATAGCCAAGGCAGGACTTGATAAAGCATGCTGACCTTGAATTAAGTTCCCATCTTCCTCTGGCAGCCTGCCATTTATGTAAAGCGTGAGCCTTCCAGGCCTGTTCTCTAATAATAGATCTAGGAAGCCTAAACAGGGCAGAAACATTTGGAGGGCATCTCTCTGACCAACTCTCCAAGGAAGGGCTTACCCTTCTGTGATGAATGTATTCAGAAAAAATGCTCACACAAAGAAAAAGCATCTGCTTACACATTTTATAGTGAAAATTAACATTTTCAGAAATGTGCTGCTGTTGTGTATGGAGAGCTAGTGGACTAGAATACATACTTGAGTCCTGTGTGCCCCCCCCCTTTGTTGAAGTGCTACTTTATATCCTGTTTTCATTGTAACTAAAAGCACAAGTTTAGAAGGCAGCTTAGTTAGATGTAGTCTGTAATTTAAGAAGTAATCTATTTAAATTGACTAGGATTATAAAATTCAAGAACTTACTATACTTCCTTTTGTGTTGCTAGAACATTTTTTAGGGTATTTGTATTTAACATTTTTTATTCTCATTGAGAGTCATATCCATAATCTATATGGAGGTATGCATCATTTAAGGCAGGAGATACACCAGTTGCTTATTTGTGTTATCAGATAATTGTTTTGTTTATAGAGTGTATTTACACAAATGTACATGGTATAGTCCAGTCAGCTCATGATGGTCTGATGCTATGGTTGAAACCCAGTCCACATACACATGCGGCATATGGATAGAGTAGAAGGTGAGGTAAACATGAGGTGGTGTAAGACTCCTGCCCACATAACACAGCATCTAGCTTTACTGGGAGCTTTCCCCACCTTTACTAAGTATGAGAAGTACATTGTAAAATAACAACAAAAAGTGTAGTAATGCATAAACCAGTAACATTATTAGTAAGTCCTTTGTACTATTATAATTATATGTGCTATACTTATAAAATATGTTTTATCCTATATATACTTACAGGTTTGTTTATATCAGTATATGAATAATGCGTTGTACCATTATCTTAATATGTCTACTGTGTTACCGAGCAATAGGAATTTATTTATTTATTTATTTATATTTTGGGTTTTCCAGGACAGCCAAGGGTACACAGAGAAATCCTATCTCAGGAACAGGGGAAGGGGAGGAGGAAATAGAAACTTGCTAACAAGGAAAAAAAATTATATTGTCAATTAAAAAATAAAGTCTATGTTATACTTGGAAAAATTACTGCTGAGGGATTCATGATATGTATAAAATAGATTTTTTTTTTTAGTAAAAACAAATAACTATAGTTTGTATTTATGAAACAATATACTCAGACAAGTGTAGCTAGGCATGAGTTTATTTTGTAGTTTAAATTCTGATTTCTTGTCTAAATGTTGTGTAAATTCTGTTCCCCAATTGTCCCTTTGTTATGTCAATAAAGTTGCTTACAGCCAATTGAGGAGCAGGGGAGAGAATAGGGCTGGACTTCCTGCCAGCCAAGGCGGGAGGAGTTAAGAAAGGAAGCAGAGGATTGAGGGAGGGGAAAAGTCCAAGGAAGATTAAGAGGAAGGAGGTAGAGCTGAGGAAAGCTACAATGAACAAGTATCACTGGGATGTTTGCTGGGAGTAAGATAGGATAGCATAGAGGGTCAAGAACAGTCTTAAACTGCCCAGATTGTGTTGTCAAGCCTTGTGTAAAGAGTCTCAGTTATTTGTGTGATAGCCAGGATAAGAGAGAAGATACGAGAAACACTGTTTTTAAAAATAACTTAAGCAGTGTAGTGTTGCACATCTGTAATCTCTCTGCTCAGGAGGCTGAGTCAGGAAGAGCATGAGTTCCAACTAGGCTGGGTTACATAGCAAGGCACTGTGTCAAAGTGTGCTTGTACACGTGGTCTTGTGCCATTTGCTTCAAATTAGTAGAACATTTAATACATTGAGAACAGAATGGCTAAGATCAATAACTCAACTGACACCTCATGCTGGCGAGGGTGTGGAGAAAGAGGAACACTCCTGCATTGCTGGTGGGAATGCAAACTAGTACAACCACTTTGGAAAGCTATCTGGTGCTTTCTCAGAAAAATGGGAATAGGGCTTCCTCAAGACCCAGCTATTCCACTCCTTGGAATATACCCAGAGGATGTACTACTACACAACAGGGACATATGCTCAACCATGTTCATAGCTGCCTTATTCATAATAGCCAGAACTTGGAAACAACCTACGTGTCCCTCTATAGAAGAATGGATAAAGAAACTGTGGTACATTTACACTATGGAATACTACTCAGCTATTAAAAACAAGGAATTTCCAAAATTTGTGGACAAATGGATTGAACTAGAAATTGTCATAATGAGTGAGTTCACACAGAAGCAAAAAGAGCTAAATGATATATACTCACTTATATCGAGACACTAGTCCAAGGTGTACGTCCCCATGAAAAACTGTACCTACCAGAATAGTGGGTAAGAGGGGAGGACATCCTATTGAAACTTTAGGTGTGAGAAGCCTGGGAGAAAGAGGAAATGGAAGGATCCAGTGGGTCCTGGAAAACTACAGGCGAGTCTGGGCCCTGGGGCCCTCCGCAAACTGTGGCAACAGCCAAGGAAAAAATAGGCAGTAAAAACCTTGAACCCCTACCCGGACTAGCCGATGGACATTCTCCACTGTTGAGTGGAGAAGGAGATCTAACTTTCACACAAACTCTGGTGCCCCATATTTGAACATGTCCCTTGGACGGAGATGCCTGGTGGCACTCAGAGGAAAGATAATAGGTCACCAAGGAGAGACTTGATACCGTATGAGCATATTCAGGGGGAGGAGGTCCCCCTCAGACACAGACTTAGGGGAGGGGAGGGGAGTAGGGGGGAAGTGGGAGGAAGGGAGGAATGGGAGGATACATGGGATGGGCTAACAACTGAGATGTAATATGTATAAATTAATAAAAATGTATTTAAAAAAAAAGAGAGAGAATTTTGCAAAATTTTCATTACCATAAGTAGAAAGCACATACCCATCAGCAGTCATTACTCACATCCCAAACTTTGCAATCATAAGCAGTTTGTAAGCTACTTTCTAACTTTCTACTTTTATAGATTTCCTTATTCTGGGCTTTTCATATAAGTCACATAATGTGTTATGTGTTTTAACTACAAACAATGTGTAAGCAACAATATTAGTTTCTGCCTTACATAGTATTAAAAGCCTACCAAAAGACAAAGGATGTCAGGAATGAGAACTGTACTTGTTAAATTCTGTCCAAAGGAATATTTTTGGTTTTGTTTTTTAAGTCCTTTCTTCTATTTAAAGTAAATTGTGGTTTTCTAGAACCTTGAGCAAAACCAACCTGATTGTCCAACTTTCCTTCTGAAAGTAATACTGCCACTTGCTAAGAATGCTATCCAGTATTCTTTATTCCCAATTGTGCTGCCTCAGCAGCTCTTCAGACACTTTATGTAGGCCACGTGTCATTATGGTGAGTTGTAAAGTCCTGACCAGATAGTGAGGTGATACATGTTTCTTTTTAAGGGTCTCCCATTTTGTGGAAAAATGTGTCAAAACATAGCCATTTATTAGAATATAAAGACTTGAACTTTACATGGAAATAATAGAGTTCACAAGTACATATTGGTTTTAAGCATGGAATCCTTAAGTATGGGGAAAATTTTTTTAATTTATGAAAAGAAAGAGAATAAAAGATTTTCTGAGGTCAGGGACTTCATTCTGCCAAGTGCATTCTAGTCTTACTGTCTTGTCAGAAGTTACCATTTGAGTATAATCTTTTTCACAAAATTCTTTCCCTTTTTAGTGAAACACTTAGATTACCATTGTAGAAATGTATTACAGAGCATTTTTGTAGGAAGCAGAGAAAGAGCACTGGGAATCCTACCAGTTTTTTGACTGCCCCTACTGCATCTCTTCTGACAAGGCCATGCCTTCTAATTCTTCTCATTGTTCCTACGGGGGGGGGGGGGGGGGTCTCATTCAAACCACCACAGGAAGATAAGCAAGATTTCTTATTGCTTACTTTTATTCTCAAGTATAATTGGGGGAGGAGGGAATGACTTGTTCATTTATGCTTTTTCTAGTAATGTGTGAGAATGTATGTTTCCTAGCTGGAATTATAAAGCCAAAGCTAAGGCTTGACAAATGTAGTGGTATGAACCTGTAATCCCTGCACTGGGGCGGGCTTGGGGGTGGGGTGCCTAAAACAGAACGATCTTAAGTTCAAGGGCAGCCTAGACTACATAGCAAAACTTGTCTTGAAATAATAAATAGTGGCTGGGACAGTGCCCAGTGCTGCTGGTGGCAGGAGCTGATGCAGAAGCCATGGAGGGGTTCTGCTTACTGTCTCATTCTTCATGGCTTGCTCAGCCTGCTTTCTTATAGAACCCAGGACCACCTGCCCAGGCATGGCCCCCACTCATAATGGCCTGAGCCCTCCCACATCAATTACTATTGAGAATATGTTCTATCTACAGGCCTGCCTACTGCTTGATTTTACTGAGGCATTTTCCTAATTGAGACTCCATTCTCTTCTAGCTTGTGTCAAGTTGTGACATAAAACTAGCCATCGAGGCGGCTCAGTGGGTAAAGTGCTTGCTGCACAGCCCGATGACCTAAATTAGAATCCCCAGCACCTATGTTAAGAAACCAGGAATCTTGATGGGGTGTGGTGGAGGGAGGCAGAGGCAGGTAGATAACTATAAGTTTGAGGACAGCCGGGTCTACAGAGTGAGTCTAGGACAGCCAAGGCTACACAGAGAAACCCTACCAAAAAAAGAAAGGGGGGAGGGGGAAGCCAGGAATCTTGATGCCTGTCTGTGACTCCAGTGCTGAGAAGGTAGAGACAAACAGATCTCCAAAGTTTGGTGACCAACCAGTCCAGTCAATCAGTAAACTCCAAATTGAGTGAGAGACCTCTGTCTCACAATAGAATAGAATAAAATAAAATACAACAGAGAAGCAGTTAAAAAAGACTTTGTGGGCCTCTCATAGTGTCTGTGCTAAAGCAACCAAGGCCCCAAACCATTGCCTGGCCTCTGCCTGTAGACTGCAGGCACTGAAAAGGAAAAAGAAAAAGACTTCGTGTTGATATTTAACCTGGTATATGTATACATACATGAACAGGTATATACCACATGCACCACAGACACAAAAATAATAATAATTAATAGAAGGACCTGGAGGGGACATGAGCTCTCTACCAGGAGACCAACAGAGCCAACAAATCTGGGCCCTGGGGAACCTAGAGACTGATGTACCAACCAAGGACCATGTGTGGAGAGGACCTAGGCCCCCTGCTCAGCTGTAGTCGATAGACATCACAGTCTCCATATGGGCCCCATAATTCGGGGAGTAGGGGCTGCCTCTCACATGGACTTTGTTACCCATTCATTGATCACTTCCTCCTGGCAGGGTGGCTTTGACAGGCCACAGAGGAAGAGGATGCAGGCAATCCAGATGAGACTTGATGGGCTGGGGTCAGATAATAGGAGAGGAGGAATCCCCATTTCTGAGGACTGGGAGGAGATGAGAGAGGAGGCTATAATTGGGATGTAAAGTGAATAAATTTAATATAAAATAATTATAATTAAAAAGTAAAAACAAATCATCAATCATCTAACCCAGGAGAAGTACAATAGCTTTAAACACTCTAGTTTGTTTAATTCGCTAATAACTCATTTAACTCCTTCTAGGTTTAAGGTTCTCTAGCCCACCCTTTTAGCCCTTTCTATAGTCAGGCCTGTGCTTTCATACCATACTGCTGAGCTACCTCTCCTTTCCCCTTCCACGTTATTAGATTTTGCTTCTCATTTTCCCTTCCTTTCCAGTCCACTCTTTGTATCTGAGAAAATCTCATGTGTTCTTGTAGCCCCACCTCATCTACTACCCACCTCCTCTAGAACGTTTGTCTTCATGCTGATTTTGTAGGAAAGCTGTTCCTGTCTTCCTAGTGTTCCTCTGTGCACCCTACTGCTTCTTCCTAGTTTCACACTTTAGGCTGAATTGGTATGGAAAATAAGCCATAAATGTTTACGAAGAGCCGGGCGTGGTGGCGCACACCTTTATTCCCAGCACTCGGGAGGCAGAGGCAGGCGGGTCGCTGTGAGTTCGAGGCCAGCCTGGACTACAAAGCGAGTCTAGGACAGACAAGACTACACAGAGAAACCCTGTCTCGAAAAAAAAAAATGTTTACCAAGAATAAAGTGTCCCCACCTTCAGAGAACAAACTAGAGTATGAAAGAAAAAGTTTAGGGTAGAATTAAAAACCAGATGTGCTTTGGGGTTTGTTGTTGGTTGGTTGGTTGGTTGGTTGAGATAAGAGTATCTGGCTAACCTGGAACTCAGAGATCCACCTGTTTGCCTCCCAAGTGCTGGGATTAAAAGAGTGTGCCACCCATGGTGACTGTGTGTATTTTAATCACTAATGACTCTTTAATGTCAATGTTTGTTACCAGCCTGATCCAAATTTAGATTTCATTTCAGTTAAATATTGCTGTTATCTTAATGGTATGGCCTAATAAATGTTTATTATTAGGCTTATAATTATTATGGTGGTAATATCTAACCTATCATAACCAAAAAGACACATTTATTTTAGAATAAGCCTTATTTTACCTGGGGCTGAGCAGATACTAACCCCCTAAACTACCTTCCAATATCTCTCATCCTCTATCCCGTGCCATGTGTTCTAACATTTCTCTCTGGGCTACCTCCCAGCCATAATCCCAAATACTTGCTAAGGTGTTTGTTCATCTGGGCTTTTTGTTTTTGTTTTTGTTTTTGTTTTTTGTTTTTCCGAGACAGGGTTTCTCTCTGTAGCCTTGGCTATCCTGGACTCGCTTTTTAGACCAGGCTGCCCTCGAACTCACAGTGATCCACCTGCCTCTGCCTCCCAAATGCTGGGATTAAAGGACACCCGGCTGCCTTTTTTTAACATGGAAGTTCAGAGTTCCTCCTCTAGGCCCACACAGCTCTTTTCTATCCGTGGTGATTCTCCTCCTTCCTCATCTTCCTCCTGTTCATTTGCCTCTCCTCCCAAGATCCTCTCTGTCCCAAAAGTCCTCAAACCTTCACCACGCCTACCTTCCTCCCATCCTACCCAGGCTTTCTTTAGTAGTCAAACAGGGAGGCCAGGTTAAACAGCAATTCTTGGGGTACATGACAGTCTGCAGTAAGAATCCAGGGGTGGGAGCAAGCAATTAACAAGTACACAGCACCAGACCATACTCCAACAGTTAATTTTTATTTAATGTGTGCTAAGCCTTAAGTAATGTGCTGGACTCAAGATGAAACATTTGTCTAGACACAGGATTAGATGTGGGAGAATAGACTAGGCTACTCTTAGTAGAGTTTCAGCATTGTAAGGGAAATAGCAAGAATTGGGTTTATGCTCTTCTTATCCTGTAGAGTTGGGCTGTAAATGAATGGATATTCTAAAGTTGGTTTTTTTCTCTCCTTAGTACTGGATGAATGAATACACCTCATCTATTGGAATTGGAGTTTTTCATTCTGGAATTGAAGTATATGGCAGAGGTATGTGTGCACATGGTTTAAATATGCTTTCAGCCAATTTTTTAAAAATACAGAATCATGTTATGTTTTTTCTTTGCCTCTTTTCTTTTAAGCACTTACATGTGTTATGGCAGAAAGTAGAATAAAACTCCCAGATTTGTTTATACTGTGTTTTGAAAACCATGTCTGTGGTAGAATACAAGAGGGTACATTTGTTTCATTATCTTTTTTTTTTTTTTTAATTATTGTGTCTTCTAAGGCATTTTCTTAACCAGGGGTGGTGACATGCATCTTTAATCCCAGCACTCCAGAGGCAAAGGCAGGCAGATCTCTGTGAATTTGAGGCCAGCCTGGTCTACAGAGTTTCAGGACAGCCATATCTACACAGTGAAACCCTGTCTCAAAAACAAAACACAAAGAGGCTCTTCATTCTGAAAAAAATGTTAAAACCATGATTTTTTTTTTCTCTAATATGTATAAGAATGTCTAAGAAACTTTTTTTTTTCCTGGTTTTTCGAGACTGGGCTTCTCTGTGTACCCTTGGCTGTCCTGGACTCGCTTTGTAGACCAGGCTAGCCTCGAACTCACAGCGATCTGTCTGCCTCTGCCTGCCGAGTGCTGGGATTAAGGGTGTGCACCACCATGGCTTTTACACTTCGAAAAACTATATAACAAAAAAATCATTTTGGTTAGTAGTAGAAAGTGTCAAGTTTGAAGTACCAATTTCCTGAGGTTGTTTCAGTAAAACAGTTGGTTTTGCAGGCCTGTAAGTATCAACAAAGTAAAACACTGCTGAGCAAATCCTGCCTAAGTAACATGTAGCATTTTCATCAGAGTTCTAGTGATACATCATCAGAATTACAAGCTTGCCTTTTAGCACAAGGTCCTGTATTTGCATGAGCTAGGCAGTCTTTGTAACCTAGAATACATTATCTAGTTTCTCAGGGTGAACTACCTACCTACCTATTCAGTGGTGAATGCCTTTAATCCCAGCACTCAGGAAACAGAGGCAGGCAAATCACTGTGAGTTCAAGGCCAGCCTGGTCTACAAAGTGAGTCCAGGACAGCCAAGGCTACACAGAGAAGCCCTGTCTAAAAAAAAAAACAAAAAAAAAAAAAAGCAAAACAAAAAAAAACTTTCACTTAAATGTTTCAGTATGATGTTTCTGTTGTCTTTGTGTTTGGGTAGGGAGGTGCTAATAATTGAATCCAGGGGCTCATACTTGTGAAACAGGTGTTGTGCCTCTGGCCTATGTCCCTAGCCCCAGTCTTTTTTTTTTTTTTTTTTTTTAATATTAGTTGCTTCTAGCTGAAATTCAGCATATTCAGTCTTGGCTATAAAGATTTGTCATTTAAGCTTTACTTTTACTTGAAGCAGGTTCACTTGCTATAACCCCAAGAAACAATGAGGGTCTTCAACTGAATTTTTCAATTATTAGAATATTGCATTGGATGGGATTATTATAGGCTATGGTTTTCTCTCTGGCCTTTGCCTAGATTGTGTTCCTCCTCTTTGGTTAAATTTGAATAGTGTGTTATGGTTTCTATAGTGTTGTGAACTTTGGAACCATATGATTATACTATAAGGTAAGAGAATTAGTGGTTTTTTACTAAGAAAAAAAAAAGTTAGGCTCTAACCTGCCACCATTCAACTACTAATAACTAACAGAACTAAGATTGGAACTCAGATGTCCAGTGCTCTATTACCTGCACAATCTTACTTCCTCATAAAATAATTTAAAAACAAAACATGTTCATGGAAACTCAGAGAAGTTGTAATTGTTTCTTGTAAATAAATAAATAAATAAATAGGCCTGTGTCTTCCCTTACTATACTTAAGAAAGTTAAAAATCTAAGTATGAAGCCAGGTGATTGTGGCCCATGCCTTTAGTCCTAACACTCAGGAGACAGAAGAAGGCCGATCTCTGAGTTCCAGGCCAGCCTTGTCTACGGGCAAGTTCCAGGACAGACAGAGAGTTACACAGAGAAACATTGTATCCAAAAAACCAAAAACAAACAATGATTTTGCCAAATTCAATCTCAGTATATATAATATTTTATGTGGTTGTATCTCAGTGCTTAGGAAGCTTAGGAAGGATTGTGGGTTTAAGGCCAGAATGAGACCCTACCTCAAGACCAGATAGACAAACAAAATTTAGAGCAGGCATAGAAGTGGCTACCTATAACCTCAGCATCTAGGGAGCAGAGAATTAGGAGTTCAGAGCTAGCATGGGCTATATAGTTAGGGTACCTAACAAAATCATTTCTTTAACAAAAAAAGTTTATATTTCAAAATTAAATGCTAAGCATCCTCATCTATGCCAGGCACGGTGGGTGGCATACTTCTATAAATAATCCCAGTACTTGGAGAGGCAGTGGCAAGTGGATCTCTGTGAGTTCGAGGTCAGCCTGGTCTACAAAGCAAGTCTGGGACAGCCAAGGCTACACAGAGAAACTCTTTGCTGTCTCAGCAAACAAACAAACAAACAAACAAAATTTACAGAATTTATGAATGAAAAGTTAACTTTGGGGGCTGGAGAGATGGCTCAGAGGTTAAGAGCACTGACTGCACCTCCAGAGGTCCTGAGGTCAATTCCCAGCAACCACATGGTGGCTCACAGCCATCTATAATGTGATCTGATGCTTTCTTCTGACCTGCAGCTGTACATGCAGCCAGAGCACTGTATATATAATATTTTAAAAGAAAAGTTAACTTTGGAGCTCCACAGTAAGCGTGCTTCCTGCTGCAGAGGACCCAAGTTCAGTTTTGTTGGGTGTGGAGGTAGGAAGACTGTGGTTAATAACTGACCGTGACTCTCGCGTCAGGGTATCTATTGTCTTCTGGGCCTCTGCACATACATGGTGGCACATACATCTAGACTCCTCCTGCCCTCTCTCTCCCTTCCCTTCTCTCCCCTCCCTCCCCCTCCCCTGCCTCAAATAAAATTTAAATCTACCTTGTTTTTTCCTGTGCTTTGTCTTAAAATTTAAGACTCCATATTTTCCCAGCACTTGGGAGGCAGAGGCAAGTGGATTGATGTGAGTTCAAGGCCAGCCTGGTCTACAAACTAAGTCCAGAACAGCCAAGGCTACACAGAGAAACCCTGTCTCAAAAAACATACACAAAAGACTGTATTTTTAACAAACCTATCCATTTACTTACACATTTTTAAAGACAGTCTTGCTATGTAGCCCTGACTGATCTGGAACCCACAGTGTAGACCTAACTGTCCTCAAGCTTATAGTAGTCCTCCTGCCGCCACCTCTCCAGCACTGGGTCTATAGGTCTATACCATCATGCTTTTTTATTTAGTAAATCTTAAGTCATAGGATTAATTTAAGCATCTTTTTGGGATTGCTTATATCTACAAAGACTTTACCACTTAATATCTAAATGAGATACCAGAATTGAAGCTAGAAATTTTGCTTCTGTCCTGATTTGAAGCCATCTGCATTTTTATTGTAGCTGAGAGCATATAGCTAGAATACAAGTATTAGGACAGTGTACAGCTAGTGCCTCCTACCTACAAGACTTCTGTGAAAAATATGGGGATGTATTTAATAGTTGGCATCTTAGTGTGTTTCAGTTTGATGTTTCTGTTTTGTTTCAGACAGGGTCTCAATTTATACATAGTTCAGACCTGCCTGGAACTCACTAGGAGTCTAGCCTAAAACTCATGATCCTTCTGCCTCCTGAGAGCTGGATCACAAACATACACCACCATGCTTGGGCCTGAAGTATTTTCACTCCTAATCCAGGGTAAATCCAGAGTCTTCCAGGCTGGGTGGATGCATGCAGCCCAGTGATGAAGCACACCAAAAGAAAACAACATTCCATCTCAGGAACCCTGAAGACTCACTGTCACCAGATGGTTTCTCCAGTGAAGTGCAAGCTCAGAAAGTGCCCAAGTCCTGAGCTGCTGCCCTGCTGGTGTGATGGCGCCACAAAGACTGATCACCTTTGAATGCTGGTCACTCTACTGCCAGTGTAGGCCCAGAGCAGTACTCAGAGCAGTCACAAGCATTGCAGTGTCTGTGGCTAGTCATATTTCAGGCCTTTTACAGACGGTATTCTATACTGGTAATATATAAACACGACTTTTCAAAAGGCACTTTATAAGCTGAAAATTATTCAGATGATATTATCTTTGTAATATTTTAAAGATGAGCGTTCTGATTACCTTTCATGCAATACTTTCATACTAAAAGTTTTGACTTTTATCTTTTCAGAATTTGCTTATGGTGGCCATCCTTATCCTTTTTCTGGAATATTTGAAATTTCCCCAGGAAATGCTTCTGAACTAGGAGAAACGTTTAAATTTAAGTAAGTAGGGAAAGTAATTTTTATTACACTGTTGTAGGTAGCAAAGCTTGTTTTTCAGATATAAGGAATTTACCCTGCAGATTAAAAATCTAAAAAATTAAAATAGTCTTTAATTTGGTTTAGTGGCTGAGTTAAGTCGTTATGTAAAAATGGAAACCAAATAATGTTTGAAATAACCTATCTTGCATTTGTTCAGGATCTCTAAGTTGCTTTCTGTCTGCTTGCTTCCCAAATATGGTTGTCTTTGTTTTGCTTACATTCTGCCTTAAGAAATTCCTCATCTAATGATTTCCTGCCTAGTCTCCTATTTCAGAGGGAAAATAGACAAGGAGAATTTTTATGGTGAACTAATATAAAAATCTTTTTATTTCCTTAATGAAAGAAGTACTGGTAAATTCAAAGTAACTGAAATGATTAACCTCAAAACTTGTCAATAGCATCAGTGCAGTGGTAACCCAAAACCAAGTGGGTGTCTCCCGGCCCTTCTCTTTGTTAATCATCTTTTTTATTCCTTAACTGTTACATCTAAAGTGATAGTTAGAGTCTTTATTTCAGAAAACTTTAAAAAATTTTCTGAGCTTGTAATAGTGAATTTTCCCAGGATAAGATGGATAATAAATTCAGAATAGGGCTACCACTTCTGAGTGTATAGCTCCTGTAGCTAAGCACTGAATCAAAACATTCTGTATAATGAGGCTTCTAAGTCTATGTTTGTGCCAGATAAAATGATTTTTTAATAATTTTAGATGTCGTTTACAGCTTTCTTACATATAAAATTCTGCCTTTTGTTAAGTAATATCTATTACATTTTCCAGGAAACTTATTGAAGTATTTTTATTTGATGTTTCGAATAATACGTTTTAAAATTTGGTCAAGCCTCATGGCTTGTATCACTGCAGCACAAGAGCAGTTAATGCCAAAGATTTCTTTTCATCAGTGAAAATATGGCCACCTCAGTACTTAGCAGCAATATTTTTAGCTTGAACCTGAATTTCTTTCCTTTTTTAAAAAGAATTTATTTATTTATTTATTTATTTATTTATTTATTTATTTATTTATTATGTATACAGTGCTCTGACTGCATATACCTGCAGGCCAGAAGAGGGCATCAGATCACATTATAGATGGTTGTGAGCCATCATGTGGTTGCTGAGAATTGAACTCAGGACTTCTGTAAGAGCAGTCAGTGTTCTCAACCTCTGAGCCGTCTCTCCAGCCCATTGAACCTTATTTTCTAATAATACATATGTTTATTATAAAGCAAAATAGAAGCTAAAATCATTGAAACTTTTAAACATCTCATTTACCTTTAGTCTGAATATGTTAGCCCTAATTTTTGTTATATGCCTGGAAATAAGCAAGTGTTTAATTATGCTTATTATAAATAACCTGAATGAAACTCACACAGCTTTGCTTTGTTTATTTTGTTTTGTTTGTTTGTTTTTGTTGTTCTTCAAGAGAAGCTGTTGTTTTAGGAAGTACGGACTTTCTAGAAGATGATATAGAAAAAATTGTAGAAGAGCTGGGGAAAGAGTATAAAGGCAATGCCTACCATTTGATGCACAAAAACTGCAATCACTTTTCTTCAGCTTTATCAGAGGTAAATTCAGTTTCATCCTAAAAGTTCTGTAGATAACACTTGCCTGGTGTACTTCTGTGGCACTATATTCAACCTCGGTGGTTTTTTCCTGATTCATTTTTCCAATATGGCTGATCTTTCCAGCTTTAAGTTGTTTTTCTATTCATTCTTTTGTAGTGGGTAGAATGATTACAAATAATTGGCTCTTACTCAGTTGATGGCGTCTTTATGTTAGCATTCTATAACTGTGACAAATACATGCTAAAAGGCATTTCCATTCATAGTGAATTGCCACTGTTTGGGGCTTGTGGTCACAGTATGTCTTGGTGGGGACTACACAGAAGAGCAAAGCAGCTTACTATGTATCACTAAGAAAGAAGAGTGGGGAGGAGCTGGTGTCACATTATCCTTCAAGGGCATCCCTACCATCTCCAACCCTACTTCCTTCCTACACCCTACCCCTTCAAATTCTGTACCTTCCAGTAGCACCCTAAGCTAGCAACCACACTTACTTAATACATGTACCTTGTGTGAATGTTTAAGATTCAAACTCTGAAACAGTTAACTTTTAAAAAAAAGTAAAGGTTAAGAAACTTCCTACCCTTTAATCTCAGCACTCGGGAGACAGAGGCAGAACTGTGAGTTCGAGGCCAGCCTGGTCTACAAAAGTGAGTCCAGGACAGCCAAGGCTACACAGAGAAACCCTGTCTCCGGAAGAAAGAAAGAAAGAAAGAAAGGAAGGAAGGAAGGAAGAAAGAAAAGAAAGAGAGAAAGAAGAAAGAGAAAGAAAGAAACTTCCTAACAGCAGAAGAAGAAATTTCCTAGCAGGCCAGGCATAGTGGCGCATGCCTTTAATCCCAGCACTAGGGAGGCAGAGGCAGACAGATGGACAGCCAGGGCTACACAGAGAAACCAAGAGAAAGGGGGGAAGGGAGGGAGGGAGGGAAAATTCCTAGCTGTTGAGACTTTTTGTTTGATGACTTTTAGTCATCTATGTGAATTTTTCTGGCTCTTGTTAATTGATAACTTGTTTTGTTTTCTGAGGTGGGTTTCTCTGTGTAGCCCTGCTGTGCTGTAACTCATTCTGTAGACCAGGCTGGCCATGAATTCAGGGAGCCACCTACCTCTGCCTCCATAGTGCTAGGATTAAAGATGTACACCCTTTACATGGCTTGTACTGTCATATATACATGTTTTATATACATGTTATATTAGTTACTTTTCTATTGATATAATAAACATCATGATCAAGGCAATTTAGAATGAAGGCTTTACTCTAAGGCTCTAATGGGTAAGAGGCCATTGTGGTGAGGAAGGCAATAAAATTTAACAACAAAATAAAGTTAAAGCAGAGTTAAGCAGATATATCTTTTGTTTTTGTTTTTCAAGACGGGGCTTCTCTGTGTAATGGCCCTGGCTGTCCTATACTTACTTTGTAGACCAGGCAGCCCTTGAACTAATAGAAATCTACCTGCCTCTGCTGGGATTAAAGGTGTGTGCCACCACACCCAGCTCTGCTTATTTTTCCCCAGCTGCACGGTCCACATGTGACAGTATAATATTCAACTAGGTTTTGTTTGTTTGTTTTTCTTTTGTTGTTTGTGGGTTTTGGGTTTTTTTTTGTTTTTGTTTTTGGGTTTTTTGTTTTGTTTTGTTTGTTTTGTTTTTGGGTTTTCGAGACAGGGTTTCTATGTGTAGCCTTGGCCATCCTGGACTCACTTTGTAGACCAGGCTGGCCTCGAACTCATAGCGATCTGCCTGCCTCTGCCTCCCGAGTGCTGGGATTAAAGGCGTGCGCCACCACGCCCGGCTTGTTTGTTTGTTTTTCAAGACAGGGTTTCTCTGTGTAGCCTTGGCTGTCCTAGACTCACTTTATAGACCAGGCTGGCCTTGAACTCACATTGATCTGCCTGCCTCTGCCTCCTGCACCACCATGCCCGGCTCAAATAGTTTCTTATTGCTGGTGCTTGAGTTGGTCTGGTCCTTTTACTATTAAAGTATAGTAATGGATACCCCTGTGCATACTTCTTCATATTTTGGTCAGTGTGCCACTGAGATAGATAGATTCCTAGAAGGATTGTTAGATTTATATTTAAAAGCAAGGTGATTCTGTATGCATTAATTATTTGTTGCTAGGACAAAAGTAAAAAAGCAAGAGCTTCAGGAGGCAAAGGCAGGTAGATTTCTGTGAGTTTTCAGCCAGGAGTATGAGGAGAGACCCTATCTTTAGATAGATAGATAGATAGATAGATAGATAGATAGATAGATAAGTGGGTGAGTGAATGAATGAATGAATGACAAATATTAGAGTTTGTTTTGATTTACAGTTCAAGGGGAGTTTATATAGCAAGTTTCAGGATAGCCAGGACTATGTAGAGAAACTGGATGGATGGATGGGCGGACAGACAGACAAAATTAGAGTTTATTTTGATTTACAGTTTAAGGACAAGTCTCTTGTGTCAGGGAAGTCATGGCAGCAAGGGCCTGTGACAACTGATTACAGTGTATCTACAGTTAGGAAGCAGAAAGAAAAGGACCCTGGTAGGATCTCACTTCGTAACCCTTCAGTATCCTAGACTCCAGCTCATGAGTCATGCTGCTCACATTTAGGGCAGCAGGGGGAGTCTTCCCACCCCAGTAACCTGACCTAGATAATTCCTCAAAGACATGCCTAGAGGTTTATGTTTGCTTATCCTCAATCTTATTATGAAATTGACAAGAGTAACCATCCTGTGTTCTCCTTGTCGTGTTGATATCCAAACTTAGCACTTTTAACTCATAACTTCTATTCTTTGTCCCAAGAAGCTCATAGCATTTCATAATACAAAATGAATTCAGTCCAACTTAAAAAGCCCCTATAGTCCTTAGCAGTTGCAACGCCGTGTTAACTGTGATCCCTTAACTGTGGTCTCTTCTCACATAAAGCCACGTTCCCTACTTCCACAATACAGTGTCTCAGAGTAAATATTCTATTTTAAAAGAGAGAAATGAAGCATAACAAGGAATGATCAGACCAAAGCAAGACCAAAAACCGGCAAGGAAAACACCAAATTCCACAGATGCATATCTGGCATTTGGGGCTCCTGTTGGGCCCATTTTCTATCTTAGGGCTTGAATAGCTCTATTCCCCAGCTCTGTTGCCTCAGCACATATACTGTTTACCTTATGCCAGTTCACTTCACACATAACAGCTTTCTTTGACTGACAACTGATTTTGGCATCTCCAACTAACTGGGATCTCCATTGCAAACTAGGGTTCACCTTCACCGCTTCACAAAGGTTGGCCTCTCAGGGACTCCAACTCTACTATTCATTACCTGCCCTTGTCAGCTTTCTCTAACCATGGTATAAGACTCCATGATTCACACAGTTTTACATCTTATGCCTGAGAAACCAGTTCTCTGTGGATGATACTACTAGGTTCTGTTGCCAGCTCAGGATGTAGCCTGCTCCCTTGGATCATAGTTGTAGACTTGAATGTGTCAACCCTGGGGAGACATTTCCTTAGTCTGTTGCTTTCCAGGAGCAAGGAACCCCTTCAGTTACATACTTGGCTTAAACTTCGTCCTGCCAAATGAATGTCCATTTTCACAAGTCAGAGTCTTTAATAGGTACCTTTCCCATAAGATACTAGTTTCAGAGCACATGATTATAAGGTTTAGCATGACTAGAGGCAAACCATCAAAGTGCCAGTGCAGCATGGATTCAGTTGAGCCCATTTTTGTGTGTGTGAAATAGAGGGTAAAGTTAGCATTGTAACTGAGCTGCTTCTCAATACGTGAGATAAGGAGAAGACTCCCCAATCCTAAGGACTCTATAAGAATGAGAAGTGGGCAGAGAAATGCAGCAGGCCATCAGCCAAATTGGAGTCCAGGTGACACCCACTTCTATCCCCTAGAGTCCTCCAGCCAAAGGCTGGCCAGGCTTCCAATGCCTTGTTCTCACTGTAGGCGCTCCTCTGCCCGGGTATCATGAAGCTAGTCTTCATTTGGGGACACTTCTTTCTGGACCATCCGAGCTTCCGTGAAACATATAGGTCAGAGTTGAAAGCAAAGGCATAAAATGCAGCCCAAAGGAAAGTGGAAGACAATAGAAAAGAACCTGGGAAAAGACTAAACAAAATACCCAAGACTGACTCTTCTAACAGCCTGGGGCTTCTCTGCTAATAACATCTTGAACTAACAAGCCTCTTTCCTTCTTTCTGTACTGTTTAAAGTAACTTTACATGTTTCAGAGTAGCTCAAGGATCCAAGACAGACAGAAGGTAAGGGGAATTGGCTTGACTTCACAAATGTAAAAGGTAGCACGCTGGAGGCAGAGACAGAAGGATCACTGTGAGTTCGAGGCCAGCCTGGTCTACAAAGCAAGTTCAGGACAGCCAAGGCTACACAGAGAAACCTTGTCTCAAAAAAAAACCAAAAAAAAAAAACCATAACAAAATTTTTTAAAATGTAAAAAATACACAGCTGAGGCTGGGCATGGTGGGGCACGCCTTTAATCCCAGCATGAGGGAGGCAGAGACAGGTGGATCTCTTTGAGTTCCAGGCCAGTTTTGTCTATAAAGTGAGTACAGGACAGCCAGGGCTACACAGAGATACCCTATCTCAAAAAGCAAGCAAACAAACAAGTACACAGCTGAAAGAAAAAACTGAGCTGTGGAAGGGTCCAGCTCCTGAGTTAAGGCACTGCTTCACAGCAGCCTGCAACAGTGGCATCACAAAGCTGGTCTGCAGTATATTTTCTCTACAGCCACCCATCCCTCAGTAGGACAGTCAGCATTGATCTCTTCTCCCTAACACAGAGCTTTCTCCTCCTTAGATTCTTTGTGGGAAAGAGATTCCTCGCTGGATCAACCGACTGGCCTACTTCAGCTCCTGTATACCCTTTCTACAGAGTTGCCTCCCAAAGGAGTGGCTCACGCCTGCTGCACTGCAGTCTAGTGTCAGCCAGGAGCTCCAGGATGAACTGGAAGAAGCAGAGGATGCAGCTGCATCCGCTGCCATGGCAAGTGCTGCAGCTGGTGCCAGAACTGGGCGTCACACTAAACTATAAGATTTCCAAAGTCACGCCTTCAGAACTGTCTCTGGCAGTTGAATATCACTAGAGAAAAAGGAAATAGAGTAAATGTCCTTTGGATATTTTGTATGCAAAGATGGCTCTCCCCCAAATCCCAGTTTTTCAGCTCAGGATTATATTTGTAATCAAAAACAAAAACAAAAAAGAAGAAGAATCACTTGGCGCAGGAGGGAGAACTTTGTATGAAGCTGCCCTCTTTTCTTTTCTTTTTTAATCCACTTGTAAATTTGGATTCACTTCCTCTGTTTTATATAAGCTCTGTTAAATTACGTTTACAGTATTTTGTATCACTGTTTACAAATCTTGCATGGACTTCTGCCACCGTGAAAGAAGAAAATCTCCATCTTCAAAAATTAGGCAGGTCATCTTTATATACGTCCTGACAGTTGCCAGAACTACAGCAGAAATAGCAGGCACAGGAAAAGCCTTACCAGGCTATAGTTCCCACTACCTGTGTAAGAGCTGTCTGTTAGGTTTGTATTTGTTTTGTTACCATTTTTGGCACCCAAATACAGGGATCCAAACTGGCCTGACATGAAGGAGCACACGTACAGCCAGGGGCTGGGCCCTGGGTCAGTTCTTCTCCACACCCTTCCCATTCTGAGTAGCACATTTCCCAAGGTGCCCGTGGAGCAACTGGTTTCATCCCAAATAAGCCCACCTCAGCAGGGTGGTGTTCTTGTATCTGCCTGGCTTGATGCCTCTGATTCTATAATGAAGATGTTTTCATGGAAGGTTCTCTCATAACTGACAAGTGTTTTTGCACATGTGTTGGGAAAGGGACTTCATTTTTATTTTAACACATTCAGCTCTTCCCTGCACAGGATGTTTTTGGTGGGGTGAAAGTGCCCTAACCTAGCTTCCTGAGCAGCAGTACAAACTGACATTAAACTGCTTTTTAACTAGCCAGGCTACCTTTTATACTAGACATTAAAAACTAGAGTCTAAGACACCCCCCAAAGGTAATTCTTCAATACTTAATACTTTGTATACACCATGTCAGAAATGGCTTAGTTCTTGATGCGAGTAGTTTCGCCTCATAATAGAAATTCTATTTTCATTGATCTCTCATTGAAAAGTCATATTTTTGTGTGTCTTAAATCCATCTTTTTATGTTCTCTCAAACATACATCTCTTCCATAACAATAATCTTAGGAATGAATTTGTGCTACAGATAAGTCTTCTTCAGTAAAGAAGTTGTCTGCTAGAGTCCACCCCCAATTGACCCTTGGATGTAAGAACCAGTCATTACATGTCACAATCAATGTTCTGCCTTAAGCGTGAGTGTCCTGTGTAAAGTAGTGGATGCAGCATAGAAACATCCAAGGTACTGACTGTCCCTTTGGGTACTTTGTTAGTGTGAAAGTCACATCTTTATGTGAGGATATATGTCTTTAAGTAAATTACATCTTTAACTTTCCCATGAGCTGATTTTGGTTGATATTATGAACGTAAGCACACCCTCTTTATAGGGAAAGCAAACCTTGGGTTATAAACACTGGCCTGAGGAAAATGAAGCCACTTTGTGCTGTTTGACTGTTCTGTTTCCAGAGAAGAAAGCCACTGCAAGTTACTCTGCTCTATGAGAGACAGGGCATTTGTTTCAAGAACCATGCAACAAGACAGAATGTGCAATCTTTGTGAAGAGTTGACTTGGTTCAGGTCTGAAAATGAGACTTAGGACAGACACTAATGCTCTCCAAGATGTTGTTCACTAAAAGAAGAGCCCTAGCCCTCAAGCCCAGGTTAGTAGGAAATGCTTGGTGCAGTTGACTTGGGGTTTTTTGGATGTTTTTGTTTTTACTGTATTTTTCAGACCATAAGACACATTCCCCGCTTCCCGAAAGGGGGAGGGGGGCGATTGGGGTGCGCCTTCTGGTCTGATTGCTATTTTCACTGTTTTTCTTATTTCTCTAAAAATTGGGTGCATGGTCAGGTGCATCTTACAGTCTGAAAAACACGGTAATTATAAATGTGGATCATGATGTTCTCTAATCCATTGAGTTATAAATGTTTTGAATCTGCTGTTGACCCAAGAGAATCTGCTGTTGACCCTCAGACATTTCTGGGAAAGTAGCCAGAACTAGCTCCTCTGTGCTCGCCCACATTTCAGCAGCTCAGAACACCTGAGACATGCCATTCTCATGTCAGTCTGCAACATTTGAGGTTTGAAGTAATGTGAAGGTCTTTTAGGGCATAAACAGTGCCTGTGCCGGTTACCTGAGAGTCAGCAGGTCAAATTCTGGGCACGAGATTCCTTGCAATGTAGTGTACCTGAGATTGAGAGAGAAAGAAAATCTCATTTAATGAGGACCTTCTCTACTGTGCAAATTAAAAATGGGCTTAATTAACTTTGCTCTTCTCGCCCTTGGAAAAAAGCAGTCTTGCTCTCAACCTAAACTCGTAAGAAAATCCCCAAGTCAAAACTCTGGTCATGAATTTACATGTCACCCATGGAGTCAGATAAGCTTTTATTGTTGTAACCAAGTGAAACTGTTTGAACATAATAGCAGAAAAGTTGAACAGTAATAGCAGTAAAAGATCAGACAGCTGGTTTCTGGTACTTGTTTTAAATATAGTTGGGCTTTTTAAATCCTCACTGGCAGCATGGGCTTTAGAAGTGTAGCTGGTGGGCCTATAGAAGGTGGTGATTGTCCTAGAGCCTCCAGGCCTGTACTCCAGGCAACTATTGCTCTGACTCACAGCAATAGCATATTTACCCATCACCAGCATCTTACAGAGCAGGGAACTCCAGGTTTAGTCCATTGATAGCCTTGTGTGTGTGGAGATTAGGCACCGCAGACAGCTGCAGGACTCTGTGTCCATGGCTTCTTCCATCACGAGACGGATAGAAACATGTTCACTGCACCAGGGCTGTAACCCGTAACGTGTGTGTGTGTGTGTGTGTGTGTGTGTGTGTGTGTGTGTGTGTGTGTTATGCTCCATTATATACTTCTTGTAGCTTTGGTGTATGCTGTGTTTTCTTTAAATGACTAACTTTAAAAGTTAGTTTTCTTCAGCAGTTGGCCATCCTGCCATTACATCCCATTCTTGCTTGATTGTTAGACTTTCATTGTCTGCTCAATCTATACACACACGTTTCCACTGTCAACAAGTGGGACAGCTGTCAACAAATCCTCATGGACCTGAAAAGAATTTCTTGTGAAGTTGAGTGCAAGTGTACTGTCATTCACAGTGTTTATAAAACACCAGGAACCTTCACTTTTGCTACCTTGATATAGCATTGGGTTATCATGTAACAACATTGAAATACATCAATTTATTAAAAACTACTTTTATAAGAAATGTTTTATAGTTCTTTCTGACCTCTAGACATAACACTGTTCTGTGCTTATGATGGGAAGGGTTTTTCATACAATCTAAGAATCCCATCTGCTCTGCAGGAGTGTGGTCAGTCCCCTTTGTGTCACGCCTTTCTTGCATTCACAGCTTCCTATACTCAAATGGTAATTACTCTTGTGCTCAGTCCCCAGGCTAACATGATGACTGTCAAAAAGTGCATAGGCAGCAAGTAGCAGCTCGGATTTCTGGGGAATAGAGGCAGAGTGCTGTCCCAATCCCCTTTAAGCAATTAAGTAGGAGCCTGCCTGCGTATGCTCCTCATTTCTCAGTAGTGTCTACTGCTTGGTACCTCAAACCTGAACCTTCATCTATCACCTCCATCGGCCCTTTTGTACCTAGCTCAATATTTGCCTCCACTAATTAAAACTCTTCCCTAGAATTAAGTGTTATCAGGTAAATGGATAATTGGTTTTTATCATCTAACAAGGTTTGTCCACTCTTTGCCAAATAAGAGTGATCTACTGTAACCAGGCTGTTCTTACCTCAGAGGCACACAATGGGACTCTTGCCATAATTTCCTAGTAGACTCAGATCGACTGAAAACAATTTAAGGATCTTCTCTGCAAAAAGAATGCCAGTTATACCAAGGGCAGTGTTTTGTTTTGTTTTGTTTTTTAATTGTCCCTGAATTTACCCATGAGTTAGCCTTGCTCTAACTTTTCAGAAGTCTGTGCTAAGGAGGATTAATGACTTGCTATACTTCCTCAAAGGGGAATTAGTAGCAAACAGCTACTTAAGTTGTTACTGATACAAAACAGATAACTGCTAAGCATTCTCAAACCTGCCGGTAATTTCCTCCCAACACACCTTGACTCAAACTGCAAATTTGAACAGTTTTCTCCCTATCCAAACAAAGGGAACACTAAAGAAATGTTAGAAGCCACCCATCTGCTGGCTCAGAGACCAGATGAGCCTCGATGTGCTCTGACCCTGGCTGGGAAGAATTCATAGTCCCACCTGAGAGTGACTCACTTCCACGCTGTTGAGGGCAGGAGTAGTTAGGGCTGCCGTCTCAGCCCTTCTCTGGCCTGTCACATGGGAAGCTGACTTAGTTAGGGTTTTATTGCTGTGAAGAGACACTGTGACCACAGCAGCTCTTATAAAAGAAAACAGTTCATTGGGGCTGGCTTACAGTTTCAGAGGTTTAGTCCATTTTCATCATGGTGGAAAGAATGGCAGCATGCAAGCAGACCTGGTGCTGAGAAGTCTACATCTTGATCCGAAGGTAGCAGAAAAGCACTCTGATTCTTCACTGGGTAGAGCTTAGGCATAGGAGACCTCAAAGCCCACCCCCACAGTGACGCACTCAAGCAAAGCCACACCTCATAATAGTACCACTTCCTATGGGCCAAGCATTCAAACACATGAGTCTATGAGAGTCATACCTATTCAAACTACCATATTCCACTTCCTGGCCCCCCATAGACTTGAAGCCATAACATAATGCAAAATGCATTTAGTCCAACTTCAAAAGTCCCCATAGTCTGCCACAGTCTCAACAATGTTTAAAAGTTTAAATTCTCTTCTGAGATTGATGCAGTCTCTTAACTGTTATCTCTTATACTATAAAATTTAAAAAGCAAGTCATATAACTTCCAATATCATATTACCATTATAAAATATTATAGTAAGGATATACTAAACCAAAGCAAGAACAAAAGCCAGCTGGGCAAATTCTAAACTCTGAATCTCCATGCCTCATGTCCAACTCCTTTCAGCTTTATTGACTGCAACACAATTCTTTCCCTTGGGCTGGTTCCACTCCCTGTTAGCAGCTCTCCTCTGCAGATATCCCACGGCTCTGGCATCTCTAACATCTTGGGGTCTCCAAGACGATTTGAAGTTCACAGCTTCTTGTTCCATTGTCTGGAATCCACACATGATCTTCTGGTCTCCTCCAAAGGGCTTGGGTCATTTCTCCAGCTCTGCCCTCTGTAGTACTCTGGGCTCTCACTGACCCCACTACAGTGCCACTGCTGTTCTTGGTGGTCATCCCCTGGTACTGGCATCTCCAATACACTGGGGTCTTCCCCTGCAACTAGACTACACTTTCACCAATAGCCTATCTTCATTGTGCCAAGCCTTAACTTCTTTGCATGATTCCTTCATTCCTGGGCCTTCAACTGCCTCTGAGGCTGCACCTTCACCATTGGCCTTTCCTGGCCTCTCTCAGTGCCAAGCCTCAGCTGCTCTCCATGACCTTCACGCCTCTAAAACCAGTACAACCTGGATGATTCTTACACATTACCAAGTCCAGCTGCCAGCACAGTGTCTATCTCTGGAATATAACTTCTTTGTGCTCTCAGAAGACACCTCCCAGAAGATTTCAGCACAGTGATGCTAGTCTCTTCTTAACCACCACTAATTTCTTAGCTCCAACTAACCATTATCAATTACCAGTAACTCCTCCTATCCTTGACTCTAAAACTAGAGCCACATGACTGAAGCTCCTGAGTTCTGCTGGGCCTGGAACATGGCTAACTTGTCTTATTACATCTTCACCAGCTTTCTGTTTTCAGTGGTTCCCTTCACTGCCTTAGCTTGGCTTTCATGGAACTTGCTCTATAGACTGACCTTGAACTCAGAAATCTACATGCCTCTGTCTCCTGAGTGCTGTGATTAAAGGCCTGGACCTAAGCATTTCTTTAATTCCTTTCACAAGATCATCTTAAGTTCTGCATTGTGGTTCATTCCAGATATAGTCATATTGACAAGAATAGCCATCACAAGTCGGGCCTGGTGATGCACACCTTTTGTCCCAGCACCAAGGAGGCAGAAGCAGGTAGATCTCTGTAGGCTAGCCTGGTCTACAAAGCAAGTCTAAGATAACAAAGGCTCTTGTTACACAGAGAAACCTTGTGGGGGGGGGGGGGAAGGGGGGAATAGCCATCACAATCCATCTCTTGTCAATTTGCCACACAATCGTATCTCCTTATGTCCAAATGAAAGCAATAACCAGGTCATAATAAGGACTAGCATATAATTATCCCTTATACAACTGCAAATGTATAAACAGTAAGCTTAGCTGGGTGGGATCTTGTCCTGAGATCCCTTAATTTCATTTAATATCCTTAAACACAGGATTTAGCTCCATTCCACTTCCAGGTGCCCCTTTAATCTTTGAACTATATATTTTGTATTTTTCCTTTCTAAACTTGCTATGCTTGGCCAAAATACTCTTTATAAGAATGAACCACAGGACAGAGACTATGCTAGGCTTTTTTGAGATTTCCTTTGTCAAAGAAATTAATCTAAATATCTTCACTTTAGCCTCAGGCAGACTCCAGACAAGGGTGAAAAGCAGCCACATTCTTCACCAAAATATCACAAAAACAATCTCTAGGCAACATACTAAAATTCTTCTGAAGTCGCTTGAGCCAATCCACCACTGTTCAAACTACCCTCAGTACAACTGTCTTACATCTCCCAAATAGGATAACCCATTAAGCCTGACTTAAAGCATTCCACTGCTTTCCTAATCCAAAGTCCCAAAATCCACATTCCTCCAAAAATAAGCTTGATCAGGCCTATCCCAGCAATACCCCACTCCCGGTACCATCTTGTTTTGGTTAGGGTTTTATTCCTGTGAAGAGACACCATCACCATGGCAACTCTTTATAAAGACAAACATTTAATTGGGGCTGGCTTACAGTTTCAGGAGTTTAGTACATTTTCATCTTGGTGGAAAGCGTGGCAGCATGTAGGCCGACTTGGTGCTGTAAAAGGATCTGATGCCCTCTTCTGACATGCAGGTGTACGTGCAGACAGAGTACTTAGACTTTTTTGGTTTTTCGAGACAGGGTTTCTATGTGAAGCCTTGCCTGGACTTGCTTTGTAGACCAGGCTGGCCTCGAACTCACATCAATCCACCTGCCTCTGCCTCCCAAGTGCTGGGATTAAAGGCGTGTGCCACCACACCCAGCTAGTACTTAGACTTTTAAAAGCAAAATTTTTAAAAAGAAAAAAAAGAGGCAACTTGAAGCTGGAGTAGCGGCTTGGCAAGTAGGAACACTGGCTCTTCCAGAGGGCTCAGTATCTGTAACTCCAGTCCAGGGAGGAAGCCAATTCCCTTTTCTAGCCTCTAGCCTCACAAGGTGCAGACATACATGTAGGCAGAACACTCACTTAAGTAAAAATTTAGGCCAGTTTGGTCTACCAGAGAGTGCTCAGTCTAGTGACCTTTTACTTGGCCCACAAATATGGGCTGGAACTTTCAAATGGCAAAGGTGGAATATGGCCTGAGGGAGCAGAAGCTTCCAGACTTGGTCATAAGGAAGGGTAGAAAATGCACACCTTCTTTTTCTGCCAGCATCTGTGAACAGACACCACAAGACACACTGTTGCCCCAACAAATTAATTACTTTTTTTTTTAAGGTTTTCGAGACAGGGTTGCTCTGTATAACAGTCCTGGCTATCCTGGACTCTCTTTTGTAGACCAGTCTGGCCTTAAACTCACAGAGATCCACCTACCTCTGCCTCCTGAGTGCTGGGATTAAAGGCATAGGCCACCACGCCCAGCCTGCAACAAATTAATTTAACAAAACAAAAACAAAAAAACTTAGACTAAAGAAAAAAAGGGGAAATTTTTTTTCTACTGTTGTCATGTGTTTGGGGTTGTGCTAGGTCACCTAAGTGCATTTCATTTATTACAACATCCTGTGCTTCACAAAGACAATGCAGAGGTCATTAGCCTGAAATCACACAAGGTTTCCTGGATAAAGTGACTGTCCGCAGCCTGGAGAGGTAAACCACTGAAGGTTTAGCCATTGGTTCCCTTCTAAAACTGAGTAGAGGGAGAGGTTAGATTCCCCCACGTGTTTAAGGGGTTTGAGTCAACCGGTACAAATTACTCAGAAAGTAACCACAAAGTGAAACATGAACTTGAGTGCTTCAGAGAGAATAGTCTAGAAGCCTCTAGTCCATGGGCTAAGGCTGGCCTGTTTTATCCAAGAACTACCTTGCCACAAGAGTTGGCAGCACTGTCCCCATCAATCAGCCATCCATGTTTATGTCTGTCATCATGAAGGCTTAAAACTGCTCAGACCTTCATCCCCAGGCTCCATGCATGTAGCCTCATCTGCTAGCTGTCCGTTCTTTTGGGGTTTTTTTGGGTTTTTTTTTTTTTTTTTGGTTTTTTTTTTTTTTTTTTTTTTTTTTTTTTTTTTGGTTTTTCAAGACAAGATTTCTCTGTGTAGCCTTGGTTGTCCTGGGTTCACTTTGTAGACCAGGCTGGCCTTGAACTCACAGCGACCCACCTGCCTCTGCCTCCCAAGTGCTGGGATTAAAGGCGTGTGCCACCACGCCTGGCTTAGCTGTCCATTCTTACTGTCCTCTCTGACACTTCCACTGTGGCAGACAAGAATGCTTGAGTGGGTGACACAGTTCCAAGAGCATATCTCAGTCACACCCTGTCCCTTGAGAGGCCATCTGGACCTTTGTGTTCTCCATTTCCATTGCTGTCCCCACTACAGACCCTCCAGCCAGCTGAACCTGAGCTGTCCAGTTCTGCCAGATGCCACCTGTTGTTTCCCACTCTTCTCCTCTTGCTGTCTTCCTCTCCAGCCTTTTCCTGTCCTCGTTCCCAGTGACCACATCCACACAGATGGCCCATAACATTTGCCTCTGTCATCTTGGCTCCCTGCCCCCTACTTGCCAGCACTTCTACCCCCTTCTCAATCAAGACGGGGTTTCTCTGTGTAGGCCTGGCTGTCCTTGAATGCAGAGATCCACCTGTCTCTGCCTCTTGAGTGCTAGAATTAAAGGAGTATGCTACCAGAGCCTGACCACTTCTAGAATCATCATTCCAAGCATTTCTGGTCTTTAGCTTTATGCTTACCCCATTCCACTGCACTACAAGAAGTCATTGGCCTTTACAAGATCCCAAAGCCATTAAGTCTAGCACTTACTATCTTACATTCCCAAACCCACCTATTTCTCCTTTCACCCAAACCAAATCCCACTTGCAGCAACTAAGTTGTTTCCTTCTTTAGTCCCACCACCACTTAAGTGCCCCTTTATTAAAATTATCTGGCAGGCAGCCCAACTTGGATCTAGGCTCTGTCAGAGTCTGGCTGCAGCTATGTAGATTGGCTTGTTTTTATGTTTCTGTCCACAAACCTGCAAGCACTCACATTGCACCACGGTCTATTCTTTGTCCCTTGGAAGTCGGGTTTCCTCTTGTTGGAGGTCCCTCCATGCCTCCTCCCCCCTTGTGGCTCCAACAGGTTCCCCACATATATCTCAGCTGAGACCCTCACGATGCCTCAGTGAAAAGATGTCAGGTCAACTGGCCTCTCATTTCCCAGTCTACAAACTCACTACATTTGTATCCAGAGACACTGTGCAACCATGGGAGGTGCTTGCTACTTTCCTCTAATTGCTGCCACCTCTGGAGGCTCTATCTCTAACAGTTGCTCCCCATCCTCAATGTTGCAGTCCCTCTTTCCTGTCAGCCCATAGCACATGAGATCTCCTCAGAAATGGTCCCTGGAGTCCTGCTGTGACAAAGTGGAGCCCCCTCATCTCCACAACCAGAATTCACCTATTCTGTGTCCCAGTCACTATTTTGAAAATCACTTTGATTTTGAATGACGTATACAGTAGAGTTGAGGGCTGGGGGTGTAGATCAGTGGTAGAGCACTTGCCAAACATGTGCAAAGCCAAGAACTGCATCCTAGCACTGTTGGAAAAGTAAGGGGAGTGGGGCACCCATGGTGGCGCACACCTTTAATCCCAGCACTCAGGAGGCAGAGGCAGGTGGATCCCTGTGAGTTTGAGGCCAACCTGGTCTACAGACTGAGTTCCAGGACAGCCAGGGCTACACAGAGGAAAAACCGTGTCTCAACCCAAAAATAATAATAATAATAATATTAAAATTAGGGAGGGAAAGGATGTATATAATGTATATGTACAGTTTCAGGCCTGGGGAACATGTCCAGGCCCCTCCCCCATCGCTCCCTCTTCCTCACACCAGAAGAGGAACCACCATCTTGAAGTCTGTGTACATTGTCCCTTTGGGTATTTTTTTTAAATGGTTTTATCACCTGCATATGCCTATTTTTGAGCTTTGTATAAATGAAATCATATCTATCTCATGGTTTTTAAATTCTCTATTTTTATAACTCATGCATATTAATATGTATAGTTCTAACTCATTTCCACTACTGTATTATATTCTACTGTATTATACAAACACGATGATTCTGTTTACATATCCGCTCTTTGACAGACATTTGAACTGTTTGAGCTTTCTCACTCTGATGAGCAATACTTCGTGAATGCTGTGAGGCATGTGTGGGGTTATGAAAACCTCTAGAAACTACTAGGAATGTGTGTGTTCAACCTTACTGGTGTAGAAAGACAATATGCTCTTTATTACACCTTTACTAAATAAAATCCTGTTTAGCCCTCTTTCCATCTGCTAATAACTCCATGACCCAATTATTCTCTTATAATACCACATGAAATTCTCAGAACCTTGCCTAAAAAGTATTTTTCATAAGTAAAGGAATCAGAGAGATGAAGTCCATACATACCTCCCACACAGCCAATGAGAAAGGTAACACTCAACATTGAAAAAATCTAGTTGGGGCTGGAGAGACGGCTCAGAGGTTAAGAGCCCTGCTTGCTCTTCCAAAGGTCCTGAGTTCAATTCCCAGCAACCACATGGTGGCTCACAATCATATAATGAGATCTTGTGCCCTCTTCTGGTGTACATAGTAAGTAAATTTTTAAAAAAAATTTTTTTTTTAAATCTAGTTGAGCTGGGCACAGTGCTCATGCTTATAAGCCCAGCATTTGGGGGACCAAAGCAGGACCATGAGATTGAGGCTGCAAGAAACAGCAAGAAGTGTCTCAAAAAAAACTTATACATCAATAAACTAGGTGCACACTTGTTCTCTGTCGAACATTCATGAATATTATGAGTCAAAACTATGAGCAACGGAGCCTTATTAAACTTTTTTTTTTTTTTGAGACAGCGTTTCTCTGTGTGTAGCCCTGGCTGTCCTGGACTCACTCTGTAGACCAGGCTGGCCTCAAACTCATAAGAGTTCTGCCTCCTGAGTGCTGAGATTAAAGGCATGAGCTACCACCGCCCAGCTTCTGATTAGACTTTTAAAGCTTCGAGGAATAAATTGTGTATAAAAGTGTCTGTTGGGCCTGTGAAATGGCTCAGCAGGTAAGGAAGGGTGCTTGCTGCTAAACCTGAAAAATCTTAGTTCAGTCCCCTAGTCTCGTGTGAAGAAAGGAGAGACCCGACTCCCACAGGTTGTCCCTAACCTCTACCTGCATATAGGTGCCTCACGCACATAAGCACAAACGAGTGTTTTTTAAATTTTGTTAAAATAACTCCAGAGAAGCCTGTATCATCGTGTGTCCTTTGTAATAACTTGCAGGCTTGGCTGCAGTGTTGTGTTTGTGCACGACACCAATAGTCCTAAAACTTGTACAAACTTGGGTTAGTCAAGGACTGGCTACTTTTCTTCCACAAATAGTCTGGAAAGATCAGAGCAGTTCACACCCCACAGGATATATGGCTTACCAAAGCGTCAGAGTCCACACTGTATCCAAGCCACCTGAGGTAATAAATGCCACATGGCTTTGATCTTCCCACCCCTAGGGTTTACTTTCTGTTAATTGTCCAATGACACTGCACCCAAGTTGTCTCAGTGTAGACAAACCTCTTCCCAGTTTTGATTTATGTGTTCCTGGTTATTAGTGCATGTGTTAGTTGCTTTTCTTTTTCTTTTTTTTTTTTCTTAAGATTTATTTTATTTATTATGTATACAACATCCTGCCTGCATGTGGGCCTGCCAGCCAGAGGAGAGCACCAGATCTCATTATAGATTGTTGGAAGCCACCATGTGGTTTCTGGGAACTGAACTCAGGACCTTCGGAAGAGCAGTCAGTGCTCTTAACCCCTGAGCCATCTCTCCAGCCCCGTTAGTTGCTTTTCTTATGGACAAGATACACCCCCAGCAGCTCTCACTTCTGGAAGCAAGGCTCTGTCTTCACATTGCCCGAACCTCCCTGCACAGATGGAGCCCCTTTCTGGTTAACATCCCTCAGCCTAGATTCCAGTGGTGGTGGTCTCTTGCAAGCGGCCACCACTGTTCTGAGGAAGATGTGGCTGTGTCGCTCTGAGAATAGCACTTGCAGCATCTGTGTATCACCATGCCTGGCTCTAGAAACAATTGAAAGGGTGGCTCTCTCTGACCGGGTCGGTGGGTTCTCTGAGTCTACAGCGACGGCCAACATTACCCAAGTCTTCCTCGTGGCACAGAGAGTTAAAGGGATCGCATGAGAAAACACGTTCACAGCTCCTTATTCACCGTTGGTGAGAGCTGAGGAATTCCGTGACTCCACATAAGCTTAGGGAACACTTTGGGGAGACAAAGGAATAGAGTGATGCTGGCTGATTGCTAAAAGAATAAAGAACTGAAAGAACTATCTTAGTTGGGGTTCTATGGCTATGCAGAGACACCATGACCATATCAGCTCTTAACTGGGGCTGGCTTACACTGTCACAGGCTTAGTCCATTGTCATCATGGCGAGAAGCATGGTGGCACACGGCAGATATGGTGCTGGAGAAGGAGCTGAGAGCAGCAGGCAGCAGAGGGAGACTGTATACCACACTGGGCATAGCTTGAGCATGCCTCAAAGCCTGCCTCTACCAGAGACCTACTTCTTCTGACAAGGCCACGCCTACTCCAACAAGGCCACACCTCTTAATAGTGCCTCTGCCCCACAGCCCTGTGCTGCCCCTCCCCCAGAGGCCCTTCCCTATATAGTCCAGCTAGTTTGATTACTTGCCTTCTTTTACCTTTTGCCCTCTTGGCTACTGCACCTCTCCCCCGTCCTCACATGGCTCAGGTCGTGTCCACTCTGGTCTCTCCCAGGCGTCTCTACCTCTGGCTATGCTCTCTCTTTTATCTGCAATAAACCTCCTTACTCTACCTAGGAGCAGCCATGTCCTTCCTTTTTCTTTCTTCATTCATCAACGATAGCCATAAACACAATCCAATACGAAATCAGAAACTTACTTAAAACATCATAAGATTTTTTTTAATGCGATTTTTTCCAGCAGGAACTTTGTAGGTGACTTCTTGTGGCAATGTCACAAGGCCAGACATGCCTACAAGGCTTCTAAGTTGTGTCATAAGAAAGAACCCTTTCTCCTGCAGCTGTGAACTGAAGCTCCTGGAATAACAAACAAAAGACCTCGTCATGCAGCTGGCTGACCTACATTGCAAGTTAAGTCTGGGCTCAAAGTGTGTACACAGAATGACGATACTGGAACACGGGGCTCCTGCCACTGGGGAGGGGCAGAGGTCATTGGACGTTGACAGGTTTTGTTTTCCTGAGGAAGTGATGTCCGTCCTCACCCTCAGTAGCAGATGCTCCCAATCCTCCCCCTCCTGCTGCAGAACCACCCTCTGTCAGTACCTGGAGTACTAATACAGCATTGTGTGTGGACACAGCAAGGACCTTCTTGTCCTCTCACGCCCATCTATCTTTGCCTCTAGATGTATCACGGGACGCAAGGCTAAACAGACCCTTACAAGTGAGGCACCTTGTGACCTACATAGAGGTGCACTACACAATTAAAGAACTTTTGAACTCAGGAATACACATAGGAATGGACTGCTTGCGCTGCTGCTGCTGCTGCTGCTGCTGCTGCTGCTGCTGCTGCTGCTGCTGCTGCTGCTTACTGTCTGCTTTGGCAGCCTTCCCCACCCCCACCCCTGCTTGTCCCTGAGAATTTGGTGTCTGGGTGTATCCTTGTACCAAAAGCTGAGGGGGCTGCCCTCCCAACACCATGGCTCACTGAAGTCACTCATCCTGCTGTGGTCACCTCCTCAGTCCTGAAATGCATAACTGGGACAAATATACTTAAGAATTGGCAGGATCCCCTCATTGGTTCCCTGATCTGTGGACAGAGTGGGGACTATTATGATTGAGAAGACCAAAAGGAAGCCTTTAAATCTGCCTCTGCCCTGGAAAAGAGTGAGCTGGAATCAGTGTGGATTCCCTGCAGGGACTGAGGAAACTAGTGCCAAGAAGAGATGCAGGTTTGGTGGTTATCACCATATCTCCACTTCACTCTGTCTCCTCCTCGGCTGATGCAGAAGACGGATGGATCATGGAGATAGTTTGGTTATAGTTAGTTTAATCAAGTGGCAATTTTGTTGCAGCTGCTGCCCCAGGTGTGCTTATAAATTCTCACAGCCCCTACCCCCTGGCACCCTGGCACTCCCAATGGATCTCAAATGCTTTTTTTCTCCATAATTGTCTATAGTGCCCACTAGAAGCAATTTGCTCTTAGCTGGCTAGTCTGCCTTCACTGTCTTACCTTAAGGGTATGTAATTTTTCAGCCCTGTGTCACGACTCAGTTCAAAGAGATCTTGATCGCTCGTCTCTCCACAATGTACAACACAGATCTGTTACACTGATGACAATTATGTTTCTTAGAACATGGGTCTGCCCATTTAAGAAGGCAGCCACTCTTATGAGGCTAGATCCCCCAGGCTGAAGAAATCAGGTAAGAGCTGCAGCTGGGAGTGGTGGAACACGCAGACACGTCTTTAATCCCAGCACTCTGGAGGCAGAGGCAGGTGGATCTTTGTAAATTCAAGGCCAGCCTGGTCTACAAAGTGAGTCCAGAACAGCCAAGGCTACACAGAGAAACCCTGTCTCGAGAAGAAGAAAAAAATCTGACTTTGGGCTTTTGAACGATGTCAGAAACTGTCACTGAGGACAATATAAGTCCCTCAGGTCATGTCCTTCAGGTCCCACCTAGGGAAACTGTCTGCAGTGAAGCCTGGAGGTAGTACACAGATGGAGGCTCAGGGAGGAGCTACCCCACAGCTACCTTGGAGGCCTTCTAGCTCCTTTTTGCAGCTACCATTTCTGCATCAGTTACCTTGGGGGAAGTTGATGCTTACACAATGCCTCTAAAAGAGGAAGCTAGCCAGCACTGTGGCCATACCCTCATTTCTAAGGCCTAAGGATCCCAAGTATGATGAGACCCTGTGTGCTGGCTAGTTTTATGCCAACTTGGCGAAGCTAGGGTGATTTTTGGGAAAGGAAACCTCGACTGAGAAAATGCACTAGACTGACCTGTGGGCAACCCTGTGATGATTGACGGGCGAGCACCCAGCTCACTATGGCAGTGCCACACCTGACTGGTGGCACATAAAAGCAGGCTGAGCAAACCATAAGGAGCAAGCCAGTAAGCAGCACTCTTCCATGGCCTCTGCATCAGTTTCTGCCTCCAAGATCCTGCCCTGACTTCCCTCAGTGATGGACTGTGTGATATGTAAGTGTAAGCCAAATAAACCCTTTCCTCCCCAAGGTGCTTTTGGCCTTGGTGCTTTGTCACCATACTAGAATGCCTAACTAAGACAGCCTGGATCAAAATTTAAAGGTTGTGGATACAGCCCTGTGGTAGAGCACTTGCCTAGAATGAATAGGTCTTGGTTTCCAGTAAACAATAAATAAAGCTTTGCTAACACAAAAACCTAAGCTAGCTTACCTCCTCAGGCTCTGAGATGTGTTTCTGGAACATTTAAGTCAACAGAATAACACCTGAACAATGAAGTATTGAATTTAAAATGTCTCTGGAAGGAAGAGGATGGCTTTGAGAGGTCCCATATGGTGCTATCCTATGCCCAGAAGGTCACAGTTAAAAGTTGCCGTTCTAAAGCATGAAAAAATTCCTACCCTTGAGCTAGTTGACAGGGAAAGGAAATGCCACCAAGTCCTCGTTTCCAAACTGTAGCTGGCCTGCATCCACAGTGAGCATTGTTGCTGAGCTATGGGTCTAGAGACAGCTAACAGTTAACAAGCAAACTTAACAAAAGTTGTCCCCTCAGAGAGATTGGTAGCCAAAAAGAGCCGGATGTGGGCTCGTAGCAATGCCAAACGTGCTAAGTTGGGTGTGACGTGTGTGTCAAAGAGAAGGCAGAGGATGTTCATTAAATCACGACACTGAGTGCTGGAGAAGTGGCCGCTCTTCCAGAGGTCCTGAGTTCAATTCCTTACAGCCCTCTGTGATGGGATCTAATTTCTTCTGGTGTGTGTGAAGACAGGTCACTCATATAAATAAGGGAAATATTTTTAAATATCACTACACTAACCATCTGAAGAAGTTAAGCATCCATCACATCACAGCTGTGTGCTTATACAGAGAACTGGTAGGAGGGGAAGCTAGCAAGGAGAGAGGCCGAGAGAGCGTGCGCCCTACAGACCAACCCGAGTCTTGGCTAAATTAGTCTAACGAGGAGGAAATACTGCAGAGTCCATAAAATGGTCAAAACACAAAGGCACAGTTACATTCAAATTAAAGGCTTGAAGTTTTTCACTTGGCGCTTTTCTTTATAAAAAGAAATAAATCCAGGGAGCGTTCAGCAGTTGACATTTCTTGTGTGTTATTAGCTGCACTTCCATTCTGGTACAGGAGGCTTCAGCAATTTGGTATTCTAACAGTCTACCGTGAGTCTCTCGGTGCTGAAAGAATTCTACAAAACAGCCTCTAAATTCAAGTATCGTTAGATTTGAGGCCCAATCAGTTCTGCACAAGATCACAAGAAAAATCTTTTCCTCAGAATGAAGTGTCATACCTTTTCTGGTTTAAAAGAAAACAGCATAAAACATCTCCCCTATCACGGACCTATAGACTGTATAAGCTAGCTGGGCAATGACAGGATAAACTCACAAAAATGCCACTGCACAGCGCTGCTTAAGTCTAAGAGCCAGAACCAGAGGTGCGCTGGAAGCCTTTGCTCCTGTCCCAGCCTTCTCACCCATGTCCTGCTTTTCTCGGACTTCCGGGTACCTTCCTCAGGATTCCATCATCACTCCTGTTAAATAAAAAAAGTCACAGAAGGCTGTTGTTTGAGACTCAGCTCCTGCACTAAGGCCAATGGATCAAAGGGAACCACCCATACTAAGTTCAATGGCATTAAAGTTACTGAGGAAGTGGAAGACATGTACAGCCAAATTGCTGGGGGAGGGGAGTGCATCTTCCGGGTGTCTCCCTACAGGATGTCCAGGTCCTTTGTCTCTCAAAAGATAAAGCAAGACCTATGTTAGCACGGAGTTGGGTTTTCCATTGCAAGTTGTCTTATTAATAAAAGGATTTTAAGCCGGGTGTGGTGGCGCACACCTTTTATCCCAGCACTTGGGAGGCAGAAGCAGGCAGATCTCTGTAAGTTCGAGCCCAGCCTGGTCTACAAAGAGAGTCCAGGACTGCCAGGGCTCTGGTACACAGAGGATCCCTGTCTAGAAAAAACAAAAAAGGATTTTAAAACGAACTCCGAAGGAAGCTCGTGGATCATTAAATGAGTGTGGGGGAGGGGGAGAAAAAACAGTAGGCCCAGCCGGGCGTGGTGGCGCACGCCTTTAATCCCAGCACTCGGGAGGCAGAGGCAGGCGGATCACTGTGAATTTGAGGCCAGCCTGGTCTACAAAGTGAGTCCAGGATGGCCAAGGCTACACAGAGAAACCCTGTCTCGAAAAACCAAAAAAAAAGACAAAAAACAAAACAGTAGGCCCACTGCAAATCCAAGGAGCTGCTGGAAGGAGGGACACGGAAAAGGGGGAAGATAGGCATGCCTTTTGAGTCAGAGTCAGCAGTGGAGCTGCAGGCCCAAGACAGGCCGGATGGACGTCATAGAAACAAGGAGAAGAGGCCGGGCGTGGTGGCGCACGCCTTTAATCCCAGCACTCGGGAGGCAGAGGCAGGCGGATCGCTATGAGTTCGAGGCTAACCTGGTCTACAAAGTGAGTCCAGGACAGTCAAGGCTACACAGAGAAACCCTGTCTCGAAAAACCAAAAAGAAAAAAAAAAAAAAAAAAAAAGAAACAAGGAGAAGGCAGGACGAACATTTTAGGACTTTTGCACAATATCCAAAGAAGAGACAAGGAGCGAACAAGAGGTGCTGAGGAGATGCCTCACTGGGAGGCAGGTGTAGTAGTGCACATCCGTAACCCCAGCACTAGGAGCAAGGAGACAGACGGATCGTGTCGTGGGGTATTCACCAGAGAAGACTGCTTGGCCATGGATTCAAGCCAACAGAAAGTCTTTATTAGCCCCCCAGCGACTACACTGGGTGCTTGGGATCCCAGTGTAGAACCGAGCCTTTCTCAGGGTGAGCTTTTAAACACAAAAAGCGCGTCCTGAGTTGACATAACCTCAGCTAACAAGAAATTTGGCCAGAATTGGAACTATAGATGCCAAAAAGCAAAATTAGTAAAATTTGAGACTTTGCCAGAATGACATGGACTTCGATGGGTTAGGGCCTTTGTTTTAGTTTGGGCAGGTGGTGCTGTCTATGTGCTGAGTTTTACAGCCTGGGTGATGCTTTGTTCATGGAGTCAGTTGTGCCAAGGTCTCGGGCTTCCTAAGTCTGGTGCCCTGTAATAGATTGTGAGGGTTGACAGGCCAGCAGCATAGCTAAAACAGCAAGTGCCAGGTTCAGTGATCTACACTAGCTCAAAAATAGGTTGGAAGAGCAATAGGGGAAGACTGCAGACGTTGACCTCTGGCTTCCCTGTGCGCACACATGCACAGGCAAGCACACCCGTGCATGTACACATTCACATATGAACCACATACACAAAAAAATGTTTTAATTAAAAAGTAATAACTACGGCTGGAGAGATGGCTCAGAGGTTAAGGAGCACTGGCTGTTCTTCCAAAGGTCCTGAGTTCAATTCCCAGCAACCACATGGTGGCTCACAATCATTATCATACGATCTAGTGCCCTTTCTGGCCTGCAGGTGTTACATGTAGGCAGAGCACTGTATACATAATAAATCTTTTTTGTTTGTTTGTTTTTGAGACAGGGTTTCTCTGTGTAACCTTGGCTGTCCTAGGCTCACTTTGTAGACCAGGCTGACCTTGAACTCACAGGGATCCGCCTGCCTCTGCCTCCTGAGTGCTGGGATTAAAGGCATGTGCCACCATGCCTGGCTATAATAAATCTTTTATAAATAATAATAATAATAACTAAAGTTAGGCTTTTCAGTTGGGTATCAGAAAAGCAGGCAGACTTAGCATCAAAAATCTGTAAGCAAGCTGAGCGTGGTAGCACGTGCCTTTAATCCCAGCACTCGGGAGGCAGAGGCAGGCAGATCTCTGTTAGTTCAAGGCCAGCCTGGTCTACAAAGTGAGTCCAGGACAGCCAAGGCTACACAGAGAAACCCTGTCTCGAAAAACCAAAACAAAACAAAAATCTGTAAGCAACTGTTTCAAGGGAAGGGCGTCAGCTTTACCTAGGGGTGATCTCCAGGCCAGGTGATTGACAGTTGGAATAGCATTAAAGGGAAGGGGCAAGTGTATGTAACGTTCTAATCTTTAAGGAAAATTACAATCCTTGGCTGTCCTGGAACTAGCTCTGTAGACCAGGCTGGCGTCAAACTTGGAGATCTGCCTGCCTCTGCCTTCCAAATGCTGGGATGCAAAGGCCTGTGCTACCTAACATGCCTGACTCCAGATTTCAATCTTCTAATCAAAAGAAAGTAGCTTTCCTGTAAGGAGTCTGAGCAAACCCCTGATGCCTCCCCCCCCCCTTTTGTCTTATGGAATTTTAAATTTTAAAGAAGGGCAGTTATGAAACTTCCTTTTCTTTCTTATTTTCTTTCTTTAAGATTTATTCCGAGCTGTTCTGCCTGCATGTACACCTGCATGCCAGAAGAGGGCATCAGATCCCATTACAGATGGTTGTGAGCAACCATGTGCTTTCTGGGAATTGAACTTGGGGACCTCTAGAAGAGCAGACAGTGCTCTTAACCACTGAGCCATCTCTCCAGCCCCAAGCTTCCTTTTCTTAAAATTGGTGTAACCAGGGAAATGGAGGTGGGGGTCTGAAAGCTGATGGTGAGGGAGGAATCCATTCTCCGTGGCCTGCAAGCCGGCTGATGCCTTTCTGGCAAGCTAACACAAGGTCCCAAACAGGCCGGTTTTACTCAGTATGAGGCTCCCTCCGCTGTTTGACTCATGACTGTGAGGTTTTCCTTGCTTCAGTCCTTACGACAGAAAACAGCCCTGTTGCCCAGCTGTCTTTGTGCTTCCCCCACTACCATACAGTATAGGAAAGTCGCTTGGGAATGGGTAGTTGTGTACTGTGGGCTCGGCCCTTTTCCACAGCCTGGGTTCGTAGAGCATCACTCTGTTTCATACAGCAGTGTGGCCCGACTGTAGAGCCTCAGAGAGGACTGAGCTCTTTCTCTGTGCTGCCCTGGTGCCTGTTTGACACTTGCTGCCCTCCACCACACCTGCCCCTGATTGGTGTGGCATTACATCATGATCCTAGGCTTTCCTCCCCAGATGGGGGCCTCCAGGTCAACGATTCTCAACCTTTGGGGAGCTGAATGGCCCCTTCACAGGAGTCACACACCAGCTACCCTGCAATGCCAGATATTTATTTACATTATGATTCAAAACAGTAACAAAATCACAGGACGTAGCAACAAAATCATGTTATGGTTGGGGGGAGGGGTCACCACAACATCAAGAACTGTATTAGAGTCGTGGCATTTGGAAGGTTGAGAGCCACTGCTCAGGGTCTTGGTGCCGGGGAAACTCCAAAGCCACCATGAAGGCAGCCGCATCACATAACAACAGCTTCAGCATGCTGGAAGGTCCACTCCTCTCCGTGGAGCCGTGAACGGTGAAAAGACCATTCAGGCGACAGTTCACTTTCATCCTAACAGGTGTGTTAGGCCAGAGTATCATTAGCAAGTTTTTATTGAGGGAGAGGAGGAGTCAAAAGTCACCCCCCAGCACACCCAGCAATCTCTTGGTGGCTGCTCCCTTGCTTTTATTTCTAACACGCAATCCTCACACACACCCTCCAGTCTCGCTTCTGATGTTGGCTTACAGGCTTACAGGAACCTGTAAAGACGTAAGTAGAGTTGTCCAATAAGGGACTTGGGGACAAGGAAGGATTACGGGGACACAGAAAGCGAGGACAAAGGGTAGAGATATGATCAACGTATACGATCAAGGTACAAGCGTGTGTGTGTGTGTGTGTGTGTGTGTGTAAGAATAATGATTTTTCATCTAGTATTACTATTGTGCGTGTGGCAATCAGAGGACAACTCTGTGGAGTTGGTTCCCCCCTTCCACTTTTCCACGGGTTCAGGGGTTTGAACTCGCGTCCCAGGTTTGCACCGCAGGCACCTTTACCCGCACAGCCACTTCTAGGACCCTGAATAATACATTTCAAAGAGCAGGGTCCGCTCAACATCTTCATTATAAAGAACAAATAAAAGCAAGGATGACGATGCAAGTCTACACTACCCAAGGGCAGGGGCAGTGTATGGGAGTGTCAAGGCAATTGTGGTGGGGGAAGCGGGCGGGCCTGGAGGCTCCCCGGGACTTCACCACTGAGCTCAACAGAGCCTCCCCCCCGTCCCGCGCCAGGGACGTGCTTAGTTCCTGAGTGACACCCCCAAACCAACGTTCTTTCATTCATCCAGTGCGGAGTTTATTTTCACTTCTTCCTTTGCCTTACAAAACCTAACCGACGCCTGTGCGTGTCGGGGCGGGGCGGGGCGGGCTTGGGCGCCGCTAGTCGGTGGCCCGCGTGCGATCCAGCGCCAGCAGCGGGATCTCCTCCAGGTAGTCGGACCGCTCCCCTCGCCGCAGGTAGCGCCGCCGCCACGTCGCCAACCTCTGCAGCAGCCTCTGCAGGCCCGGGGGTCCCCACACGCCGCGCTCCGGGGCCGCTGCCACGCCGGGCCGCGCGAACTTGCTCTTCCTCCGGCGCGTGCCCCGGGCTCCGGTCGCAAACAGCAGCCGCCAGCACCAGAAGCCCGAGCTCGATCCCCCGTCGCTCGCCGCCCTGAACGCCGCCGCCGCCGCCGCCGCCTCCTCGGGCTCCGGGTGTCGCGCTCCCCGCTGCAGGCGCGCCACCTTCTCCAGCAGCTTGTGCTGCACGCCACCGCGCCGCAGGCCCCACGCCTCGGCCATGGGCTGGCACGGGGCGGACGATTCGGGCAGCCACTGGCCGCGCAGCTCTGCGGTGGCCTCCAGGATACCAGAAGACGTGCGTCCCTCCGTGGCCTCCAGGGTCTGTGTTTTGCCCTCAGCCGCCCCCTCGAGTTAGGCTGCCAAGGAAACGTGGAGGATGACCCCACAATGCTGGCCTGGCTCTCTGGAGGAGGGCTTGGAATCCAGAGCCCCCCCTCCTCCCCTCCCCCCAAGCATTCTGTGGTCCAGGAGTCAGTGCGCCTAAACCAGGCACAGTTACACCGTGTGTAATCCCAGCACTCAGGGGTTCGAGCTCAGCCTGGGATATCCAGTGAACCCCCATCTCAACCAAAGGAAGTAGAAGGGGTGCGGGGACTGAGCTCTTTCCTTACAGAATGACTTCAGACATGATGAAAAAGAATCTTTGGCCAGGCGTGGTGGCCCACGCCTTTAATCCCAGCACTCGAGAGGCAGAGGCAGAGGCAGACAGATTGCTGTAAAATCGAGTCTAGGACAGCAAAGGCTACACAGAGAAACCTTGTCTCGAAAAGCCAAAAAAAAGAAAAAGAAAAAAAAAAATCTTTATGGTCCTGAAGTCCTCCTCTGCCTCTTAATTGTTAAGCCACACGGGAGAGAGCCTTGGGTCTCTGCACTGCGCTGGCCTGGAGATTTCGGCCTTATGGATTCCTTGTTGCTGTATCATAGAGTATGTATATAATTTAGTTTATTCTTGGCAAGACGCAGATTACTATATAATCCTCACAAGAAATGATTCCCAGGTGAAGTAAGAGTTTCGATTTTAACTGAGGAAACTGAAGTAGGTAAAAGAGGTAAAATCATGCACCTGGGATAACAGCATGTAGATGAACAGGGCTCAGAATGTGTCAACCCGAAATCTGCCCCTAGGCGAGATGTGCGTTTACAAACAATTAGCTACTTCAGAGAAACCTCTTTAACTTCTCCCTCAGTTGCCAGAGATGGCCGGTGAACCTCGAACCCCGCACTCTGGCGTCAGCTGATATTCAGAAGGCCACTTCCTCTAAGGAAGGTATCAGTACCAGTAAGTCATCCTGGGGACGGGGACACACACACACACACACATGCTCAATGAAAGCACTTTGTTGTTTTAGGACTGAAAAAGTGGCCATGTGTAGCAATACACGTCTCTAATTCCAGCACCCCGAAGGCTAAAGCTGGAGCATCACGAGTTCAAGGCCAGCCAGGGCTACCCAGCGAGACCCTGCCAAAACCAAAAACGAGTAAAATGGAGAACAGAGACTGTAAACACATCCACCTTTCGCACGGGGAGGCACATGTGGTAGACAAATGCCATCAACACCCAAAAGCCCTTGTGCCCTGCTCCTTTCAGCCTCCCGGCCCGGCCTGCAGTCATATATTTCTGTGGGACTCCAGGCACAAATGTAACTGAAAGAGCCATTCCCCTGTTGCTCTGTCCTCTGTTAGTTTAACTCAGAGATCCGATGAGAACGCCAAGGCTAGAAGAAATTTCTCTTCTACATGAAGGAGCTACACAGGGTCTCTCTGTGTAGCCTTGGCTATCCTAGACTCGCTTTGTAGACCAGGCTGGCCTCAAACTTGCGGTGATCTGCCTGCCTCTGCCTCCCGGGTACAGGGATTAAAGACGTGCACCACCACCGCCCAACTCCAACCCCATTATTATTTGAACCCCACGATAGGACATGTCTGCTTACTGTTTGCTGTGCACTCAGCCATTCACTCCACCCTCACCGCGTCCTCCAGCCCACCTAGTCCCCCTGAACGTTCATAGCACACTATGGTGGAGGTCATCTCATGGTCCCAAAGCAAACCCAGACAATAAGAAAGAGGTCGTAGTTCCTCATCCTCTTCAAGGGCAAGCCCAAGATTCCCCCAACTAGCACCCCCAATAGTGCCACTGGGCGTGGGGAACAAGCTGTTATCATAAGAGCCAGGGACCCAAACCATAGGGATCTGTGCAAATTTCCTTTAAGAAAGAGTAGCAGTGTAAGCCAGGCGTGGTGGCGCACGCCTTTAGTCCCAGCACTCGGGAGGCAGAGGCAGGCGGATCGCTGTGAGTTCGAGGCCAGCCTGGTCTACAAAGCAAGCCTAGGACAGCCAAGGCTACACAGAGAAACCTTGTCTCAAAAAAAAAAAAAAAAAAAAAAAGAGTAGCAATGTATATTCTGGTTTCCAGAGCATCCCCTGCTCCTGTTTTTCAAAATAACTCAAACTAGTCCTTATGCAAACGAGGCATCTTTAGGCATGGGATGTTTCGTTTGTGGTCAGCCCAGCAGCAGCATTTCAGTACAGCATCCTCGGCTTATCCCTCAGCTTGGTGCGACTTCGCCTGCCTCTGCCGCCCCGGTGCCGGGATTCAAGGTGTGCTCCACCACACCTCACCTACACCACCATAGCTGTATAGGATGAGCTCTTCGTGCCTCTGGACAACTCTAGGTCTCTGGTGGTCTGTTACTTTTCTCGTAGAGCTGAGTTTCTTTCTTACAGTGCTTCTCGATCCCACCAAATCAACAGAGAGCATCCCACGGTGGGCTGGGTAGGACAAGGGAAGATGAGAAGCCCCCTCTATTCAGAGCTTATAGGAAGTAGAGGCTGATTGTCTTCTTTGGGTTCCTACCAAATTGGCACTGGTTATTAAGAAAAGAAGAAGGAAATGTGTAGAAAAAAAATTTTAATTCAGAACAAGGCTGCTCTGGAAAGAAGTCACATGCAGAGGCAAGCAGATCTGAGTTCAAAGCCAGCCTGGTATAGAGCAAGTTTCAGGTAAAAAACAAACAAACAAATAAACAAACAAACAAGGCATAGGTCTAGGTGCGCTGGTACATAGCTTTAATCCCAAACAGTGAAGGCAAAGATACTTTGTAGAAGGAAATTCTCATGTTTGAAAGTGATGTTTAATTGAGTGGCAGAAAAAGTGACGAATCAGAGGAAGATTTGACAGAATGTGATACGCGCAACTCTCACGAGAACAGAGAGGAAAGAGAAGCTACTCAAGGGAGCAGCACAGAGAACGAGAGAGAGAGAGAGAGAGAGAGAGAGAGAGAGAGAGAGAGAGAGAGAGGAGGCAGTTTGACCAGGAGAGTTTTACAGAGAGAGATTGAAGGAGAGAACAGGCTGGACACAGGTGAAGACAGAACGAGTCAGAGAATGAGAAGGAGCCAGGAGATTAGAGCAGATTGCTGGAGTTAGCTTGAGGCCAAGCAGAGCAATTCAGGGGCAGAGAGAGAAGCCAGATTGAATAAGTTAGCTAGGAGAGGAGTTAGAGCCAGAACAGCTGAGTTGAACCAGCCAGCCCATAGCTCTGAAAGAACAAGAAAGGATGAGCTCATTAAGCATTTTTTATTTTTTATTTTTGGTTTTTTCAAGACAAGGTTTGTCTGGGTCGCCTTGGCTGTCCTGGACGCACTTTGTAGACCAGGCTGGCCTCGAACTCACAGTGATCTGCCTGCTTCTGCCTCCCAAGTACTGGGATTAAAGGCGTGCGCCACCACCACTCGGCCTCATTAAGCATTTTTGAGACAGGTTCTCTCTACATAACTCTGGCTGTCCTGGAACTCACGATATAGAACAGGCTGGACTTGAACTCACAAAGATTTGACTGCCTCTGCCTCCTGAGTGCTGGAATTAAAGATGTGCACCATCACACCTTCCTGTAAAGGTTCTTGTGCCTAGGGGAGCCCAGTTCCATCTACAGCAAAGAAACTCTGTAGACCTCTCAGCCTGCAGGGGAGGGAAATGGAAGTTGGCTTGTGTCCAGATCATTCTTCCTCTTCAAGGAGGGCCAGGCCCCAGATGTCACATTGTAATTTATAATTTTTATTACATTAATTTTGTATGCACATACATACCACAGTGACGTTGTAGAGGTCAAAGGACAACTCCTTCTACCATGTGTGTCCCAAGGATTGAACTCAGGTCATCAGGTTTGACAGTCAGTCATTTGCTAGCCCATCAGCTGTCATATTAAATAACCAACTCCCAACTCAGGCCAAAGAAATGAGACAGAGCTGGGCAGTGGTGGCACAAGCCTTTAATCCCAGCACTTGGGAGGCAGAGGCAGGCGGATCGATGTGAGTTCAAGGCCAGCCTGGTCTACAAAGTGAGTGCAGGACACCCAAAGCTACACAGAGAGAAACCCTGTCCTAAAAAAAAAAAAAAGAAAGAAAGAAAGGAGACAGAAAAGACCTTTCTCACAGATACTAAGATTCCAGCTAGGTGGGGGAGGGGGTGCAGGACTTGGGAGGGCATGCTGATTCAGAGACGAGGCGCCACTGTACGGAGTTTTCTAGATGTGGGTGCTAGAATAGAAGGGAGCAGGAACATGTACATACCTACATAAATATGTGCAAGATCCCTTCTGGATCAACAGTAACAAGCTACCCTGCATAGACAGACAGACAGACAGACAGACAGACAGACACACACACACACACACACACACACACACACACACACACACACATCGCAATCACATCTCTTCATTGTGCCTAAATCCTTTTCAGGCAAGAACATCTATCCTCCTTGGTGGAACAGATGAGGATGTACCAGTTTGTCAGGGTCATACAATGATGGACAAGAAACCTACCTGGAATTTAAAATCTCTCAGCTCAAGCCATCTGAATGAGAGAGTTGCTCCCTCTCTTTGGTAAGTTACACAGACACCCGTCAGCCCTGTGTGTCATGGTGTTCTTGCTATGGAATGAATAATTTCTAGATTGTCTGTGCTAAGCATGCACGGCTTTTTTTTTTTAAATATGGTTCCCTAAACAAATCGTTGCAATGATTTAGGTAGCAAGAGCTTTGCGGGTATCCTAAGTAACCCGAGGTGACTGAAAGTACATGGGAAATTGAATAGACAGTAGGCAAATACGAAACCATTTTATATGTGACTTCAGAGTTCACAGATTCTGGTCGATTTGAGAGTGGTCCTGGAGCCAACCCCCCTTGGACACTGCGGAAATAGTGTCAGTCCCTGAGACAGTGTGAGTGAAAGCGCTTGATGGTGCTAAGTGCTAAGCATCCCTGGGCCCTCAGGACAGCAGCGCTCAGCAGAAACTGCCCTTCCTAGATCTCACAGTCTCCAACAGACCTTCCAAATTACTGGATTTCTATCCGATGATTGTTGTTTCCATCTATTTTTAGCTTCACATCCATACAAAAGCATTTGCAAGAACAGAAAAACACATTATCTTAGAATCTATTAAGCGTGACCTACCCACCTGGCATGTCAGAGACAAAACAGTCTAATCTCTCAGCTTGTTCCTTTTTCAATTATGGAATTTCTGGGAAGCGATCAATCCACATTTATTATCTATCTATTTATCTATTATTTATCCATTTGTTTTGAAATGATGCCTCCTGTAGCCCCCAAGCTGACCTTGAATTTACCGGGTTCTCCTGCCTCCACCTCCTGTGTGCAGGGATTCTGGGAGTGCACCACCACTCTGGCTGGTTCAGGGGGTGTTGGGTACTGAACCCACAGCTACCCCACACGCCAGGCAGGCACTCCATGAGCTGAACCACATCCTTGCCCCAGGCGTGACTTCTTAACACTTTGCAGCAGGAGCATGTCAGCGTTTGAATTAAGTCACTAACACACTTAGTCTTTCCCCCCCCACACCCCCCCCCAAGCATGAGGTTGTGGAGATGCTGAAAAGGTAGGGCTTGGTTTTCCTAGACATCCAAATTTAACAAGCTTGGGAGGATTGTTTGCAACTGAGTATCAAGTTGGCAGCTTGGATTTCTACAGGGAAAGCATCGCATTTGCATTCCCATTTCCATGTAAATGATAGGATCCCTCTTAAAAGGAAACAAGGTACCAGTGAGTCTCCTTAAATTCAACACGCCCCAGGCTCCACTCTAGCAATGTCAGCCTGCCAAGATTTAGGAAAATTATAATCCCACTTGGAAGGTTAACTGAAAAGCAAAAGGAACTGAGGGAATCAGTTAAGTCAGCTTCTTAGCACTGTAACAAAATACCCAAGAAAAATCAACTTACATGAGGAAAGGGTTGATTTGGCTTATAGTTTGGGAGATCCCAAATAAGTAAATATAATAAAATTGAGATTAGTATAATATCCACAATCAACTGGTCCTGTTGCTTTGGGCCTGTGGTGAGAGCTTATAGAAGGGTAATTTGGCCTCGTGGCCAGAAAGGAAAAGAACAAGACACTAGGTCCCATAATTCCCTTCAAAGACCTGACCAGTGACCTAAGGCTTTCCACTCAGCCCAACCTCCCAAATGTCCCTCTATCTCTCTGCGGGACCACCTGTGGGACCAAGACCGTAGTGCACAGGCCTTTGGAAGGCATTCAAAACCCAAACTACAGCACTCATGTGACAGGTTTGCCCTGGGGGTGGGGGAGAAATGTGTGTCTGCCACAGAGGTGCAACTCTCTGGAGACCATGGCTGCCTCCCCAGACCCTGAGGTGTCAGTGGGCCCTGGTCTAGGACAGTAACTTCTCAGAACACCCTAAGGATTTCTTTCTGCAAAGGTCACGATGCAGGTCACTTTCAGGGAAGCATGGGAGAGCTCACTTCATTGGTCCCCAGGTGGTGGCTGCCATCAGTCTCTTCTGAGTCCGGGCCACTCAGGAAAGCTGGAGCCAGGGTGAGAAGGCCACAGGCCAGCCCCAGCTCTCAGCCACTTCCTCAGGGTAGGCCACCCGTCACAGGGAGGCCAGTCAGAGAAGCAGTCCAAGCACCATATTGAAGGAGTCATCCTCACCCTGAGAGCATCACCTAGGTCCCCACACCCACAGAAATAGCAGCACAGGTAGTATTTTCAAGCCCTTGTGCACTATGAGTCATAAAGTACTGTGAGCCAAGGACGAGATTCCTCCCTTTTCTAAAGCCTTGGTCTCCTCGTTTATAAAACTGGGATTGTTATAGCATCAGCTTCGAAGGCACAAAGATGAAATGGGAGGGTACAAAGAACTTTGATATGTACCCTGAAACGTGAGATGCTATAGTGAAATCGGGAGGGGCCCTGTGTGTGCCGGCTAATTTGTTGTTGTTTTTCGAGATAGGAATTCTCTGTGTAGCCTTGGTTGTCCTGGACTCACTCTATAGACCAGGCTGGCCTCGAACTCACAAAGATCCGCTTGCCTCTGCCTCCCAGTGCTGGGATTACAGGCCTGCGCCACCGTACCCCGCTGTGCTGGCTAGTTTTCTGTCAACTTGACACAAGCTAGAGGTCAGCAGAAAAGAGGGAGCCTTAATTAAGAAAACGCCTCCATAAGATCCAGCTGTAGGCAGGCCTGTGGAGCGTTTTCTTAATTAGCGCTTGATGGGGGAGGGCCCAGTGCATTGTGGGTGGTGCCATCCCTGGGCCTTGTGGTCCTGGGTTCTAGAAGAAAGCAAGCCATCGAGAAGCAAGCCAGTAAGCAGCGCCCCTCCATGGCCTCTGCATCAGCTCCTGCCTCTCTGAGTTCCTGTCCTGACGACGTCCTTCAATGATGAACAGAGATGTGGAAATGTCAGAATAAACCCTTTCCTTCCCGAGTTGCTTCGCATCCTTGGCATCACGGCAGTAGTAACTCTGGGACACCGTGTGTGACATTCTAATACCCAGCAGACGGTCATCATTGCAGAAAGCACTTTACGAGCATTTGAAGATCAGGACGTATGATCATTTCATGTCAGGTCCCCTGCCTCCCTCTTGCCCCTGTGGGGAGATTACTGGGGATGTAGCTCGGTGATAAAGGCTCGCTAGCATGCACAAGGCCCTAGGTTTAGTCCTCAGCATTGCAAAACCTTTACATTTCTAGTTGCGTGAGTATGGTGGTCGTGGTGGTGTTGTAATTCACAGGTGATGGGAGCCCAAGAGATGGCGCCGGATTCCCTGGGACTGGAGTTAGACAGGAGGTTGTGACTCACCCGGCATCAACGCTGGGAACTGAACTCTGGTTCTCTTCAAGAACAGTATGTACTTTTAACTGCTAACCTTAATTTTAACTATAGCGCTAATTTTATTTTATTTTTTAAGAGGTATGAATGAGAGCAAGTAAACCTCAGCCTCCTGAACCTTCTATGGGCATCCCAGGCTTTCTTTCTGCGCTTTAAAAGCAGTAACCACTTCATTGGGCTTTAGTTTCCCAGCAACCATGCTCCGTTGAGTCTCCTGTGTTTTGACAATTTTTTTTGACGTGTGAGTCATATTAACAAGGCATTGGGAAAGCTTCCTGCAAAGAAATAGAGCTTTGGAGCAAACTGACGGTATCTTGGTGCCTTTCTTAACTTTCTTTGGCAGCCTGGGGGTGTCTATGGGTCCATTTGTTTTCAGACAGGACCCCCGATGTTGCCAGGCTCCTGGGCACGGGTGATACTCCTGCTTCTGCTTCCTGAATAACTAGAACACATCACTGTACCAGTCATGGACCTCTTTTAAAAACAAAGCTTTTATTATTATTATTATTATTATTATTATTATTATTATTATTATTATTATTATTATTATTATTATTATTATTATTATTATTATTTTGTGAGCCTAGCCTTTGAAGGGTTGAGCCACCTCTCCAGCCCAGAATAATGCTTTTATGTGCATTGAAAAAATAAAATTCGTGGGGCTGGAGAGATGGCTCAGTGGTTATGAGTACTGACTGCTCTTCCAGAGGTCCCAAGTTCAATTCCCAGCAACCGCATGGTGGCTCACAACCATCTAGAATGAGATCTGGTGCCCTCTTCTGGCATGTGGGTGTACATGCAGGCAAAGCACTGTATACATAATAATAAGTAAATAAGTCTTTAAAAAGAAAAATGAAAATTCAGCCAGGTAGGGTGGCACCTTCGGGAGGCAGAGGTGGGTAGATATCCGTGAGTTCAAGGCCAGCCTGGTCTACAAAGTGAGTCCAGGACAGCCAAGGCTATTATATAGAGAAACCTGCCTCTGCTTCAAGAGCGCTGGCTGGGATTAACGGCTTCAACACCACTGCCCACCACAATGTTGTGCTCTTAGGCACAGCAGCATCTATCCAGCCCTCAAAGGAGTTGAGATATGTGACTAATTCACATTCAGTAACAATACTGGACAGCAAATGTAACTGTCGGTATTGTAAAGGAGGGATGAGTAAGGGACAGCCCATGACATCTGAAGCGACCGCCGCGTGACACAGAAGTGCCTGTGGCAGTGTGGGAAGGTGCTGAATTAGCTGCTGGGCCAGCATGAGCGGCTCGAGTTCAAGACCCGGAACCCGTGCTTTAACCACGTGGTTGGTGCAGGCTCATAACCACAAAGCTGGGGAGACAGAGGAAAGTCATCTCTGGGGCTTGCTGGCCTGTCAGGAGCTTGTTGAGGTCCAGGGTCATTGAGTCTAAACCGAAGGGAAATGTCGTAACTTCTCGGCTTTGCCTCATCTCCTTTAAAAATTGCTATTAGTAAGATGAGGATAAGGGCTGTAACCTGTGCGTCACAGCTCATGAATCACACTAACACATCGGAAGGCTCAGATGGGGAAGCTGAGCTATATTATAGTCCTTTTCTTGCCCGTGAGCCCATGCTTGCCCTGGCCCCGCCCCGGCCCCTCCCCCGGCCCCGCCTTCACACACACTGTACAAAACACATGGTTTTTCAGCAGTGAACTTTAACTTGGTTTCTGTATGTCTTTCTTCTCGGCTTGGTTTTTATGGGAGTCTGGCCAAGGAGGGCAGCCTTGATTAAGGACGGTATTATGTAGAGTCCCTTTCAGGACATGAGTCACTCTCCGTCTCCTGCCCTTCTGTGTTAGCGCTACAAGGTTAAAACAATAATGTTCTTAGAGCTTTACAGTTTACAAAGCACCTTCATACATGTCTTATTCGAACGTTTTAGTAACTTGATAGAAAATAATTCCTATTTCTATAGATCAGTGAACCTAAATCAAATAAACCCGGAATCCAATATTTCTTTTTCTTTTTTTCTTTGTTCTTTGTTTTTGTTTTTGTTTTCCAAGACAGGGTTTCTCTGTATAGCCCTGGTTGTCCTGAAAATTACTTTGTAGACCAGGCTGGCCTCAAACTCAGAGATACACTTGCCTATGCCTCCCAAGTGCTGGGATTAAATGCATGTGCCACCGTGCCTGGCCCTATATTTATTTATACCAGGTATCGACTACTTTTCTCATCGGTGTGACAAAACACTGAAGAAAGCAACTTGGGAAGGTAGAAGTACTTTGGCTGGCAGTTTAAGGGAATGGTCAGGTTGATAACCACGCTTCACCACCACACAAGTCAAGAGCAGCAAATCCCACACTGGCTTCAGGTGTGCAGTATCCCCACGGTTGACCCATCCCGGAGCAGATCCTCCATCCTTTCCACTTACTCACCAGCTGCTGCTGCTGCTGCTGCTGCTGCTGCTGCTCACAGAGTGGGCGACTCGGCAAGCAGCTAAACCACAAGTCAAGTGCTCAAGGTGGAAACCTTTTCCCCTTCTGCACTCTCTCTGGTTTCCGCTGTGTGTCCTCCATGCTCCCGTCTGCCACCCCACAGCAAAGCTGCTGGGCCTGGACCCAACTTGCATATGCTCACTGGAGGCCCCATAAGAACAAAGGGCCCGGATCAGCCCTCAGCGGCTCTGCCAAGGCTGTCACCAGCCTGTGCCACAGTTAGGCTTCTGTAGCTGGGGGTCCTAAGGATGTTCCTTAAGCTGCTTTGTGTCCATCCCAGAGCCCGGAACACAGCACTCACAGCCTAAAATATACCGTGGCCTTTGATCCTAAATTGCGCTGAAGACCCGTTCACGCAAAGGCATTTTTAATTTTTGTTTTGTGGTGTTTGTTTATCTCCACAGGAGCATAGCAGAACATGTCTGTACCTTCTGTCTCAGGGTTCTCTTCAGAGTTAAACCCACGGACTTCAGTGATCCAAAGGCATTGTCTAAGAGGTTTTGTTGTTGTTTGTTTTTGTCTTTTAAGACAGCATCTCACGCTGGGCATGGTGGCACACACCTTTAATCCCAGCACTCAGGAGGCAGAGACAGGCCTGGTCTACAAAGCAAGTCTAGGACAACCAAGGCTACACAGAGAAACCTTGTCTCAAAAAACCAAAAACAAAAACAAAAAACAAAAAGACAGCATCTCACTATGTAGTCCTGGCTGGCTTGGAACTCTGGTCTATAGACCAGACTGGCCTTGAACTCATACTGATCTGCTTTCCTATTTCTCTTTATTGTTGGGATTAAAGGCTTATGATATGATACTTGCCTTAAAATCTTAAATCAAGGGCTGGAGAGATAGATGGCTCAGTGGTTAACAGCACTGCTTTTTCTTCCAGAAGCCCTGAGTTCAATTCCCAGCAACCACATGGTGGCTCACAACCATCTATAATGGGATCTGATGCCCTCTTCTGTCGTGCAGGTATTATATGCAAATAATATACATAAAATGAATAAATATTTTTAAAATCTTAACATTTGAAAATCCATGATGGGGTGGGGGACGGAGAGGGGGGTCTGGAGAGATGGCTCAGAAGTTAAGGGCACTGGCTGCCCTTCTGAAGGTCCTGAGTTCAATCCCCAGCAACCACATGGTGGCTCAAAACCATCTGTAATGAGGTCTGCCTCCTTCTTCTGGTATGCATGAAAAACTGAGCCCTCCTATACATAAAATATACAAATAAATACATCTTTTTAAAAGAAAGAAAAAGAAAAGAAAATCATGATGGGGAGCCGGGTGTGGTGGCACACGTATTTAATCCCAGCACTTGGGAGGCAGAGGCAGGCAGATCGCTGTGGGTTCGAGGACAGCCTGTTCTACAAAGCGAGTCCAGTACAGCCAGGAATATTACCCCGTGTCTCAAAAACCAAAAAGAAAAAGAAAGAAAAAAAAAAAAATCATGATGGAGCCTCTGGCAGGGGATTGTGGCAAAAACAGAACACCAAAGCAAAACAAAAACCTACACATCTTCTTGGCATAGTTAAGTGACAGTAAAATAAAGCAGCTGAAAGAAGCCCCTCCCCGGCTTCCCCTTGCGGGGTTCCCCTCCCCGGGTTCCGTTTCATAGGTTTTCTTCTGTCTTCCTCTCCGCCATATTAATGTTATTTCTTTTCTTTTTAACCTTCATTATATTCTCTGGGCTATTTTTAGTTTCGTGATACAACTAAATACAAGTTTTCTGTTTGTTTTTACGTAACTGAACTTGGCCCATTTAGTAAAGTAGGAATTCACCAATGCAGGAAGCACGGGCAAGTGTGCTGTGGCGACACCTGGTGGCAAAATAGGCAAAACCGAGGAGACTCCTGTAATAGAAGTGATTTCCAGCTTTTACCCCACCCCTGGAATAAAATAATACAAAAGAGTAGAGGAAGGGGTTAGGTGAGCAAAAAAAACCCAGGAATGTATGAGACTCCCCTGCGCACCTGGGAGGCAGAGGCAGGCAGAGTTCTGTGAGTTGGAGGCAAAGCCAGGCCTACACAGTGAGACCCTGCATCAAAACAGTAACAGTGAACTCCCACAAAAATCCCTGTGGAATCCTACTGTTTTGTAAGATAGCTTAAATATATAACTTAGCCAGGCGGTGGTGGCACACGCCTTTAATCCCAGCATTTGCGAGGCAGAGGCAGGTGGATCTCCGTGAGTTCAAGGCCAGCCTGGACTACAGAGTGAGTTCCAGGACAGCTAGAGCTGTTACACAGAGAAACCTTGTCTTGGAAAACCAAATATATATAAAAATAGATGTAGTTTTCTGGTGTGTGTGTGTGTGTGTGTGTGTGTGTGTGTGTGTGTGTGTGTGTGTGACGTCTTTAATCCTGGCCCTCAGGAGGCAGAGGGTCACAGATCTCGGAGTTCAAGGCCAGAGCTACCCAGAGAAACCCTGCTGAAAAACAAAACCAAAAAATGGAGTTTCCTGGGTGTGGTGGTGCTCACTTTTAACCACAGCACTCAGAGAGGCAGAGTTAGAAGGATCTCTCTGAGTTCGAGGCCAGCCTGGTCTGCATAGCTGGAACCAGGACAGCCAGGTCTACACAGAGTCCTTGTCTCAAAAAACAAAAAAAAGGATTTTGAGCATAAATGCCCTGCATGTGTAGAGGACCCATGGCCACCACCTCATCCCTGAAGTGAAGTGAGAGCTCAGTACCTCCCTGTGAGTTATTGGTCGGCAAGGCCTCTGGAACAGCACAGGCTGTTCTCAGTTACCCACTACAATTAGGCGGTAAGATGCCATTGCTGAAAATACGACATATTTTGGTTGCAAGGCATAGAGAAATTAAGCTGGAACTGACCTGAAAGCCTCCTCCTTGCTGACTAGTTTCCGTGATACCAGATGCTGCTGTGCAGGCCACCGGGGAAATAAAAGACATCAGTGGTGTCCTGCAGCCAACAGCGCATGCTCTGTCCTGACCCACAAGGAAAGAGGCACCTGCAATAGTGGCATGAAGAAAATGGGAGCTTAGCTGGTGACGTTTGGACTTATAGCCTATTCCACAGGAAGGAATCCAGGCCCGGTGTCGTAAACCTGGTCAAATGCCCATGGCTTAGGGCTGGAAAATGGGCTCAGCAGTAAGAGGTACCCTTACCAAGGACCTGAGTTCAGTTCCCAGCACCCCTGCCAGGTGGCTCACAACTGCCTGTGACTCCAGCTCCAGGGCATCCCATCCCATCTTCCGGCCTCTACACACACAAATCCAGTCACGTTCATATAATTAAATCTTCTTCTTCTTCTTCTTCTTCTTCTTCTTCTTCTTCTTCTTCTTGTTTTTTTTTTTAAGCCTATGGCTATTGAGGTCACAGGCCCTGGGGAGAAACCTACTACTATTGCTTTATTAAATGATATGTTGTCAAATTGCCTCATGAGTATGTATGCTTATACCAATAGCCGGGTGCTGTCCTCAGCCTTGGCCAGTGAGACTTTCTCTGCATGGTCAGTCATGAATGCAAGACTCATCACTGGTCAGATGCTGAGAATCAGTTTACTGAATGCTCATCTCTAAATGGGACATCTACATCAAAACACATCCCTGAATGGGACATCTACAGCAAAACACATCCCTGAATGGGACATCTACAGCAAAACACATCCCTGAATGGGACATCTACAGCAAAACACACCCCCCTGGTTCAGAAGCATCTCAGAGGATGGGGAAGGAACAGCATGAGCTAGAGAACCAGGAGGGGTGCTGTGAAGTGCTGCCTTGCGGACATGACGCAGCTATGTCGTCACGCAGGACCAAGGTGACACGATCAGTCAACAGCCCAACAGCCAGCATTAATTGGACTTAGTAGGTTATTATTAAAAGAATAAAATTAAGGTAGTTGAGGTGGTGGCTCACACCTGTAATCCCAGCACTCAGGAGGCAGAGGCAGGTGGGTCTCTGTGAGTTCGAGGCCAGCCTGGTCTACAGAGTAAGTTCTAGGACAGCCAGGGATGCACAGAGAAAGCCTGTCTCAGAAAAGCAAAGATTAGTTACTTAATTAAAATAAAAGAGAGGACAAGGAGGAAGAGGAGGAAGAAGAGGAGGAGGACCTATTGGGATGAATTTAGGGTCCCAGGCAGGAGTGGGAGGAGGGAGTCAGAGGTATACATAATCAGAATGCATCGTGGGCATATGGAATTATAGAATAAAAAAAGCTGTTAAAATATTAAGCTACACTGAGATTCTGAGAACCATTCCGACGAGTTAGCCACCAGTGGAGCCCATCCCTGTGGTCACACTGTGGACGTGTCTCTCTTTCTCTGAATAAAGGGCAGAAATGAGTATAGCTTTGCTACTCGCTGTTCTGGTCTCAGACAAGCTTGGGACCTCAGAATTCTCTATTAAATAAGGAACTGTAGGTCACTAAATAACGTAGCTAGAAATGTTGGGGGAGGGGAAGTCTCCAGGACAAGGCTTCTTGGTTCTGTCTTTTATCTTTTTTTTTTAAAGATTTATTTATTTATTTTGTACACAGTGCTCTTGTATTTTTATTAAAATACAACAGCTCATGTTGTATTTTTACTAAAAACATTTTTTTATTGGTCTGGAAAGATGGCTCCGAGGTTAAGAGCACTGTCTGCTCTTCCCGAGGTCCTGAGTTCAGTTCCCAGCAACCACATGGTGGCTCACAGCCATCTATAACGTGATCTGCCGCCCTCTGCTGGCCTGCAGGTGTACATGCAGCTAGAACATTGTATACACAAAAATAAATAAATAAATCTTTTTTTTTTTAAACAAGGCTAAAAATTTGAAGCCAGATACAAAATTGCAGATTACTCCAGCATGTTGGATGAACTTGGAAAGCAAGTGGGAAAGAGGCACTGCATGTGTGTGAGTATCCAGAAGTCAGTCCAAGCTCACCCCACTGCCCGCCACTCCCGGTCACTAACATGTGACCAGTGATTTCAGTGTGTTTGTTTCACTACCAGGATAAGGAGTGCAATCATTTCCTCTGTAAACTATTTCAAACTGGCCTTAAGGTCTGAGCCAATAAAGGTAATTCATATTTGAGCCATTATCTCACCAGCCAACATTAAGATTTGTGATTAAAAACAACAACAACAAAAAGAATTAACAGACGGTTTAGTAACTTCTGTGTTGCTGTGATAAAAGGCCATAACCACTGCAACTTACAGAAGGAAGGGTTTGTTTGGTCTTATGGTTCTAGTATAGTGGGAGGAAGCAGAAAGCAGGAAGCAGGAAGCAGGCATGGCAGCTGGAGTACACGGAACCTCAAGCAGAAGGCGGGGAGACCAAAGGGGGAGCAGGGAGAAGCCTTCTCCCATATCCTCCGCCAGTGCCATACACTCCAGAGAGGTCACACAAGCCTGAACTCCTCAAACAGCCCCATCAACTGGGAACCAAGCATTCAAATTATACCTGAGCCCATGGGAGACTCAAACCATGATAAGAATGACAGGTTTGGGCTTTTTAAATTTGATTTTTTTTTTAAAGATTTATTATTTATTATGTATACAGTGCTCTGACTCCATGTTCACCTGCATGCCAGAAGAGGGCGTTAGATCTCACCATAGATGGTTGTGAGCCACATGGGGTTTCTGGGAATTGAACTCAGGACCTCTGGAAGAATAACCAGTGATCTTACCCACTGAGGCATCTCTCCAGCCCCGAAATTTGATTTATAATAGGAGATCACTGACTTAAATCTAGCTCTTTTGTGTGTGTGCCACTTTTTTTTGTGTGTGTCTTTGTTTTGTTTTGTTTTAAAGTAACTTATACTACCAAAAGAAATGCCTAGGGGGCTAAAGAGATGGCTCAGCAGTTAAGAACACTAGCCACTTTTGCAAAGAACCCAAGATTTTTGTTTGTTTGGGTTTGTTTGTTTGTTTTTAATTTATTTATTACAAATACAGTGTTCTGTCTGTACACATACAGGCCAGAAGAGGGCACCAGATGGTTGTGAGCCACCATGTGGTCACTGGAAATTGAACTCAGGACCTTGGAAGAACAGCCTTTTAACCTCTGAGCCATCTCTCCAGCCCAGAGAACCCAAATTTTATTCCCAGCACGCAGATAGTGGCTCATAACCATCTGTAACTCCAGTTCCAGAGGATCTGACACCCACATGCATGCACACACACACACACACACACACACACACACACACACACACACACGCACACATATTTAAAAATGAATAAAAAAGAAAGAAAGGAAGGAAGGAAGGAAGCAAGCAGCATCTTAAAACAGGTGATGGTGGTAGTGACACAGTCCTTTAATCCTAGCACTTGGAAGGCAGAGGCAGGTGAATATCTAAGTTCAAGGTCAGCCTGGTCTACAGAGAGAGTTCTAGGACAGCCAGAGCTACATAGAGAAACCCTGTCTCAAGAAAGAAAAAGAAATAAAAGAAAATCTTGCCTGAACCTTCAAGCTCTCTATAATTTCTGCATCTTCTGGGAGTAAAGGCACATGCCATCACAACTAGCATAAATAGTTCAAAATAATAGGCTCACCTAAAACTGCCCAAGACCTAAAACTTGGGCTCTTAAGGGCACAACCACACTGGCAGGAAATACTGTCATCTTGTTTAGAAAACATCACTCCAGTGGCTAGAAAGATGTCTAGCACACAAGCGTGAAGATCTAGGTTCCACCCCAGCTTGGGCAGCAGCACCAACCCTGTGACCTCAGTGCTGGGGAGGCAGAGACAGTACTGTGCATGCTAGCAGCCTAGCCAACTTGGCAGACTTCAGGCTCAATAAGATCTACGTAAAACACCCAGATGAAAAGTAGTCAAGAAAAACAGTGTCAAACTGGCCTACACACACACACACACACACACACACACACACTCACACACACACACAGTGAAAGAGAGAGAGAGAGAGAGAGACAGACAGACAAACAGGGAGCCCTTTGGATGGTTCCCTAAGAGTACACATGATGAAGGCTAAGGGAAAGCCAGGTATAAAGGTATCCAAGTGGCTTCATCAACTGTAATCCTTCTTCCCACGTTTGCTCTACAGGAAGAGCCCCACAGGCCATACCCAACACAAACTCACCCTACTAGGCAAGTGGCTTTTGCAGAATCTACACTTGATAACCCCAAAGCTCCTGGCTCATGCTGGTGCCAAAGCTGGCCTGGGCATAATGGTTTAACAGGAGCAATAAGGCATCTGGCATGATCCCAAAATGTGTAGCCTTTCCAGTGTGTAAATTTCTCCAGGTCTCAGCAGAATCTGGACACTGTGTTAGAGCAATTTGCTGCATCGTAAGCGTTGCAGGTGGTTGGGCTCGGGGAGTTCCAGAAAGCAGTCCATATTAGCGTTGCGCTGCTCTAAGAACACCATGGCCAAGGCAACTTACAGGAAAGTTTATTTTGCCTTACAGTTCCAGGGGTTTAGAGTACGTAAGAGTGTGGGGGCAGCATGACAGCCAGCATCTGGAGCAGGAAGCTGAGGGGTAACTGGGAGTCGGACAAGGCTGTAAACTCTCAAGACCTGCCCTAAATTATATACCTTCTTACAGCAAGACTGTACCACTCTCCCCAAACACCAAGAACCAAGAGTTCAAATAGTTGAGCATGCAGGGGTCTCGGACAAACCACCACACAGTTGGAATCTTTAGCATGGAGCTGAGGTGGACAAAGTTGGGGCATCTTCTAAGGCAAGAGGCATCTGGATTCTGGAGATGCTTCTGGTGGCATTATTATTAACGATGGTACCTGAAAGCCAGGCATGGTAATGCATGCTTGTAATCCCAGCACTCTGGGAGGCAGATCTCTGTGAGTTCGAGGCCAGCCTGGTCTACAAAGTGAGTTCAGGATAGTCAAGGCTACACAGAGAAACCCTGTCTGGGGTCAGGGTGGGGGTTTAGGGTGGGGGTTTAGGGTGGAGGTTTGGGGTGGGGATAGAAACAATGGGTATCCAAAAGCTCCAGTCCTGGGGCTTAGAAGTTTCTACTACTTGGAAAACTAAGACAATGCTGGGGCAGGGGGGGTGGGGGTCGGGGGCTGGCACATTTATAAGCCAGTTCAACAGATCCCTACATGAAAAGGGATGAAATGTTTAGCCAACTAAAACAGTCTTATGTGCCAAAGAGACCCATCACTGCCTGCCAGTAAACCTCCCAGACGCTCAGAAGCTTGGGAAGCTACAGGCAGGAAGAATTCCCACAAAGAACAGTTCCTCCTCAGGCAAGACTCGGGAAGTTCTCTCCACAGAGCCTAGGCCAGCAGGTGATCACCACGTCTCTCTTTCCCTTTGAACCTGGGGTGTTTCTGGAGTTGGCCGAGGTTCGGCAGCAGCTCCTGAGGAGGGATGTTCTCACTGGCTTGCTCTCTCCCCCTAGCCCTCCTCTTCTTCCTCTCCCTGTGCCTGACAGCAGTTCAGAAGTCTTGCTGGAGTCCCACCGTCACAAAACTGCTGGTGGTATCTATTTGTTGCTGTTTTTTGAGACAGGGTTTCTCTGTGTAGCCTTGGCTGTCCTGAACTTGCTTTGTAGATCAGGCTGGCCTTGAACTCACAGTGATCCATCTGCCTCTGCCTCCTGAGTGCTGGGATGAAAGGTGTGCGCCAATATGCTGATGGTATCAAGTTCTAAATTTTTGGAAGGTTCTCTCTATGCATGGTGACCACTGGTTCTGTTGATTGAGTGATTGATTGATTGGGGTTTTTTTTGGGGGGGGTTGTTTGTTTGGGTTTTTTGTTTGTTTGTTTGTTTGTTTTAGAGACAGGGTTTCTCTGTGTAGCCTTGGCTGTCCTGGACTCATTTTGTAAACCAGGATGACCTCGAACTCATGGAGATCCACCTCCCAAGTGCTGGGATTAAAGGTATGTGCTACCACCTCCTGGTGATTTGGGATTTTTTTTTTTTTTTTTTGGAAACAGGATTTCTTTGTGTGTAGACCAGACTGGTCTCAAACTCATGGAGATCCGCCTGCCTCTGCCTCGCCAGTGCTGGGATTAAAGGCCTGTGCCACCACCCGGCTAACACAAATGCTCAGTGGAGTTTTGTAACTGGTTTTACACTTGTTTCCCAACTAACAGTGTAATAAAAACATTGACCACTAGGGCGCGCAATTTGTTGCCCATTGAGTCTGTACTCACACTGCTAAGGGGGATTTTCAAAGCTTGCAGATGGATCTCCTCCCTTTGATAATAATCTACAGAAGTCAGTGCAAGTACTGGTAAATCTTTCTGGAAAGTGGGACCCAATATATAAAGGCAGCAAATGAATAAAAATACTGGAGCTTTCTCCTCTTTTAACCTTGATCAGCCCTCTTTGATTCTCAGCACCAAAAGACATAAGGTAAAATAGATCGGTGGTAGTGGTGGTGGTGGTGGTGGTTGTTGTTGTTGGTGGTGGTGGTGGTGGTGGTGTGAATGGATGTCAAGTACTTCAGGCTGGCTCAAACTCAATCTGTAGCAAAGGATGACCTTGAATTTCTGAATCTCTTGCCTCCAGCTTCCAAGAGCTAGTATCTCAGGCTGACTGCTTATTGGTGCCAGATGTGACTCCGGCCTCCAGGATGCTAGTCAAGCACTGCATCATCTGCGCTCAGCTCCAGCCTGGGTTGTAGATTATTTAAGAAATTATTACAACAAACCTCATAAGACGTCATTAAACAAACAAACAAAACAAGACAAAACAGGCTCTCAGGATTTAACAAATGGAGACTGAGAAAAGAAAGACTTAGGGAGTAAACAAATAGTTTGTTGTTTTTCCAGAGAGGGTTTCTCTGTGTAGCCCTTGGCTATCATGGAACTCACTCTGTAGACAAGGTTGGCCTTGAACTCACAGTGATTCCCCCTGCCTCTGCCTCCTGAGTGCTGGGATTAAAGGCGTGCACCACCACATCCCAGCTAATAAGTGTGACTTTTAAAAGAACTACTAAGACTGAGGAAATGGAACAGCTCCTGCCGTAACATGCTCTCACACTCATGCAGATATGACCTGCTTCCCTTAACCCAAAGCCTCACTACCTGTGTGGAAGTTGTTAGTTTTACAGTAACCCCAGTTCTACATTACAGACTCCAATTAGTAAGTCTGGGAGGAACGGAGGTAGCTACACAGGAATTCATGGTTTTCTGACACTATCCACAGCTACCAAGAACACTGGTAGGGAGAGCATCAGGCTGACCCCCGGGGTCTTCAAAGGCTACACCCCACCCACCCACCCATCTTTGAAAGTGAGAGGCAGAAGCCCATTGGCACCTGTCCAAAGAAGTCTCAAAGCTTAACCTGAATCCAGGGAAGCCACTGGTGCTACAGCTACAGAGAAACAAGGAAGAGGGGCGGGTAACAAATTAACACTGCAGAAATCAGTCAGTCGGCCTGCCCCAACAGAGAGGAAGTGAGACGGGAAATAACCTGTGGCCATTTTCAAACAAATGACCAGTGGGAAACAGAAGGCAAGGAGAGTGACAAAAATATCCCGAAAGAGTGAACCCAAAGCTAGTCTGGGCCCGGAATTGAACTGTTGTGAAAGACAAGTAAGTGGAAACGCAGACTGGCTCAGCTGATCGGACTGGCAGCTAATTAGGTGGAAGAGCCCACTATGTATTTGTTGTAATGCCTTTACGGATAGACCAGCCACCCTGTCCACCCGGCATTTGGTTGGTTGTGTGGGGCTGTGTGTCCAGCCACAGCAAACGGGCTAGACAAGCTAGCAATATCTGCAAACTGTGGATTCAGTTAAGGGAACCTGCATTTTTGTGACACCTTCCTAAAGAGATGTGTACAAATGTCTATTTTCCCCAGATAAGGAACTGAGGGCAGACCAAAGTAGTGACACCACCAAGCTGGAGAGGGAAGAATGTTAATGAGAGATGCTTACGATGCAGAGAAGGACGTTACCTCCTCTGTGCATGCTTTTCTAAGAATATCATAAACAAGATCTGTGCCTTGGCTGCCCCATGACCCTAGCCACTGTAAGGATTACTTTGATTTTCTTTGGCACATGCTTTGATCTTGCCAGCCTGTAAATCTGTGTGGTGTACTTCGTAAACAATTTTATGGCCTTGTTTACCAAATAAAACCTTGTGAGATAAATGTAAGCATACTACAACATTTACTCAGTCTTTAAGTGATAGGGACAATATAACCTTGAAACTCATCAAAATCATATGCAGCTGGTGTTGAGTTAAATGTTGTGTGCCCACGCCTTTTTTCTCTGCTCAAACCTACCCTTCTTGAGTGTGTGCAACCACCCTTGTCCTGACAGCCGTGCTCCTGTTAACTCCTGTATTTAAATCTACATTACAACCTTTTAAGCCCATAGTGGTGGTGCATGCCTGTGATCCCAGCACTCGGGGAAGCAGAAGTGGGTCTCTGTGAATTTGAAGCCAGCCTGGGCTACAACCAAGACAGAGAAACTCTGTTTCGAAGGGGAAAAAACCAAAACTTTTATTTTCATTTTCCTCTTTTGAAGACAGAGATTCCCTGTACAGCCCAAGTTGGCCTAAACTTCATTTAATAGCCTAGACTTGCCTCAGTCTTAATAATCCTCCTGCCTCAGTCTCCTGAGTGCTGGTATTATAGGAATGTCTAGCCCTGTCTGGGCCACACGGACTTATGTTAACACGTAAACAGACATACATAGAATAGAATAGAAGACTCAGAAATAAACTCACATAATTTCCCATTGATATTTCAAAAGATTATCTTGTTTGTGGAGGCAGAGGAGGGTGTCAGTTCCCGAGAACAGCAAGTGCTCTTAACTGCTGAGTCATCTCTCCAGCCCTGGTTAACTTTTTTTTTTTTAAACAATAAGAAAGCCTCTTCAACTGAAACTGGGAAAACTAGATATCCACACATAAAAGAATGGCAGTGAATTCCTATCTCTTACCCCGTATAAAAATCTGTTCAAAATGGATCAATGACTGAATGAAGAGCTGAAAACTAAAAGTAAAATTTAGGGGAAATGCTTCAAGATCTAGGCCAGGGAAAGACTTTCTGAAAAGGACATCAGTAGGCCAGGAAATAAGCCCAAATGGCAAATGTGATCACAAACAATCTGAGCTGATTGTGGTGATACATACCTTTAAATTCATGGATCTCTATGAGTTCAAGGCCAGTCTGGTCTACCAAAAACTACATAGTGAGACCCTGTCCCAAAACAAAACAAAACTATATAGGCAATTGATCTAAACAGACAGTAAACACAGCAGAAGGCATAGTCCATAGACTCAACCAAAGAGAAAATATATCAATGAGTGAAAATAATGTTGATAAAATATTCAGTATCAACAAAGAATAGGGGGTGTGGTGTGGTGAGGTTAGGGGGGCAGTCTTGGGATCCATCCTTACTCAAGTGCCTTAAAGATGGGTGATAGTTAGCCGGGCGTGGTGGCACACGCCTTTAATCCCAGCACTCAGGACGCAGAGGTAGGCGGATCACTGTGAGTTCGAGGCCAGCCTGGTCTACAAAGTGAGTCCAGGACAGCCAAGGCTACACAGAGAAACTCTGTCTCGAAAAACAAAACAAAAGATGGGTGATAGTTGTGACTTTTTTTTTAAAAGATGTATTTATTATTTATACAGCACTCTGCCCCCATGTGTGCCTGCAAGCCACAAGAGGGCACCAGATCTCATTATAGATGGTTGTGAGCCACCATGTGGTTTCTGGGAATTGAACTTCAGGACCTTTGTAAGAACAGACAGGGCTCTTCACCTCTGAGCCATCTCTCCAGCCTAGTTGTGACTTATTAACCCACAGCTGCTCTATCTGACTCTGTAGAGCAGTCTTCCTCTGCGTCAGTTGCTTTACTAATCTTAGGGCATTATTCAGTTTTCAAATATTTAAAATTTCTGCCAATGCATTCTCTCGTAGTTAAAAAAAAACTATTTACTTACTTATTTTCAGGCATGTGTTTTGTGTATGTTAGTACATGTACCATGATGTGTATGGGGTGGGGGGGGGAGGGGGGGCATCTGTTTTCTCCTTGCACCCAGTGCACTCTGAGGATTGAACCCAGGTCGTCAGGCTTGGCAGCAAGCTCCTTTTCCAGCTGAGCCATCTGGCTGGCCCTCTATGTAGTTTTTAAAAGATGGTGTTGCTAGGTAGTGTAGCACTCTGGGTTGGCTGTTCTTTATTTAGAGGGTTTGACATACATCTTCTGCTTTCCTGAATTTGACAGTCACTAATAAGAGATTTGATGTTATTGTTTCTGCCTGTGTAGGTGAGTTAACAAATCCTTCCTGTGCCCAGCTATTGATATCGTCTCTTTACGTTGTGTTCTTGACTATAGAGAGGTTCTTTTCTAGTCATGTTTTTTTAGGGTTCTAAGTGTTTTTGTGAGTAAATGTCTATTTCCTTCTCTAGAAATGCATACTCACAGCTGAGCAAGCTGTCCCATACCTTTAATCCCAGCACTTGGGAGGCAGAGGCATTCGGATCGCTGTGAGTTCGAGGTCAGCCTGGTCTACAAAGCAAGTCTAGGATAGTCACAGAGAAACTCTGTCTCAAATACACACACACACACACACACACACACACACACACACACACACACACACACGAAAGAAAGAAAGAAAAGAAAAAAAGAAATACACATTCACATACAAAAATTTTGTTACAATTTCATTGAATAAATTTTCTATGCCTTTCATGTGTGCCTGAGATCCTAGCTGCAGATTCTTAGACTTAATCTTTTTTTTGGTGGGGGGGGGGGGACTTCAAGACAGGGTAGAAGCCACTCTGTAGGCCAGGCTGACCTCGAACTCACAGAGATTTTCTTGCCTCTGCCTCTGGAGTGCTGGGATTAAAGGTGCAGGCCAAGATAGCAGTGCACAATGTTTTTTTTTAAAAACTGCAAATTTTATGTATTTCTGTAGTCATTTTTAATTAAGAAAAAGGGAAAGAGTTTGGAAAAACAGAACTGCTCTTTTCCTTTGTCAACTTTTTCCCAGAGGGAAAAAGCCACACACCTGCACCCCTCCTGAGTTAAAATTTCTACCAGGCTGAATCAGGTGTGATAACGGAGGTCTTGGACCATCCTTAGCCTCCACCAGCCACTCACTGGCCATCGCTGTCACCATATAAAATTCATGAACCGGTTACTTTGTTGAACGTGGTTTGGAGGCAGTCTGAGTCACGCTCTTGGGTCATGGCCACACATACTTGACTCCAGAATAAGCTCTAGTCCCTTTGGGGTGAATTTGGTTTTTTTCATCCACACCTTCAGGAAGGAGAGGAAGACGTGACAGTGAGCTTGTTATTTTTCACACAACAAAAATCTCAAACACATTCCATTTTTGTTAAATTAAGAAACTTTAATATAGCAAATACATGAGAACATTTTTAAAACACGTGAGGCTGACTCCAACTCAGTGTAATCTAGCAATTTCTCAGTCACAAATAAAATGGCCACGTTATTTCTCAGTACTTTTCCAGTTACGTCCTTTATATCGCAATTAGGAATTCAAAAAGAATTCCTCTCTCCTTTATGGAATATTACTGCCTCCAATATTACCTTCCAGACAAGGATTCAAAGCCTGGCTAGCTATGAATTCCAGCAGAGCATCCCAAATTGTTCCTTTTTAATTCTCTAGTAATATTAAAGGCATATACTTTGTAATTGTTGAGGTTCCTTTAAAAAAAATCTACCGCGCATAAACACAGAAACAAAAATCACTTTTACACCCTGGGATCGGTGGAGGGCAGTTAATGAGCACAAAGAACGAGACAGTAAGCAGCCGGCATGGTACTAAGGTGACGTCCTCCCAGCTAACACTGCAGCAAGCCGCCTTAAAGGCAGCATGACTCTGCACAATGGCAGCCCGGCACATTTTCCAGGGAGGGCCGTTTGCAACGAACGGAAGCGGCCAAACCGGGGAAACGCAGAGCTAAACAAAGTCGTTACTGCCGGCTGGACGGGTGCTCGGGCCAGGCAACACACACGGTGTGGACTCAGCCCCGGCTAAGTCACCGTCGCGTCGCCGCACGGCCCCCCTCCCGTCGGACGACACGCGGGGCTTGACGCACGTCCCTTAGCTAGCGGCTGCCTCCATTTTGTCCCGGGTCTCCTCCACGCGAGCTATTTTTAACCTCCCAAATCTGAGGGTGGGGGAGGGCGGGCCCGGCGCTGGGAGGCCGGGGACGGACTGAGGCTGGGGACGCAGGAGGCGGCCAAGGTCACCACAGCCAGGACAAAGGACACGTAGGGGACGAGACCCGCGGAAACTGCGCCAAGCGACTTCCGGCAGCGCGTGGGCCGCCAACCCGGGCTCCCGCCCTCTCGGAGGACAAAGCGGCCGAGGACGCGCGGCCCCGGCTCCGCCCTCGGCGCGCGCCCAGCCCGGGGACGCGCACAACGGTTGGAAATGGCGGTTGAGAGGGAGGAGGGGCTGAGGGAGGCCACGTTTCTCGGGGCTCCCAGTCTCGGGCCGCGCTGCCTGCGAGGCCGGACGGAGCCGGCGGTGCTTCCCTAGGTTGCCTCCTCTCGCGCCCCATTCCCGATGGCCAGTTGCGAGGTTGGGAAAACAACGTGGCCGGGTCCACGGAACAAAGGAGGGGGCCACGGCGGGCTTCTGCGCAGCTAAAGGAACGCTCCCTAAGATGGCCGCCGCCGCCGCCGCCGCCGCGCGGGAGGGTGGGCGGAGCCAGTGCGGCTTCCGTCGCAGGCGTGGGCGGGGCTGACGACTGGCACCCATGGCTGCCGCGCCGGAGCCCCGGGAGCCGGAGAAAAAGGTATGCTCGCAATGGGGCGCGCGGGGGGAGGGCGCGCGGCTTCCTAGCTCTATGCCCATAGCCATGAGGTATCCCATCGGTCTAGTCCTCATATCCTGGATGTGTCCAAATTCCCAGTTGACTCAAACTGGCGAAGAGCAGACCCGCAAGATCAGAATGAAAACGGCGGCTTATTCCTGACTAGTACTGCGCTGTGCTTCGGCAGGAAGGGCCAACAGGCTCCCGAAGGCTGGGCCTTGTGGCGCGTGCCAGTAATCTCAGGCGTGAGGCTGAGGCTGGGGCAACTAGTTCTGCGCCAACTAGTATGTCAGTCTCCTCGCATAGCACCTGGAGCGTCCACTCCCAGGTTAGATCCACTAATAGCTCTGTCCCAGCACCTGTGAGGCACAGGCAGGTGTAGCTGAGTTCAATGCCCGACTGGTCTACAGAGTTTTGTACATCTAGGTCTGTTACATGGAGAAACCCTCTTGAAGAGTTCTGCACATTTAGGGCTCTAGTATCAGAACGGACAGAGTTTAAGTCGAATTTTATTCCAGCTGGGAGGAGAAAACTGTTAGGCCGTGACCAGCTAAATTTGGTAATAGCTTTAACCCCGGCACTCTGGGAGGCAGAAGCAGGCGGATCTCTGAGTTTGAGTTAAAGACTCAAGGCTACAGAAAAACTCAAAGCTACAGGCAGATATGCCCAAAGTAGAATCTGTTCATGGCAGAGAATATACGGCTTTGGCAGCAATGGTTTAGGAGTGCATATTATTCTAAGCAGAAAGATGCATTTTTATGAATACGGAGCTAATAAAGGTGTAGTGGTTTTTGTTTCAAGCTATTGCTCAAACAACTGCATGTGTATTTCTAAGATATGTAGACTCAGGTTCTAGTCCGGGTTGGCAGCTGGGCGGTGGTGCAGCACACCTTCAATCCCAGCACTTGGGAGGTGAAGACAGCCTAGTCTATAAAGCTAGTTCGGGACAGCCAAGATGACAGAGAAAACCTGGTCTGAAGCACACCTTTAACACAAGCGCTTAGGAAGCAAAAACCCGTGTTTTGGAAAAACACTAGGATTTGGACGTGAATTACTTTATCGACTTAAAAAATAAGTGAATAAGCAGATGACTACAATTAAGTCTCAAACATGGAGTCGCTTAAATGGCCCTTAACTGGAAAAAGCGAGCAAAGGGGTAAAAAGGCACTTTAATTTTTAAAGAATGCGGCCAGAAGCCCAGCGGCGGTAGCACACTACTTTAAGGTGTCCACGTCTGTCAAATGAGGAAGAAGCTTTAAGTTTACCTAGTAGGCTCTAAAGGTCCATCCTTGTCTTGTAGAACAGGGTAGACGTTTTTCCAAAATGAAGGTCTGTATTTTCTTTGTAGGTTTTACAAGTGTCCCTGAAACTGGTGTCACAGAACCACTGAACAACCTGAGCCTTCTACAAGAGCAGATATTTGTTTTATCTGAACTTGTGTCCCATCTCCTGCCATTAAGAACCCAAATTAAAAAGGTCTGAATTGGGCAAGAATGTAGAGGTGCCTCTAGCATCCTGTTTTGTGGCGGAAGCTCAGTGTCTATTTTATCATGCCCTGTATACAAATATGTAGTACCACTGCACCAACCAACCCATCATGTCCATATGCAGCAAGTCATTTCAGGGCAGGTGTCAGTTCCTGCAGCTTAGGACTTATTTTATATGATGTTGAACAAAACAGTTCCCAAATCCATAGGGGTGTGTGATACAAATAAAAACACAAGTCATCTGGATAAAGACATTTTACTTTAATAAGAAACAGATCCTTGGGCCAAAGAAAGAAGAGGTGCAGTTCTACCCATCTCTAAAGGAGCTGACTTGCCTTTTGCCCCAATCCCCACCCTGTATAGGATGCATCTCTTCTGCAATCATTGCAGGAAACATTTAAGTTGCTGGGATCCAACACAGGGTGACTAAGTCTTGCTTTTTCATCCTGGAGCTCAGACTGGCCTCCAATTCACAGCAATCTTCTTGAGGCACTTTTCCTGATTGCTGGGATCACAATCACAAACTACCAGACTTATATTAACATAGTCTGCTTTGTCCCCATCCCAGAGCCAATGTTAAGTGACAGGTGTCCTTGTAAGACTACAAAAAGATATTTGGTCATTTTAAACTAGAGGTCATTTACAAGAGCAATTCTTTGAATTATTTCACCCAGAGCAAACTTTAAGTAGTAGATATTTAAATGTCATAATTTTGAGTCCCAAAAATCAGAATTATAACACACTTTTAGTGTTTAAACATCAAGTCAGCTGTCTAGCAAATAGCAATGCTTATAGTACTATTTTAAAATTTTTGTCATCTTCAACTGTTTTGTTGTTTCTTCATTTTATCCTAGCCCTTTAAGCTCCTAGGAATTTTAGATGTTGAGAATACCCCATGTGCACGAGAATCTGTACTGTATGGTTCATTGGGGTTTTTTGCGGCTGGACTTGGACATTTCTTGGCAACCAGTGAGTACTTTTTTACATATTAGAACACTTCTATTGTGAAGCATTTTCTGCACAGACCATAATTATGCTGACCATGTTTTTGACAGGTAGAATTAAAAGATCATGTGATGTTGGAGTAGGAGGATTTATCCTGGTGACTTTAGGATGCTGGTATGTTTGCTGGGGGGCAAAGTGAAGCTAAGGAACAGTATTCTGAGGTTTCCAATAAAACAGCCATCTTCCTTATTGATGGGTGGAATGGTGTGCACTCAACTTGAAACAGGGTCTCTTGAAACAGGGTCTCTCTTCATGGACTAGGGTGGCCTCTGCCTCCTCAGTGTTGAAATTAATGATATAAGCCACCAGTTGTTTTTGATGGAAATCTGTCCTGACTCTGGCAAGGCATAAGTGTATCATCCATCCATTGAATATTTTAACAGATTAATGGATTAAAATATGAAGTTGATTGAGTCCAATTCAAGAGATTCCTACAATATTAATGTTCTATAGCATGCTTAGTTTGTATTTCATGTAGTTTGTATAACATGCTTAGTTTGTACTTCATGTAGTTATTAAAAATAGACCTTTAAAACTTAGTTCAGGGTAGCCATAAGCATTTTGAAATTCTGTAACTAAAATCTTTTTATTCATGGAAACTAGCAATTTATTCATATTCTTTCTTATAAGGTTCCATTGTAGGTATAATTTTGCTAAGCAAAGAATCCAGGAAAGAATTGCCAGAGAAGGAATTAAAAATAAGATTTTATATGAAAGCACCCACCTTGATCCTGAAAGAAAAATCAAGAACAGCAGCAACTGAACCTCTAACTTCACCTTGGGAATCAACTGCAAATGTATACATTATACAATAAAAAAGCTCTCAAAGTGTTTGTGAACTGCATTCGTCACTTAACACAAAAACCTTTTCTGTCCTTTAATATCACTATAGTTCATGGAAATGCCATGAGGGGAGTATAAAACCTTCCACAGTATTCTGGCTTAATCATCTATGGATGCAATAAAAGCCGTTAAACTGAAGGATAAATTACATCTGAATAAGGATGTATCCATTATTGGTCCTAGGCTGTCAAGATGAACCAAAGGGAGAAGGCCGGAAACTATTTTGTTCTCCATCAATCCTTCACTGTAACATGCTTTTCCTTTTGATCACCATGAAGGACAGGGTACAGGGACCTGGTAACTCAGTTTTCAGCCAGTAGCAACCATCAGATTTAGCATTGATAAAAATGAATTTTGCAGTATTTGTCAGCCTAACATGCTGAGGGCCCTGTACTTACGTACTGACAATGCGTTGATCTGAGTTCTAACTGCAGTTATATCTTACCGTGACAGAAACCTCTTGACTGGTAACATCTTCACTACTTACCAAGTTCATTTTCGCAGCAGTGCAACTGAATGAATAAAGAGAGTCAACAAAGCATTTAGTTTCCTTGACTTGTCTGGAACACACCACTATATGACCGCTAATTTCTTTAATCTTGTCCAGTTTCACTGAAACCCAGGCCACCTCAGTACCCAGGTGTTGGTATTATGGTGTGAACTATGCCCTGCTTAAATTTATCCCATCCAATGTGACAGCTGAGCCTCCTGCATACCAGAATCTTTATACTCGACAGAAATCTTTGCAAATTTCCCATTTTCTTTAGGAACTTCTGGGTGTCTGTCTCTAATAGGTGACACTTTCACTGGTTATTGCCTATGTGCTGAGCACAAAACCTAGGTTTCCCCAAAGGTCAGGCACAGCAATTGAACCCCACTGCTATGTTATTCACTAGGTAAACTCTTCCCAAATCGAACACTTAAAACTTTATTAAACTCAACCTACCTTCTATACGCCCTCCATGTATACTGCTTCCTTCATTGTTCCGATAATCCCGAAATGTCATACTACGTGATAGCAGTGGGTACCAGCTAAATAGCTGATTAAAATAGAATTGTAGTGTTAGTAGTTTTGAAGTTTTAGGGTAGGTTATCTACCATTCCTTCCCCCCCACCCTTCCCTCAAACCCCTCCCTCTGATTATTTTTCCATTTCACTAAAAAGGACCTCAAGGAAATTTAATAACAGCTTTTTTTCCTGGACTTGTGACTTGACTGAATTTGGCAACAATAAATCTCAACTATGCTAAAACCAGTATTTGATTTGCAAGCATCCTTTTAGTCTACGTACCTCTAACTCCATCGGTGGTTTCCCTTTGCTTCGATTATATAATGCGGAGGTCTATATAATAAATTCAGGATTCCTGTTTATGCACTTTTCAGCAAAGAGCTAAGGATCAAATAGAGTTTGAATCCTTCTATTCCTAGATAGAAATCTGACAGGTGTCAAAGCACCCCTTTAAAAGTCATGTTACATATACACTATTCTTTGGGTACGCAGACCATAGTAAGTAGGAAAAACTAAACAATATAATTCTGACTTGTAACAGTCTTCTAAAATCAATTTTGAAGCAGCTTAATGGTCTAGTAATTTTCTCAGGTCACTGTAATAGCCAGTATTCACTATTACCACCCAAATACTGGTACTGTATACAACTTAACATTAAGTTCAATTTTTATATATGGTTAAGTATTTGAGAGAACAAAGCTGTTGTAGCAAGGAAAAATTAGCAAGATACAGCTTAAAGTTTTAGTATAAGCACTACCAGATAAACTGTGTTTCCACTTCAGGTAGAGTTGAACAGTATATATTCATCCTTCCAGTCTCTAATGAAGACAGTAAGATCTTAAGAGTACCATCTGTTAAACATTTCTGTTCACTTTTAAAAAGTGTAGATCACTGTAACCTTTAAGTACTGTCTTTAAACCACCTGTTTTTGACACACCACTGGAGGCCAGACATATCTATATTTACTTTATATAAGGGATGTCCCCAAGGAAATGCTTTTATATCATGAAATTATGTGAAAATTTTAGTTTTTCTCAATGTATAATCCTCATAAACTTTTTTTTAGCTGACTCATTGAAAGCCACTAGGTTGCCTTTTGAGGGTACAGCCATTTTTACTGCACAAACCCAAATAACTTATGAAAACTGAAAAGTTTTTTCTCATTGACCTCACCTAGACATTATTCTAGCTTGTTTTACAATAGTAAATGCCCCAGGGAATGGTGCGCCCAAAGCTCAAGCCAAGTTTTTCATTAACTTCAGCATCTTTTAAATTTCAGTTTATTTTGTATCTAATTTTGGACTCCCAAGAATATTCACTTTATTACTCAGAAAAGACCACACAGCCTACTTCCCAGATTTCTTAAAGCTGGTCACTATAAAATCTGGTAAAAATGAAGGAAAAGTACCCTAAAGGTCAGTCTTGCAATAAACAGGCCTCTGAGGATATTAAGTATCTTAAAAACTTAAGACTTGGGTAAAGTCTTCACATGTATTCCTGTAAGCCTATACAAAGATTGACAACTACCAGACATCTCACTTGATATACAAGATATACAAAGGGAAAGTTAGGAAAGCTGTAAGGTGACTGTGTCCTGTCCATTTGGTTGTCAATAGCTTTGTCTGAGGTGATCCTGGAAACCTAGCATAACTGGTAAACATACAAGCAGCAATTAATTTGAATACCTATTAGAATCACTGGAACACACTTAGTTGGGCCCCTTTTACTCTTCACACAGCACATTCACATGGACAGACTAAGAAAAAGGAGATGAAATTTAAATCAACACATTGCTTTTATTACTAAGCTACAAGAAAATGAAGTATGCTGGAAATCTTGGATTCTTGTTTTTTGTCCAGGATTTCCCCATGTCAGCTAGCTACTTAGTTGACAAGCTGTAACCATTTTATCTAGGTATGTTTTTAATACTTGAATTCACACCAAACTTTTATCTGTGTCTTCATATTTTTGTCCAATATTAACCTTTTATGTTAAGTGTAGGGTTTTAATTGGATAAGCTCTCTCTATAGCATGGGCCAAACAAAAGCAGAGCAGATTAACAAAGACCAACAGTAGCTCAACTGTCAGCCCTGACTCAAACCCAATCCACACATTAACTTAAGTTGAACACAGCATTATGCCACTGCCACACAAGGTGTTCAGTTGTCCGAAGAAAGGCCCAGAACCTCCTCGAGGATATTTTCACAGAATACACAGTACCCTAAAATGTCATTAATAACATCAAACAGTAAGCTCCCCATATGCAGATTTAGCTCTTTTTAAAAGCAGTCACCTACTTCCTTCTCTTGCTACAAGTATATACTAAATTTTGTCATAAAGACAGAACTCTTTCCCAAGCTTGTATTTAAGCAGGTAGACAAACTACGGTCCCAGTAACATATTACTGGCCCATCACTTATCTTTAACACCTATATCTAGCCTACCAGCACTGGGTTTGTAATGACTAATTTTAAGGTGTCTCGTTTTCTAAGTAATTATAGTTTAACCTTGATTCTACCTTACAAATAAAGTGAAATTCTAGGGCATTTCAACATTCAATCACCTATACTTTTATTTAATGGGGAAAGATGAAAATGTATAAATACACCAATCCTACCACCTAAGTTCATACTTTCTATCTGCTATATGGCGTGAGACCCACGTATTTACAAATAAACTAGTATACACTTAGTGAAATATTTAAAGATCCTTGGTTCTAACCATTCTTCTATAACACTGCATTTTCCTTCAACCCACACTTTAGCTCACTTCCAAATTTCCAAGGGCTTTGGGGAAAAAAAGGTTAGTGACAAAGATTGAGAAAGTTCTTTGAATGTTTGTCTCATAAAAAAATATATATATACCTCTATCAAGTACTAGTACTGCACAAGTTCAAAACAAAACAAAACAAAAAGCCAAACCAACCAAAAAAAAGGGGGGGGGGACTAAAACTCAAAATTGTTAAGTTGCTAGGGTTTCTTCTTGTCCTCATATTAGTTGAGCAATCACTTTTATCTACCTCTCTGCCCAAATGACAAACTAAAAATCATACAAGGAAAAGGCTCCCCAGGTGAGCAACTGAGTGTTTCGGACAAGCCACAAAGCTAATTACACTCCAAGAATACTCCTTTCAAGTAACCTTGGCCTAACTACACCCTCAATGCATAACCATCTTGACCATTAACAAATTGACACTATTACTAAAAATACGTTACAACTCAAGAGTTTAACAAACTTCATTGCCAATACCCATGCACCAGAATGGTTAATATAGAAAAAATTAGCCTCAAACATCTTATGATGTTTACTCCAAAATAGCTTTAGGTATTGTTGCTCATCTTTCTAGGGAAAACTGAATGAATACTAGAGTGTAATTGTCTGCTACAAATTTTGTTCACTTTTAATAAAAATATATTACATTTATATAAAAAGGGAGTTACGGGTTTTAAGATTCTACATTTTTTAAAAATTCAAATATATTCATACCGATGTGCATACTACTAGGCTTTTACATCCAAGTGCATATTACTACCTAAAAAGCTATTAAAATATTTTTGTGCAGTGTAGTCTAGAATTGTAATTAATGAGCAAACTTATAGAAAAGTAAAACAGGAAATCTTATGTACAAAACAATCTAACCACAAATGTTAAAAATACTGGTTGTTTCCTAGAATAAATCTAAGAAAATTGCTTTTGAGCTAGTCCTAAATTTTCTTAGGTCACAGCCAAGGCCACCAACAAGTAGGACTCTACCAGAAACTTCAGAGACTATTAATTTGTTCTCTTGTACACTTTGACATTTTTTCCTTTGGCATTAACCTACACTACTTTCCAATTCTACTGTTGACCAGCTCTCTGTTGCCTTCAAAGCATCAGCAGCCCTCTGCCCCAGCTTTTGGCTCAGCTGGCACTGGATTACATTAACTATTTCTACAAAAAGAGTGCTTTTTTGGGGGGTGGGGTGTGGAGTGTCTCAATATGTAATGCGTATCCCAGGTTGGCTTCCAGCCTTTAATTTTTCTGCCTCTCTGTAGACTGCAGTACAGGCCTGTGCTACCATGCCCAGCTTGATTGAAAGCGTGTCTTGAACCAACACAGCAATCTTAAGTTCTCTCTGGCAAACATTTGTCTCAAACCAATGTGTTTTGTTCAGTTTGCTTACTACTGGGCATGATTAAGTCAATTTTTTCCTTCAGGTATGTTTCTGTCAGTATTTGGGATTAAAAAAAACTAACCTTAAGACATTTCCTCTATAAAGAAAATTTATATGCATAGATGTAACTAGTGATCTTTTAGTCTAGAGATCACTCCCAGAAAGCATTTTCTCTTTCCCTTTCCTCTAATTTTTGGGGCAATGCATACATCATGTCCTAGTTTGTTACTTGACCCTTTTCTGTTGTACTGAGTCCCAGCACTAGGCCTATACAAGACTTTTGAAAGGCACGGGTTAAAACATTAGGATCAACACTGATCCGAATTAAAATGTGAATTGTTCCCCGGGTTAGGAATATATACCCTAATAATATATACACAGCAGTTACTCACACCAATGGTTGCTAACACTAAGTTAACCACTAAGCCAAAAGCCCAAGAAGATACTATCCTTGGTAGTGTTGGTTCTATGGCAATGTTTGAAAGCTAGAACTTGTAGCAATTTCTAGAGTATATGTAGTATAAAAATCTGACTTAAAATACCTAAAACAAAAACTATAGCAATCGGTATTACAAGAAACCTGAACTTACCAGAAACAGGTTAAGAACAGACACACTAAATTCTGATTTTAGTTCTACAGTTTGACTCATGATTCCTCACCTCACACAGTGAGGCTCCTTTTAGAAGATTTAAGTGTTCTGTGCAAACCCAATAAAATTACAATTAGGGGATCTAATGTTATCACATAGCTAGTTAAGTTAGCAGCACTGTGTAGTAGTGAAATCAATGACTGGCTTGCTTGTATGATGGCTTCTAAAAGCATCTGTTCCCAAAGTTTCGTGTATCATATGTCTATCAGGTGAGGACAGCCATTTACATTTGTAACATGATCAACTGAACATTAACTTCTCCCAGCCAGTACCTTTGCCCCTCATAAATGTTAAAAGCCGTCTTGGGGGGGGAGGGGAAGGGAAGAATTCAACTTTATATTATAAAAATCAATGTCACTATACATTTAAGTTTTTAAAACCTAAATGTTGCAAAGTAACAGAGTAAAAGAATAAGCTGTCCAGAAAGCACACACTTAACGTTTCTCCTCTTAGGAGATGTACTATAGAGGGATTTAGACCTTGATGGCGAGAATCCCAAACAAGAGTAAAATGAATTCTTTTTATTGCAAACAAACGTCTAAATTAATTTCTCCACCCACTTTCTTTAGAAAGAAAAAGGAATCAGCAGGCTAAGGAGATACCCATTCAAGAACTGACATGATTAAAAATTAAGATATAAATGGGTGACTCACAAGTTCATTAGCTTACAAAGATGGTGGAGTTAACTACTACAAGCACACTAGTTATACAGTATTTTGTGGGAGAAGGGCATACAGACATAGCTAACTTCATATAGATCCCATTAGACAACTGGATTTACAACAAGTTTTTTTAATAAGAAATGGGCAAAGCCAGCTTTCTTTTCAGAATCAAAATGCAGAACAAATGGAAAAGTTTATGGTATTTAACCTTCACAAGTTTGAGCCTCCACATATAATGCAACCAAGTTTACATTTTTAACAGCCCTTCTACATACACTCCATCTTCTCAATCTTGGTTCCAAATTTATCTTCATTCCCAATTATGCCAATTTCATTGTTAATAACAGAAAATAATAGTAGTAACAATTGTAGCCTTCCCGGGTTTTGCCATATTCCTCCACTAGTACCCAGCGGTGCAGAGAGGATGGAGTGTATTATGAGCAGTACAGAATCTTACGTAATTCATGAGGGCCACTTAGTCCTTCCATGAATCTGGTTGCTAACATTGCTATTTTATTGTGACAATGACTCCCGACTGTTATTCTCTGTGAGAAATGGGGGAGTAAATGCTTAATAAAAGACACCAGGTACAAAGCAACATTTTACTTTTGTTGTGATAAAAAAAAAAGTCACATTTTACAGATAAAATGTAGAACCCTGAAATACTGACACATTCTCTTATCGTGCACAATGCTGAGGTTCTCTTACGATTCACTTTAAAACTGCAATTAAAAATGTACAAAAAAGAAAAGAAAAGAAAAATCAACCCACAAAGCTTCTAAAAAAGGAACCCGCAGGCACTTCCTCTTGTGGAATGTTTAAAAAGTTAGCCTACTAAAGAAAACAGTCGACTTCTTGTGAAGGTTTTGGAGAAATATGTATCAGTTCGTTTTATTTGGGTATTCAATAATATCCTTGGTGATAATGCTGACTCCATGGCTTCTGACCCCAGAATTGCTGTAAGAGAAAATTTTGTTTTTAAAGAAAAAAACATCAATAAGCCACTCAAATTGTTTTTAGGAAATGACATTGATCTAATTGAGAGTAATTGCTGGAAATAAATTTATACTTATCACACTTAACTTCTAATCAGACCAGAAATTTTAATTTACCAATTACCCGTATTATTTTACCAATACACATTACAAAAGAAAACAGGAGACTTGGGTTAGTTTATGTAATTAAAACTATTGAAAAGGACCATGTAAAACAACCATTATGTAGTATTATTACTTTAAACTGTTAAAATCCAGTCTAACCATGGTTACAATTTATAACACAGTTAACAATAAACACCTTGTCCTCTTAATGTATATATGGAAATACTTCAATCCCCAGATAAGGACTTCCACCTGAATCTTAAACATAAACACTATAATGTATGTAATCATTTAAGAAACTACTTACACCCTGCTGCCACTGGTTGTAGCCCTGAGATTGATTTTTGTAGCCACGATTGTTTCCTCGTCCTCTGAAGTTCTATGAAAAGAAAAAAGAAAAAAGAAATCTGTAAATAAAGAGCTCTGAAGCAACAGATTTTAGGGAGGGGCATGCAGAAACCCTTGTACCCCATACCCCAAGCTCACTGATAGTAAGTTAGTGCGCCTGAAAAGCAAAGTTCAATAAACTAAATCATTTCATAACTATGGAACACCACCAATGAGACACCCAATCATCCATCTATAACTTTCTAGGCCAAATTATAGTCAATACCTGGTTATAGTTCCCTCTGTTGGGCATTCCACCTCTGTTATAATTCCCTCTGTTCGAGTAACCACCTCTGCCAGGAAACACAGGACCACGAGGATATGGATAGCCGATTCCACCGCTTCCACCACCGCCACCTCTCTGTGGCATGTTGCCTCTCCTGTTATATCCGCCACGGTTCCCAGGAGCTAAATACAAACAGAGTTTGGTTTAGTCCTGTCACATAGAGGTCAGAGTTCATAGATAAGTCTGAACATTACTGAAAAATAATCAATGCCATTGTAACTTCTGGTATACCTAGCATGAGTTTTTTAAAAGTATGTAGTAAAGTATGCCATGTTTACATGGCAGCATAAAATTATCTAAGAAGCCAACTTCCTATTTAAGTAAACTTTAAAAAAAATTGTCTTAAAAAAAAAAAAGAAAGAAAAAAAGACAAAAACCTTAATCTCTCAGCTCAGTTTCAAGTAACACATAACATTCAAAATAACTTGCCTCCTCCTCTAAAATTGCCACCTCGCATGTTGAATCCTCCACGTCCTCTGTGGCCACCACCTCTGTTGAACTGGTTCTTGCCGCTCTTGTTTTTATTGCTCTTCTTTGAGCCAGTGTTTTGCTTCTTTTCTGGCGGAAGTGCCTTTTTGCTTTCTTCTTTGTATTGCTCCAAAAGCTTTTGGGCTTCTTCCTTCTGAAGCTCAACATAGGTTATTTCATCAAAGCATTCAGCTACCTCTGGCAGGGTGAAGTTTCCTTCAGGGAATAAAGAAAAATTAAACTTATATACTAATTCTATTTTTAAAAAATTATATATACAATGTCTCCCCTAAGTGTGCCTGCATGCCAAAAGAGGGCACCAGATCTCAGTATACATGGTTGTGAGCCATGTGGTTGCTGGGAATTGAACTCAGGATCTTTGGAAGAACAGCCAGTGCTCTTATTGTCTGAGCCATCTCTCCAGCCCCAAATTCTACAATTTTAAATTAATTAATTCATTAATTTTCCCCCCAAGTAGCCTTGGCTGTTTTGGAACTATGTAAACCAAGCTGGCTTTGAACTCAAAATCCACCTGCCCCTGTCTCCTGATCCTGAGATTAAAGGCATCCACCACATACCGCAAGGCTTGAATGTCTTTTTAATTCTTTCAATTAGTATCTGGCCATGGCTTAGTGCCATTCTTTGTTTTGGTTTGTCAAGACAGGGTTTCTGTGTAGCCTTACCTGTCCTGAACTCACTTTGTAGACCAGACTGGCCTCAAACTCAGTGACCCACCTGCCTCTGCCTCAAGTGCTGGGATTACAGGCAGGCGCCATCCTGCCCAGCTTTAGGGACATTCCTTGTAAAATAACCAAAGATTAGTAGTATCCCTACAAGTCCTGGTAAATCACTGTACCCTGACAAGCATGGTAGTTTATGCCTTTAATCCCAGCACTCAAGGATAGTCAGGCTGATCACTGTGAGTCCAGGACAGCCAAGGCTAGAGATATCCTGTCTAGTAAAACAAAACAAAACAAACAAAACCCAAAAACCCACACTGTAATTCTAGGCATAAATTATAAAAACAAACTTAAGACAGTTTAAGAAAAAGTAAGGTGCCATGCCTTTCATCTTAAGGACAGCATGTTCTGGAAGGTCTTTCCCTTCTACTTCTGCTTTCTTCTGTGTCCTCTGCTTATAGTCTTCATCTTTTGGGCAAACTACAACAGCTTTCCGCTGGAAGCCTGCAAACAGGCACATTTTTCTCCTCTGGGCAGCTGCAGACACATTTGTCTTGAGGGGAAAGAGTCAAAAACATTAATCTTCTACATGTTTATCAATTTATCAGGTAACATTTTTTAACTTCAAAGCTACTGCTTACCTGATCCAAAATAAAATTTCGCTTTTTGCGGGCAGCAATCTCGATAAACTTTCCAAGACACTGTGGAGCTCTCTGCAACAGTGTATTCAGCTTTCCAGTATCCGCCATCTGCTTCTTAAAACCAGCAACCTACCAAAAGGTTTTTCTTTTAATTTGTGTAATTTCTTATATACATTTAGTAAAAGCTTGGGACTACAGGGACTAGGTAACATACTCAATTGTATCCTTTAACAGTTATAAAAAAAAAAAAGAGCTCTTTTGATCTTGGTCTTTACATTGCTATGGATTAATTTCTGAAAAAGCAGGCACTGGAAGATAGCTTATTACAGATAAGATTACTTTATATAACCCATTTTGTTTTAGCCAAACCCCTATTCACTAAGATAGGACACACAAGCCAAGGTTAACCTAGGATGCCTTCTGACTCCATTTATTTGTTATAGTGAAAATTAAGGCCAAGACATAGCATATGCTAGACAAGTTACCTCCCTCTGAATTATTATCAGTATTTCAGGGTTCCACATTTTATCTGTAAAATGTGACATTTTATAGTTTCATTCCTTTTCTTACCATCATTTTATCCATAATGGTATTTGTTCCAAGAATGTTATACTTCCCAGGGTTTTCAGCTGCATGCTTAGTAACCCAGGTAGTTTTCCCAGCTCCTGGCAAGCCAATCATCATTACAACCTACATTGAAAAAAAGAAAACGCTGTTTTACTACTTTATCATCTAGTTATTAACAATAATTTACCCACCATTTAGCTTTGCTCAACATTACAGTCATAAATCTACAAATTCCCCACTAAAAACAAACTTACTTCACAATCCTTCTTCTCTTCAGGTCCCTTTGGTCCTCTAACTCGGTCCTCTAAGGGGACATTTTGGATAAAAGTAGAGTCTTCGGGTATTGGAAAGTATGGCTTTTCCTTCTGACCAAAATTAAATTCAACTGCACAGTTGTGGCAGAGAACATGTGGGAACAGTGGCCGGTCGGCAAGGACTTCCTTACTGATCTTGAAGGCAACACCAAGATCTTGTCCATTCTTTGCATAGGAGAGTTCAACTTCATCCGTTTCAAAGTTCTGTTGAATGGAATTTAAAAAAATTTTAAGGCCCCTCAACTCAAGACATAGAAGTTTACACATTAAGATTAATTGCTAAGAACCAATGGTTATAAACAAAGCACAAGAATCAGGCATCAGCAAATAGGTTTTTCAGGCCAATCTTGTTTGACAAAATGTGTTTGTGATTTAAGAGTCTTCTATTTTCCCAGTTTCTACTGCTCGTGTGTGGCCAGAGTTCAGATGTCTTTCCTTCTGTCACACTGGCTGATTCCCCCTCCCACCTGCTGCATTATCACACTACTTTACACGGGTGTTAAGTATCCAAACTCAGGTCCTCACACTTACACAGCAGAGACTAAAATCTGTGAGCCTCCTTTCCCAAGCCCCTATCCAACTAGCTGCATATATTTAGTCACTAGTAAGAACTTCTTTTAAGCTGGGCATTGGTGGCACACCCCTTTAATTCCAGCACTCAGGCAGAGGCAGGAAGATCTGAGTTACAGGCCAGCCAAAGCTACACAGGGAAACCCTGCCTCGATAAGCCAAAAATTCCTCTTATATACACAGCTAGTGACATTAACAGGTTAACAACTTACAGCAAAACATGTAATCACATCATTTTCATCAAACTTCTCTCCATAATCTTCTGTCTCACAGTTGCAGGTTTTTATTCCTTTCAGAGAATATCCATAGGAAAATTCTTCTTCGCCTAAAAGACAAAAACAAAGCATAAAACCAGCATCTAAGCAGCCCAAAGACCCATTCTAACTTATTTAAAATATATGCTGAAAAGAATTACTAGCAAACACATTGCCCAGTCTGACAAACAAGTCTCTCTATACCAAACACCTACATGACTTAAGGGGTCCGCTAGGACATACAATTCAACTGACAATTTACATGTCAAAACAAGTTTATTTTAATCATCCTTTAAACAACAAAAAGGGTTTGTTTGACTTATGTCTATAATCCCAGGCAGGCAGTACAGCCAAGGATACACTGAGAAACAAAAAAACCCACGAAGGGGGAAAGCAAAATAAAACCCATCCTTGTCTGTACATGCTAGCTGTAAAATAGCTACACTAAATGGATAGAGTCCCGTAAAGGCTCACACTGTACTAAGTCTCAGTTAATACTGTAACCAGATCCTAAAGCAGTATGCAAATGTAAACCTTACCAAGCAACATTCCACTTGTGGTTAGTGACCAGCCAATCCGAACTTCATGTATGTCAATATCTTTTGTATATAAATGCCTTACTGGGATCTTCTCCGTTACCTAAAAATCAAGTTAATTACATGATTAAGTATTAAAACACAGTCTCTTGCACTCTAGTTTATTTAATCTGGGCTATGGGCCAATTTCTTCCCCGGCTATTAATACAAAGAAAAAACATTCCATCTTTGGCCATACACTTCCCCCATCTTGAAAGATCTAGTAAGTTGATATATAACAAAGATCTTATTTCAGAAGAGTTCCTTTTTACCTACATCATCCATCAATACAAATAGGTTCTCAGGAAGTCACAAAATTCCATTTACCTTCATCTCAAAACAGACTTTGCCCTTTGATACACCATAAGATGCTCTTCCTCCAGCCCAAAGAAAAGCAAAACTCTCCATAGTAAGGGAAGAAGCACTGAGGCGGTCTCTTGATATTTTAAAATGCAGATCACAATTATCTGAAATTATATCAAATACCAAATTATTCTTTTGATATCCAATGTATTCCAGCTATGTTGACAAAATTTAGTAGTTTTTTTCATGTAATTTATTACTGCGGAAAATTGTTTTCATACCATGCTCTTGATCCTATTCTCATTTTAAGCCCCACCCCCACCAAGACAGTTTTAACTGATTATATACAGTCAACTGCCAATTAATGCCACACTTTGAAGTGTTTTTAAGTACCATAAAATGACTGAGACAACGCAACAGTAATACATACCTGCTCTGCTCTTTACCTTGATTTAGAGGCAAGCAGTAGAGGACAGCAGGATATCAAAGTGAAGCGTGCCAGAACCAGGTAGGATTTACCAGTGACAATAAAAAACGGAAGGGAAGCCACTACCAAATATTTTAAGAAAGCTGCGGATCCTATGCTTTGTAGACTAACACCAGAGTTCTAGAACCTTAACTCATTTCTGAAAGAGTGTAACTAAGCCAGCTTCAAACTCAGAAACCTGGCAGTCTATTAATCTGTTGCCTTTTAGGCTTGTACACCCAACCTGGTAAGGTATCACAAATGGGAATTAACTACTGGCTGGATTACACAAATCCAGTCCTTAACCTAGCTATCTTTGGGTGACTAGAGCTCATTAACACGCAGCTTCTCAGAACTGGCACTCACAACTGATGTTAACTAGAAAGCTGTTGGTTTTTATTGAACTTATCTGCAGTTTGAGATTCTCCAAGCTTTGTTCAAAAATTTCCTGACTGCTGATAGAATTTTGTTTAAAACAAACACTAGCCGACTGATCTGAAAATCTTCAGTAGCACTGTGTTAACCAACCACTCTCTTGAATCATTACTATACTATCTCGTGGTTTCCAAGTATTTTACATCTCAGTAAACACAAAACTTCCAAGTCAGTTTGTTTTCTCTTTCTCTTGCATGACTTAACTGATTTAACTGTAAACCAGCTCAGTAATTTAAAAACCAATTTGTACAAAGAAACTTGAGAGTTCAAGCTTTTAACCCATAAAGTGAACCCTGTAACTACTCAAGCACTTATTGCTATTTTTTTTCTGCTCACATCAAGTTATACATTCTTATTAAATACTAATCTAATTGGCTTCTTTAAAGGATAAAAATGCAAATCTGACAGCTAAAGCCCGTATCATGGCTTGCAATACTTCCTCATACTCAATTGCAACCCAACTGGGTAAAGTAGCATATTTACAGCACTGCCACTGATACCATTCGCTGCTGAAGAAAGCTAGTGGCTCAGATAGCCCACTGCTGCTGCCCCAGGTCTTTGGAAGAAATCAACTTATGTTAAAGCAGCAGCTACTGAACTGGAATTGAGAACAAAAGAGCAGTTATTGAAAGGTAATATTACAATCCTTAGAATAGGGAATATACGTGTGTGCTAATGGGAAACTACTTAGTAAGTATTCGACTAGCCCAAATAGCTCACTTAATATAATTCCATAAAAGGTATCGTCTTACCTATCTAAGGACAAGTTACAGGCAGGGTTTTAAAAAACAAGTTTCTGGTAGCTGAACAAAAATTGATTAGTTTTACATCCCTAAGTACTGAGAAGTTCCATGTCATAAAAATATTACCAATTAGTAGAGCTTATAAAAAATATCAATACAACTGAAGTGGTACTAAATATTGAACTACTGTAGCCTGAACATAAGCTTATTACTTTCCTGCTTTAAAACAAATCTCTTAATGGGCTTTTCTCCACTTTAAGATGAACACATTTTCCTAACACTTAAAACTAAAATTAACACTATACTAGAAAACGAGAAGAGAGCGGGGAAAGTCCGCTTCACTTACAAGTATCAAGACAAACCACTGTGTCATCGAAGTGTTCGTCTTCTTCTTCAACAGGTGGCTGAGGAGACTTGGCTCTGAAAGACAGAATTGTCTCCTGATAAAAACTCTTTCCACCATAAAGAATGGGTGGCAAGTGAAAACTAGGTTAGGGTGCTCTACCTGCTGTACTTGTTTTCTTCAATATACTCAAAATATCCTCGGCCATGATCTTCTCGGGGTCTTTTAACACCTCTCTTTTTATCTCCGCCTTTCTGCTCTGTTTTGCCGTCTCCTATAACACAGAACACCGCCTTACGACACCAGGCCGCTAACTAAATAATGGAGAAAAGCACCTTTTTCTACTCCCATCCCCGAGTTACTGATTTTTCCATACCGGTTCCGTGACTTAACCCATGAAACAAATGCGAATTTAAAAAATTAAAGCCATCAATCTGGAATTGGACTGCAGTGACGCAGTCTAAAGACACTACTAATTCTGCCAGCGTACCGTAACCTTCCAGAAAGCCTTCAAAAAATAAAAATAAAAAAGCGCGACGACGCCCGAGCCCACGTGCGCGGCGCTCAAGCGGGGGGAGGGGTAGCGTGGGCCAACCACCCCTCCCCCACCCGAGCCCGCGTGCCCCGCCGCCGCATTGTACTGGGCTTCCGCCCCACTCCCCGCGCCCGGCGCCTCCCGCCGGAAATGACGTCACACCGAGCCCCTGCGCTCCTTGCACAATACCGCGGCGAAGAGCCGCCAAAGCCCGCCCGCCCCGGGACCTTCGAGCCTTTCCCCTCCCCCACCCAAGACATGTGCCCGAACCGCGCGCACGCAGCGCCCCAGCGGCCGCCGCTCCCGCCCGCCCGCCCCGGCTCCCCCGCCAACCCCCAACGCAGCAGCAGCTGCAGCTCCCCCCGGCGCCCGACATACATAATGGAGGCGCCGCCGGCACGGCAAGCAGAGCCCTCTTGGCGGCCCCGGGCTTCCCCGCCCCCACCTCCCGCGGCGCCCGCCCCTGGAGGCCCCCGCAGGCCCGGGGCACGGTCCCCACGCGGGCCTCCCGCCGCGCGCGCACCCACAACGCAACACTCACCCGCCGCCTTCCGCCTTCTTACCTCCCGCCTGCTGTTGGCCCTGCCTCGCCCCGGGCGGCGCCACCGTCACCGCGAAGAGCGAGGTGGGGCCGCTGCTCTTCCCCGCGGCCTCCTTGCCAGCCCCGCGCTGCTGGGAGGGCTGCTGCGCCGCCGCCGGCGGTTGGGACTGCTCCTCCCCGTGGCCGTTCTCGTCGCCCGCGCCCTCCTCCTCGTCGCCGAGCTCGTCTTCCCCCTCCTGGAAGCCCTGGTCATCCCCGTTCTCATCTTCCGACGCCGCCTCCTCCTCTTCCATCGCGCCAGCGTCAGCCGCCCCCTCCGCTCCGTTCTCCTCGCCCAGATCCATCTGGTCGCCGTCCAGAGCGGCGATGCCCTCCTCCTCCTCCTCATCTTCGGCACCGGCCGCGGCCTCCTGCTCTAGGCCTGCTCCGGAGCGCCCGGCGGCATCGCCACCCAGGTCGAGGCTGCCGTTCCCGGGCTCCATGGCCGGGCGGCCTCCTGCCTCGTTGTCCAGCGCGGCCTGGAGTCGATCCATGAGATCGGCCTTGAGGCCCTTGTCGGAGAGGCGCCGCTTCTTGAGCTCCTCCTTCAGCTCCGACACCTTCAGCTTCTTGACATTAACAGGCGAAGAACTCATGGTGAGGGCCCCGGTTCACCGCTGACTGCTGGCTCCCTCGGCCTGTTGGCGGCGGCTGCTGGTCGGCCCGGGCGGCGGCTGCGGCTGGAGATGGTTGAGTACTGCTGCAGAGCGGATCCGCCTGCTGTCGAACGGCGCCAATTCCTTTCACCGAGTTCGCGAGGCAAGACGCGGAGACTCGCCCGGCGCGAGCGAGCACGCAACGTCCTCTCGCAGGGGCGGCGCCGCGCACGTAATATAGGCGCCCCGCCCCCTGCCGAGGCGCGGCGCGCTAGGGCGCCTGCGCGCGCAAGCTCCGCCCCGCCCCGCCCCCACGGCGCGACCTCCGCGCTGGGCCCCGCCGAGCAAATGGAGGCTCAGGAAAGCCGCCTTTCGGTTAAACCGACCGGCCGCAGTGGCCGCCGGCCTTTCCGGCTTTTCGGTGGCCGCGCTCTTCTGGCGCTCTGCCTCCGTAGCCCGGAGGAGGCTCTCCTCTTCCCGCCGTCAGTCCTCACCTGTCATTTCCCACTCGAGGACAGCCTCCTTTCTTCCATCTTAGGTTTTTTTTTTTTTTTGTCTGTCCCTCAGGCTGTAGGTTTAAAACTTCAAGTCTTCACTGTAGGCGATTGTTATGCAAAGGCGGTTTTCTGTTTGTTTCTTTTCCCTCCATTTGATTGCGGTGTGGTTTTTACAAGTCCTGCTTTGCCAGTCGGACTTTTTAAGCTTTGCAAGGGCGAGGCCAGAGCCTTTCTTTTGTCTCTTCCACAACCAGCGGTGCAAGGCCTGGGAAACAGGCTTGCTTACACTGCTCCGTGCAGCACAGCGTGCTGAGCGGGCCTTGCGCACTACTCCCCGTATTTATTAGTGATTCATGAGGAAGCCTTAGAATTGCATGGAATTTTCCCCAACTCGTACTGTAAAGACAGGCATCTTGCAGGACTTAGTGTGCCCGCTTCAGATCTGGTCCACCAGTTTGGAGGGACACCCAGCTAGAAAACGCATTTTTATTCTCTCCCTGTTTTCTCAGATACATTCTAAGCATATACATGCTGAATATTGCCTGCAAACAAGTAATAATAAAAGGCTGCGATTTAGTTTGTTTATTTGTTTTTTAAACACACTTACCTGTCCTATCCCTTGACAGACTGGCAGAAATAACGAGATAAAACTAAACCCAGAGTGGTGGAGCACTCATTTAACCCCAGCACTTAGGAGGCAGAGGCAGGCAAATCACTTGAGTTCGAGGCTAGCCTGGTCTACAAAGTGAGTCCAGGACAGCCAGGGCTATCTACCACACAGAGAAACCGGGTCTTGGAAAAAAAAAAAGTTAAAACTAGTCAGAGCTGCATAGTAAATTCCACGTATCTTGGGCTTCATTAGGCAGACAAAACAAAACACCAAAAGTATTGCTCACAAAATCCATTATGATCCAAGCATATGTCTATAATTCCAGCATGTGGGAGATGCTGGAAAGATGATCAAGAATTCTGTGTCACCCTGTTGGGTCAAGGTGGTACAAGCCTTTAATCCCAGCACTCGGGAGGCAGAGGCATGCAGATCTCTGAGTTCAAGGCCAGCCTAGTCTACAGAGTCCAGGACAGCCAGGGCTACACAGAGAAACCCTGTCTCAAAAACACAGAAAATTACATCAATAAAATTCAGTGTCATCCTTGGCTACAGAAGGAGTTCAAGGCCAATATGAGCTACCTGAGACCATGTCTCTACAGAAACCAGACCCCAAAATGTTAAGCTATACCTACCATTTGATGCTGTGGTCCTTTCTTCCCGTTCATCTGACTGTTGGAAGTACAGAAATGAAATCTATCCTATTTGGCCAATATAACTTAACTTGTAAATAAAATGATTTGTTCATTTGGTTTTTGAAGGGCTCACTCTATGTAGCCCCAGGCTGGCTGAGATCCTCCTGCCTCTGCCTCCTGTGTACTGTGATTTAAAACATGCACCACAACAACACTGCTGCAATCATTTTTAAAAAGCATTTTTTCTTACTATGGAGTCATGAGTAAACATGAAATATATCTGTGAAAGGAGCTGAGTTGAAATCAATACAGCCTGGTAATTGGTAGTGACTGCCACCAAAATGGCTCCAAAATTTACTTTATCTTCAGAATATAATGATTCTGAAGCTTATAGATAAAGCACAAACTAGGATTTCAACTCTGTTCAGAAATGGAAGATAGAACTACAGGGGGCTTACAGATTTATAAACTGGATTATTAGTCCCTTAATCAGGCAGCATCAAACTTTATTATTAGGCTTCTATGTGCTCTTAGATACTTATATTTATGGCAAAAATAACTAGTTGGATGTTGTGCTGCACACATTTAATCCTACTACTCAAGAGACAGAGGCCAGCAGAGCTCAGTGGGTTTGAAGTCATTCATGGGCAAATAGCTACAAAACCCCACTAAACTCAAAAGGTTTGCTAAGCTAATAATACTAGATTTACTCATAACAGGCATTCTTAGAACATTGTTGGCTGCAGTAACTTTTAGATGCACAGGAGGCGGATCCACAGTTTTATTATCCAAGAGGTTCACAGATTGGTTGCTCTCCATGGGGCAGCAGATTCTCTCAGCCTGTTCACCCTAAGGCCCACGAAGCTGAGCCCTTGACACTCTCACGCCTCCATCCTTTGTGCTGCCCTAGACCAAACTGGAAAGAAAACAATTTCTTGATCAGAGAACCATCATCTCCCTTTTTAAAATAGTTGCCATTCCTTTTGTTTTGTTTTGTTTTTTTGAGACAGGGTCTCTCTGTGTAGGCTTGGCTGTCCTGAACTCACTCTGTAGACCAGGATGGCCTCAAACACACAGCGATCCGCCTGCCTCTGCCTCCCGAGTGCTGGGATTAAAGGCGTGAGCCACCACCACCCCCAGCCCCAGCCTTGCCATTCCATGTTTTATTTTGCCACTTTAAAAAAGTCTAAATGGGCCAGGCGTGGTGGTGCACGCCTTTAATCGCAGCACTTGAGAGGCAGAGGCAGGCGGATCACTGTGAGTTCGAGGCCAGCCTGGTCTACAAAGCGAGTCTAGGACAGCCAAGGCTACACAGAGAAACCCTGTCTCGAAAAACCAAAAAAAAAAAAAAAAAAAAAAAAAAAAGTCTAAATGGTTACATCTTTAATCCCAGCACTGGGGAGGCAAAGGCATGCGGATCTTTGTGAGTTCGAGGCCAGCCTGGCCTACAGAGGAAGTCCAGGACAGGCAGGGCAGCACAGAAAAAATTCGTCTCAAACAAACCAAAATCCAATCATAGGGTGTGGTAGCACAGGCCTTTAATCCCAGCACTTGGGAGGATCTCTGTTGGCTCTGTTTCTTAACAATTAGACTTTATTGTACAACCCAACAATCCTATACAAGAGGGAAAAAGGGTTAAAGGGAAACAAGAGTAAACCTTCCAGTATCAGTTCCATGGGACGGATCCCCAGGTGTCTCTGACCGGCCGCTGGTCTGGCCTGTAAACTGGTCTCCCCCCAAATCCACGTGTGATCCTGCTCCAAAAACTGCAGCTTTCTCTCTCCTCTGTCAGCGTCTCTCTCGGGCCCTGCAATGGCCAGTCTGGGTCAGGATCCCTACCCCCATCGATGTTCGATTAGAAACACCATAACCCTGCTGGTCCACTTTCTGAATTTCGGACCCAGGATGGTTCCATTCAGTCTATCCGTGGTGTTTCCAAGGGGTAAAGCCCGCCAAGATTGCTTTCACCTGGGGCAAAGCTTACAAATCCTTCCCACAGATCTTTCAGCTAGAGGCGAGCCTGGTCTACAAAGCAAGTCCAGGACAGCCAAGACTACACGGAGAAACCCTGTCTGGGGGGTGAGGGCGGGGAGGGAGTCTAAATGATGACTTTATAGTGATTCTTTTTTACTCTATATTATGTGTATGTATTTACACACTCAACATATACACGTTTAAATTGATGTGTATGTGATGTTTATGACATGAGAGAGCGAACCTAGGACCCTGTGCCTTCCCATTAAACTACATCCTAGCCCTATTTTCATTCATATATGTGTATTCAAATACATACATATATATACATATGTATGTGTATATGTGTGTATGTGTATTTAATATATATTATATACATATAATTTCTTGTTTGCTTGCTTTTCAAACAAGTCCACTATGTAATTAATTGTGGTTGGTCAGAAACTAGCTGTGGAGCCCAGGGTGGACTCAAACTTAGAAGGTGGGTGCTGGAAAGATGGCTTGGTGGAGATAGCTTGGCAGTTAAGAGCAATTGCTGCTCTTCCAGAGAACCTAAGTTTAACTCCCAGAACCCACATTGAACAGCTCACAGCTGCTTGTAACTCCAGCTGTAGAGTATCTAAAATCTTCTCCTGGCCTCTACAGGCACTCACAAGCACATAAATATAAATAGCCGGGCATGGCGGTGCACGCCTGTAATCCAGCACTCAGGAGGCAGAGGCAGGCAGATTGCTGGTCTACAAAGTAAGTCTAGGACAGCCAGGGCTACACAGAGAAACCCTGTCTCAAAAAAGACCAAAACAAAAAAACAAAAAACAAACAACAAAAAAAAAACAGAACAAAACAAAGTACTAGAGAAGCCTTCCTACTATAAACACCATCAAGAAGTGTTGTCTGTCATCTACCAAATGACTGGTGTAGAAAATCCTAAGAGATGGCCAACATAAGACTAGAACCAGGTTGGATGCCACACATTTATAGTCCCAGCCCTTGGGAGCTGGAGACATAAGAACCCAAGCTCAAGGCTGCCTCTGATACACAGCGAGTTTCAGCTGGTCTAGGCTAAGAGAGACTACAGACTAGAGTTGACCAATACAAGAGCCACTAGTTGCATATAGCAACTTAAATCTAAATGAATGAAAGTGAATTCAAAATTCACTCTTCAGTCACTCTAAGCATTTTTTCAATATCTTTCATAGCCAGTAACCTTGTACTGTATAATATAGAATACAATATTTCCATCACAGACTTCTTCAGACAGCAGTTAGACCAAGGATCCAGCTATATAGAATCCAGCTGTGACTCAACCCTTGAGTTTAGCCAGAAGGCTGAGCAGCAAGTAGACACGACTCAAATGACAGGCGACATGGAAAACTGGCCCCAGGAATGGGGATGAAAGTGTGTCAGATACGTAGACAAGTACATATACGTCTCTGCAGTTTCCAACTCATTTACCTACGTAACAAATATTTACTGAAAATTTGCTTTGTGTCCAATACCATATACTATGCAGCCAAAACAGATGTGTGCCCCCACAATGCCAGCTTGTAGTTTGGTGAGAGAGACATGCCATGAGACCCAAGAACAACCACACGGGAGCAGGGCATCTTCATGGCTGCATAGTTCCTATGGCGTAGGTTTGTACACACACATCCACACACTCAAAACCAAAAACCAATCAAACCCCACCACACACACACACACACACACACACACACACACACACACACACACCCCTAATGAAGCCAGTTGCATGGCATTCACTAGCAAGCAGTAATGAGCCAAGATCACTTCATATATAGTCATATTTTATTTCCAGACTTCTGCTAGCTGGTTGTTAAGTAAATCCTTCATCAAAAGCTGGGGGGGAAAGGCCTCTGTTGTTGTTCACTGGCTGAGCACGCAGAGTTCATTCTCACGTAAAAGCTGCTTAGGGTTTGGGGTAAAAACCGAACTGCCCTAATCGCCAAGACACCACGTACACTCTGTCCTGTGTAACTCCTTCCTTCTACCACGCTCCATCCAATCACACCAATAACACTCTATATGAGTGACTCCGGGTGCTTTGTCCTATTGATTAATTTGTGATTATTACCTGGTATAATTGGGTACCTGCTGTGTGCCAGCCCCTGGGCCAGGCACTTCGTAGAGAATAGCTCTGAGTTTCATGGCAATCTTGTAAGATGGGAAATATTACAGGAATGGAAACAGAATCAGAGTGTTTTCAATACCGACCCAAGGTTATTATTAAGTGATGAAGCTGAGGATGTTAAGTCAGGTGCTCAAGTTCTCTTTCCTGTATCAGAAAGTTCAACTCAGGGGCTGGGCGTGCAGTGCAGCTGGTAGAGTGCTTTGCCTCCAATGCCTAAAGCCTTAAATTTAATCCCAAACTCACAAATATTGGGTTAACCAGGCACGATGGTAAGCACCTGCAATCCCAGCACTTGGGAGGTAGAGACAAGAGGCAGCAGCAGAAGTTCAAGGCTATCCTTGACTGCAAAGGCCGTTTCAAGACAATCTGGGATCATGAGACCCGCAGGAGAGCAACTGAAAGAGAAAGACCCACCTTAAAAGTAGGCATCACGAGCCAATAGGCTGATGGCCTGGATGAAATAAATCCAGGGGAGAAAAATCGGCTCCTCCTGAACCCCTGAGAATATTGCTGCTGTCATCTGTGACCCCAGCTTCTCCATCCTTTCAGCTGAACTCACAAAAGTGACTCTCTCAGCTTTGGGGTTTTCAGTATTGAACCGGGCTGAATTATGGGATCTCCTTTAGGGCTCCAGCTTTTTTTTTTCTTTTCCATTTACTGCATTTTATGCACATATATATGTGGGCTCACGTGTACCACAGCATATGTGTATGGGCAGAGGAAGACTTGAGGGAGTTGGCTTTCTCCTTTCATGATTCAAGACGCAGGTTGTCAGGCTTGGTAGCAAGTGCCACCTTGCTGGTGCTGGTTCCAGCTACTTGAACTCAGAAACTACTGTAATTTTTTGCCTCCCCAGCATCAAACAGCCATGCCAACCTAATAAATCCTCTTTATAATTATGCATATATATAACATATACACATACATACATAGTACATAATTTTTTAGATTGTCTTTCCCTAGAGAACATTAGCATACCCAGATATTTAACATGAGTGAGAAGTGAAGGCCACAGTGACAGCACAAATAGTTCAGTTAATCATAACCTGGGTTAAGGGGCTATGAAGAAAATTTGCTTAATATCCCACGGGGTTTTTTAAGACTACCTACCCTTAGCAAGCATAAACATCTGGATTAACTTCTGGATGCTGCTGTTGCTATGAGGGTGGTAGGGAATTTTATTGGAGTGGTGCAGCATAGTCTTTTCAAGAGAAGAGGCCATGCAATACCTACTCACTGATCGCAGGACAACGCATTTGCGTTTACCTTGAACAAGACCCTTTCCTCTCCTCACTCGCCAAATGCCAGATTCACATGGACAAAGGTATGAACCACGCATGGACAAAGGCATGAACCACGCATGGACAAAGGCATGAACCACACATGGACAAAGGCATGAACCACACATGGACAAAGGCATGAACCACGCATGGACAAAGGCATGAACCACGCATGGACAAAGGCATGAACCACACATGGACAAAGGCATGAACCACGCATGGACAAAGGCGTCCTTAGCAAGGTGCCATCCCTCGGAATGTCCTTCCAACTCTCCCCAACAACTCTGTGTTTGCTTGATTTTGTTTTTTCAGGTAGAGTCTCTCTTGTAGCCAGGTCAGCCTCACATTTGTGTCGGAATTAGTGTGAGCCACCCTGCTTTGCCCCATAGCTTGACATTACTGAAATTTGGCTCAGCCAAACACATCCAGATTCTCAGTAAGCAAGCATTTTCTGTCGAGCATTTTCTTTCTTTTTTCTTTGGTTTTTCAAAACAGGGTTTTTCTGTGTACACCAGACATCTCTGGATTTCTGTGTAGACTCACAGACATCTGCCTCTCAAGTGCTGAAATTAAAGGTGCGCACCACCTTGCTGGGCCCTTTAGAAAGTTTTCTTGATTAAGGAAGTGGACTGACCCTCCTCACAGAAGTGTGGGCTAGGCGTGGGGATTGAGGGAGGGTCCTGACTTATATAAGGATGCAGCCTCAGCCAGGCATTTGAGCAAGCCAGTAGCAGCAGTATTTTTTCTTGGCCTCTGCCTTAATTCCTCCCTCTAGATTCCTACTGAGAATTTGTGTCTTGACTTCCCTTCATGATGCGCTATACCTGGGACCTGAAATAAACCCTCTCCTCCCCAAGCTGCTTTTGGTCCTGGTGTTTATCATAGCAATAGAAACCCTAACAAAGACACGAGCTGTATTGTCTATCAAATTCTTAGTTAGTATAGATATGAATAGTATCCTATTACGTCACCTTGTGAGCAGCTCTGAGGCTAGGCTTCACAAAGCTTTGCTCCAGAAAGATTCTCCCTGCCAAGACTTCCACTCCACCCTGACTGCATCAGGAACGCCTCCTCTGAGTCTCCACAACCTCTCTAATATCTTTGTTCCATAGTTTTGCAATTACTTGTGTCCACGTCTGTCCCTCTCTCTGGGGGAACTGCTAGCGGGAAGGCTCCCAGACCCCGGATGTGAGGAAGGATGAGCCCATATCTCTCAGATGCCATTCAGCCAATGGCTCCCAGCCTGCACTGCCAGGAAACCTCAGGCAAACCTGCTTCCAGCATCAGGCTTATTTATTGTATTGTTCGGCTTTTAATTCTTTCTTTTAAACGAGGGCCTGTGAGATGATAGCTCACTGAGTAAGAATTCTTGCCCCCACAAGCCCACTGACCTGGAACTTAAATGGTGGAAGGAAAAAAAGCGACTTATGAACTGTCCTCTAATTCCATCCTCCGGCTATGGTGCTCGCATGCCACGCCCCATCCCCTCCAACAACAGCAACAACAACAACAACAACAAAAAAGAAATAAAAAAAATTGCAATTGTGTATATTGTTACTGTAGAATACTACCACATAAGTAAGTACATTGTACACTGAGCCCACCTCCTCTAAACTCCCCCCCTTTCCCTTCTCCCCCCCCCTTACTTATCATTGACATATCCCTTTGTCTTTTAACATATAAAATAACAACCGTTTTGACCCTAACTACTCCAGAATGTTAACAGCCACAAACAGGAAAATTCTAAACTATAACATGGTACTGAAATGAATGTTATTCATCCAATTATCGTCTATTTATCAAACCTAGACTCTGGGAGTGAAAAGAGATGGTAAAGTTGTGTTTACCCATCCTGAAAGTGAGGGCTTTGCCACTTCATTTTGATAGCGTTAGGAAGAAGATAGCAACATTTGCTGTTTAATAAATGACACTTGTGAGGCAGAGGCAGGCGGATCGCTGTGAGTTCGAGGCCAGCCTGGTCTACAAAGTGACTCCAGGACAGCCAAGGCTAACACAGAGAGACCTTGTCTCAAAAAACCAAAAAAAAAAAAAAAAAAAAAAAAGAAAAAGGCACTTGTTTTGGTTAGAGGGCAACTCACAAATCTGCCTGGCTCTGCCTTTTGAATATTGGGGTCAAAGGCATGCTCAAGTGAGCCCAGCTAGGAGTTCCTGACTCTTGAATGATTATATTTTGCATAGGATTCAAACAGTGGTGGTGTTGTTGTTTTAAAGAAAGCAGATAACCAGGTCCCTTGTTCATGTTACTTCTGCAGAAGCATTGTAATTATTGTAGATAACAAAAAATTAAAATTGGGGCAAGAAAGATGTCTCAATGGGTAAGGTGCTTGCCACCTACATATACATTAACATAACATTAAAATATGTAATGAAATTTTATTTTTAAATATAAAGGAATGAGCCAGGCAGTGGTGACGCACACCTTTAATCCCAGCACTTGGGAGGCAGAGACAGGCAGATCTCTGTGAGTTTGAAGCCAGCTGGTCTACAAGGCAAGTCCAGGACAGTCAAGGCTACAAAGAGAGACCTTGTCTTCGAAAAACAAAAAATAAATTATATATATGCACGTGTGTGTGTGTGTGTGTGTGTGTGTGTGTGTGTGTGTGTAATGGACTAGGTATGGTGGCACACATCTTCAATTCTGGCATCCTGGAGGCAGAGGCACATGGATCTTTATGAGTTCTAGGCCAGCCTGATCTACATAATGAATTCCATGGCAGCTATGGTTATATAGTGAGACCCTGTCTCAATAAATGAATACCTGATAAAGTTCTAAAAACAGCATCATGCTTTGAGACTTATTTTCTGGCAGGCTGGAAAGAGGGCTCAATGGTTCAGAGCACTGGCTGGCTGCTCTTGCAGAGGACCTAGGTTCAGTTCCCAGTACCCACAGGGTACCTCACAACTGTCTGTAAGTAACTCCAGGGATCTGACACCCTTTTCTGATTTCTCTGGTCGCTGGATGCACATGGTGTACTAACATATGCAGGCAAAATACTCATGCACATAAACTTAAAATATTTTTACCAGGTACAGTGGCATACCTTTTTTAATCCCAGTACTTGGGAAGCAGAGACAGGAGAACTCAGTGAATAAGAGGCTAGCCTGGTCTGTGTAATGAGTTTCAAGACAGCCAGGGCTATGTAGAGAGACACTGCCTCAAAAAAAAAAAAAATATATATATATAGATAGATAGATATGTGTGTGTGTGTGTGTGTGTGTGTGTGTGTGTTTTCTGGTAAAGTGAATAAATTGGCGTGGTTGTCCATTCTTGCCTGGATAGTGAAATGACCAACAGAAAGGCACTGTGAGTGGCAGGTGATGAGTATGAGGGCACAGAATACAGTTTCACTTGGGAAGAGTTTAGTTGGTCTACTCTTTCCCATCAGAAACTGAACTCTGAACTGGGCCTGTATTGCATAACAAGGGTAGACCAGTAGTCCTAGAGCGGATGAGTTTGAATCTAATTCTCTCAAATTAAGATGAGTAATATCACCAGCTAATTAAGTACTTTGTAAACAGAATCTTCATTCCTGCCTGCCTGGGAGGAGCAGAGGGAATTTATCTTCTTGCCTCCAGGGAAGACAAGAAGTAACAAGTTGAGAGATAGAGGCCAGCTAAGCTTTAAGCATAGACGTGAGTCTTTCAGAGATCAGCTGTGATTTCTCCCATTCCTGGGAGAGATTTGATGCGCTACAAAATGGGCTGATTTCTCACTCCTCCCACCCCCGCCCCCTTTTCATTCCTTCAGAGTCTGGTTATACAATTTTCTTAAAGAAATGTGGCTGGGCATGCTGACCATAAGCCTATGATCCTAGCACTTGAGAGGTAGAAGCACCAGAAATTCAAGATCAGCCCCAGTACACAAAGAGTTCAAGGGCATCTTGGGCTACGTGCATCACAGCTTCAAAAGTACAACAATGAGAGCCGGGCGTGGGGGCGCCTTCCGGAGGCAGAGGCAGATGGATCTCTGTGAGTTCAAGGCCAGCCTAGTCTACAAAGCAATTCTAGGACAGCCAGGGCTGTGACACAGAGAAACTCTGTCTCGAACAAACAAAAAGCAATGAGAAAGGGAGGAAGGGAGGGAGGGAAAGAGAGATACAAATGTGAATGTGAATTCCTGGAGCTGGAATTTCCCTATCTATCTATCTATCTATCTATCTATCTATCTATCTATCTATCCATCTATCTATCTATTTACCTACATATCTATCTATCAATCTATATTTAGTTTTTTTGGGGACATGGTTTCTCTGTGTAGTCCTGGCTGCCCTGAAATTCACTCTGTAGACCAAGCTGGCCTCAAACTCAGAAATCTGCCTGTCTCTGCCTCCTGAGTGCTGAAATTACAGGTGTGTACCACCAGGTCTAGCCCAACTTGAATTTCAAATATAAAAACTGAAAGATATTTAAGGTCCAAGTTAGCAGTGCACTCCATCACCATGGTAATAAAGAGGCACTGAAAGGAATCAGTTAAATAGAGTGATTTTTTTGTTGTTGTTGTTTGTTTGTTTTTTGCGACAGGGCTTCTTTGTGTAGCCTTGGCTGCCCTGGCCTAACTTTGTAGACCAGGCTGGCCTCTGAACTCACAGAGATCCACCTGCCTCCGCCTCCCTAGTGCTGGAGTTAAAGGTGTGTCCCAACACACCTGGCTAATAGAGTGATTTTTTAAACAACAACAAATGTTTTTCTGAGACAAGATCTGTTGGAGCCTACACTAGCCTCTAACTCACTACATAGCTGAGGGTGACCTTGAATTCTGGTCCTCCTGTTTTATCTCCCTAGTACAAAGATTACAGCCTGTGTCCACATACCCTACTGTTATTCAGAGAATCTAGTTGGGGTTTGGGTCTTCGTTAGCACATTTGCTGTGTTTGTCTGTGTCTCTGTGTCTCTGTGTGTCTGCTGGGGTGTGTGCACAGGACTGCAGGGGCCCAGAGAGACTGGAAGGGCAGGTCAGATCCTTTAGAACTGGAATTATAGTTATGAATGACCTACTGAAAACTGAACTCAGGTCCACTGTGAGAGCAGCACACACTCTCAACTGTTGAGCCACCCTCTACAGCCCCAGAAACCTGTTTTCCAGCGGCAGGCAAAGTAGAAAGGGACTGAGAAGTGACAACTTGGGATAAGCAGCTAGAGATAACCTTTGACCTTCATGAGCCTGAGGCCTTTGACATCTGCACAGAGGTCTCACTTAAGCAAGCAGTGGTTAAGAGCACTTACTGAGCCAGCATGCCTTTAATCCCAGCACTCGGGAGACAGAGGCAGGTGGATCCCTGTGAGTCTGAGGCCAGCCTGGTCTACAAAGTGAGTCCAGACAGCCAGGGATACACACAGAGAAACCCTGTCTCCAAAAACAAAACAAAACCAGCCTGGATTACATAATAAGACCTTGTCCAGCTGTTTGGTGGTGGCATACACCTTTAATCTCAGCACTTGGGAGGCAGAGGCAGGTGGATCTCTGTGAATTTGAGGCCAGCCTGGTCTATAGAGTGAGTTCCAGGACAACGACGGCTACACAGAGAGAATCCATGTCTCAAAAAACAAAAACAAACAAAACAGACCTTGTCCCAAGCAATGTCCCCTCATACAAATGTTTCTCTATTGTTTTTAAAATTACATGTATTATCAGTATGCCCAGCTAGCAATCAATCAAGACACAGACACTTGTTATATTTTAAGATAGCCTTAGTTAACCTGGGACAGGGCAGATATCAATCCTCTAAATTGTCTCCCATAATGGGGCAAGCATCGGATCCCTGCCTCAATCCCACGCCATCTGCTTCTAATAACTTCTATCAAGCTGCCTCCCATCCATAATCCCAAATACTTGCTAATGTTCTTCATCTGGGCCGGATTCTCCATCCACGCCGCGGGCCATGTGCTTCTCCTCCAGCTAACCCATGGCGGCCTTCCTCTCTTCACTTCAGGTCTTTTCCTTCTCCTTTCTCCTGGTGGCGGTCCTTCTTCTTCCCAGGATTCCTCTCTCATTCCTAGCCCCACCTATCTCCTGCCCTGCCCAGGTGGGATGGCTTTTTATTAAGCAAAAGGTGAGTCACACAGACAGTAAGCGGTAATTAGCATCAAAATACATCAGACCATCCCCCAACATTTCTCTATCCTTCTATATCTCAGTTTCACCATCCAGAAAAATGAAATAAGATAATCACATAAAAGCGAGGTGGTAAGGGGCTGGAGAGATGGCTCAGAGGTTAAGAGCACTGGCTGTTCTTCCAGAAGTCCTGAGTTCAATTCCCAGCAACTACATGGTGGCTTACAACCATCTATAATGTGATCTGATGCCCTCTTCTGGCCTGCAGGTATACATGCAGTCAGAGCACTGTACACATAATAATAAGTAAATAAATCTTAAAAAAAAAAAAGTGTGGTGATGCATGCCTTTAAGGAGGCAGAGGTAGGTGGAGCTCTGTGAGTTCGAAGCCAGTCTGGTCTACAAAGAGACCTCCAAGACAGCAAGGGCTGTAAAACAGAAAAATCCTGCCCTGGAAAATCAAGACAAGACAAAACACCACCCCAAAAGATAGTCACATAAGAGTTTTGTCTTGGGGGTGTGGAGGGATGGCTCAGAGGTTAAGGGCACTGACTGCTTCTCTGGAGGTCCTGAGTTCAATTCCCAGCAAGCACATGGTGGTTCACAACCATTTATAGCGTGATCTCATGCCCTCTTCTGGCCGGCAGGTGTATGTGCAGCCAAGAGTACTGTATACATAATAATAAATAAATAAATCTTTTTTTTTTTAAAGAGTTTTGTCTTGTTTTTCCCCTTTTGAAGAAAAGGATTGAAACCTACTAAAATAATACTTTTTATAGACAGGATGACAGCTCCCTAAGTGTCCACGCTCCAGTCCTCCAGAACCTGTGAGTACTAATATCTTATGCGGCATGAAATGAGTGTTACTGACCTTAAAATATGAGTCTAATCCTGAGTCCTTACACAGGAGAACTATGGCAATGCGTAGCTTTCCTGGCTGTGATCAGAGGACAAGATGTGACTTTGGAAGAACAGTCAAGGATGCAAAGCAAGGGGCGTTCAGTGTGTCACCGCTGCCGTTGGATATGGAGCAAGGAGGTCAAGAGCCAAGGAAGTGGGCAGTCTTTAAAAGCCAGAAAAAACAAGAAAGAAGATTATTCTGTAGAAACTCCAGAAGGACAAAGTTCCTGGGGCTGGAGCTGTAGTGCAGTGCTAGAGCATTACTTAGCATGATAATTGTCTCCAGCACTGCAAAACTCGTCAACAAGACATGCACAGTACACCGTGCCTTGGACATTAACCTGGGAAAGCAATATCAAGTTTCTGGGCCCTGGGACTGTCACTTAACAAGTTTGTGCCAAGATACTAGATTGTGGTAGTTTGGTACAGCAGCCATAGGAAGCCAAACTTGCAGGCAGAAGCCAATTTTTTCCAATAATAAAAATGAAGGAGCCGGGCATGGTGGTGCACGCCTTTAATCCCAACCCTCAGGAGGCAGAAGCAGGCGGACTGATGTGAGTTCAAGGCCAGCCTGGTCTACAAAGTGAGTCCAGGACAGCCAAGGCTACATGGGGAAATCCTGTCTCAGAACAAAACAAAACAAAACAAAACAAAACAAAACAAAACAAAACAATGCCCTGGTCCTGGTGGCACATGCCACCTTTAATTTAATCCCAGCACTCAAGAGGCAGAGGCAGGTGGATCACTGAGTTTGAGGCCAGCCTGGTCTACAAAGTGAGTTCCAGGACAGGCAGGGCTACACAGGGAAACCCTGTCTTGAAAAAACTAACTAACTAACTAACTATAATAAAAATTATATATATATATACTCATATATATATGAGTCCCTCTACCAGAAGCCTTCCTTGACTTTCCTAATAACAACTCTCCCTGTCCCCTCACCTCCATTTAGCTGCTCAGTTCTTCTGCTTCTACTTATGAGCATCTCTAGAAAGATCTATGTTTTCTCAGTTCCATAGCTCCTGTCCTCTGTTAGAGTGCCGACAGACCTAAACTTCCGGTGTTGCCAAAGATGATCTTGAATTTCTGACCACCCTCCCTACATTCTCCAAGTATTGGGATTCAGCGCTTCCTGATTAATGTGGTGTTGGGGAGTTTGCCCGGAGCTTCATGCATGCTGGGCCATCCTCAGCTCCACAGGCCCATTCTATTTCTTTCACTTCTGAATTTCTTTCTCATTTGCTCGCTTCCCTGTGTCATTGTCGCTATTTATTCCCACACTCTCCAGATGAATTGCAAAACTCTCTGCAGGAGATGTTCTACAGCAGCAAACACCCACAGGCTGCTGCCCCGTTCCTGGGCTCCCTCCGGGAGTGTCGCAGCCCTGCTCCTCTCTGGATTGGTGCTGTCTAGTTAAGTCCTGGCCTGAGCCCCACCCCAGCCCTGACTCTTCTGTCCCATCCTCTCTCTCCAGACTCTGATATTCATCCTACTCTTTTTAGCATTAACTCCTCATCTGGGCAGAACACCGTACTTTCCCTTGGTTAAAAGTGAAATAGAATTTTAGGTTGAAAAATCATTTTCTCAAACTACTGGTGGCTTTGGGGGGGGGCATTGTCTGCATCGGGGGTTGGGCGGAGGCCCGGATTGGGTGGTGAATCCCCTGGACTTGGACTTACATGTGCTGTGAGGCACCTGGTGTGGGTGCTGGGAATTGAACTCAAGTCCTCAACAAGAGCAATATGTGCCTCCGACCCCTGAGCCATCTCTCTAGTCCCTCTAACGTTCTTGATCCTCTGTCCCTTGGGTTCATCTGCAGGCTCAACCAAGAACAGATTGAAAAGAATTTTTTTTTCTTAGTAGCATGAGTTCTGAACTCATACAGATGTTTTTTGGGTCATTATTCCCTAAGAAGTACAAGTATGACGATTACTGGTAAAGCACATAGTCTAAGGAGTCTAGAGACAAAGTCGATGGGAAGGGTATAGGCGCTACACCACTCCATCCGATGTGAGGGGAAGGGTATAGGCGCTACACCACTCCATCCGATGTGAGGGGAAGGGTATAGGCGCTACACCACTCCATCCAATGTGAGGGGAAGGGTATGGGCGCTACACCACTCCATCCGATGCGAGGGGAAGGGTATGGGCGCTACATCACTCCATCTGATGTGAGGGCTTTGGCTCTGGCTTTTGGTGTCCTCAGAGGTCCCAGAACCAACTCCTATTGCTCCCAAGGGATGGCTGTATACATGCACCTTATGTCCCCTTCAAAGAATCTTTGATTATATTTCTCTTTACCTTTAGTGTTAGGAACTGGGATGGGAGATAACTTACTCAAATGTGTTTATGCATATAGGCTTTTTGAATCTGAAATTCTGGCCTCTTATTCCAGGAACTTTTTTCCTATTAGTTCTTTAATGTTTTTCTCCTCCTGGTGCTTTGTTTCTTAAATTTCTACTAATCGTGTATGAGACTACCAGGATTAATTTTTTATTTTTAAATTTTTCTTTCCATTGCCCTCCCTTTTTTTTCTATTATGGAAAATTTCTTCATGAAAAATAGTTTTGCTGTTATTTGATCCTCTTGAGGAGACTGTCCAACTTCATTTATTACTGAAACTCTCTGTTCATTCCATACGTTGTCTTTGTTGCCTACACCCCCTCACCCCAGCCCCCACCCTCGCCCCGGCTCTCTGGCTTAGTTTCTGCCTTTCCCGTAGGAGGCCTCCTTACATGGCCTTTCACAATGAACGGTGGTGACTCACACACAGCACAGCTGAGGAAAACATAGTAAGGCTTGGTAATGTCAACTTCAGCAAGGACGATAGGGCCACGGTGCCCCAGCCAGCCATTCAGAATTTTAACAGAACAATTCCATCAAGGAAGGCTAATTATTCTATTGGAGGGCAGATAGGACTATTAAGTGCTTAATGTCAGCACTTTGGGAGCATGGTGATGGGTTGAGCTGCGCTTCCTCTTGCTGTTAGCTTCCCAGAATGTCACCTACCTACCCTTGAGTCTTATCCTCATCATTGTCATCACTCTCAGTATGTGTGTGTCTGTGTGTGCTCACGTGCACATGTGTGCTTGCATATGTATGTGTGTGTTTGTGTGTGTGCTCACGTGCATGCATGTGCATATGCATGTGTGTGTGCCCGAGTGCACATGTGCGTGTGCGTGTGCGTGTGTGTGTGTGTGTGTGTGTGTGTGTGTGTGTGTGTAAGACACTAGTTCTCTTGCTTTCCACCTTTTAAAAAATGTCTTTTGTGTGTATAAGTGTTTTGCCTACATATACATCTGTGTATCACATGCATGCCTGGGCTGGAGGAGGCCAGAAGAAAATATTAATTGGATCAGATCGCCTGGAACTGGACTTACATATGGTTGTGAGCCATTGCGTGAGTGCTAAGAATCGAACCCAGGGTCTCTAGAAGAACAGCCAATGCTTTTAACTGCTGAGGCATCTCTCTAGACCCTTCCACCTTTTTTTTTTTTTTTTTGAGACGAGGGCCCTCCCTGAACCCAGACCAGAACTCAACAGTTCAGCTAGAATGACTAGCCAGCAAGCTCCAGGGATCCTCCTTTGTCTGCCTCCCTGGCACTGGGAGCACAGCATGAGCCGCTCTCCCAGCTTTTCCCATGAGCCCTAGGCATCTGAACCCAAGTTTTCATGCTTTCACGATGTGGTGGTTTGAATAGAAATAGACTCTGTGTGTGTGTGTGTGTGTGTGTGTGTGTGTGTGTGTGTGTGGTGTGTGTGTTTGGCTATTAGGAGGCGTGGCCTTGTTGGAGGAGGTGTGTCACTGTGGGGGCAGGCTTTGAGGTCTTCTATGCTCAAGCTATGGCCAGTGCTGCACACAGTCTCCTCCTGGCTGCCTGTGGATCAAGATGTAGAATTCTCGGCTCCTTCCCCAGCACCATGTGAGTGTGCACGCTGCCATGCTTCCTGACGTAATGATGATGGACTAAACCTCGGAAACTGTAAGCCAGCCCCAAGGAAATGTCCTTCGTAACAGCTGCCGTGGTCATGATGTGTCTTCACAGCAACGGAACCCTAACTAATGGTTAAGTCACCTCCCCAGCACATAGGCCCGAGTCTTGGCCTATTCAGTCACTTGCTCTAGTAGTCAACTTCTGGGCCCCTGGGGCAAGGGCTGGGATAAACATTTTCTTCTGGCTATGTAGACAAGAGAAAAAGGTAAATGGTGGGAATCTATTGCGTGCTTCAAACTGGCTCCTTATTTCCCACCACAGTCAGCAGAGTTGGTCTCTCTTGTCTCGGAGCAACTCCAAGGAACACACTGGCCTCTTCTCTCCTTGTACCACTAACCTTTTGCTTGATTCCACTGTCACAAAGCATATAGTCTTATTCTTATTGTCTTCTTCCTTTTTTAAAGTTTTGTTTCTATAGTATTTTTATTAATTCTTTGGGAATCTCAAATATGCATACAATGTATTTTGGTATATTCGCCCCCCTCCCAGTCTTCCTTCTAACTCCTCTTAGACCCACAGTTACCCCCACCCTCAAAGACAAGTTCTTTTTAAATGTACTATTTACTGGTATGCTCGGTTTTGCTTTCTTTGACTCTGTATGTTTAGATCCACCTTCCCCCCCCCCACCTGTGTGTGTGTGTGTGTATGTAACTTGGCAGAACTTCAGGAGGCCACTGAAATACATGCTTGGCTTGGCTTTAACTCTGCTGTGTCTTCTTGTTTGAGACAAGATCTCATGCAGAGGCTCAAGCTGGCCACAGACTTTCTAAGTCCCTTAGGGTGAGACCTTGAACCTCTGACCCTCTTCTTTCTGGGTGCTGGGATTACAGGCATGTGCCACCCTGGCCAGTGTTTGCAGTGCCAGGGATGGAAACCTGGTTCTTGTGCATGCTGGGCAAGCACTCTGCCAACTGAGCTACAACCTTAGTCATTTGTAATTGGGTTTCTTTCTCTTTTGAGACAGGGTTTCTCTATGTAGCTCTGGCTACCCTGAATCTCACTGTGTAGACCAGGCTGGACTCAAGCTTACAGTGATCTGCCTGCCTCTGCCTCCTAAGTGCTGGGATTAAAGGCCTCAAACTTGTTAAGTATCATAGACTGGCTTCGAACTCCTGATCTTCCTGCCTTTACTTCCCAAGTCATGGGACTATTTGTTCTCCACCCTCCCACGTTGGTACTGGCAGCTAGGTTTGCCTGTATAGCAGGCAAGTACTCTACTATTGAGCTAAACTTCCATCCCACTTATTAAAAAAAAGAAAGTATCGTGTATGTGTGTATGTAGACACACATGTATGCATGTCATTGTGTGGAGGTTAGAGGGCAACTTGCAGGAGTCCATCTTTTCCTTCCCTATGTGAAACGGAACCTGGGGGTGATGGCTATTTTGGTTGTGAATATCTGAAATCAACCAAAACCCCCAAATGGCTTAACTGTGTAGTTAAATCATTTCAAGTGAGAAGATACAGTATTTTTGTTGTTTGTTTTGAGGCAGGATTTCTCTGTATAATAGCCCTGGCTGTCCTGGAACTCTCTTGGTAGGCCAGATGAGAAGATACGCTTCTAAGGCAGAGCTTTCAGGTGGGGAAACACACCTTTAATCCAGATTTTTTTTGAGGTAAAAAGAACTGCCTCTACTCTGGGCAGTTCTTCTGGAAGCCTGTTTAAGGACGTGGAAGAAAGCAGCTCTCTTGTTTTGCCTGCCTGCTCTTGCCCTCACCAGCAAGTCCGCTCCTTCACTGGCATTAGAACCCACTTCTTCTGGATTGCAGCGTATACTGAAGACCAGCTGAGACATCCAGCCTCAAGACCTGAACTACTGGATTCTTGGACCTTCTATTCATAGGCACCCATTATTGGATTAGCTGGACCACAGCCTGTAAACCATTCTAATGGCTTACCTTTATATCTGTATCTCTATATTTATCTCTCTCTCTCTCTCTCTCTCTCTCTCTACACACACACACACACACACACACACACACACACACACACACACACACTTTCTATAAATTCAGTTACTCTAGAGAAACCTGACTAATGCCTGGGGATTAAGCTCAGGCAATCAGGCTTGGTGGCAAGTACCTTTACCCACTGAACCATCTCCCAGGCCCTCACTTGGGCTATCTTCCTGCTTACTTTAAAGGATTATTGTCAGTACCCAGCAATGTATGAAGCTACGATGCTCTGCTGACTCTGAGGGGTCAAGGGCTGCACAGTTACCCGATTCCTAAGATACTGTGTAGCGCTTTCTGTTGTGACTTTACTTGGGTTCTCTCCTCTTTTCCTTTCCTTTCTTTTTTCTTTTATGATAGGGCCTCAGTATAGTCCCAGATTGGTTTCAAAGTCCTGGGCTCAAGCTAGTCTCTTGCCTCAGCCTCCTAATGTGGCATCCCTCTGCCTGAAGAGAGAGAGAGAGAGAGAGAGAGAGAGAGAGAGAGAGAGAGAGAGAGAGAGAGAATAGGGAGGCTTTCTCCTCTGTAAAGTCCTAGAAGCAAGCTGCATGTCTTTCTGACAGATTCTTCATTTTCACTGTTTAAAAAAAAAAAAAAAAAAAAAAAAATATATATATATATATATATATATATATATTAGTGTGTACGTACATGGGGGTGCACATGGAGGTCAGAAGACCATTTGCAGGAGTCAGTTTTCCCTCCATCACATGGGTTGTGGGTTCTGAGGATCCTGCCCAGGTCACCAGGCTTGGTGGGAGAAGTCGTCACCTTCCTCACCATCCTGTCAGCCCCAAGTGTCTTCATCTTCTCATGCAATGGGAAAAGAAGGCTCAAGAAAGAAAATGCCAGCCCAGGCAGCAGCACCAGACAGCCCAGACACAAGTGCTAAGTACAAAAGAGAGGCAGCGCGGATCCTGGCAGCACTAGTGTTCCATGAAAAACACCTGCTCTGTTGGCAGCGGGGAAGGAGAGACCCAGAATAGCACTGGCCCACCCACTCACAAAAACACAGGAACTCCCTTGACTGTAGGCAAGAGCAGGAATGTCAGGAGACCGGCTTAGGGAGGCTTGCTTAGAAGTGTTCCCAACACCATTAAAAAGGTCTTGTGTTTGCTCCACAATAGGAAGAGAATGAAAGCCAATTCTTTTCTTTGCAGAGATAGCAAAGCTTGCTTAGAGCTTCAGAAGTGGCTATGCACACTTCCAGCCGGCTTATTCACACGGAAGTGACTCTGATGGGGTTAAGAACCTTCGAAGCGCAGGGGATGCTCCCTGAGGCACCCGTGATGGAATTGCCAAGTGGCACCCCACAGTGAGGGTGGCACTCAGAATTCCAGGTGACCTCAGCAGCGCTGAAGGCAGAAACTGCAAGCAGAGGCCTGTGGGTAAGGAAGCAAAGAGCAGATGTGAAACCTGAGCTGTGAAGACAGCATTATCAGTGACCTTGAATGACTCTCCTCAACCCTCTCTCCAAGAGTGTCCAAAACACTCCCTTGAGCTCTGGCTGGCCTGGAACTTGCTGGTCTCAAAGCCAATGAGATCTGTCTGCCTCTGCTTCCTGAGTGCTGGGAACACAGGCACCATGTATTCATGCCTGGGATCCTTGGAACGTTCTCAAGAAAAAGCACTAATCAGCCTGGAGTGGTAGCACCTGGGAGGTAGCGGTAGAAAGATCAGGTGTTCAAAGTCAGCCTTAACCACATAGTGAGTTTGAGGCTACGCTGCGATCCATCACACCCTGTCAAAAGGGGGCGGGAAGAGGGAGGGGAAAAAAAGGAAGGAAGGGAAAGAGGCTAAGAGTATTGTCTGTCCTTCCAAAGGCCCTGAGTTCAATTCCCAGCAACCACATGGTGGCTCACAACCATCTATAATGAGATCTGATGCCTTCTTCTGGCCTGCAAGTGTACATGCAGACAAAGCATTGTATACATAGTAAATAGATTTTTAAAAAAGAAAAGAAAAAATGAAGTCGGGTGTGGTGGCACACGCCTCGAGCCAGAGACAGGTGGACTGATGTGAGTTTGAGGCCAGCCTGATCTACAGAGTCCAGAACAGCCAGGGTGACACAGAGGAAATCCTGTCTTGAGAAAAAGAGAAGCAGAAACGAGGAGGTGGCGTGGTAGCGCACGCCTGTAATCCAAGCACTGGGGAGGCAGAGGCAGGAGGATCACTGTGAGCTCAAGGCCAGCCTGGTCTACAAAGTGAGTCTAGGACAGCCAAGGCTACACAGAGAAACCCTGTCTCGAAAAACAAAAACCAAACCCAAACAAAACAAAGCAAAAAACCCCTACAAAAACAAACCTGAATTTCCCAGCTAACATCTGTAGAACTAGTGCTCCTTGGAGCAGATCATCCTTCATCTTGACTGTGGCCTTCAGTCATAACACAGACTCTAGAATTTTATTGTGAAATATTTGGTTCCAATAATAAAGGCTTCACCATAAAAAAAAAAAAAAAAGATGTTGTTTGTGAGACAAGGTCTCACTGTATAGCCCTGGCTGGATTTGAACTCACAGAGATCCTCTGCCTCCCAAGTGCTGGGATTAAAGGTGTGCAACACCACACCCAGAAGATGTAAAAAAAAAAATTTTTTTTAACAGTTCGAGGTGGAACCTAGGGTTTTGAGCATGTTAGGCAACTGCTGGCTAGCATTCCTAGCTTCCACTTACTATTTGTGAAAAATAGCTCCTGAAGTGACAGTGCTCAGGATTACCAGATATCTGTCTGCTAAGCGCAAAAAGCCTTGGTCTGAAAGGGACACACGAACTTCAGAGAGCCTTAAGATTGCGTATGTGTAGATATTTACTTCTGACAAGCCTTTGATTGCCTAATATCTTAGTGCATATATGTGAAAAATCCATTATTAGGTGTGGTGGCACATGCTTGTAATTTTGGCACTTAGGAGGGGGAGGCAGGAGTATCAAGAGTTTGAGGCCAGCCTAAGTCATGTGAGACCCTGCTTCAAACAAAGACAGCAACCGATCCAAAACCAATCAAATAAACAAATAAGCAAGCAAACCAAAAAAACACAACCATGCAGAAAACAAAAAGCCATTGTTGGGCTGAGGATGTAGCTCAGCCAGGACCACATATCTGGATTCCGTCTCAAAAAAGACAAAAAGAAAAAAAGATTCTCAAAGTCATTAGTCAGGCAAATTCAAACCAAAAGTGCCGTACCCACCAGGATGGCCAGAAGAAAAGAGCATAGAAAAAAAAAAAAACAAGGCGCATTGGCAAGGACGTGCAGTAATCAGAGCCCTTGTGCTTGTGGGAATGCGTGATGATACAGCTGCTGAGGAAACAACTTGGCAGCTGGTCAGGAACTAAACTTAAAGTTACCGCACGATGCAGGGAGTCAACCCAGAGGGGGTCTGGAGAGGAGCAGAAATCATACACAAAACCCTGTGCGCAAACGCTCACGGCCTCCCTATTCTGAAAGAGCTCTGCTTGTTGCTTTTCTGGTCACGGCTGACAAACTGCCCAGCTGAAGCAACCTAAGGAAGAGATGGTTTCTTCTGGCTCAGGATTGCGAAGTACAGTACATCATTTAGGGGCAGCCAAGAGCAAAGAGAGAACAGTCCTGTGGATCCTTGCTTGTCTTATTTTCACACTCCAGCCTTCTCTTCTCTTATATAGTCCAGGGCCCCAAGCCAGGGGAATGGTGCCACCCACAGTGGGTGGGCAGATACCACTTACATCAATTAGCAACCCAGACCACCTCCCACAGGCCAACCTGATCTAGATAATCCATCAATTGAGACTTCCATTTTAGATAATCTTAGGCTGTGGCAAGCTGATGTTTAAAACTAGCCATCCCAGTAGGTCAGATGTCCCTAAGGGTCTACCTCCCAGGCTGCATCACTTCTGAGCACCAAGTGTCCAAACACAGGAGCCTGCAGCAGACACTTCAAACAAAAGCCATAACAGAGCCAGTCAACACAGCTCTAACATTATGTCTGAATCCGGTGCTGTACAGGAATAAAATTGCTTACTCATTGATTCTTCCACTCACCCATCCATGTAGGAAAACACATCTGAGCTGCAGTTACACAGGGCACAAACAAAAAGCATTTATCTGAAGTGTGGGGAAATGCCTAGGTTGATGGTTGGATAGAAAAACCATGGCAGGCGAGCCAGGCGTGGTGGCACGCCCCTTTAATCCCAGCACTCGGGAGGCAGAGGCAGGTGGATCACTGCCAGTTCAAAGCCAGCCTAGTCTACAAAGCGACTCTAGGACAGGCAAGGCCAACACAGAGAAACCCTGTCTCCAAAAACCAAAAAGAAAAAGAAAAAGAAAAACCATGGCAGTAGCATCTGTGTGGAAATCCAAGACCGTGGCCAGGTAGGAAGACTTTCAAAGGCAAACATGAGTGCTGTGGCTGTGGCTCAGTGGTAGAGCTACCTACCCAGCATATACAGGCCTGGGCTTCATGCTTAGCATTTAAAAGAAAAGAGTGGAAGGAAGGGAAAGAGCTGGATAGGGGAGAGAAGGAGGTAAAAAGGAGAAGGAGTTGGCACCGGCCTCATAGGCTACTGGGTTCATGGTGTCTTCAATATGAAGATGGTCACGGTCAAATTACATAGCCTGTATCTGTGATCCAATCTAATACCCCTCCCCCCCTTATAAAATATACTCATCCTATTGGTTCTCTTCACTAGAGAACCCTGACTAATATAGCAGGCGACCTCTGGCCTACTTAATGTACAGATATAATTTTCTTTTTTTTTTTTTTCTTTTTCCATTTTTTTTATTATTAATTTATTCTTGTTACATCTCAATGGTTATCCCATCCCTTGTATCCTCCCATTCTTCCCTCCCTCCCATTTTCCCCTTATTCCCCTCCCCTATGACAGTTCCTGAGGGGGATTACCTCCCCCTCTATATGATCATAGGGTATCAAGTCTCTTCTTGGTAACCTGCTGTCCTTCCTCTGAGTGCCATCAGGTCTCCCCATCCAGGGGACATGGTCAGAGGTGAGGCACCAGAGTGTCAGATATAATTTTCAAATGGGGTACAGCACTATGGGCAAACAACAAGGTGGAAGGAACCTGCCACTTGATGCTTTCCACATGCATGCAGTGCGTTACCACCGACTGCTCTGGTAGCAACCTGCATGCAAAGAGAAAGGCGCATCCCAGCTGTCACTTGGTCACTTAGCGATTGCTAAGTTGTTCTTGTGGATTTGCTTGCCACTGTAAGCAGGCTGCTTCTGTCTCCCGCTTCCAGCGTTTGTAGCATGAGGGTGACACCATGACTGAGGAGTAGAAGAACTGCTGACGTCAATGTTCATAAGATACTAGGCGAGCAACGGCTGCTGCACGGTGAGCAGTTGACAAACACTATCTTCTGCTATTCTTATCACAGATGCGCACGCAAACTGACAACTGAATTTTTCAAGATCATTTAGGGCTTTCTTTCAGCAACACACTGCTTTAATGGCCAATTTAACTCTTGGCCTGGGGGATTGAACCCACGGCCTCGTGAGCGAATGCTAGGCAAGCACCACACACTGAGCTACATCCCAGCTTGGTGTTACTGTCAGAATGATCATATATTGTTGTTCCTCATCATTGCCAAACTCTTTGGAGAGGAAGAGCACTTCAGATATTTCAAGGAGTTAGATTTCCTTTTTTTTCTTTCTTTTTTTTCTTTTTTCTTTTTCTTTTTCACACCGAGGGTGGGACAAGAGCACTGCTGCAAGTTCCAGAACAACATGGGCTATGTGCCTTGGTTAAGGGCTTATTCTGGATCACGTTTCAAGATGCAGCCTTTCGTGGTAGAAAGCAGCGGCAGGGGTTTGGGGGGTGGCAGTGGTGGGAAGGAGGGGAGGGGAGGAGGGGAAACACAGCGAGAGGGGCTTGAAGCAGCTGGTCCTTTTGGCTTTGCTGCCTGGAAGAAGAAAGGTTGAGTACGAGTTCAGCTCACTTTCTCTTTTATATGCAAACTGCGATCCCAGTAAGGGGGCAGTGGGCGGGGGGTGGGGGGGGTGGGGGGGTGGGCGGGGGTGGGGTGGGGGTGGGGGTGGGATGCTGTCATTGGCAGTGGGTGGGTCTTCCCAGCTCTACTAGCTTAATCCAGAGAATTCACTACAGGTGTTCCCAGGGCCCCATCTCCCAAGTGATCCAGCATTTGTGGGGAGGGAGAGAGAGAGAGAGAGAGAGAGAGAGACAGAGAGACAGAGAGACAGAGAGAGGAAGAGACAGAGACAGACAGAGAGACAGAGAGACAGAGACAGAGACAGACAGACAGACAGACGAAGAGGCAGAGAGATAGAGAGAGAGCGAGAAAGGGCCTTCAGAGCCTCAGCAAGGCCGATGGGGCCTGTTATCCCCAAACTAGGGAGACTAAAGCCTAAGAATCTTTAGTTCAAAACCAGCCTGGTCCACATTGTGAGTTCAAAGGCTAATGTGGGCTGCTTAACAAGATGGCTTCAGAGAAGGGAGAGAGGGAGGGAAACCCTCTACGGCATGGTTTTCCTTATCATAGGTAATGTTTCTACAAATTAAGGTACTCTCTCGCTGTTTGTTACCATTTCTAATTGGAGGATCTCTAAAACTTGGATGTGAAAAGCTTTGGAAAAGGAAAAAAAACCAGATGATAGAACTAATTAGAAATTAAGGTAGGCTTGGCTCCCCAGTAGAAGGAGGCCTAATGAATTCGGCCCGGCACTAAGGGCGGTGCTGGGGCTTCTAGCTGGAACACTGTTTATTTGGGTGTCCTTCCTTGGTAAGTTGAGGGTGTTGGAGCCTGAGAGTTTCCCAGGCTCCTTCCTGCTCTAAAAGCTGATGTTTTTGCATACTAAAGAACCTAACAGGGACCTTAGTGCCTCAGGTGAACACTCAGAGTCCTGAAAAATTGCTGCTTAATTATCAGGCATAGAACGATGTTGTGGACTGGTATATGTTAAGGTTATTTTATTCTGAAATTAATTTAGCATGAAAAGTATCTACATATGTGTGAATAAAGCAAATAATAAAAAAATAATTATTATTATTAGAGATGGTCATATACAGCCTTGGCTGTCCTAAAACTCTCTCTGTGGACCAGGCTAGCCTCGAACTCAGGGATCCACCTAGTGCTGGCCTTAAAGGTGGGTGCCACCCACCATCTGGCTTCCATCCTCAAGTTTTCAGCTTCCGTGGTGCCGGAATGACAGGTGTAAGCTGACATGCCCAGCTCAAAACAGGTCATTTTAAGGAAAAATGAAACAAATTATTATAGATAATTTCCTTTCTTTTTTTTCTGGGGGTCAAACCTATAGCTTCAAACACAACTAGGCCGGTGCTCTGTCACGTGGGCTATGTTCCCAGCCCTGATTAGGTTTTTCATTTTGAGGCAGGATCAGAACTGCCTATCTTGGCCTTGGAACTTTGCATCCTGTGGCTTCATCCTCCCAAGTAGTTGAGATTACAGGCCCAGTGTCACCGGCCTGGCCTGTTTTGTTTTATTTTGAAACTGGGCACCGTCAATGAGGATGACCTTGAACTCCTGATCCTCCTGCCTCCACTTCCTAAAGCAGGGGAGTACAAGCCTGCGGGACTCAGCCGGCTTGTTTTCGACCGTGAGAATGATAACTTAACCCCCCCCCCCCCCCCCCCCCGCACTGGGCAATACAGCGCAGGATAGAGCAGGCTGCCTGCTGTGCATGACTGCACAGAGGTGCGACGCTGCAGTGGGGAACGGGAGGATGAAACCTCACAGTGCAGAAGGATGCTGCTCAGCAAATGATCTCCATCTTGGGCTTTGGCCCTCTGTTGTTTTGTTTGTGTTCTAAGTCTCACGGATTCAGGCAGAACTCAGACTCACAAGGCAGCAGGAGCTGACTTTAAACTGTTGACCCTTCTGCCTCTGCTGGGGTTCCGTGCTTTTATCCCATGCCTTCCCTACCACTGGTTTTTTTCTTTTGTTTTGTTTTGTTTGTTTTGTTTTTGTTTTTGTTTTTTCCAGACAGGGTTTCTCTGTGTAGCCCTGGCTGTCCTGGAACTCACTCACTCTGTAGACCAGGCTGGCCTCAAACTCACGGAGATCCGCCTGCCTCTGCCTCTCAAGTGCCAGGATTAAAGGCATCCACCACCATGTCCAGCTCAGCATTTTAAAGTAATTAATAATCTCTTGGTTATAAGCACCACTAACAAAGCAGCAAACGTAGATATCGTCTAAAGAGAGCGGTTGGGTAAGATTTTTAAAGAGAGAGAGATAATTGCCAATGTTACCTAACAAAGGGAATTCCGTCGTTTCACTTTATCCAGTCTACTCTTTGCTTAGAGACTGCAACAGAGAAGCTGTTCCCACGGGCTTAGATTCCACAGGGTTGGGTAAAGTAGCAAAAATGGGGACGACAACTGTTCACTGCTAGACTCCTGTATTTGCATGTTCCATGCCCGGGTGAGCTCACGTGGCTCTCTTTGCTCTGCTCGTCCGGTTGTCTGTCATGCGGTCCGTCCGACCTCCACCCACCCCCACGTGTTCAAGAGATAAGTACCAGGTCATTTATTTGCCCTCACCTCACAACTCTGCCCTTCGCGCCCTTTGTTGGGGGAGCTTTCCGTTGCAGTACCAGTGCTCCCCAGTCTGTATTAAATGTCAAATCTCAAATAATTATTCTCCTCTGAGCTGAAGGTAAACCAGGAGACTGAGCTGTCAGTCACCTTTCATCCCGCACAACCAAGGAGCCCTTTGCCTATAGCTCGTAAAGCTGAGAAACCTGAGCCGGTTCCCAGTGTGTCCCACACTACCTCCCTATAAAGGAAAACAGAAAAGAGCAAACATGGGAACTTCAGAACTTTGCAGTCATTTCACCACTCAGAGGTAGCAGCGATTTCTGTATTTCCATGAGAATGGCAGGGAGTGAAGACAAAGGCCGGATGCCCTGTAGATCCATTTTTTCTTCAGTCTAATGCTCTCCCAACTGAGCTATTTCTGTGGCTGTGATCCATGTTTTCTTACCAATTTTGTCACCGGGTGGCGGTGGCACACGCCTTTAATCCCAGCACTCGGGAGGCAGAGGCAGGTGGATCTCTGAGTTCGAGGCCAGCCTGGTCTACAAAGAGAATTCCAGGACAGCCAAGGCTACACAGACAGACCCTGTCTCTGAAAAAACAAAAACAATTTTGTCAGGCAGTGTCATAAATCTGGAGAGCAGAAAACAATGTGAATTCTATTCTTTGGGATCAAACAATTTTTTTCAAAACAACAACAACAATAATAAATATTATTATTTCGGTTTTTCAAGACAGGGTTTCTCTGTGTAGCCTTGCCTGTCCTGGACTTGCTTTGTAGACCGGGTTGGCCCCAAACTCACAGTGATCCACCTGCCTCTGCCTCCCAAGTCAAAATTATTTTTAAAGCACTATTTGGCTATTCCTTTTATGCACTGAAAAACAAAACTAGATAGTAATATAAATGTATATGTAAAAAACAAAAAGAAATTAAAAAAGAAACACCAAGAAAATGAAAGAATTCGCTTTGAGATTTTCTCGGGGACTGGCAAGGTGGCTCAAAAGGCAGAGGTCTTTGTGACCAAGCCTGATGCTGAGCTCGACCCCTGGGCCCCACATAGTACGAGAGCCTCAACGTCAGTTTCTCTGATCTCCATACCAGTGCTGTGGCATGCACACCTCCCTCCCCAACACAAGTGTGTGTTAGTGTTCCTAAATGGTGAGTTAATACTGACTGACTCCAAAATGTTCAATATGTTAGGCCCTATGGGCTGGTGTGTAACCTCTGAGATGGGCATTTAGGAGCGCGTGCAATTATCTATTAAAGTGCTGTGCAGATCTGCGTGGCCTGTTTTGGGGACACGGAACTGGATCCTGGAAGGAAGTCGGGAGCAAGCCTAGGAGGCCTATGCATTCAGTGATAGGACTATAAATACTCACAGGCCCCAGGGAAATCGTGAGGCAGGCGGGTGCGCCTTGCACTTCCTGGGAACGGCGAGCCCAGGGCGGCAGGCGGGGCCCGGTGCCAGCCCACTTGACAACTGCGCGCTGCTCTAGGCGCGCGGCCACACCGCGTCACGTGCGCGCGCGCGCGCGGGGGACCTGGCACAGCCACCTCCGCCCTGCTTGCTGCACGGGAGGGACTCGTGACGCCGGCTTCCGCGACAGATGCTTGCCGCTTTGGAAAGCCAGGTCATGTGCGGAAAGACAGGTTCACCTTCCAGTGAGGATAGGGGCTCCATGCTGGAGAGCTTGCCTAAGCATGTTAGGCCTGGGGACCAGTGCCCTGCACCCGGAAGGACAGGATGGGAGGTCTGGAGGGGAAATAACCCGGGTGCATGCCAAAGTCCACAGTTCCCTGTGCACTGCAGTGGCTGCTCCTTACACTTAGATGCCTTTCCACCCTTCTCCACGGTTTAGCATAGTGACTGGGAAGGCCTGGCTTTACCTAAGGGAATCGTGGACCATAGTCACCATTTAGAAATGCCTGGCTTGACACATGCCCGTTGATTTTTTTTTTTTTAAAGACAGGGTTGTCCTCCTTTCAGCCATAGCTCCTGTGTCCTTCTGATAAAGCTCCCCAGAAGTCTTGGCAATACAATATTTCAGGGCTCAGAGGGACGTAATCAGCAAAAATTTAAATGCAGGAAACTTGACAGGAAAAAACAAAGCACTTGGACTCTTCAACAATGAAGATGGGAAAGGAAAAAGGACGGGAAGCCTCCAGAGTCTAAGAAACCAGAGAGGCGTCACGTGACTGGTGTCTAGGTCTGGCTTGGATTCTGATCTTGTTTTTGTTTTTGTTTTTGTTTTTTGCTTTTTATTAATTCATGGATTTGTTTATTCATTTTTTGTGGTGCTGGGACTTCACATAATAGGCAAATGATATGCCACTGAGCTCAGCCCCCGACATACACACACACACACACACACACACACACACACACACACACACACACTGCATGGGCCAACAAGATGGCCCAGGGGATAAAAGTACTCGCTGCACAGACAAATCCAAGTTCAATCCCCTAATCTGACCTCCACGTGCATGCACCATAGTATATGCATGCCCCCACACAGATACACAGAACAATGCCATTTAAAAAAGGAAAACTGACAACTGCTAGCTTGTTTTTTGTTGTTGTTGTTATTTTCTTAAGACAGACTTTCTCTGTGTAGCCTTGGCTGTCCTGGACTCACTTTGTAGACCAGGCTGGCCTTGAATTCACAGCAATCCACCTGCCTCTGCCTCCTTAGTGCTGGGATTGAAGGCGTGCACCACCACACCCAGCAACTGCTAGCTTGTTAATAATATTAAACAATAACCATAATATTATTTTAGATATGTTAATATGATGTGATAATATTAAAAAGTATTCCTGGGGCTGGAGAGATGGCGCAACTGTTTAGAGCGCCAGCTACTATTCCAGAGGACCCAGGTTTGATTCCTATACCTGCAGCCACATAGCAGTCTGTCAGCATCTGTAACTCCAGTTCCAGAGGATCCAAGGCCCTTTTCTGACCTCTGAGGGCACCAGGTCCGTATGTGCACATATGTACAGGCAGGCCAAACACTCATGCACACAAAATAAAGAAGAAATATGAACCGGGTGTCGTGGCACAGGCCTTTAATCCCAGTACTTGAGAGGCAGAGGCAGGTGGATTGCTGTGAGTTTGAGGCCAGCTTGGTCTTCAAAGTGAGTCTAGGACAGTCAAGGCTATACAGAGGAACCCCATCCCACAAAACCAGAAGAAGAAGAAGAAGAAGAAGAAGAAGAAGAAGAAGAAGAAGAAGAAGAAGAAGAAAAAAAAAGACATCTGAGAAATAATTTAAGAAATTCTTTATGAGGTTAGGGTTTTGTTTGTTTGTTTGTTTTTGAGGTTAGGGGTTTTAGCTTTGTAATAGAGGGTAAGGCCTATCACACCTTTTTGGACCTCCAATGATACACACACACACACACACACACACACACACACACACACACATACACACATAAGTTGTTTTGTTTTGTGGGTTTTTTAAAAAGGATTTATTTATTTATTTATTATGTACACAGTACTCTGACTTTATGTACACCTGCACACCAGAAGAGGGCACCAGATCTCATTATAGATGGCTGTGAGCCACCATGTAATTGCTGGGAATTGAACTCAGGACCTTTGGAAGAGCCACCAAAGGGAAGAAGAAGAAAAAAAAAAAAAGAAAGAAAGAAAGAAAAGAAAAGAAAAAAAGAGCAGCCAGTGCTCTTAACCTCTAAGTCATCTCTCCAGTCCTTGTTTTGTGTTTTTAAGGACTGAATGTACCCCAGGATGACCTTGAACTTGTTACATAGCAGAGGCTTGTCTTGAACTCCTGATCTTCCTGCCTCCGGTTTCCGAGCGCTGAGACCACAGTCATGCTTCACCACACCAGGCCTACCCATTTCTTACTAATTTAAAGATAAAGGCTGAATTATCATAGGTAAAATTATATCTGAGGGGTTTTTTTTTTCCTTCAAAATAATCTAGTTAGGATAGGGGCACAAAGCAGGTACAGCAAGATGGAATCCCATCTGCTTCCAATTGATAATTTTTGAACCGGAGCAAAGAGCCCTGGGGACAGGAATCGCTAGGATCATTCTCTGACTTTATATTGCTCGAAAACTGCGAGAAAGTGTATAACATTTATTCTAAAGCGCAGAACGCCTCAGAAGAAAGCCAGAGAGGAACTGGTTGTGGCAGAACTACACCAAGTCCGTATAAATATAGTCTTGCCTATTTCAGAAACGTGTTAGCCACCTGCCAGCTGCAGCGGGAGTCAGAGGACGAGCCCTGTGACTAAGCGATTGGCACAAGCGGATTTGTATTGTCAGGCTCATCACAGGCTGCGCACACAGCGCGCTTCATTCTTTCAGTAGCCTGTGGAATTGGGACTGTCATTATAACACCCCACTTACGAATGGAAAAACTGAGGGCTGAGGGTTGCAGATACTGCTCATCTGATAGGCAGCAGATTTATATCTCAAGCCAAGAGGACTGTCTCTGCAGTCCATATTTTTTTTCCTTGCTCAGTGTGTGTGTGTGTGTGTGTGTGTGTGTGTGTGTGTGTGTGTTTGCATGCGCAAGTGGGCTGAGGATCAAACCCAAGGCCTCCCGGAAGTTAGACAAGCTACAGCCCCACCCACAGAATTCCTATTCCTGATAAAAGCCACATAAATAGCTTTCTCTCTCTCTCTGCTTTTCTTTCTTTCTTTCATTTTTTAAAGATGTATTTGTTTATTTATTTATTTTTGGTTTTTTGAGACAGGGTCTCTGTGTTAGCCTTGGCTGTCCTAGACTCGCTTTGTAGACCAGGCTGGCCTCGAACTTACAACGATCCGCCGCCTCTGCCTCTCGAGTGTTGGGATTACTTATTTATTTATTTTTATTATACTCCATGAACACCTGCAGGCCAGAAGAGGGCATCAGATCACATTATAGATGGTTGTGAGCCACCATGTGGTTGCTGGGAATTGAACTCAGGACCTTTGGAAGAGCAGGTGGTGCTCCTAACACTCTGAGCTATCTCTCCAGCCCCCAGGTTTTTGGGGTTTTCAAGACAGGGTTTCTCTCTGTAACCCTGGCTGTCCTGGTACTGCCTAGACTAGGCTGTCCTTGAACTCACAGAGATGCGCCTGCCTCTGCCTCCTGAGTGCTGAGAGATGGATGGCTCAGCAGGTAAAAGCACTTGCTCCTCTCGCTGACAACCAGAGCTTGGTTCTTCCCACATCGGGACTCACACAATTACATGTAATTTTAGTTCCAGGGGATTCAATGTCCTTTTCTGGTCCCTAAGGGCACCTACACACTCGTGTGCATACACACACTCAGGCACTCACATATAAAAATCCTTAAAAGCTGCAACTCAGATCATCAGGTTTAGTGTTAGCCTGCTTCACCTGCTCAGCCATCTTGCTGACCCTAATTCCAGAAGATTTTAATCATTCCCAAACAAATTTGATGTCTGTGAGCTGTCAGTTCTCATCTCCCCCTCCCTCCCCCTCCCACAAACTCGTGGCAACAACTAGGCTACTTTTCATCTCTATGGTTTTGCTTCTTGTACATATTTCATAATCATGGACCATCTGCTGTCTGTCAACTCCTCCTGCCCTGCCTGTTAAGCCTTCAGCGCATCAATGACTGTTTTTTTTTATCACTAGTGCTTTTTTTTTTTCCCCCCAGTTTTTCGAGATAGTGTTTCTCTGTGTAGCTTTGGCTGTCCTGGACTTGCTTTGTAGACCAGGCTGCCCTCGAACTCACAGCGATCCACCTGCCTCTGCCTCTCGAGTGCTGGGATTAAAGGCGTGCACCACCACGCCCGGCTATCGCTAGTGCTTCTTAACATGGCCTGAGAGGACCACATTCTCTTATATTTTTGGTTGTGAGCCAAGCCATTAACAGCTGAGCCATCTCTCCAGCCTGAGGACAACCTTCTCTAAGGACCATCCTCCATCAGTCTCAGCAGTCTTTCTTTCTTTTTTGTCTTTTGATTTTTGAGACAGGGTTTCTCTTTGTAGCCTTAGCTGTCCTAGACTCACTCTGTAGACCAGGCTGGCCTCCTCCAACTCACAGGGATCTGCCTGCCTCAAGCAGACTTTTGTATCAGACAGGAAAGAGGGCACAGCTGGCTGGAAGGATATTTTTGAGGTAGTTGAGGACTAGTTCTTAGCATTTTATTTACCGTATGAGTGTTTTGCATGGGTGTATGTCTGTGCATCGCATGTGTGCAGTACCGAAGGGTGCCAGAAGAGGGCATTGGATTCCCCCTGAGACTGAAGTTACAGATGGTTGTAAGCCTCCACGTAGGCTCTGGGAATTGAACCCCAGGTCCTCTGGAAGGGCCGCCAGAGACAGCTCTTAACCACTGAGCCATCTCTCCAGCCCAGAAATAGCTCTCAACTAGGACCAAAAATACAGATAGTAACAAATAAAGAAAAGTTGGATGTAGTGTCTTATGCGTGTAATCCCAGCACACAGGAGGCTGAGGTAGGAGGATTGGTGTGAGTTTGAGGCCAGCCTGAAGTACATATCAAGTACCAGACCAGGCAGAACTCCAAGATCCCTTCTCAAAAAAAAAAAAAAAAGGATGTGAATGCAGCCTCAGCATATGCCAAGGGCTTGCCTGGTGTGTGCAAAGAAAGCTCTAGGTTTCTCCCCAGTGCTGTGACAGGATAAACAACAACACATCTGATGGGAAGGGTGGACAGAGATTGTAGGGAAACTATGGTCAACCTGAAGAACTGTACTTGACATGCTTGGTAACGGGAAAAATCAACAGGTGGCTTACATAAGTTATATCCATTTGAAATTTTTTTTTGTTTTGCTGGGCAAGGTGACTCAAGGCTGTAATCCCAGCAGTGGGGGAGGCAGAGGCAGGTGGCTTTCTATAAATTCAAGGCTAGCCTGATCTACAAAAATGAGTCCAGAATACCCAAGGCTACATACACAGAGAAACCCTGTCTCAAAAAAATGTGTGTGTGTGTGTTGTGTGCACTCGCCCACATGCTCGCACTCACACAAGCCTTGGTAAGTGTGTAGATGTCAGAGGACCCCTTTTGGTATTTGACTTTCCCCTTCTGTGGGTTCAGGAGATGAAACTGGGTGTTAGGCTTTTCAAGCAGGTGCCTTTACCCACTGAGGCATCCTGTTGACCCCCAGCTATCAATTTTCAGGACTGGGTTTCTCTGTGTAGCCTTGGCTGTCCTGGACTCACTCTGTAGACTAGGATGGCCTCAAACTCACAGCAATCCACCTTCCTCTGTCTCCCAAGTGCTGGGATTAAAGGTGTGTGCCACCACCGCCAGGCTCAGATAATTTTTAAGTGCTTAAATAAAGAGCCAAACTTTTCAGCCTGGCCACAAGTTTACAATCCAACTGCCTCAGTGTCTGGAATAGATAGAGCTTCAGGCATGAACCACCAGGATCAATGAGAGGGATCTTTAAAAACAGGGAACAGATGGCAACTTCAGTGTGATGTTCTGGTGTGCACCAGCCCTTAGTTAGTCAGGAGGCTGCGGCAGGTGGATCCCTGTGAGTGACTCCAAGAGTTTGGGCTTGGGGCTGGAGAGATGGCTCAGAGATTAAGAGCACTGGCTGATTTTCCAAAGGGCCTGAGTTTAATTCCCAGCAACCACAGGGAGGCTTACAACCATCTATCATGAGATTTGATGTCCTCTTCTGTCTGTGTTCTCTTCTGTCATGGAGTCATGTAAAAACAATAGTCATACATGCAAATAGAGAGCTTATATACACAAAAACACAAATAAATACATCTTTTTAAAAATGAGCAAGTTTGGGCTCATACATTGGCAAATAGGATCGGCAGATAAAGGTGTTTGCCAAAAGCCTAAGGACCTGAGTTCAATTCCTAGCACTACATGTAGACGGACAGTATTGACTTTTGAAGGTTGCCCTCTGACCTCCACAGGAAGGCCCGTGTTTGCTTATGCATGTTTTCAAGCTGACACACATACACGATTCTTTTTTTAAATTAAGAGTTCAGGTCCTGCCAGGTGATGGTGGTGCACGCCTTTAATCCCAGCACTGGGGAGGCAGAGGCAGGTGGATCCCTGTGAGTTTGAGGCCAGCCTGGTCTACAAAGCAAGTCCAGGACAGCCAAGGCTACACAGAGTAAACCCTGTCTTGAAGAAGAAAAAAAAAAAAGAGTTCAGGTCCTGCCTGGACAACAGTGAGACCCCATAATTATAAACAGCACTCTATGTATTCTTCATATATAAAATGTTTAAACTTTACACTCATTTACTTCTATTTATCGTGTGTGTGTTTGTGTATGTACACCATGGTATTCGTGTGGAGGTCAGAGGACAACCTGAGGGAGTCGGCTCTGTCTTTCCATCCTGTGGGTCCTCAACTGGAGTCATCTGGCTATAGCTGCTCACCCGCCCATCCCACCAGCTCCCTGTAGTGTTTTTATGGCAGAGCTGATGTTAGGGCTCTCGATGAAGGGAAAGCCTCAGCTAATTAAGTTATAAACAAGCCAGGAAGGGGTGGGTGAGGACTTAGTGAAAACAGGTGAGTGCTGATGGCTTCAGAGGCTTAATGCTAACTTTAAATCCAGTTCTCCCCACGACAGCTGGCTTGTCACTTCTTGCACCTGTCTTACTGAGCTCTGCCTCACTACCAGAGGCCATGGATGTCCCTGGCAATGTTCCTGATGTGAAGTAACTAATAAACTTTAGTTTGGGGGACGGGGGTGGGGTGGGGAGTGGAGAGTCAGCTCAGTGGCTAAGAGAACACACTGCTTCTAAAAAAAAAAAAAAAGAAAGAAAGAAAAAAGAAAAAGAAAAGAAAAAAGCTGGGCATGGTGGTACACGCCTTTAATCCCAGCACTCGGGAGGCAGAGGCAGGCAGATCGCTGTGAGTTCGAGGACAGCCTGGTCTACAAAGTGAGTCTAGGACAGCCAAGGCTACACAGAGAAACCCTGTCTCGAAAATCCCCCCCCCCCCAAAAAAAAGAGAACACGCTGCTCTTACAGGGGACCCAAGTTTGGTTCCCAGAAGCCATATCAAGCAGTTTGGAAGAGGACGAGCTGTGGCTTCCACAGGGGTCTGCCTTCACCTGCACGTGCTTACATACCTCCATGCACACAAACTCACACACATGTATAAATCAAAAGGAAATAAATCTCTAAAAATAGTATTTCTGTCTCTAGATAGCACACCATCTCTTCAGAACCTTGTTTACATTTTAGCTGTCTAGTAACTTTTATTTTTATTTATTTATTTATTTATTTACTTATTTACTTATTTGTTCGAGACAGGGTTTCTCTGTGTAGCCTTGGCTATCCTAGACTCACTTTGTAGACCAGGCTGGCCTTGAACTCGCAGCAATCTGCCTGCCTCTGCCTCCCAAGTGCTGGGATTAAAGGCATGTGTCATCACGTCTGGCTCCTAGTAACCTTTTTTTTTTTGGTTTTTCGAGATAGGGTTTCTCTGTGTTAGCCTTGGCTATCCTGGACTCACTTTGTAGACCAGGCTGGCCTCGAACTCACAGCGATCTGCCTGCCTCTGCCTCCCGAGTGCTGGGATTAAAGGCGTGCGCCACCACGCCCGGCTTCTAGTAACCTTTATTAAGGAAGGAATCTGTATGTATGCAACTGACAACTATTGCCAGTATAGTTCAACGTTCATTATTTTTATTTAATTCGCAAAGCATCTAAGTTGAGTTTGAAGGCAGCTCTGATGCTTACTTGGACAAGTCATTTACTCCAATCTTTTTCTTTCTTTTCTCTTTCTTTGGTGCTGGAGATAAAAAAAACCCAGTGTCCTGTGCATTTGAGGCAAGTTCTGTGCCACTGAGCCACATCCCTAACCCTTAACTTCTTTTCTCTAAGAAATGGGGGGCCAGTCTCACGGTGTAGTTGTGAGACTGAAGGAGTTCATCTGCATAAGCACTCAGTGTATATACTAGCTGTGCTTGTCGAGCTAAAGCGTTCAGAATTTCTGATGGTGGCCAAGGGGGAAGCAGAAGTGAAGTGACCTGTCTTGTATGCCCAGTGAGCAAGAGACAGGCCTGGGCTTACATGTAACGGTCAGAAATTATTTGTATCTTGTACAAGACCACATGGTCACATTTAAATCAATATTTGATAAATATCAGACATCCATATATGTGATAAAAAAAAAAACTCGTGGGTACACCAGGTTTGAAGTGGGAAATGGCCTGTGAGAGATTTTAGTGAAACAAACTGATGCTTCAAATAAAGAAACTGGGTCCAGTTATTCTCAGGTGAGCAAAAGGCCTTTTTTGTTGTGGACAGTTCACATTCAAGCCATAAACAGAAGACCTAGGCTTGATTTCAGTGCTCAGGGCTCAATGCAACCAGAAACCTACCAGATACCAGCATATAACATTAAAAAAAAGTAATCATTATTTAATTTTATTTTATGTGCGTTAGTGTGAAGGTGTCAGATCCTTTGGAACTGGAGTTACAGACAGCTGTGAGCTGCCATGTGGGTGCTGGGAATTGAACCTGGGTCCCCTGGAAGAGCAGACAGGTGCTCTTAACCCCTGAGCCATCTCTCCAGCCCCATATAACATTTTTTTAAAAGATTTTATTTTATATGTATCTATGTTTTGCCTGTATGCATGTAAGTTGCATGTGCCCCACATGTAAGCTTGCTGCTGGAAGAGGCCAGAAGGGGCATCGGATCGTCTAGAACTGCAGTCATGATGGCTGCAAGCCAACATGGGGGTGCTGGGAACCGAACCCAGGCCCTCTACCAGAGCAACAAATGCTCTGAGCTGCTGAACCCACTCTCCAGCCCCCATATAGTAACTCTTGAGCGACAACCAAGAGGACTTCTGCAAATATATGAGGGTGGCTCACCTGAGCTGGTGAGCATCAGCCCATCCTTCTCTGTTGGGTTCACTAGCCCTGAGGTAAGGGGCTTTGCTCCCCCCCCCCCCCACAAGCCCATCCAACACCCTTGCTCTGATGTGCTGTCCAGGCTCACAAGCAATGGTGCCAACAGATTATTGGCTAGCATCTCCATGTGAGCAACAGTAATACACCCCCCACTCCCCCCGTATCTGAGAGCGGGAGTAGCCCAGGCTAGCTTGAACTCTAGCCTCCTGCTTCTGCCTTCTGAGTGCTGGGGCCATGAGTGCATGCCATCATTCCTGGCCCCCTGCGTCTTCAGGAGATGATGAGTTCAGTTGTTACTATAGTAACTAAAAGCTGACTTGGCAGCTCTTGGCCATTGCTCTGGTTTTTTGTTTTTATTTTATTTTATTTTTTTCCTGCTGTTTATGGTTCCTACCCGGGACCACCCCACGGAGTGCATTCTGGCAAGGTGACTTAGAGAGACACTCTTTCAAATAAAAAGTAAAGGCCTAGGCCGAGTGTGGTGGCACATCTCTGTAATTCCAGCACTCAGGGAGGGAGGGCAGGTAGATCCCTGTGAGCCAGCTAGTTTACAAAGTGAGTCAGGGCTACCCAAAGAAACCCTGTCTCAATAAACAACCAACCAACCAGGTGTGGTAGCACACTCCTTTAACCCCAGCACTCAGGAGGCAGAGGCAGGCAGAGCTCTGTGAGTTTGAGGCCAGACTGGTCTACAAAGTGAGTCCAGGATAGCTGAAGCTACACAGAGAAACTCTGTCTCGAAAAACCAAACCAACCAACCAACCAGCCAACCAGCCAACCATTAAACAAAATGGAAAAAAAAAAATATGGCATTAAGGATTGAAGCCAGAGCAAGGCCTAAGCAAGGTTCTATCATTGAAATACACCCCTGCCTTTACTTTTTATTTGAAACAGTGTCTCCCTAAATCACCTAGAGAGAACCCACTCAGTTGCCCAGGCTGGTCTTCAATTTGCGTCCCCCTGCCTCAGCCTCTTGAGTAGCAGGGATTACAGGCCTGAACACACAGTGCAGCAACAAGGTGACTGACTTGAGTTCCTCCGAAAAGCGTAAATATAACATTGGCAGGTGAAATAACAATGTCTTATGGTGGAAACCATTACCTCCAAACTTCAGTGTCAAGATCTAAATTCTGTGCCCAGTGTGGTGGCACACGCCTTTAATCCCAGCATTTGGGAGGCAGAGGCAGGTGGATTGCTATGAGTTCAAGGCCAGCCTGGTTTACAAATCGGGTCTAGGACAGCCAAAGCTACACAGAGAAACCTTGTCTTGGAAAAACTAAACACACACACAAACAAACCCCCCCCCCAAAAAAAACAAAACAAAGATCTAAATTCTAACTTCAGGCCCTCTAGGCTGTTTGTCACCTGACAGTGGCCGAGCCCCACCAACAAAGAACAGCGACAGAAATAAGCTTCACGTGAACTGACATGTGCACTGTATGTCTGCCAATAATCTAAAAGCTGTCAACCTCAAAAATAACCCTGGGAGGTAAGTTGCTGTCGGCATCCTCATTTTAAAGATAAGGATCCTGTAGGAGAGGTTAAATTAATTGCCTATGGTTCCACAGCAAATAGGTGCTGAGCCAGAACCCAGGAGCCTGGCTACAGGTTTCAACCACAGACAGAAAACCTCTCAAGTGACTTTTCAAGGAAGCCTTTCTCTCTGAATTGCTGTGTCTACCACAAATGGCAGTGAAGCAATGATCTAGTAGGTGGGAGACAGGTGTGGGGTTGAGGGGACAGTCTGGGAAAAGCCGTGAGGTGTATGTGGTGTGGAAGCACTTGGGATTCCCTCTCCCCTGGGGTGTCAGGAGAGGGAGAGTTGAGGCAGGGTGGAAGTGGCACTGGACAGGAAGCTGGACCAGTTGTCTGTGTATTGGGTTGGACAATGTATGAGGGCCACTGGGGTGGCTCATCAGGTAAGGGGGCTTGCTGCCAATCCTGACGGCCTGCGTTCCATCCCTGGGTCCCCTGTGGTGGAGGCTGAGAACTGGTTCCCTGAATAGAAACTCTGTGGCAAGAGGCCATCATCCTCTGACGTAAACACATTTTAAAAAATCAGAGGAGAGAATGTGTGGGCCTGCTTTCCTCTGACCCATTTTGTTTTATTGTTTATGTGTTTGTTTGTTTTAATTCTGGTGCTGGGAATCACTCTGTTGGGCGGAGTCACAGCCGTTCATCTCCTGAGTGCAGGGATTAAGATGCTGAAACCACCATGCCTAGACCACACTCTTCCAAAGTAAAGAAATATGAATCCGGCTGTGGTGGCGCACGCCTTTAATCCCAGCACTCGGGAGGCAGAGGCAGGCGGATCGCTATGAGTTCAAGGACAGCCTGGTCTACAAAATGAGTCCAGGACAGCCAAGGCTACACAGAGAGACCCTGTCTCAAAAAAAAAAAAGTGAACCTGGCAGATGGCTCAGTGGGCAGAGGCACCTGTTGGAACCTGACAGCCTGAGAGTGAGCCCTGGTCTTTGGGGGACACGTGCCCATTTCCTGGGTTAGAAGAGTGAATAGCTGGACATTTTGGCATCATAGTGGGACACTTGGCCTCACCTTGAGACTCATCTGATGTACAGCAAATGCTAATAGATAGGAATTTGAGGGCCATGTAATCTAAGCCTTAGAGGACTATCAGCTGTTCAGGCTGACTTTGATTATTGATTGGACTAGATCAAAAGATGTGCACAAAGCCAGGCATGGTAGCGCACACCTGTAATCCCAGCACTTGGGAGGCAAAGGCAGGTGGATCGCTGTGAGTTTGAGGCCAGCCTGGTCTACAAAGTGAGTCCAGGACAGCCAGGGATACACAGAGAAACCCTGTCTCAAAAAAACAAAAACAAAAAAAGCCAAAAAACAACAACAAAAAACTCAACAAACAAACAAACAAAGACGCACACAGGTATCAAGGTGAGATAGGTTTTAAAAACATAGTGTGGGGGCTGGAGAGATGGCTCAGTGGTTAAGAGTGCTACCTGCCCTTCCAAAGGTCCTGAGTTCAATTCCCAGCAACCACATGGTGGCTGACAACCATCTACAGTGAGATCTGGTGCCCTCTTCTGGTGGGCAGGCATACATGAGGCTGAAACACTGTATACTTAAATAAATAAATCTTAAAAAAACAAAACAAAACATAGTGTGAAGTCAGGCGTGGTGGCACACGCCTTTAATCCCAGCACTTGGGAGGCAGAGGCAGGTGGATTGCTGTGAGTTCGAGGCCAGCCTGGTCTACAAAGCCAGTCCAGGACAGCCAAGGTTACACAGAGAAACCCTGTCTCAGAAGAGCAAACAAACAAACACAGTGTGGTGGCTTGAATGGGAAATGTCTTCTATTAGCTCTGTTTAAACACTTGACCCTCAGTTGGTGGGGCTGTTTGGGGAGATGGTGCAGTCTTGCTGGCCTAAGTATGTCACTGAGGGCGGGCTTTGAGAGTTCTTGGTTTCACCTGGGTGTGGTGGTACACGCCTTTAATCCCAGCACTCAAGAGGCAGAGGCAGGTGGACTGCTGTGAGTTCGAGGCCAGCCTGGTCTACAAAGCCAATCTAGGACAGCCAAGGTTACAGAGAAACCCTGTCTGGGGGGGGGGGAGAGAAAGTTCTTGGCTTCACCCCAGTTTTCATTTGCTGTTTCTGCTTCATGTTTACAGTTAGGGGGAATCTCCTAGTGTCCAGTTTTTGCCACCTTTGCTATACCCTCCTGCCATCATAGATTCTTAGCCCTCGGGAACTGTAAGCCGAAAACAAAAAACAAAACAAGAGATCCTATAATCATGTTTATAGTCACGGTATTTTATCACGGCAACAGAAAAGGCAACCCAGATTTTGGGCTTTCAGGACTGGAATTGGCCTTGGATTCACAGGCATCCGCTTGCCTCTGCCCCCAGAGTGCTGGGAGGCACTGTGCCAACCAGATACAGGAAGGTACAGATTGACCTTTCACTTGTTAGATTCCTGCCTCAGGCTCCTCAGAGCTCCTATTGTAAACCTGACAAGTCATACCCAGCCCCAGATAAGAGTTTTCTTGTTTTTAAAATGTATTTATCATCATTGTGTGTATGTGTGCAGGAGGTGAGTATGGGCACGAGAGCCACAGCTTTCGTGTAGGGGTTAGAACACTACTTTTCAGAGCACATTTTCCTCTTCTTCCACCTTTACGTGGGTTCCAGGATCAAAGTCAGGATGTCAGGTTTGCACAGCAAGTGCTTCCACCGACAGAGCCATCTCTCCAGTCCAAAGCCATCTTCCGGTTTAAGATCTCTAGCTTTTTTTTCTCTTCTATTTCTTCAGTACTGAGAATTGAACCTGGGCCCCATGAACGCTGCTAGGCAAGAGCTCCATCACTAAGCCACCTCCCTAACTTTGTTGTTTACTTGTTTGTTAGTTCTGAGACAGGATCTGCTGACCTCAAGGTTGCCACAAAGCTGAAAATGACCTTGAACTTCTCCTTTTCTTGCTTCCACCACCAAAGAGACAAAAGATATCAGGTATCTCTGATCCTTTTTTTTTTTTTTTTTTTAGTCAAGGTTTCTCTGTGTAGTCTTGGCTGTCCTGGACTCATTTTGTAGACCAAGCTGGCCTTGAACTCACAGCGATCTGCCTGCCTCTGCCTCCTGAGTGCTGGGATTACAGGTGTGTGCCGTATCACCCGGCTATTGGAAGATCTTTTAGATCACTTAGTTTATGCTGAAAATGGAAAGTTCTCCAGTTTGTAAAATTTCATGCAAATACTTATTTGGGAACCATTTCCAATTGGAGCATGTTAGAGAACCAATGCAGTGATTTCCTCTGCCCCAGCAACTCTGCAGAGAGCATTCACTATGACAGAGAGGGCGTGAGGCGATTTATAAAATGTCAGAGGATGGAAGCCTAAGCTGGCTAGCTTAGTGGTCAGGCACTTGCCTGGCATGTAAGAGGTCCATGCTCTTTCTCTGGTACCAGAAGTGAAAACTGAAAGCCTAGATCCTTGCTTCAATGAGTGAGTGAACAGACACACAATAGCATAGTACTTGCTTGAGAGAGCCAGAGATTGGGCTGGGCCTGGTGGTGTATGTCTTTAATCCCAGCACTCAGGAAGCAGATCACTGAGTTCGAGGCCAGCCTGGTCTACAAAGTGAGTCTAGGACAGCCAAGGCTACACAGAGAAACCCTGCATTGAGAGGAAAGAGAGAGAGAGAGAGAAAGAGAGAGAGAGATATCTGAACTACATTCTGCAAGTGTTTCTAGTTAAGTGTATTGTATAGTAAAGGCATGCATTATGCCATCAATGAGTGGAAGTTGACACATATGCTTTTATCTTATTTTATTATTATTTTTTTTGACACATACACTTTTAAATGTGTTTGGAGAACCAAAAGAAAAGTACGTATTTAATTATCATGTAAAGCTATTTGTTTGGCCGGGCATGGTGGCACGTCTAATCCCAGTACTCAGGAGGCAGAGGCAGGCAGATCTCTGTGAGTACCAGGCCAGCCTGGTCTACAAAGTGAGTCCAGAACAGGGATGGCTACACAGAGAAATCTTGTTTCAAAAACAACAACAACAACAAAAACCCGCCAGGCAGTGGTGGCCATGCCTTTAATCCCAGCACTTAGGAGACAGAGGCAGTCAGATCTCTGCGAGTTCGAGGCCATGCTGGTCTACAGAGTGAGTTCCAGGATAGCCACGGCTACACAGAGAAACTCTGACTTGAAAAACCAAAAAAGAAAACAAAAAACAAACAAGCCCCCCCAAACCTATTTGTTTTATGGCTTGTGACGTTTGTGAGTGGGCTAGGGGTGCACCTGCACCCCAGCAAATGCAGCAGGAGGCCAGAGGAGGATTCTGCTATCTTCCCCTATCCCTCGCTGCCTTATTTCTTTTAAGATGTGATCTCTTACTGAACTGGAAGCTCAGCTCCCAGGACTCACCGCTGTTCACCCAAGCTCTGGGGTCACAAGCATGCATAGCCACACCTGACATTCCAGTTGCTTCTAGACCACACACAATGTTTTCTGGGAAACAAACATGGTGGGAGGAGAAGAAAATTTTTCTCTACCTGGTGCAACACAGCCTTTCTCTTGCAAAGTTCCTAGCACAAAGTAGTTCTCTGTATATTGGGCTTTCTGTTTCCTTTCTCATCATCCTAAGCAGTGAAAAGTTCTTAATGGCTGCCTTGAAATGGAAGAAACCCTATCAATATCTAAAATGGCTATCCAATAGCAAACAGGAGGGAAAGTGACGTGTAAGGTGAGCTGCATAGGTTTCCTCTGTGTGTGCTCAGGGATAAACTCAGGGGTCACCAGGTAAAGCCTCAGGCTTCCTGCCAGAGCTCTGGGCCCTAGGTGCAGAAAGAAGGCAGCTAGACTCCCAGACAGTGTGGCAGGCTGGACGGCGTTTCTCGAGGGCTAACCGGACATCGACAGATGGAACTAGCAGAGAGTTCCTCAGAGGTCAGCTCTGGGCTGCTGCTTCTCGCCCTGTGTTCAGGCCTGCAGGAGAAGCCACACCTGTCCTGTGAAATGACTGCCAGACTTTACTCAGGATACTTGCAGCTGTCTGAGGGTCCTCTGGGACAAAGGGATCCGATAGAAGAGTTGACAGGTGTTTAAATGTCACACTGGGTTATTGCAGCCACCTCCAGTCACTCAAGTAGAAATTGCCCAGTTGAAGTTCAAGAAGCTATTGAGAGACTCCCAAAGTATTTGAAAAAAAAAAATCCAAGATGTAAAAATAAACAAGCAACCCAGAGTAACAACAACAAAACCCAGGAATTTATTAATTTTTCCGTCCTTCCTTCCTTCCTTCCTTCCTTCCTTCCTTCCTTCCTTCCTTTTTCTTGAGATAGGGTTTCAACTGGTCTGGCTGGTCTGGAAGTTTTCTGCAGACCAGGCTTGCCTCAAACTTACAGAGATCTGCCTGCTGCTGCCTACCAAGAGCTGGGATTAAATTCATGCACCACCATAATCTGTCAGTATCCACAGAAGCCAGAGGAGGGTGTCAGATCCCCTGGTAGTGTAGGTAGTCTCGAGTTGCCAAGTAGGTGCTGGGAACTGAATCCAGGTTACCTGCAAAAGCAGCAAATGTTCTTTACCACTGAGCCATCTCACCAGGCCCAGGCTTTTTGTTTTTGTTTTTGTTTTTAATTACATTTGCTGGGGTGTGGTAGGATAATTACAATGACCTTATCTCAAAAATAAGTACTTGAGTGAGGCTTGGTGGAACACGAGTTTAGTTCCGGTACTCAGGAAACAGAGGCAGGTGGATCTCTGCGAGTTTGAGGACAGCCTGGTCTACATAGTAAGTTCTAGGCCAGGCAGAGGCTATACAGTGAGGCTTTGTCTCACAAAAACCAAAAACTATTTATTTATTTATTTATTTGGGGCACACATGTGGAGGCCTGAGGAAAACTTTCAGGAGTCACTCCTTTCCGTTCACCTTGTGGGTGACAGGGGTTGGCACTGAACTCAGATCTTCAGGCTTGGCTGTCAGCACTGTTACCTACTGAGTCATCTCCCCCCAGTAACGGCTTTTATTGTGTGGCTGCTTGCCCCAGACTCTGTAGAAGTGCATAACATACTAGAAACCCAGTGAGCATTACAACCTGCGAGGAAGCTCTGTCCTCATCTTAAGAGATGGAAAAGCTGGTCAGATTCACAGGGGTTAGGTGACTTGCCCACATTCACCTAGACAGCAAGTGGCAAGGACAGGACTTGAACTCACTTGCCCACTGTGTTGCAATTTTCTTGGGGGTGAGGGTAGGGTTTTAACGTAGATGGTAAGACAAGAAGTCTACACCAACACAGAATCATGCGTGAGGACTAAAATCATGTAGGTACATGGTCCAGGGATACAGCAGTTCAGTATTTACTTTTTTTCTGAGATGCTTTCACTATGTAGTCCTATCTGGCCTGAAACTCAGACCAGCCTTACTTAGAACTCAGAGCTCTACTTACCTCTGTCTCTTTAATGCTGGGAGTAAAGGCATGAGCTGCCATGCTTGCCTAGTGTTTATTTTTTATAACCATTAGTTTACAAAACTGGGTGTGGCCGGATATTCCTAGCTTGAGGGGATGGAGGTGTGAGGATCAGAAATTCAAGTATGTCCTTAGCTACATAGCAAGTTGAAGAACCTTGTCTTAAAAAACAAACAAACAAACAAACAAACATACTCTGAAACAGGCAGAATGGGACAATGTTTCTCTCTTAGTGGGCTTCAGGGACAATTATTATTTACTTAAAAATAGCAGCACTCACATAGCTCCCTAGTAAGTCAGTTGGCCAAGTTAAAAATAGATTCTAAACACAGCAAGAACAGAAATTCAATCTTCAATAGCGAGTCATGGGAAGCAGTGATGGTGGCTGCAACTGAAAAAGAGCCTGAGTGAATTGACTACACATTTGCATGAAATTAACCCGTCTCCGGTTCAGTTCCAATTTGTCTTTTTCCACTGCATAAAGAACATGCATATGCATACATATGCAAATTAGCAGGCTAAGATAATAAATTGATATTTATCTGCAATATTATGTATAAACCTCTTAATGCTGAGGGTTGATACTAACACAGATAGAGTACAGCAATATTTAAATCCTTGAAAAATCTTTAGGTGGAGGAGAAAAGACTTACTTATGTAATAATACTAAAAAAAAAAAGACTAGGTCTTACTATGTGGCACCATTTGGTCTGGCTGGTTTCAAACTGACATCAGTGCTCCTGCCTCAGCCTCCCAAGTGCTAGGCTTATAGATGTGCCATCACACCCAACAACAGGAATAGTTAATGTTTAAGGTATTTGAGGTGCAGATGCCACACGGCTAGGTTGGTAAGTAGCTAGAAGGGTAACTTTCCTTTGTGCTCTCTCAGTTCCCAGTGGTAGATTAGAGAGCTGGGTTAACACTGTTCTGTCATTTGAAACCCTGAGAGTCCCCAAGGCAGATAAGGACTCTATTCATGGTGCCAGCTACTCACTCCCCAGAACTTACCTTGCTCTCAGAAAGTGCCACTCAGCAGGCATAGTGGGGCAAGCCTTTAACCCCAACACCTGTGAGGTAGGGGCAGGCAAGATCCCTGAGAGTGAGAGGCCAGCCTGACCTACAGAATGCACTCCAGGACAGCCAGAGCTACAAACCACAATAGACCAACTAACCAAATAAACAAACAAAAGCTGGAGTCTCACCCTGTCTCTTCCTTTTAAATTGTGGTTTGGAGCATTGGGGTTTTTTTTCCTCTCAGTTTCTAGAGTACTTCAGCTCTGGACACTATTATTTAACGAAAGCGTATACCCTTAGCCCATATAAACTTATTCTATGGCCATCCAAACTTAACTTAAAGTAATAGCAATGTGGGTTTGGCTGTGGTGGCACATGCCTTTGATCTCTGTGAGTTTGAGGCCAGCCTGGTCTACAAAGTGAGTCCAGGACAGCCAAGGCTACACAGAGAAAAAAAGTAATAGCAGAAAAAAATAAAATAAAAAATAAAAAATTGTTCTGAGCCAAGCATGGAGGCAGGCAGATTTCTATAGTTGGAGGCCAGCCTGATCTACATAGTGAGTTTCAGCACAGCCAGGGCTACACAGTGAGACCCTGTCTAAAATAAAACATTCTCCTATAAAAATACAGATAAAAGCAAATACATTTAAGAAATGAATTTGTTGGGTGCCATAAAAAGAATAATAAGAAAAAAAAAACACTCTTAGAGTGCTCTCTTTGATAGCACATATTCTAAAATTAGAACAATACAGAGAAGATTAGCCTGGCCCTGTGCAAGGCTGACAAGCAAATTCATGAAGCATTCCATATTTAAAAAGGAAAAAAAAACTTACATAAAGACTAGGGCAAAATTGATTTACAAATTTGTGAGCATTATTTCCTCCTTAAAAAAAAAAAAGGATTTGAAGGAGCCTCATACTTATAAAATGTAGAAATTAAGAAAATCGAGGATGCAAACACAGGAGAGCAGAGTGGCTAATAGTGTAAAACTGGGTCTTTTGGAGGAGGGACCTCATTTTTCTGCACAATTTTCTAGAATGGTAAGTGTCAGGGACTAACCGAAGTAGCTGTCAGTGGTAAAAGTCCTTCCTATTTGTTACATATGGACTGAGCAGGCAGGACCCTTACAGTCTTTCTGCAAGGCTGTATTGTTAAATACGTGAGGTAGGGTGAAAGGAGAAAGCCAGCCGAGAGCAAAATATTCCTTCTCCTTGGCCTCCTGGCCACCCAGTGATGTGGATTGCTTTCTCTGCTCTACGGTCCCACCCATCAATGGGACCATCTGAAACTGTGAACCCTAAAGAAATGTCCTTCTTAAACTGTAATTATGCCTGTAATCCCAGCACTTGAGAGGCTAGACAGAGAAACCCTGTCTTGAAAAACCAAAAGAAAAAAGAAAGAAATGTTCTCCTTAAGGAAATGTCCAAAAGCTATTTTGTTACAGTGACAAGGAAAGTTGTTAATATGTCTTGGATGTCAGTATTGTATACTATAGAAACAGTTGCTTAAATGATGTTTCTTGGGCTGGAGAGATGGCTCAGTAATTAAGAGCACTGTTTGTTCTTCCAGAGGTCCTGAGTTCAATTCCCAGGAACCACATGGTGGCTCACAACCATCTACAATGTGATCTGATGCCTTCTTCTGGCATTCAGGTGTACATGCAGATAGAGCACTCATATAAATTAAATATTTTTAAAAAATATTTCTTTGGTTCACTCCCTGAGAGAGTTGAGTGGGTAGGACATTGGGTGTCTTGATTTGTACATATATTTTTAAAAAGTTTTATTTTGTGTATGGTGTTTTGCCTGTTTGTGTAGCATGTGGGTGTCTGGTGGTGGCAAAGGCCAGAAAAAGGTATCAAAGCCCCTGGTGCTGGAGTTACAGATAGTTGTGAGTCTCTTTGTGGGTGTTGTGAATTGAACCTAGGTTCTCTTGATGGCTGAGTCCCACAAAGGTTAGTTTTATCAACTTGACACAACCTAGGGGGAAGAGAGCATCACTTTAGGTGGGTCTAAATCACCTGTGGGTGTCTGTTGGGGGAGGGTTTACTTGATTGCTGAACTGAGCTATGAAGTCCCACCCACTGAGGATGGCACCATGCCCTAGGACTGGGTCCCTGTTAAAGTTATTTTTTATAAAACTGTGTTTGTTTCTCAGTTTCTCTCTTAACTTGGATATCACAGGAATAATTGAGACTCTTTTACATTTGTTTAATAAACTTCACAAGAACTGAATAGTTATTACTATATTCTTTGTTTTTTCGAGACAGGGATTCTCTGTAATAACCCTGGCTGTCCTGAAACTCTCTTTGTAGACCAGGCTGGCCTTGAACTCACAGAGATCCACCTGCCTCCGCCTCCCGTGTGCTTGGAGTAAAGGTGTGTGCCACCACACCTGGCCTTTTACTCTATTCTTTTTTTTTTTCTTCCCCAAGACAGGGTTTCTCTGTGTATCCTTGGCTGTCCTGGACTCGCTTTGTAGACGAGGCTGGCCTTGAACTCACAGCGATCCACCTGCCTCTGCCTCCGGAGTGCTGGGATTAAAGGTGTGTGTACCACCACTTCTGGCCTTTTACTCTATTCTTAATCCTCTAAGCTAACTTGGGTTCCTCCCATCCTACAACCCAGAGATAGTTGCACGTTCCTGCTCCAGCTCCTTCTCCTGACGTCTCTTGGATCTTTCCTGCGGCTCTCAATCCCCTACTTCCTCTTATAACTCCTCCTCCCCTGGTTGGCGGGAGTCCAGTTCTACTCTCTCCCTTGCTCAGTGACTGGCTGAAAGCTGCTTTATTGGTATATCAGAAGACAGTTGGGAAGCAGCTACATGGAGACAGGAGATTCTCAGAACAAGGATTGCAAACAGATATAGGGGTACAGAAACCAGCATTTGAATTACACAATAACCTTGTTCCTACAGGTCCTGGGTTAAGTATGCAGCGGATCTGAGCGGATGTGAATTTCTTCTTTCTGCTCTTGACTGTGGCTGTGATTTGCTGCCACTGGTTCCTGTCACCTTAACTTCCCCTCAGCGTTAGAGTGCAGCCATTGTAAGCAGAATAGACCTTTTTTTCCTTAACGTTGCTTTGGTTGGCTATTTTATCACAGCAACAGATATAAGACTAAACCTCAGGGTTAGTGCACATTTCTAATCCCAAACTTGGGAGGTTAAGGTAGGGAGATTGAGGCCACTGTCAGCTATATAGCAAGTATATATCTTACTAGAGCTACATGGAAACGCTTTGTTTCAGGGGAAAAAAAAATGAGCTGCTTAAGAGTGCTGTGAACAGCGTGTTATATGGTTCATTCATAAAGAGATCATTCAAAATTAAGGAACATGTGCTGGAGAGATGGTTCAGTGGTTAAGAACACTAGTCGCTCTTAAAGAGGACCCAGCGCCTTTAATCCCAGCACTTGGGAGGCAGAGGCAGGCGGATCACTGGGGGAGTTCCAGGCCAGCCTGGTCTATAAAGTGAGTCTGTGACTGTGAGGCCACTGAGGCTTAAAGGAGCAGGCGACCTTCAGGATAGTCTGCAATCAGGAGAGGAAAGTTCTCTTCCTTCCCACACTTGCTTCAAAGCCCTTCACCTCCAGGAAGAGTAGGGGGAAACACATAAAATGTAAATTTGTTTTGTTTTTTCGTGACAGGGTTTCTCTGTGTAGCCTTGGCTGTCCTGGACTCACTTTGTAGACCAGGCTGGCCTTGAACTCAGAGATCTGTCTGCCTCTGCCTCCCTGAGTGCTGGGATTACAGGCATGCATCCCAAGCCTGACTTCCAAATAGTTATTTTTTTTTTATAGAATAAACTATTCTAATAAAGAATATGGTTGGCCTGCTTTGAAGGTTCATTCACTGTGATTACAGAAGTTCGATGAATAAAAACTAGTAATAAAAACGAAATATTAAATACTTTGTATTTTACAGGCCTCAACCTTTAGTTACTTTAAAGATATTCTTTTGTTTGTTTGTTTTTTGAAACAGGGTTTCTCTATCTGTAACAGCCCTGGCTGTATAGATAAATTTTTAAATGTGTACAAATACGCCCTGAAATATCATTAAAGATTAAAACTATATATTCATTTGAGCTACACTGTTAGACATTTAAGAATTGTTAAGAAAGTATATCCCAGTATAGAGCTTATCCACAAAATAACAAAAGATGCGATAGCAAAGCTTCTCAGGAAAATCGGATTCAAAATTCTCATTGAAAGGTCACGCCAAACTGCACCATCAACATATCAGTCCGTGTAATACTGACAACAGACCGGGAATTTATTTGTTGCTATGAGAACACTATTTTGTATCAGAAATTGCAGCCTTGACGACGTAGTGTTTGCGCCTATTTTGCACATGTTTTTCTACGAGTCCTCTCCTGCGATCCCAGAGAGGCTTGGCTTCCTTCTGCACCCGGCCCACGTCCGTTCTCGCTCCAGTTCTCTGGGCTGAGCGGTGGCTCCGCTTAGGCGAGGGCGACCCGGGATGCGCGCTAGGGCCACCGGGTCTGCACCCCAGACTCTGAACAAGAAAAGATATTAAAAAGCTAAATAAACAAATAAATAAAGGCACACCACGTCCTCTCAGGACTGTCACAGTCAGGCCAAAGCGGGCTCCGGAACCTTATTAATAAATGAGTCCCCTAGGCCCAAAGAACCCAGGCCTCGATTCTAGGGGGAAACCGGAGCGGGAGGGCCACGGTGGCTCCAGGCCCCGCTCGCGCGTCCCGCAGGGTTTGTGATGGGCATCTCCCAGGCGACGGGCTCCGCACCAAGATGGCGGAGGAAAAGGACCGGGAGGGTACAGGTAGGAACGCTGACGGGGGTGCCACGAAGTCGCCATCTGCATTAGCGCGGCCCGGCGTCCATCTTGAGGCCCACGGCTGGCAGGCGGTGGGCTGAGGGTTGGCGCCAGCCCGGAGTCCCCGCCGTCGGCTCCGCCCCGCCTCGGCCGCCCCGCCCGCCATTTCCCCTGGAGAGCTCTGCGCGGGCTGCGGTTGTGGCGGCCACAGGGGAGGCTCATAATGGCGTCCTTGTTCCTGGCACCTCCACGCCCGCCGGCCGCGGCCTGGGCTGTGGGTACCCGGAGGGCGGCCTGACGGTGGGCGAGCCTGGCGGAAATCTCTGCGGCCGCGCCGAAACCCCGCCCAGCCCGGCCCCCGGCGCCGCGCGCCTCCATCTTGCCTCCTCCGCCAGGCGGCGGAGTACGGGCTCGGGTCAGGTCGGGCCGTACCCTCCCGGGTCGCGCGCTAGAGCCTTGCTTTAAGCAGCAGATCCCCAAATAATCATTTTTTAATACGATCGGAAAGAAAAACCCAGCCCGCTCCGACCTGTCGGGGGGACGCCCAGACCGGCCGCGTTCCCCCGCGCGTAGCGGGGACCGAGGCTTTAGTGACCCGCGAGGCCTCAGGGTACCCGAAAAACTAGTGATCCCCCCTCCTTGAACTGCAAGACCTTTCGAGTTGTTTCTAACCCAGCTGAATGACTTAAAATCGGATCCGTGGTTAGCATCTAGTGATTCAACAGCAATTACGTGATAGTTGACAAAAGTCTTAGCTAAATAAGTAAAGCAAGCCCTAAAATTGTATAGGGCAAACATTGTAAAAGTGAGGGTAACGCTTTTGATCACAACACACCCTATCGACCCCTCCCCCCTCAGTTTGGAACAAAGTACTTAGGTTAACAACTAATATTTACAAGAGATGTTTAGTCCATCGTCATGGTGATCACAGAAAACCAGCAGGGAAACGGGAGAGTCTGCCAGAGATCTGCTTATTGATAACTGGAAATCTGCATTTATATATAGATGGTAAAATGAATCTCAGAAGTCGGGATTATAGTATAGAGTTTACCTCTACTAAGATACTAAGATTTTCGTGGTGCTGCTTTATAAGTGGAAGGTATATTCTAAGAAAAATATGAAAAAAAAAGCACTTTTCTTTCTTTCTTTCTTTTTTTTTTTTAGAAAGAAAACATGAAGTTAGAGAGCCTGGCGTGGTGGTGCACCCCTTTAATCCCAGCACTCCGAAGGCAGAGGCAGGAGGATCGCTGTGAGTTCAAGGCCAGCCTGGTCTACAAAGGGAGTCCAGGATAGCCAAGGCTACACAGAGAAACCCTGTCTTGAAAAACAAAACAAGAACAAAATGAAAACATGACATTAGTGGGTAGGGAATTGGGCAGAGTCAGGAAGGCCTTGGGGGGGGGGGAGGGGAAAGAATAGAGTGTATGAAAAATGTTTTAGATTAAAAAAAAAAAGCTTCCCCAGAAAGTTTATTTTAATTAAATTCTTATTTACCCCCAAAAGAGAGAAAATACAAGAGAAAAAAACCATTAGGAGATGAATTATTATTATTATTTTTTAAATTACAGACTTGCTTAGGATAGTAGTGGAGTATACTGCGAGATTTTACAATTTAAAATCACATACACACACACACATACAATCACAATCACACATGGTCTCAACTTGTAGCTGCTTGTCTTGAGGTCCATCTGACTGCTTGTAACTAAAGGTGTGTGCCACCATGCCCAGCCTGATTTTTACAGTTTTTATCCCCTATTTGAGAAGGAGAAGGAGGGGGGATTTATGTTTTTTAATCTCCAAAACTTTTTTTCGTTGTTGTTTTGTGGGTTTTTTTTGAGACAGGGTTTCTCTCTGTAGCCTTGGCTGTCCTAGGCTCACTTTGTAGAATAGGCTGGCCTGGAACTCAGTGATCCGCCTGTCTGCCTCTGCCTCCCAAGTGCTGGGATTAAAGGCATGCACCACTATATCCGGCTCCAAAACATTTTAATGTTTAAGTTTACTTTATTTTTTTGGTTTTTCGAGACAAGGTTTCTCTGTGTAGCCTTGACTGTCCTGGACTCACTTTGTAGACCAGGCTGGCCTTGAACTCACAGCAATCCACCTGCTTCTGCCTCCCGAGTGCGAGGATTACAGGCATGTGCCACCACGCCTGGCTTTCATATCTTATATATTCATTTCTTATATAGTTAATGCTTGTTTGATGGACAGTAGTTTGGTGAGTGTTAAACCTGAAAATTGTGAGGAGAAAGAGCAAATCCACAATTGTGCAATTGAAGCACACTTTATTAAGTACTGTCCAGGTGGACACTGGCCAGCTCCATACTTGGGGTTCCCAGAGAAATGGCTCTGAATTAGGTCAGTTTAGGAATCTAAAGGCAAACCCACAAGGCTCTGTACTTTGCATGGTCTTCAACTGGGACAGGCATACATCCTGACGTACTGCTGCCTATGTATAGCCAACCTAAGTCTAATCAAGTACGTCCTGTGCAGTTGGGGCAACAAACTTTGTCTCTTGAAGTGAAAACATGTAATTTGTTGTCTTATAAGAACAGCAGGATTCCAGGGAGTTATCTGTCCTTGGGCAAGTGGGGTTTATAGTTTAACTTTAGCCGTTATGTGAGTCAAGACTTTAGTGCAGAGGTAGATGAGGAAGGCGTTGTCTTAGCCCTACCCAAAGGTGACAGCGGTAAGGGAGATAAGAGGTTCACAAATGGAAATCAGAAACAAAGGGGAAGAATAGGAAGGAGCCTGGGCCAAAATAAGACCCTCAGGGCACACTCTCCAGCATCCTTCGTCCTCCAGGAGACTGGACCTTTCACAGTTCTGTTCAAAAATTTAAATCTATTAGTGAGTGCCTTAAAATGGATAAGGTTGGTGCTCTCAAGATCCAGTTGTCTCTGGGAAAGCCCTGGGAAACATCCAGAGGTGTGCTGTTTCTCTGTCAGTTCAGTCAGGTGGATAATTAAGATTAAGAATTAACTAGCTAGACTTGGTGGCGCACGCCGGTAATCTCAGCACCTGAGAGGCAGAGGCAGGCAGATCATTGTGAGTTCGAGGCCAGCCTGGTCTACAAAGTGAGTCCAGGACAGCTAAGATAATACAGAGAAGCCCTGTCTTGAAACACTTAAAAAAAAAAAAAAAGAATTAGTTAAGATTGTGGCCAGGTGGTGGTAGTGCACTCTAATCCCAGTTCTTGGGAGGCAGAGGCAGATCTCTGTGAGTTTGAGGCCAGCCTGAGCTACAGAGCAAGTTCCAGGACATCCAGGGCTACAAGGAGACCCTGTCTCAATCCCCCCACTCAAAAAAACAAAAACAAACAAACAAAAACCTTTCTATGTGGTTATATATGTTGATGTTGTTATGCTTCTTTGTAACTTTGTGTTTGGTTTTTAGTTGTTCGAAACAGGGTTTCTCTGTGTAGACTTGGCTGTCCTGGACTCACTTTGTAGACCAGCCTGGCTCAAACTCACAGAGATCTGCCTGCCTCTGCCTTCAGAGTGCTGGGATTACAAGCATTTACTGCCATGTATAGCTTGCTTATTTCTTTTGTTTTTTTTTTTTGGACAGTGTAATTTTCTTTTTCCTAGATTACATTTTCCTATAGTTAGCTAAAAAGCAAGTGAATTAAAAAAAATTTTAAAATCAAGTAAATTTAAAATAATTTATCCTTTTTTTTTTGGTACTGAATCTTTGGAATGTGATATGAAATTTTTCTTTGAAGTTTTATTATTTCTTTGAAGTTTCCTCAGCATTTTTCTTTGAATTTTCCCCCTTCTTGTCTGGTCTGTTTGTTTAAGTGAGTAATTGATGCAGTTGTGAATTTGTTGGTTCTTTTAATCCCATTGTTCATACTTCCTAGAGAATTTTACACAGTACTAGAAGGATCGTTTGTTTGTAATTAGAATCAAAGCCAACACTTTGTAGATATAGAATTCTAACTTTTGGCAGACCAATGAGCTTTAGAAGGTATGTCAGTTTTCTAACACATTCCCTGTCAAATTTATTATTTTTGTCTGTACTAAATTATTACTTGATATTTTGCATCTTTTGATAACATTACTTGGAAAAATGACTCTAATTCAATTATGGTGGAAGTTTTACATGTTTTATTTATTTATTTTTTAAAATTCTTTATTGGTACCACTCTGAAACCAAAACATTTAGAAATCTAAATTGAGATGCTGGAGATTTAGCGTCATGGGCACAATGCTGCACAAGCAGGAGGACCCGGGTTTGCATCCCCAGGCTCCTGGGAAAAGCAGGACAGTAATACTCCTGCACTTAAAAACTCCACAATTCGGGGGGCAAAGGCAGGAGAATCCCTGAGCTTGCTGTCTCCAGCCGCGTTCCAGATTCAGTGAGAGACCTTGCCCTGTCTGAAAAGATTCAGGCAGGCTGGATACAGGAGGACGGACACACACACACACACACACACACACACACACACACACACACACACACACACACGAGAAATCCAAATTGAAAACCTAAGGAGCCTCAGATCCCTCAGCTATAAAGCTGAGAGCACTGTCCCTGTGTGTGTTGTGATGAGAGCGGTGTCTTTTCCTCCTCCTCCTTTCTTCTTTTTGAGACAGGGTCTTTCCGTGTAGTCCCACCTCTCCCAGAGCTCACTATTTATACCAGGTCAGCCCTGAGAACTTCACAGAACTCTGCCTGCTTGCCTCTGCCTCCCCAGGCCTGAGATTAAAGGTATTCACCGTCACACTGACTGGGTGGTGTCTTCTTATTCCTTGTTATGTTTCCAGCACCGACAGAGCCTACCATGAGAAAGCACTCTGCTTTTTAGGACCTAGTGATTACTAGTGTGTGCCTGACATGAACTTCAAGGTCAAGAAAAACACATTTAAGTCCTGCTGTTGATCAAAACAATTGACCAATTGTTAATCATACCTAAAGCATTTGTGCATATTTCTGAGGCCAGTTAATAACTGTTCTTCTTGCTTTAGGCCACCAAAGAAAGAAGAAGAAAAAATTTTAAAAAGTTTAGCCTTTTGTACACTTCAACTTTCTTTTATTTAAAGACAGGACTTGAAGATAGCTGGCCCAGCTGATGGTAGGGACGGTGTGCCGTAGGATGACTATCACCTTTCACACATCCCGTCTTCAGTTTTGTCAGTTGTCAGTAGTGCCTGTTTCTGTGTTTCTTCCCAGACGGGTTTCAGCTGAGAATCCCACATTGCATAGAGTTGACTGCCTCTTTGTTTTCATTTGATCTAGAATAGTGCCTGCGGAGTTTGTTGTTGTTGTTGATATATTGTCAACACTGATTGGTTCAGAAAGGATTCTCATCATTAGAAATGTATAGCTTCCTTATATCTCCGCTGTTCTCACCTCTCCTTGGAGCCAGCTTCTTATATGGCAGAGAAATGAGAAGCCATAAAATGCAGAATGTATTGGTCCCTCAGTCAGTCAGTCAGTCTCTGTCTCTTTCCCTTTTTCTTCAACAGGGTCTTATATAGCCTAGGCTGGGCTTGAATTTGATGCATGGCCAAGGATGGCCTTGACATTCTTGTCCTCATGCCTCTGTCGCTCAAGTGCTAATATTTCATGCACATGCCACTTTACATAGTGTTAGTTAATGCAGTGCTGGGGAAGACAAGCAGTACTTCATGACTGTAGGCAAGTGCTCTACGAAGAGAGCCACATCCTCAGCCCCTCAGTTTCTTTTTAATATTTATTTATTTTTATGTATATGAGTATTCTATCTGTATGCATACTTACAGGCTAGGAGAGGGCACCAGATCCCATTATAGATGGTTGTGAGCCACCTTGTGGTTGCTGGGAATTGAACCTCTGGAAGAGCAGCCAGTGCTCTTAACCGCTGAGCATCTCTCCAGCTGCCCCTCAGTCTCTTGACACATGTTCCTCTGCATCTATTGGACTACTGCAAAAATCGCTATAACTAATGTACTTGTTTTCATTTATCGTGCTGAAGAGCTGATTGTCTGGATATGAATTCTATACCTAAAACTCTTACTTATGTTGTTTTAGAATAATCAGAATTCTCTAGCAAAGCAAACTAGGTGGTCTTTTTTCTTCCAGTTTCTTCCCTTTCTGGCTACATGTCTAATAGCACCTATGCATGCTTCGTTACGGGGAGCGAGTTATTTGTTAGTCTTATAAGCAGGGTTCTAGCCAGGACATGCATTATGTATTCATCCTACAGTTAGTAAGTAATACCTGCTAGTGGCTCAGAACATGAAGTCTGTAGTAAAATTTATGAGCTGGGAGCCCAGTATTGTAGTTTCTTCACATGACGGCTGCGTGTGGCGGAGCTGCTCATCCAGTGGCAGGCCGCGTAGCAAGGGCTGCCCAGGTAGGGAGAGCGCTGCAATGTGCTACTGCACTAGCACTGCGCTCGGGGAGGAGTGAGACCATGTGGGCCTGGTTCTCTTCGAGATTACTTACTGTTGAGAGAACCATTACAGAATTATACAATCACTTAATTACACATAGGATAAATTGTTGAAAACCTTCAAGGCTGCAGCAGAAGAACACGGATATAATTTTTCTTTACTTCAGGAGCTTTGAGGGTGACGTTTCTCTCTGCTGAAAGCAGTTGGCTGAAATTCAAAAGCTCGAAGCAAAATAACAATAACAACACCACAAACCAGAACCCTAAAAGCCCTAAGTCAGAGAGGAAAATGGCTTACTGGAGGGACTAAGCAGGAGAGCGAGGCTGGACTGGGAAAGTGAGTGTGGGAGGAGTGTGAAATGAGGTGTGTAGCACAGGCCGAGGCAGCCCTCCCTGAACACAGGCCACAGGAGGTAGCTTCTGCAAGAGGAAGCCATTGGAGATTTAAGAGGGGGACAGTACACGGCAGCTCCTGCCTTAAGAGGTAAGTTATGCCGGTCTCTTTGGCTGTTTATTGCTGTGACCTTGAGCTCTTTCCTCTCAGCTGTTTGGAAATAAATTTAATGTTATGGTCGCCGTCCTGTGTGATGGCACACTAGAACTTGTATCTATGTGTCCATCAGTCCTCACATCTTCTCCATTCAAAATAAAAATTTTATTATTTCACACAGTATAATTTAAATGTGAGTTTGATGAGAAACACAAAACATTGGAGTTCTGTATATCTGGGGTTCAATGTTATTAGTGAATCCACTATCTATATATTGCATGAAAATTACCTCTAGAACAGCAGGCAGTACTCTTAACCACTGAGCCATCTCTCCAGCCCCCAGCCCCTTCAACATTTTATTACATAAAATTTTAGAAAATACCTTTAAAGAGCTGTGCTGACAGGTTTTTTTTGTGTGTGTGTTTGTTTGTTTTTCGAGACAGAGTTTCTCTGTGTAGCCCTGGCTGTCGTGAACTCACTTGTAGACCAGGCTGGCTTTGAACTCACAGCAATCCACCTGCCTCTGCCTCCCAAGTGCTGGGATTAAAGCGTGCCCTACCATGCTTGGCTGTCCTGGCAGTTTTTATGTCAACTTGGCACAGGCTAGCATCATTTGGGAGGGGGGAGCTTGAACTGAAAAAATGTCTCCACCAGATAGGCCTGTGGGCTAGCCTGTGCTTCATTTTTCCATTGATGATTGATGTGGAAGGGCCCAGCTCACTGTGGGTGGTGCACCCCTGGACAGGCGGTCCTGGGTGCTGTAAGGAAGCAGGCTGGGTAAGGAGCCATGAAGAGCAGGCCAGTAAGCAGTGTTGCTGTGGCTTCTGCTTCATTCAGTGCCCGCCTCCAGGGTCCTGCCCTGCCTTTGCGTCTCCCGGTGGACTGTGCCCCCGATATGTAATCCAAATAAACCCTTTCCTTTCCAAGTTGCTTTCGGTCATGGTCTCCATCACAGTAACAAAAAGTAAACTAGGACAGAAATTGACAGAGAAGATTTTAGTCTAAGCCGGGTGTGGTGGCGCACGCCTTTAATGCCCACACTCAGGAGGAAGAGGCAGAAGGATCTCTGTGAGTTTGAGGTCAGCCTGGTCTACAAGTTAGTTCAGGACAGCCAAGGCTACACAGAGAAACCCTGTTTCAAAACAAAAACAAAAACAAACAACAACAACAAAAACCAAAAAAAAAAAAACAATAAAAAATGTTTTAGTCTAGTAAGTATAGACTTACTGAGATTGGAGGAGAGCTAGAGGTGAGTCACCACCTCTCTAGAGTGTCAGACTTTGAGTTTGACTTTATATATATATATATATATATTTACTTATTTATTTTATGTATGAGTGCTCTATCTGCATATATACCTGCAGGCCAGAAGAGGGCATCCGATTCCAGTATAGATGGCTGTGAGCCATCATGTTGTTGCTGGGAATTGAACTCAGGACCTCTGGAAGAGCAGACAGTGCTCTTATCTGCTGAGCCATCTCTCCAGCCTCCTTGCTGAGTTTTTACCATTGGCCTGTTATGACTTATTGTAGCTGATCTCTTTTCCTTTTACATTAGATTGGATCTACTGTAAGTGGAGATTAATATTTTGTGTGTGTGTGTGTGTGTGTGTGTGTGTGTGCACACTAAGGATTTGAATTCAGGGTCTCAAGCATGCTCAGCTGGTGCTCTACCACTGAACTATACTCAAACCCTCAATAAACATTTCATATAAAAGCACAGTGTGCTAGGTGGTGGTGGCGCGGGCCTTTAATCCCAGCACTCAGGAGCAGAGGCAGGTGAATCTCTGTGAATTCGAGGCCAGCCTGGTCTACAAAGTGAGTCCAGGCCAGCCAAGACTACACAGAGAAACCCTGTCTCCAAAAGTAAACAAACAACAAACAAACAAAACAAAAACACCATGTATAAAACTGGATGATGATTGACTTACATTTTTGGTCGGGTGTTTCCTTATGTATTCTCTTTGGATAAAGTTATTCATAAAATATGAATCACTAACAACTTCCTCCTCCACACAGAGAAGACTTGGTTCCTTGGCTGTTTTTAAACAGTGTGTGTCTGGAATAGATGCCGGCATAACTTGAGTCAAGCAGGGCAATAACACTTACACTTTGCAGCTAATTAACCTTGAGGGCATTTCTTCACTGTTGTGTACTTTAAACAGTTCTCATGGTAAGTGCCTCTCTTGGGACTTATTATCCTGTCTTCATTTCTGCAGGTTAGGGTTCTGAGCACCTAGTTAAGTGCTTGAATATGTACACAGACACCTCAGTATCAGAAAAACCTCTGTAGCATTTTAATTTAAAACTCTTGTATCTTTTGGTCATTTGACTTTAATTTGGTTATGACTGCTCACTCTGTGTAGACCACCATTAATTTCTTCCTTTGCAAATATTCTTAACATTTTTCTCACTTGGGTTTGATTTTAACCTATTTTTGTTGTTGTTATTTTGTTTTGTTTTTTCAAGACAGAGTTTTTCTGTGTAGCCTTGACTGTCCTGGACTCCCTTTGTAGACCAGGCTGACCTCGAACTCACAGGGAACTACCTGCTTCTGCCTCTTGAGTGCTGGGATTAAAGGCATGCGGCACCACGCCTGGCCTGATTTTAACCTATTATCACACACACTTTTAGTCTTCTTAGCATTCTGATTGCCAAGAAATAAAATATTTTTATTTTCTAGTACTTCTGAGGCCATGCATGTGGGTTTTTGTTTTTGTTTTTATACCAAACATCTCTCTAGTTCCACCAGTGGGGATTCTGACACTACTGGGATTATGCGGACTATACCTGTTAAGTGTTAGCCCCATAAAACTGTTCCCATGAAAATGTGCCCATTGCAGACATGGCTGCCCGTACATACCTCTGACTGACATGGCTACAAGTTGAGCGTTCCTATCATTTCCTTCTCACTTTGTTAATTTGCTACAATCAATCACAGAACTGATGGGGACACTGATTATGTTTACTAGAGTATTACAGAAGGTTTTATAAAGGACATAAACTAACAAAGAAGAGGCCTGTGAAGGCTTAACCTGGGATTTTAGGTCCCTGTAGAATTGTGGTACACCATCTTCTTGATGTGTCGATGTGTTTGTCAGTCTAGAAATGTTCCAAAACCCTTCCTTTAGAGTTTTATGGTGGTTCCACTGTGTAGGTGGATTAAATCATTGGTCACATGTGACCAGCCCGCTTCCACAGCCTGTCATCTCTCTTTGGAGATCAGGGGATGGAGCTGAATTTTTTTTTTTTTTTTAGCAGTTTCTTGTTTGGGTGTTAGTCTTTCTGACTATTACTTTGGTTATGCTCACCAAGGGCTTGTTTACTATGAGCAAATTTTATGTTAATTTTTGTTGTTGTTGTTTTGTTTTTTGAGACAGGGTCTCTCTCTGTGTACCCTTGGCTGTCCTTGACTCGCTTTGTAGATCAGGCTGGCCTCGAACTCACAGTGATCCACCTGCCTCTGCCTCGCGAGTGCTGGGATATGTTAATTATTTTATGGTCTTAGTTTTAGTTCATAGTCATAACAGCTGTATGAAGTGCTATTTTATAGCTGAAGAAGTGGCCTCGCTACAGGATTTGTTTGATTAGCTGTATTGTTAGTACAATATCAGTAGCTCCATGGCAGAATGCTTGCCTAACAAGGCATGGTAATTAGAATTTGTATTCCCAGTACTTGGAAACCTGAGGAAGAAGGATCCTAAGTTTAAGGCAAGCCTGAACTACACAGCTCTAGGTCAGCCTGGCCTACTTAGCAAGACCTTGCTTCAGCAAACAAATGTGGTTAGTTGTAGAAGGGCTTGCTTGGCAGCATTTTACTATTTCCTGTTTATTTAGTTCTTTCTTTATTTGGTGGTCACATTTTCTCTAAATAGCTTGGGCTAGATGGAATTTGCTGTGTGGCCTAGGTTGCCCTCAAACTCATGAGTCTCCTGTTTCAGCCTCCCAAGTGCTGGGCCTATAGGCATCTGCCACTTTGCCTGGATTTATTTGCTATTTCAAATGTTTACATTATTGATATAGAATTTTTGGAAACCCATAAAGATCTTGACATTTATTCATTCAGTAAACAAATATTCATAATGAAACTATGCCTTTTCTTTTTCTTTTTGGGTTTTCTACTGAGACAGGGTTCCTCTGCGTAGTCCTGGTTGTTCTGGAACTCACTCTTTAGACCAGGCTGGCCTCGAACTCACAGAGATCCATCTACCTCTATCTCCCAAGTGCTGGGATCAATGACCACCACAGCCCATTTCTAAGCCTTTTCTTGACATTTAATACCTTTAAATTTATTTTCATATAGTTTTAGCCTTTAAATGAAGGATTTGCATATTTCATAGTATAAAATAAAAAGAAAGCTGTTAAACTGACTTCTTGGAGTGATTGAATCTTAAAGAAATCAGTTGGTTTGTTAGAAGACCATTAACATTTCTTGATTGTATTTTGACACCACACTAAAAAAATTCCCTTGGAAATAGCTGACAGTGAGCTGAAAACTGCAACAAGTTTTCCTCTAAAGTATAAAATAAAGTTGACAGACATCTTTTTATAGACATGTCTGTGACTGTGCACTGTTTTTAGGCTTGATAATTTTTTTCAGAGATGAAAATTTTTCTTTCAAATTTATAAAAGCTGTTTACAGTAAAATAGCACATTATGACAAGATAGAAACCAGCCCTGTATATCTTAAGGCCCATTTGGACCACATTTCTCTTAACGTAGGGATGCAGCAATGGTAGAACACAAGTATAGTTTTAGTATGGATAGGTTTTTTTGTTTGTTTGTTTGCTTTTGTTTTTCGAGATAGGCTTTTTCTGTGTAGCCTTGGCTGTCCTGGACACACTTTGTAGACTAGGCTGGCCTTGAACTCACATCAATCTGCTTTCCTCTGCCTGCGAGTGCTGGGATTAAAGGTGTGTGCCACCATGCTTGGCTCAGGCTCTTAAATATTACCTACTAAATAAATTTTCAAACCTCAAAGTGTTTATAAATTAAAAACATGAAAATTCCAGATGGGAATGGTAATAGAAAGGAAAGCTAATCAAACTTAGTTTAAAAAATTTCAAGCAATGAATATTTCAGTAGCAAACAAGTAAATAGACATAGTCCTTGTATTAGTTAACTATTAATGTGCAGCTGTTTACCCCACATCAACAGGCACCAATCTACATTTTCTTCACACAACTTTTTTCCCATTAATTAATGTATTTATTCTCTTTACGTCCTGACCAAAGTCCTCCTCCCCCAGTCCCCTCCCAGCCCCACCCTCACATCTCTCCCTCCATGGATATCACCCACCCTAGCACATCAAGCTCAGCAGGATTAAATGCATCCTCTTAGTCCAGACAAGGCAGCCCAGCTATGGGAAAGGGATCCAAAGGTAGGCAACAGAGTCAGAGGGACCCTAATTGTTAGGGGACTCACATGACAACCAGCCCTGGCCCAGCTTCTGGACATTGTTCTGCTGAGTGATTCTTCTTCTTCTTCTTCTTCTTCTTCTTCTTCTTCTTCTTCTTCTTCTTCTTCTTCTTCTTCTTCTTCGTGTCTTTTTTTCTCTGAAGGAGATAGACACACATTGAAAGTAGAAATGCCAGGCTTCCCTTCTACCCGGTGAGCCCAAATGAGGTGTCAGCGCTACATAAGAACAGCTCCCGTACCTGTTTCATGGCACTGTTGAGCATCTGCTCACAATCATATCAAAACCAAGCCCAGGTGTGAGGTTCTTGCAGCGGTTACTTAACAGCTCCTTGAGAGCAGCTTTTCTCAGGTCAGCCGACCTGTAATCTTAGAGACCAGTTATTTATTCCTTGCCACCCAGTATTTGATGGCAAAAATTAACACCCATAGAGACATCACATCAATTAAAAAGAGAAAGGAAGAGGCACCAAAGAGTTAATAGTTAATAAAATTGTTCTGTGCAAATGTTAGGAACTTTTTAAAACTTAGGATTCAAAGAGAAAGAGCAAGCTGCTTCCATTTTATTTTTGGCTATCTCTAGTAAACTGTCTTTTCTTATGTTCTTATATGTCATTTTCTACATAGTCCCAGCTTTTATCACTCTGTTTTCTCATCCACCTACTCAATTTCCCCAGAGCACTTTTCATGCAATCGTTGGAGCCTCAGATATTTTTCTAACACCAATAAACTTCTTTACAAGTACTTGTTTTGTAAAATGTTCATCTCTTTTGTTTGTTTGTTTGTTTTGTTTTTACTCTAGCATTCTCTTCTGGGAGATCACTATTGAGTATCTTATCCTCCTCTGTCTTCTTCAGTTCAAGACCATAAAGTAGTTGCTTTATTTCCAATTAAAACATTTTTACTATTGCTTTTGAGCCAGGCTTTTATTGTGTAAAACGGGCTAAGGTGAAACTTGTAATCCTGCTGCCTCGGCCTTCCCTGTTCTAGGATCACATTTACGCACTACCATAGTATAACTTGATTAAAAATTACTGTTCTTCATGGTCATAAAAAGTCTTTCTTTTTTACTATCATTTAAAAATTTTAATTTTAAATTTTCAGGTAGTTTACAAACTCATGGGTTTCCTTTTGGCCTTTTTGTATGCATATCACTGAATCTTGCTCATGTTTGCTCTCCCTCTACTCTCCTCATTTGCCTTACCCAAATCGTCCCCTTTCTGTTTTCATATCACACATGTATGTATATATGTAAATATGTGTTCAAATCTAGTTGTGCATGCGATAGAGAACATTGATATGTACACCACCTCAATCAGCTGTCCCTCTTTGCACTGTCATTTTTTTTTTTTTAGTGTCTCTAGCTTACTTCTGTTAATCAAAGACTTTGTCATTTCTTTGTTAATTTTTCTGTTCACTCTAAATCCCATCATCCTTTTGGGTGGCTTTGGTAATTACTTCAGTAACCCTGTACCCATTTCATAGTCTCTTTAACTCTAGTGACTCTCACTTCCACTCTACTCCTTTTCAGCTTTTTGTTTGTTTTGTTTTGTTTTGTTTTTGAGACAGGGTCTTCCTATGTGGAGAATGGGAGACTGGTCCTGGAACTTTCCATGTAGCCCAGGCTGGCCTTAAACTCACAGAGATCCACCTGCCTCTGCCTCCTGAGTGCTGAGGCTAAAGTTGTGTCCCACATGCCCGACTTCCTTTTCAGCATTTTTTAGGAACTTTTTTGATTTTTGTATTTGTATCGTAGGAGGTAGTGGAAGTGAAATAAGAGCAATAAACTGTGCTGAACTGTTCATCTTTTTCGGCATTCTACTTCATGGTTAGACTCTGTGAGCCACTTTGAAATCTTGACTCCCTCACTGGATTGACTGACTCAGTCTCCCAGAATGCCAGTGGTGCTCTGTTCCCCTACATACACCTGTGTTGGCTCTATCAAGAGTTCTGAGCCGGGCATGGTGGCGCATGCCTGTAATCCCAGCACTTGGGAGGCAGAGGCAGGCGGATCGCTGTGAGTTCGAGGCCAGCCTGGTCTACAAAGTGACTCCAGGACAGTCAAGGCTAACACAGAGAGACCTTGTCTCAAAAAAAAAAAAAAAAAAAAAAAGAGTTCTGGCTTCCTTTAGCCCACAGCTTGTCAGTCAAACAGGACTGATTCTGGTTAATGTGGAGGGAAAGAAGTTTATGGAAAGGTAGCAAGGAGCCTATAAAATCAACAGAAAACCACAGAACCAGCTTGGATGAGAACAAAAGAGGCCTAGCATGTACCACAACTGATAGCATGCTGCCAGGACAGAACCGTTGTCCCTGGACTACTGCCAGATAATTCCTACTGTTACTGCCTTTATCATTCCCGCAAATAATCTTATCTCTACATTTTAAAATTATCTTGTTTTTGAGACAAAGTCTCACTATGTAGCTCTGACTACTCTAGAGTTCCTTATGTTATCAGGTTGGTCCTGAGCTCACGGAGATCTTCCTGCTTTTGCCTCCCAAGTTCTGAGATAAAAGACCTGGGCTACCACATCCAGCTAAAATGATCGCTTGTTTGTTCATTTATTTGTTTTCAAGACACGGTTTCTCTGCATAGCCCTGGCTGTCCGGCACAAAAACACCTGCCCTGCCGCCCAGGTCCTACACTTCTTACAGTGGGAGGGCCGTTTACTTTTGTTTTTGTAGTCCTGAGGATGGAGCCAGCACTAGGCCAGGGCTGTAGCGCAGAGCCTTATCTCTACCCCTACCTTCCCAATGTTATGTTAGTGGTATGGTTTCCAGACTTGGCTGCTCATCAGAATCTGCCCCCCCCCAGGAAGCTTGTGGAGAGAGATTCTGGGACCTCACTCACAGCCATCGAACCAGAATTCTGTCTCAGGAGCAGAGATGCTAAATATCTGAACTTCACTCCTGGCTTTCTTACATTACTGGTCCAGTACAGGGAGCTTCCCTGTCTGTTGTTATCTTTAGCCTGTAGCGCTAGCTAGGCGGTTTCCGAAGGCTGGAGAGTAGTGTAATCAAATGGACATTTTATGCACAACTCTTGAGCAGCAAACCAAGAGAGGAGAAAGGATGGTAACTGATTTCCTTCTTTTTGTTTTTTGATACAGGGTTTCTCTGTGTAGCCTTGGCTGTCCTGGACTTTCTTTGTAGAGCAGGCTGACCTTGAACTCACAGTGATCCTCCTGCCTCTGCCTCCTAAGTGCTGGGATTAAAGGTATGTACCACCACACCCGGCAACTAATTTCTTTTTTTCTTTTTTTTTCTTTTTTTTTTCCGAAACAAGGTCTCTCTGTGTAGCCTTGGCTGTCCTGGACTTGCTTTATAGACTAGGCTGGCCTTGAACTCACAGCGATCTGCCTGCCTCTGCCTCCCAAGTGCTGGGATTAAAGGCGTGCGCCACCACGCTTGGCTACAACTAATTTCTTTTTGCCCTCAAAAATTCTTGAATCATTTGATTTTTCTTCTTTTGTTAGTAACCTTTCAATTGTGTGAGTTCTTTTTCCTAGCTAATTTCATTAGAGAAACACTTGTATTCAATTCCGGGTTTCAATCAGCTCAAGGAATACTACTTTTCATTTTCATCATTGCCGCCTTACCCTTCCAGTTTAGCGCTCTGGTCCATTATCTTGCTTTCACACAATAAATACTCTTTAGAAGTTATTTGCAAGCAGAATCCTTTCTCAGATTTTGATTTAAAATGAAGATACCTGGGCTCTTTTTCTTTTTCAACACTTAATTATTCATACCATAAACTTTACTGAACCCTAAGCAGCCTCCGTGGGTCAGTTTTTTGCTAGGGCCTGGGGAAACAGCAGGAGGTGAGCAGGTGAGGCTTCCAGTATAACTGACCTTGCAGCCCAATGCGGAGGAAGGCAAGCAGTTCCACTGTGAGCTGGGGACACAGGGCGCAGTAGGGATGCATTTGTCACCTCTCTCTTCACTGTTCTCAGCATCTCTTTGTCTTCAACTTTGCCCCTTCCAGCTGAGTTACCATCTTGAGCAGTTAGGTGCTCAATAAGTATTTTCCCCAAATTTATTTTTATGTGTATTGGTGTTTTCCCTGCATGTGTGTCTGTGTGAGGGTATTGGATTTCCTGGAACTGGAGCCACAGACAGCTGTGAGCTGCCATGTTGGTGCTGGAAATTGAACCTTGATCCTTTGGAAGAGCAGCCAGTACTCTTAACTGCTGAGCTATCTATCCAGCCCTAGCTCAATGAATAATTTAAAAAAAATTATATTTGTGCCAGGCGGTGGTGGTGCACGCCTTTAATCCCAGCACTCAGGAGGCAGAGGCAGGCGGATCACTGTGAGTTCAAGGCCAACCTAGTCTACAAAGTGAGTCTAGGACAGCCAAGGCTACACAGAGAAACATTGTCTCAAAAAACAAAACAAAACAATTTATATTTGTGCTGGGCTGGAGAGATGGCTCATTGGTTAAAAGTGCATATTGTTTTTGCACAGGATATGAGTTTGGTTCTCAGCACCCATGTTGGGCAGCTCACATCTGTCTATAACTCCGTCACCAGGGCAACTGCAACTTTCCTGGCTCCCACAGGCACATTTGTACACACGTAAATAAAAATACCAAAGTAAATCTTAACTATACATGCCAGGTCTGGTGGCACACATCTTTAGTCTTAGTACTTAGGAGGCAGAGGCAGGCAGGTCTCTGTGAGTTCAAATCCAGCTTGGTCTACATAGTGAATTCCAGCCTAGCCAAGGCTATGTAGTAAGACTGTGTTTCAAAAAGCAAGCAAACAGCCAGGTGGCGGCGGCACACACCTTTAATTCCAGCACTTGGGAGGCAGAGGCAGGTGGATTTCTGAGTTTGAGGCCAGCCTGGTCTACAGAGTGAGTTTCAGGGCAGCCAGGGCTACACAGATAAACCCTGTATCCCCCGCCTCCAAAAGCAAGCAAGCAAACAAAACCCAAATAATATATATATTCACATTAAAATATGATGATGATGGTGGTGGCAGCAGTGGCGGCGTGTGAACAATGTGCGTGGGCAGGTGCCCACGGGGGCCAGATGAGGGTGTCAGATCCTTTGGAGTTGTAGTTGCAGGCAGTTCTGCTGTACTTGTTGTGGGTGCTGGGAACTGAACTTGGGTCCTCTGGAAGAGCAGCAAGTGTCCTTAGCTGCTGAGCCATCTCTCCAGCCCCTCAGTAAATCTCTGTATTTGGTGTCCATATTTGGGGTCCATCCACAGATACCCACAAACTCTTCAGCTTGTAGATAAACTCCAGCTTCCTTCCTGTGGCTGACTAAAAAGCTCAAGCTTGCCTGCATGTTGCTGGGATTCTGTCTTCTAACTACATCTTATTAGACGGACATTCGAGAGCAAACCACAGAACTGTTCCTCACGCCTTTTAGTTCTTTTTCTCTGAATTTGTGTTGTAAATTCTTCTCTTGCTCTTTCTTTCCTTCTCTCTCTCCTTTCTTTTTTCTTTCTTGGTGGTGCTGGGGAACAAATTCAAAGCCTCAACCATACTAGAAGCGCACTCTACCACTGAGCTACTTCCTTTCAAAAAATGCTTTAAATGATTTTGGAAAGAGAAAAAAATGTTTAAGTTAATACAAAGGACAATCTTCTAAAATGCACATGTAAGAATTAGTATATCGTAAATACTCAGAAGAATGCATGGGGAATGGAGAGTAACAAGGACTGAAAAATGTTCCTGCCTGTTAATGTTTAAAGATACTAAAATTCTTATTTTATCAAAATAGGTAACCCTTCTGGCAGTAAATAGCATACTAAGATGTATAAAATAGCCTGAAATGCTCTGTGTGATGCAGCAGTTATGCTAACTGGTGGTTCTGGCATTGCTTTAGCATCTGACCATTATATAACAGTGCTTATGTCCACATATGGTTCTTCCACCTTTGGAAATGGGCATTTTATTTAAAGTAATATTTACTAGAACATTTGCTGAACATGCCATTTGTCCAAAAATAAATAAATAATTTTTAATATTGTTCTTCAAGCTCAGAAAAATGCATAGAATTTATAGAAAACTATAGTTTTAACTTTATTTAATTTTATTTCATCAATTTAATACTTCTGGAATTAAATTAGATATAATCATGAATTAAATAGGTATACTTCCATTATTAACCAATCATGCTCTCATATACAGCAAAGTTATAGCAAGAAGTTGGTTATTTCTGGAGCAAACCTATGAATCATGGCATTATTTATTGACATGACTGATGAATCAAGTTAAAATGAGACTTTGTGGGCTGGGAGATAGCTGTCAGTAAAATGCTTGAAGGGACCAGAATGTGATTCCCAGGATCTAAAAATTTAAAAAGCCAGATATCAGCCAGGTGGTGGTGGCATAGGCCTTTAATCCCAGCACTCGGGAGGTAGAGGCAGGTGGATGGCTGTGAGTTCGAGGCCAGCCTGCTCTACAAAGCAAGTCCAGGACTGTCAAGGCTACACAGAGAAACCCTGTCTTGGGAAAAAAAAATCAAAAACCAAAAACCAAAACCAAAACCAAAACAAACCAAACAAAACCAGGCATCTTGGCATAGGCTTGTAATCCTAGCACTGGGAGTGGGGTTGTGGGGCAAAGAGAGGTGGGTCCCTGGGGCTCACTGACAGCTAGCCTAGTCTGCTTCTTGCGTCCCATGACAGTCGGAGACTCTGTTCTAGAAGAAAATAGATTGTACCTGGGTGTGAGTGCAGGTACAGAGGAGCTGAGGTCATAGGTGGTTGTGAGCCACCTGATGTGGGTGTTAGGAGCTGAACTCAGGTCTGCTGGAAGAGCAGCATGTGTCCTTAACCACTGAGCCGTCCCTCCAGCCCCTTTGTTAGGCTGTTCTTTTTTGTCTTTTGTTTTTCTTTTTTTAGTTTTTTTTTTTTTTTTTTTTTTTGAGAGAGATTCTCTATGTAACCCTGGTTGTCCTAGACTTGCTTTTGTAGACCAGGCACGCCTTGAACTCACAGTGATCCACCTGCCTCTGCCTCCCAAGTGCTGGGATTAAAGGTGTGTGCCACTACTGCCCGGCTTCTGTTAGGCTGTTCTATAGAAGATTTTTACCCATGGCTAATATTCTTAGCCTTGTTGCAATTGTTAACACAGCATAGAAGGGCATGCAATAATGGCAACATGTTTAGCTAGTACTTAGAATGCTTAAACTGTCCTGTACTAATGCTTTTTACATTTGTTTGGGGAGTGGGGCATGGAGCTCTTAGGGAATGCCTTGCTGGGGTTGTGCTTTCCTGAGGGTTCTGGGAACAGGTTGTCAAGCTCGGCCACAAGTCCTTCACCTGATGAGCCATCTCTCTGGCCCTATACCAATGCTGTTGAAAATGAATTCTACCGTTAAATTACTGCCGTGCATACAGATTTTCTTATCAGTCGTTAAGTAGCACTAAGAAAGAAACGTATTCTAGAGTTGAGAAGCTTTGGGCTCGTCCTAATATTTTAAAGCAACCATTATTTCACTTCAGAATTTTAAGCAAACATTTTCATATTGGAATCACTTGGAGGAGAAATAAATGTCTGGAAATTTACTCTTGGGCTGTTACAATATTACCAAAGAAAATGCTTTTTTTTCAAGGATATATAGATTTAATGCTTGCCAGTATGTATATTTCAACAATAAAATGGATTGCCTTCATTAAAATGTGAATTTTTCTAGAAGAAATTTGCATTAAGTAATTGGCATTTTTATTTTTAATTATTTAATTTTTTTGTGTAAAACATACTCTATTTATTAGAATAATAGGAATGCTTTCTTATATATTTGTAGTCTCTGAGAAACAAAGAATTGTTTTCCTCTTTTACTAATCTATAGTCTATCTGTCATTCAGTTTACCTCTTGAAGTGCCTAATTCAGTTAAAAAAATATTCACACATATATACAGCCATTAGCCATTAGTAACTTTTAAGACCTTTAGGAAATCACAATGGTTAATTCTTTTGAACTGTTATTTAACTTAGGCCCCTTTCAAGCCACCTCACTTTTTCTTTCTCTCTTTCTTTCTCTCTTTCTTTCTTTCTTTCTTTCTTTCTTTCTTTCTTTCTTTCTTTCTTTCTTTCTTTCTAAGACACTGTTTTCCTTGTAGTCCTGGCTGTCTTGGATTCTCTTTGTAGACCAGGCTGGCCTCTGACTCACAGAGATCCGCCTGCTTCTGCCTCCTGAGTGCTGGGATTAAAGGTGTGCGCCGCCATGCCTGGCCACCTCTCCCATTTCTAAGTGTACAATTCAGTGATATTAAATACATTCATAATGCTGTGCATTATTCTCCACTGTCCATTCCAGTACTGTTTCCTCGTTCCGCACTGATTGCCCATTTCTTTCTTTTTCATCTCTTGGCAACCATTATTATTTCTTATGTCTTATGTGTTTGATAGACCTCGTTTAAGTCAAGTTATACAGTATTTGCCCTTTTGTATCATCACTAAGTGCAATGATCTTCAAGGTTCAAAGTCCCCTCCCTTTTTAAGACTGAATAATATTTCATTGTTATGTTTGTGCCGCATTCTGTTTATCCATTTGACGTGAGCACTTGGATTGATTTTTGTCTTTTGACTGTTGGAAATTCTAATCCCTGATTTTGAGTCATAATTGTTGGAGCAATAGAAGTTTTTAAATTTTTGAAAGAGGGAGGGGGAACAGGAAGATACAAATGAGAGGATAAAAATTTAGATGTAATCTGAAAAAAATTTTGAGGAGTTGCCATATTGTTTTATTTATAGCATCTGTACCATTTTATATTCCCAGAAGCAATTCACAAGGATTTTTAAATTTTCTACATCTACGTAGTCTATGTTATTTATCTGTGCTTCTATAACAAAATATTGACAACATTATAAAGAACTGGAATTTATTTCCTGAAAGGTCCAGGGATTGGGAAGTTTGTGATCAAATCACCAGCATGTGACAAGAGCCTTCTGGCTGTGCAGTCCATGATAGACAACAAGCAGGAAGGCAGGAGAAAGAGGACAGCAGAGGAAAAGAGGAGAGGACAGAAGCTAGGAGAAGGAGGCTGTCTTATGGTCCCTCTTGCTGTGGTGAAACACCATGATCAAAAGCAACGTGGGGAGGAAAGAGTTTATTTCGCCTTATATATCCCAGTCACAGTCTATTTTGAAGGGAAGTCAGGACAGGCACTCAAACAGGGCCAGGACCCTGGAGGCAGGAGCTGATGCCGAGGCCCTGGAAAGGGTGCCTCTGACTAGTTTCTTCTTTATGGCTTCCTCAGCCTGCTTTCTTATAGAACCCAGGACCTCTGGAGCGCCACCTCCCATAGAGATCTGGGCCCTCTTACTTCATCATCAATCAAGAAAATGTCCCTCGAGCTTGCCCAAGGCCAGTCTGGTGGGGGCATTTTCTCAGTTGAAGCTCCCCTTTCACAAATGACTCTAGTTTGTGTCAAGTTGATATAAAACTAGCCAACTCAATTGATCCCTTGTTAACCTGACATGAAAACACGTCACCACTCAATCTTTCCCTTCCCATGTGTCCTTAAGATGGCACGTTAATATTAGTTTCACAATATAAAACCGTTCAACTTTTAAAGTTCTAGTCTTTAAAAAATTGAAATAGCCAGGCAGTGGTGGCACATGCCTTTAATCCCAGCACGCGGGAGGCAAAGGCAGGTAGATCACGGTGAGTTCGAGGCCAGCCTGGTCTACAAAGTGAGTCCAGGACAGCCACGGCTGTACGGAGAAACCCTGTCTCGGGAAAAAACCAACAACAAAACACCCCCCCCCCAAAAAAACAAAAAATATTAAGTCTCTTTAAAAAATGGGAAACAGTCTCTGCACTGCAGCTGGGGCTACACCTTCACCAATGGCCCCTGCTGGCCAGACTTAGCTGCTCTCCACGACTCCTTCATGCTTTGTGTGTTTATGGAGCCAGGGTTTCTCTGTGTAGTGTTGGCTGTCCTAGAACCAGCTCTGTAGAGCAGGCTGGCCTGGTACTCTTGAGATCTGTCTGTCTTTGCCTCTCTGAGTACTGGGATTAGAGATGTGTGCTACAACTGCCTGGCAGTGTTGTGAGTTCAGGAATAGCTGCACACTGACCGTTCAAACACCAGACTCAGACTGATGGAAGTTTATTGAACTCTGAACAAAACTGACTGGTTAGGGCCACAGGCTGGATTTGGGAATCTGTTTCTTTTCTTTTTTGCTTTGTTGTTTATTTGTTTGTTTTTGAGACAGAGGTAAAGGCATGTGCCACCATGCCCAGCTTTCTTTTTGGTTTTTTGAGACAGGTTTTCTCTGTGTAACAGCCCTGGCAGTCCTGGACTCACTTTGTAGACGAGGCTGGCTTCAAACTCACAGAAACTAGCCTGCCTCTGTCTCCTGAGTGCTGAGATTAAGGGTGTGAGCCACCACTGCCTGGCTCAAAGGTCCTGACTCTTAGTACTGTAGCAGTAGCAGCTAAAATCCAACATACGTTTTAGAGAAGACATGTGCTCAAACATAGTACCTTGTTTTTTATGTAATAGGCATCCTAACTGACATGAAGTGCAATTTCACTATGCCTCTGATTAATTAGCCTTTCCCCAAACTAACAGGGTAAAGCACTCTGCATGCGCTGATTAGTTATTTGTGTTACTATTATCTTTAGAAATATTTACTCAAGTCCATTGCCTATTTTAAAATCAGGATATTTTCATGTTGAATTGTAAGAGTTTTAAAAATGTGTTTGAGAATTCCGGCATGGTGGTGCATAGCCGTGATCCCAGCATGTGGGAGGCTGTCCTGGGCTCCACAGTGAGTTTGAGGGCAGCCTGGTTTCAAACTCTGTCTTAAAAATAAATTAAAAAAACATAAATAAAAATAAATATATATGCTAGAGACAGGCTGGGGCCTAGTTCATAAAGTCCTTCATGTGTCCAGTAAAGAAGCTTGCTGTTTCTCAGGATGGGGGCTGGGCGGGGTGGGTGGATGACACCATTGAAGAACTAGAAAGCAGAAGTCATGAGATTAAATGTCTATTTCAGAAAGATCATCCTTGTGCTGGCGCTATAGCTCAGTGGTAGAATGCTTACCTAGCTTGCATAAGGCTCCAGATTCTAGCTCCCTCACTGGATATACAAAGAAAAAAAAAATCAAGTAGAAAGGAATGAAAAATCACCCAAGCAAAATGGGACCTTGGTTTGAACAGCGGAATGGGAAAAGAAACTAACAGCAGGAAGTGGCCAGTTAGAAGTGATTAGAAGTGATGAGCCTCTGAACACCAGCCCTGTCAGTACAGCTGGAAGGGAATGGGCGACATAGTGCAGGAGATTTAGTACATGGAATAAGAAGCCATTCATTGTCAAACAGAACTTCAGACATGGCTTCTAGTAAACTGAATGAGTCAGAATGATAAATGTGAGGGAGGTGGGGCCGGGGAGATGGGTGGAATCAGGAATCACGTGACCACAATTCAAATTGGTAGGTGGCATTCCCTGAAGGGATGGACTTTAATGGATCAGTAATTGAAAAGGAAGCTATCAGTCAAGCCAGATTATAGGGAACATTACACAAACTAGTGTATAGTGCAGTCTCGCCAGCAATATTACTTCATAGGTCTGGGAAGGAGTGGGAACGATAGAGAGACTATTGAAAAATATACATATATACACATTAAATGGAGTACATAAACTTTCATGAAATTTTAGGTTGAAGGAAGTAGCAAAGACATTTAAGGACAGATGGAAACATTTGAATATGGGATAGACACTAGATGACTATAGCGAATTTGGTTATTTTTTGAGGACATTAAAATAGCATTGAGATTGTATAGGAGATTGCCCTTATTTTTAGAAGATGCATGTTGAAGTATTCAGGGGTAAAGTTTTATTGTGCCTGCCATTACATAGAATGGAAGGAGAACAGAAAAACAAACAAACAAACCGGCAGTCTTAACAGTACTTCAATCCAGATGGTAGGCACAGGGCTGCTGACTAAGCTTTCAACTTTCCTGTGTGTCTGAAAGTGCCTTAAGTGAAGAAATTGGAAAACACAAGCTATGAGCAGCAGGACCCGAGTAGCTCTGCAGAGCAGAATGTAGCTAGTGATTATTTGAGGAGTAGGATGGGCAAAAGGCAGCAGGTAAGCCTGACGTCTCTGACGTAGTTGATGCAGAGGAGAATGAAAACCTTGAAGGTGATTGATTACCTTGGGCCACAGATGGTTTATCACTCAAAACATAGCATGGAAAATAGTATTGTATAATATGCTGGAATAATACCGAGAAGAGCTTTTAGACATTAATAAGCAGTGCTGGAGATAACTTTTGTTTATCTTGCTTTGCATATGCTAGGCAAGCCTGTAACCACCGGGCTTCATCTCTTTGTATTTATTAATTAAATAATAATAATAATAATAATAACAACAATAATATTTTAATTATTATATTTTATGATGATGATGATGATGATGATGTATTCTGTGGTGTATGTATAGAGGCTAGAGAGACAACTCCAGGGAGTCAGTTCTCTCTCTTTCCACCATTAACATGGACTCCAGGGACTGAACTCAGCTTTTTTCAGGCTTTCATGGGAAGCACGTTTACCCACTGAGCTGTCTTACCAGCCCTCTTTAGTTTTTGAGACAAGGTCTCACAGTGTAGCTTGAATTCAAAAGCCTCCCCATTGGCCACAACATCTAAAATATTAACTTATTTTTACTTAAATTTTTTTTTGTGTGTGTGCTAGAAAGATGGCTCAGTGATTAAGAACATTTGCTGCTCTTTCAGAGGACCCGCGTTTGATTCCCAGTGCCTACCTTAGATAGTTCACAACCACCTGTAACTCTAGCTGCAGGGGTTAGAGACACTCTTCTGTACTCTGTGGTCACCTGGACTCATAAATGCACATGCCCACATACTTAATACAAATAAAATTATATTTTCAGTTGTTTTTCTAAGGTAAACCTTCACTGTATAGCAGAGGAGGACTGTGAACTCTTGATCTTTCAGCCTTTACCTCCTGGGCGCTGGGATATACATGTGTGCCGTTACCCATGGTTGAAATTCAATTTCTTCCCCTTGGGACAGGGCCTCACTGTGTAGCCCTGGCTGTCCTGGTTCGCTCTGTGAAGACCAGGCTGGTCTCAAACTCACAGAGATCCACCCAAGTGCTAGGATTAAAGGGGTGGGCCATGACATCTGGCTGGAGATTTAATTATTATTATTTTTTTTATTTTGGTTTTTCGAGACAGTTTCTCTGTGTGATAGTCCAGACTGGCCTGGAACTCATAGAGATCTCCCTGCCTCTGCCTCCCGAGTGCTGGGATTACAGGCATGTGCTACCACACCCAGCTGAGATTCAATTTTTGAAAAAAATTTCTGTACAAGTCTCTCAGTTTTTGATATTATTCCACTAATGAGAAACTTCACACAAAAATGTCAAGACATCTTTGAAACCATTAAAAATTTCAAGTATTTAAATTACAAAATATTTTATATAACTTAACTGACAAATATAACTTAATTTCTGGTAATATAAATGGTTTATTCATTATATTAATTACTTCACAATAATGCCAGGGGTGGGTGTGGTAACTCATGTCACCTGTAATCCTGGCAATCAGAAGAGGAGTTTGAGTTACCCACCTACTTGAGCCACATAGTGAGGACTTGTCTTAAAACTGAGTAAACAATGTCTCCTATCAAAATAATGGTAAAGATTTAATCTTTACACATGTACATGTTATCAGAGTGATAACACAGTGAGCTTGGCTGCTGTTCAAAGGGCATTGTAGCTACACAGGGCCAGAAAAGGTTGATATGTGTGTCCCTTGAGTGTCTGTTACTCCCTTGTAGAGCCACCAGCCCTTCAATCCCGACTGGCTGCACTTGAGGATGAATGCCAGCTCTTTGGGTTTCTGCAATATCAACCCATTTCTTCAGTAGTTCCCTGAATTCCTTTCCAGAGTGGCAACAGAGGGTTCTCCTTCAGTTTCTGGTGCTTATGACTAGTAGGAACTTCTGTAGGGCTTGGGAGGTAGCTCAGGTCCCTGATACCTACACTGTAAACCAGGTGTGCTGGCACATGCATGTACTCCTAGCACTCAGGATGTGGTAGAAGGAGGATCAGAAGTTCAAGGTCATCCTGCTCTATAGTCAGTTTGAAGTCTTCTGGGATACATGAGACCTTGTCTCAGTAACAGTACCTTTCTCGTATTCTGCATAACTTCCACCATTTTCTTTGTGTGCGTGTGTGTGTGTGTGTGTGTGTGTGTGTGTGTGTGTGTGTGTGCACACTCACACGTGTGCATGCACACAGAAGTCAACATCAGGTGTCTTGCTGAGTTGCTTTCTACTTTATGTTTTTGAGCTTGGAGCTCCCTGATTCAGCTGGGCTGGTGGTGAGCAAGCCCTAGGGGACTGTCTCTGTCTCCAGAGCACCAATCGCAAGCATTGCTGCCACGCTGAGCTTTTCTACGGTGCTGGGGATAGAACTCAGGTTTGTGTGCTTTTCACTTGGCTCTTTGCTGACTGAGCCATCTTTGCAGCCTCCTCTGCCACTGAATTCCAATGAAATGGGTGACAAATGCACAAAAATGAACTGGATTAGAGAATGTATTGTAATAATGAAAGTAACCTAAATATTCACAGGTAAGGGGTCTAACTAATCTTGGTAAAGACGTCCAGCTGAGTCCAAGCAGTCACAAAGACAGGCAATGTAGTCTCTTTTGAGAAGGAAGAATACTTTAGGTGAAAGATTAAAGAACAATACCAACAGTAATTAGATTTTTAGGTGATTTAAAGCTAATTTAAACTCGTCCATATTCTTTGCCCTGTGGTCTTTCCCTAAGGTGGGGGCAGGTCTGAGGTCTCATTCCATGTTTGGTGGTTTTCTATTCGGTATGAACTATGCGTGTACTTTATCCTCTTCCCTTCTGGGTGTCATATTGAATACACTGCGTCACAAACTTTGAGACTTGATTCCATGGCTGTCTCAGTATAAACATTTGAGAGCTGGTGATGCCCTCCTCTTTTGTGGGGGACCTAACTCTCATGTGTGCTAATCACTGAGCTGTATCTAGTTACCCCTTCTTCTACTCATCAAAGCCCTTTGAAGTCAGTCTCAGCCCGCCCTCCCCACTGCCCCCTCCTAATAGCAACTCTGTTAGCACATCTCAGTGACACTGCTTTCAGATTGTAACCAGAGTCCTGCCATTTCCTTCCATGTCCACTGGTCCCCTTCTGGGCTTAGCCAGTGTCCATATCTGAAAGAGATACTGCAGCCACCTCTGCACTGGTCTCTGTGACCACCTTTTCCTTCTCTACAGGTGACAAAGGTGAAAAGACTATCAGGTCACCATAAAGCCTAGAACCTTCCAGTGATTTCTCATAGCATTCAGACGAAAGTTCAAAATCCTTAAGGGAAGCTGGGCATGGTGGCGCACATCTTTAATCCCAGCACTCGGGAGGCAGAGGCAGGTGGATCATTGTGAGTTCAAGGCTAGCCTGGTCCATAAATTGAGTTTAGGACAGCCAAGGCTACACAGAGAGACCCTGTCTCGAAAAAACAACAACAACAAAAATCCTCAAGGGATTCAGCTTCACTCCCAACAGCTCACAACCTGCTGTCCTGCACTTTCTATCTCTCTGACTGAAAACTTTCTGGAGATGGTTACAGATTGGCTCTTCCTGTCTGCCAGCTGTGCCTGTCACCTTGTCATGGAGGTGGGCATTCTCATTGGGACTCTTCACATCTTTTACTATTGTCTTTTCTTTCTTTCTTTTTAAAAAATTTTCTTTTCAGTGTTTAAGGTCATGTAACTTACTGTATATGTCAGCAAATATGTAGACACTTATATATCTTCCCAATAAAAATAGTTGTAAGACAAGACCTTTTGTCTGTTTGGCTCCTTTCTATGGCCTTAAGTTTGTGGAGTGAGTGAGTTCTCAGTAATATTTACTGACTACTTCACTATTCTGTGGGAGCGAGCTTCAACCCACACTTTGTTAAAGCTCCCTGAAGATAAGCAGGTGGGTTCATATGCCTCTTGCCCACCCATGCCCTCCTCAAGAGCAGGCGAAGGTGAGGAGTAGGCCTGCTACTGACAAGGAGGTAGCGTTTGATGTCTTGTTGAACTAGGATGACACCCAAACTACAGTAGATAGAGGGTAGGCTGGAAGGTCTTCACTTAGATCTGGATTTTGGCTTTTTGTAGTATATGCAGTGTGCATTTAAGATCAAAATTAGGGGCTGCAGAAATTGCTCAGCAGGGAGATGCCTCAGTGACTGAAACGGCAAGAGGCAGTCCAAACAAGAGGCCCTGAGTTTGGATCCCCAGCAAACATAATAGCCAAGGGCCACAGCACATCTGTAATTCCAGCAATGGAGGGGCAGAGACAGGCAGATTCAGGGGACTTCTTGCCAGTCTGAAACAGTGAGCTCCAGGTTTTGTAAGAGAACTTGTCTCAAAAATAAGATTGGCAGAGCTAGAAGGTGATCCCCTGTAGTGACCCCCACCCCGCCCTGCCTGCATGAACGACACCCCTCACATATACAAGATGAAAATTCAAGTAAGCTTACTGTTGTACCTCAGGGAAAAAAATGTCTAATGTCATGACTTCCCCAGCATGAGGGACCATACCAGAAAAACCCCTCCTGTCCTTAACTTGCTTTTGGCATTTCCAGAGGGCATGGCATAAGATTTATAAAGAGACCAAGAGTGACTCACAAGTGACCAAGCTTCCTTATTCAGCTTTCTACTTTCTCCTGGCATACACCTGGAGTCTCAAGCATTGAGATTGAAGGCAGTTTGGTCTACATATGCAGAGAGTGAGACCTGTCTCAAAGCAGACAGACAGATGGTCAGACAAAACAAAGAAAACCCCCAAAAGATTTTTAGTTATGTTACTGAGAATTTTATTTTGGATTAATAATTAAAGTAATTTTGTTCACTTTGTCTTTTGCAGAGGTAACAGCGATAGAACTTCATAAGAAGATCAAAGATGCATTTGAAGTATTTGACCATGAAGGAAATAATACAGTAGATGTGAGGTTCGGAAATATTTATTATTGTTATAATTCTAAATTATGAATATAATTCATAAATAGAAGGGGAATTTTGCCCCCCCAACTTTACTTTGAGTTTATTGTGGTATTTAAAGTATTTATTTTCTTGTAGTCTGTGTTTTTGTCTTCTCCTGCCCTCTGGGTACATGCACACTTATGCACACACACAAACACACCACAGATTCTATACATATTACAGTCTATACACACACAGTTTTTTAAAGAAAGATTATAAGAAGTACATAGATATGTATTATTAAGACACATAACGAGGAATAGTTACGTTTAAAGACTGATGGGCTAAACAGAGCATGGGAAATGGAGAGACATAACGGATGTTGGCAGGTTTGGAGTGGAGTACAGGTGGTGGTGTACACCTGTAGTGCAGCACTCAGGCACGAATGCCGGGAAGATGATGAATTTGAAGCCAGCCTTGGCTATGCAGGGAGACTAGCATGGGGGGTGCGGTGGGGAAGGCAGAGGAAATCACACGGGAGTCTAATAGAAACTGTGGGATCTGTGCCATGTACAGCATGGGAAAGCCAGCAATCCATTCTCCCAGGAGGCCAGGCAAAATGAGGCTTAATTCACGAGTTCATAGTCTCAAAAACTTCTAATACTAAGGCCAGCAATGCAGTGGAGAGCGATCTAAAGTGCAGCAGACAATTGCTTATAAATTAGGGCCATCCATCACTTCCTGTACTAGCCAGGGCCCAGGTGCTTCGACTTGAGCCAAATTGAACCGGCAATATGAGATTTTAGTTATGCATTGTAATGATATGGATTATTTAGTTTCTAGACCCAAGGGTCCAAGATTAACAAGTGGAACAAGTTTCATGTCCTCATATGAACATGTAAAAGCTCATGAAGTTTTGTTTTGTACTCCAGTTTGTGTGTAAGCCTGCTGTGATAGACAGCGTGGAAGGAGTAGTTAAATGCGTCCTCCTGGGTCTTATAATGGGCTCTGCTAGTTACTTGTCTTGCTGAGACAAATGTCAGATAGAGGCATCTCACGGGAGGGAGGGCTTATTCGGCTCAGAGTTTGAGAGTACAGGCTGTCATGGCAGGGATGTCGTGGCAGCATGAGCTTGTGGTATCTGGTCATATTACATCCATAGTCAGGAAGCAGAGAGAGAAGTATGAAGTTTAGCTCACTCTTCCCATTTTTGTTCAGTCCTGGATCCCAGCCTAAGGAAAGGTGCTGCCCATAGTTAAGGGAGTCTTCCCACCTCAGTTAACCTTCACAGGTAGGCCCAAGCTCAGGCATGCCCAGAGGCTCACCTAACCTTATCCCATGCTCAGGCATGCCCAGAGGCTCACCTAACCTTACCCCATGCTCAGGCATGCCCAGAGGCTCACCTAACCTTACCCCATGCTCAGGCATGCCCAAGGCTTGGCTCTTACTGGTTCTAGGCCCTGCCAGGATGATAGTTGGTATTAACCATCATGGGCAATGTGAGCCTGGGTTCAGCCATTGCAGTGGAGGTGTTATGAGAATGTACAGGGTGGCATGGTGGCACTGCGCAGCTCTGCGGAGCTCTGGTCACATCTCCTTCTATGGGAATGACTCTCTACACAGATTGAGTCTGGTCGGTGTGTTCTTTTGGGAAAGTGAGCTGGGCAGGGATGGTGCTGGTTGTAGGCTTTGATGAGCAGCATGGAACATAAAGACCTATCTTGGGATTATAAGGACTAGATATATGCTAGACAAGTTCTTGCCCACTGACCTCTCCTTGAATCTGAATGGTTCTCATCCTGGGCCATGGGAGAGGTATTGTTAGAAAAATCAGGGAAAATATAGCTTTAGATGTGCTGTTTGGTTGAGGTCTCTGGGGATGGGTTCCAAGGCTTTGTGCATGCCAGTCAGACATTCTGCCGCTGAGTTACACCCCAGCGCTACCAAAGCTTTGTGAGAAGGGAAAAGAGATCAAGCATGTGCTTAAGTTTTGCGTACTGACAGTCTGGCTGTCCTGTAGTTGACATCTAGGAGTTTTGTGTCCATCAACTTATCGTAAAGTTTTTATTTGTGGGAAGGGTTAGCATCTCCAGGCTTGACGACAAGGGATACGTATATGCTTTGCTCAGTATCACACCTGGGCTTTTCCAGTTCCAAGTCTCTGACTGCGCCTGGGAGCATGCCTTCCTGCCCGCATTTTCCTACCCAGCCCTTCACAGATTCCTGGCCTTGTTTCTTGCCTTTAGTTTTCTTGACAGTAACAGTGAAAGGAAATTTCCCATATCCTGTAGAGCAGAGCCAGCCATGCCTTCTTTGGTACAGGGCCAAGTCAGGAGAAAGAGATGTGTTTATGGGCTGAAACTTCCCCCATTCTAAAATAATTTTACTGAGTTCCCAAGGGAAAGCATGTGCTTACAGTTGAGTCTACTCTATCAGATAAAGATGGCCACCGGGAGGAGAGCCATTGTTCTAGGTGCTAGAATATTAGTGCTAAGCACATTTGAAGAATTGTAAACGGATGGCTGCAGCTTTCTAATCTTGACTCCTTATGTTAATTTTTGTTTATTTGTTTGTTTCTCTTTTGAAACAGTCTTATTCTGGCCTTCAAGTAACTGTGTAGCTTAGGCTGACCTCAAACTCATGGCAGCCCTCTTGCCTCTGTTTTGGAGTAGTGGGCTTCCAGCTGTGTATGCTGCTGTGCCTGGCTCCCTATACTGACTTATGTGGCACTTCAGCCTCCTGCTTCTGGTGTCACTTTGAATCAGCCTTTATAACCTGGATGTAAGGACAGAGACACAGAAACCCTTGCCCAGGTTGCACAGAGTGAGCAGCTAAGTTGAAGGTCAAGTTAGTTAGTTTTTGTTTTTTGTTGAGCAGTGTTCTCCAAGCTGGTTGCACCCAACCCAGGAGAAGCCTTGGGAACACTGTGATGAACAGGGTCTCTCTGTTTCTAAAGCAGTTGATTTGTCTGGAATTTATAATGGCTTATGATTAGAAGTGAAAGCTAAATTTTTAACTTAACAGTTTATATTTTCTGTTTAAATTGTTAGGCCTACTATATAATATGCTACCTTTTATACAATTGGATCCCATTTCAACTGGCTTCTGGTCTATTTCGTTGCCTTCAGAGAGGGTCTCATTATGTGGTCTTGGTAGGCAGGAACTCTCTCTGTAGATCAGAGTGGCATCATGCTCAAACAGATCCAACTGCCTCTTCTGGAATTAATATACCCTGCCCTACTTAACAATACAGTTTTGATGATTAGTCCTTTGTATTGTCTACGGCTCCTCATTCAATTGTGCCAGTGAATCTAATATACTGAGGTAAGCCTCATTAATTGATAATTTAAGATACCTATAGGATTTTGCTTTAATAATCCATGTTGCAGAATCTGTTGGTGTGTATGATATTTTGCAACTGTGAGACTTTTTCTGTAGGATAATTTCTTAGGAATAGGTCAAAGTACCCAGAATGCTGGCGCATGTTTTTAATCTTAGCCCTTAGGAGGAAGAGGCAGCCGGATCTCTGAATGCAAGGCCAGCCTGGTCTACAGAGAAATGCTCTCTGGGCAAGCCAGAGCCAACCAACCAACTAACCAATCAACCAACCTACTAATAGAAAATAAGAACTAGGTCAAAGTGCATGGATATTTTTGGTACATGTTGTTATCTTGAGACGATGGTTTCCCATCTTGCCATGTGATGTTGCCTGTTTTTTCTCCCTCTGAAAAAGTTTGTCAAACTGTTAATTTTTATTTTCTGAATTATGAGCACCTTTACTTTTTGTCTTTTTCATTTTTTAATTTATTCATTTACGTGTGTGTGTGTGTGTGTGTGTGTGTGTGTGTGTGTGTGTGTGTTGCATTCCCAATGCATTCGTGTGGAAGCCAGGACAACTTTTGGAAGTCACTTCTTTTTTTCCCCTGTGTGGGTTCCAGGGATGCAGCTCAGGCCTCTTGCCTCAGTGACAGTCATCTTTACCTGTTGACTTACCTTGCTAGACCATGAAAACTTTTTCTAGTTCTAAAACCTATTTGTATCTCATTCTATTTGGAAAGGTAGTTTATGACTTTTGATTATTTTTCTTACTTAGTTATTTCTGGTTTTATAAGTTAAAGATTTTGGTGTGTGATGTAAATCATGTGTTTTCTTCCTTTGATTTTACTTGCTGGAATTCAGAAATTTAAAAAATATTCAGATTACATACCTTTTTTTAGTATGAATATAGTTTTTGGAGACAAAAACCACTGCTGGCTGTTTGGTGGCAAATATGTTTAATATCAGCACTCTGGAAGCATAGACATACATATGTCTATAAGTTTGAGGCTAGCCTGATCTACATGGTAAATCTCAGGCTAGCCAGTGAGACCCTTGTCTTAAAAAATGTTTGGACATTAGCTTGCTTGTTATTGTTGGATTTCCTTGCCAGGCCCAGGGGCTCTCCACACATTCAACATGTATTTTATTTACCATTGAGCTATACCACAATCTGTGGAATTGCCATAAGAGAATAACTTGGTTACCTTGAGTGTAATTAACTTATTAAAAATAAATAATAAAAACCAGAAACATGTTTTTAAGGGAATGCTGAAGTCAAGAAAATATTTTTCTTTTTCTTTTTCTTTTTTTTGTTTGTTTTTGTTTTTCATTTTGTTTGTTTGTTTGGTTTTTGGAGACAGTGTTTCTCTGTATAGCCTTGGCTGTCCTAGACTCACTTTGTAGACCAGGCTGTCCTCGAACTCACAGTAATCTGCCTGCCTCTGCCTCCTGAGTGCCTGGATTAAAGGCATGCCACTACCATGCCCGGCTTCCTTTGGTTTTCTGAGACAAGGCTTCTATGTGTTACCATGGCTGTCCTGGACTTGCTTTGTAGACCAGGCTGGCCTTGAACTCACACTGATCTACCTGCCTCTGCCTCCCAAATGCTGGCGTTAAAGGTGTGTGCCACCATGTCCCACTGCAAGTATTTTTTTTTCTATATGGCTAGTTTTCAAATTCAATTTGAAAAAGAACTGTAATTTTACCAAGAAATCTTACTTTTTGTAATTTGTTCTCTTCGAATTTAATAGAATAAAAGTATGCTAGAAATCAGTGGAGTCAGTCTTAGACTCTGCCCTTGATTTTCAGAACTGCACTCCTTTTAACTGATGATTTCCCTTATCTATTAAGTTGAAATGATGGTTTCTGCCACACTTAAACATCAAGACCATTACTGTCCAGTCAAAAACAGAAATGAATTCTGAAGGTGTTATAAGATTGTATTGGATTGTGACATTTTCAACATACTTTATTAAACCAACTTAAGAGGAGAAAGGGCTGTTCTTTCCTGCCTTCTAGCTATACTCCGAGGCTCACAATTGCATGCTTTTTAAAAATAAAAATAATTTGCTTAAGTGGGACATGGTGGCTCATATCTGTGACCATAGCACTTGGAAGGTAATGGCTGGAGGGCAGGAGTTCAAAGTTATCCTCAGCTCATAAGTGCTAGGCTAGCCTGGCTGCATAAGACCCTGTCTCAAAAGAAAAAATTGAATTTACAAAAGAAAAAAATAATTCCCATTGAAGAGACTGTGGAGTCTCAGATGTTTGTCATAGAAGACAACATTTACATTCAGAAAAGAAGATCTTAGGAGACTCTAGGCACATGATCTACTTCAAATGTAGAAAGCACTGTTTATTTTTATTTTTTTTTATTTTAAAAGATAAGGAAATCAATACTTTAAAAATTCCTTGTAGCAGGGCACAGTGGCATATGCCTCTAATCCCAGAATTCAGGAGGCAGAGGCAGGTATATCTCTGTGAGTTTGAGGCTAGCCTAGTCTACAAAGCGAGTCCAGGACAGCCAAGGCTACCCAGAGAAACCCTGTCTTGAAAAACAAAAACAAAACAAAAATTCCTTGCATTCCTCCAAGCTATCTTATGAATTATTTTTACTTAAAAGATAGCCTTTTCATATTGTAACATTCACTTAACCTGTCTGTCTCTGTCTTTGTCTCTCTCTCTCTCTCTCTCTCTCTCTCTCTCTCTCTCTCTCTCTCACACACACACACACACACACACACACACACACACACACAGGCACTTGAGCTGCATGGGCACTAGGTTGGTATTTGCTGCCTTTGAAAGGCTTCAGGGGCTCTGTGTTTCCTGTCACTGTGGTGGCTGCACACCAACTCTGTTCAGCTAACATGCTGGTGACAGCTCCTTCCCTCCCTCGCTCTCAGCTTCTTCCCTGCTCCTGACGAGTCTCTCCTGCCCGCCTCTTCACCCTTGGGTCTGGTCACTCAGGGTTTCTGCAGACTTAGAATCTTGCGTACTGGCTTCTCTGCCACTCTTCTCCCAGGTGTGGCTCTCTGTATGTTTTGCTTGAAATCTTCCAAGGAAGAAAAGGGAAATTCTACTTTGATCACTTATTAATATTCAGCAGAGGGTGTCTTTGTTGAGCCGAGCTTATGCTAGACTTCAGAGGCCTTTGCTGAAGGCCTAGAGCTATGTGACTTTGGGGTTAAGTAGCCACCTCTGGTTCAGTCAGTTGTGCCTGGGGAGACGGATCAAACACATAAAACCCAGCAGTCTGTATGGGAAGAACGCCTTCACAGAGGGCTGTGCATTGGGCATGGAACTTCCTGCCTTAGTGACGTAATTACCTCCAAAAATCCTGGTGCAGTGGTTAAGCCTAAGAGACATTTTGACCTCGTTTCTAGAGCAGCAGTTGTGAACTCACTGGTCTCTTTCCATTCCCTCCCTGGTGTGCTAGTGATTCATGCCTGAGCAGGCGGCCCTGCTCTAACTTCAGACACCTTCAGAGATAGAAGGGGACTCAGGACTGTGGGCTTGTTGGCCATGTAACCGAGTCTTTGTTCATGGAATGTGGGGCAGGTGGTGTGTGCCACTTCAGGCACATATCAAATTGGGTGGAGTTATTAGCAAATCTTATTTTCCTTCTTATCTCCTCTTCTTCCTTTCTTTTTATCTGCCTTTCCCCCCTTTTTCCTCACCCCTCCCTCCCACCTCCTCTCCTGGCATCTCTTTCTTAGGCTAGGAATCTGATGAAAGGCCTGGTGAATGGTAGGTACACATGGTACCACTGAGTGTCCCCCAGTCTTTACCATCCTTTCCCCGTGAGCTGACAAGCTGTTTCTGAAATTTATACTTATCTGTAAGGAACTGGATATAACCTAAGCAATCGTGGAAGTGAAAAAGAAGGTTGGATGCCTACTTCTTGTTTTCAAGATTTACTTCAGAGCTATGCTAACGGAGACAGTTCTTTAATTGATCTCCACAAAAGGTGGAGCTAGGATAACTGAGTATCCAATTGTAAGTAAATGATGCCGTATCCCTCCCACATACCATGTATAAAAACTAACTCAAAAGAAAAAAACCACAGGCAAGACCTCAAGTTATAAAACTCTTGGGGAAAAAAACCATTGGTATATGTCTTGTGACTTTGGATTGGATAGTTCCTGAGTGTGTGGGAGGCAGCTAAGGCAGTAGCAATAGCTTGTAATGTTTGGGGCGTCCTTTGGACACCTGGACAATCAAAGGAGGACTTCTCAGGTTCGGTGTTGGGGTTCTTGTTAAATGGTCTATAGCTTTTGGAGGGAGTATTATCAGCCCAGATGGGAAAATTTCACTTAAATTATGTATTTATATTTATATAACAACTTACATGTGTTATAAGCATTTTTAGGTTGATAATAGTATGATTCATGCTAATTTTTTCAGCTATCCTTAATATTTTACCTTCCTTCCTCTTGAATTATCTTTTTCCTCCCTCTCCAGTTAAAGTCCTCTCATTTTTCCCATTCCCCACATCAGCGCAACTCCACCCTGCTATTCGTTTTATAGTGCCCTCCTTCTTGCCTACGGCAATGCCACTTTTCATTTTCCTAGTGTGGACACCGTTATAGAAGACCACAACTGGTCAAAATGCAGAGTTGTGGAGCCTAGTCCTAATGGTAGATCTGTTACCCAACTCCTGCCCACAGAGCTCAGGGGCCACTGTAGAAGGGCCCAGAAAGGCTGTAAGAGCCAGAAGAGCTGCAAGTTTGTCACGAAATTGTGTCTCCTGAAATGCCAGAGAAGCTACACCCATGATTTCTCACCAGCATGGCTGCCTAAACATGACCTGAACAAGGACAGCATCAGGAGACATGTTAACATGCAAGGGGCAATGCTCAAGAGCTGAGAGTAGGAGAGGTAGTCTTCCCTAGGAAGAGTGCACCATTGGTTATCCAATAGCGAATGGTCAGTCCTGAAGACAGACATGCAAGCAATATTACACAGACTGAGCAGGTTGTATTTTCATATATTAGGAACATAGATGCGTGTGTGTAACAACAATTAAAGGAAAAGAGGGCATGAATTTGAAAAAAAAAAAACAAAGGGGACATATGGGTGGGTTTCAAGGGGGAGAAACAGAAGGGAGAAATAACATAATTATATTATACTCTAAAAAAAGTATTAAAAATCAACTGAAAAGGGCTGGAGAGGTGGCTCAGCGGTTAGAAGCTGTCCTTATAGAGGACCCCAGTTCAGTCCCCAGCACGCATCTCAGGTGGCTCAGCGGTTAGAAGCTGTCCTTATAGAGGACCCCAGTTCAGTTCCCAGCACCCATCTCAGGTGGCTCACAGCCACTTGCAACTCCAGCTGCAGAGGATCCAACACCCTGTCCTCGTCTCCTCAGGCACCCACTCACATAGACACACACACATAAAAGAATAAAATAAACATGTAAGAAAATCAATTGAAATAAAAAGCAAACCAGACAGATCTTAGAAACTCTATCCATAGAACATGTGGATGCACTTCTCACCGCCTCCCTCCACCCCAGTCAGAGTTTCTCTTGTGTAGCCTTGGCTGTCCTGGAACTTGCTCTGTAGACCACAGAGATTTGCCTGCCTCTGCTGGGATTAAAGGCGTGCGCCACCACCCGCCTGGTTTAGACGCACTTCTTTCTGTAGCCTCAGTAGCCAGGTTGTCAGTGGGGTCTACCATTGGAAGACTTCAGTCCAGATAGCTGCATATTAAAATTTAAAATGTATTCCTTATGGAGCTTAATCTCTTTCAGGAGATGGGACAAAAAGGAAAACTTCTGAATTATTTTTCTGAAGTGTATATAATTCCAACACCAAAAACCTAATAAAGATTGCATAAAACAGCCAGGAGTAGTGGTGCACACCTTTAATCCCAGCACTCAGGGAGGCAGAGGCAGGTGTATCTCTGTGACTTTGAGGCCACCCTGGTCTACAAAGTGAATCAAGGACAGCCAATGCCCCACAGAGAAACCCTGTCTTGGGGGCAAAAAAACCCCAAGGAAAGGATTATGTAAAGCTACATTGAAAATTTCAAATAAAACAGTAGCAACAAAATCTAGTAAATTAATGCAAACTTTTTTCTAGAAATGTAAGAGTATTACTATGTTGGACATTTATTAATATAGCACATTGTATTAGTATACCTAAGAAGAAAAAGAAGCATTTGACAGAATTTAGCAAGATGTTCATAATTTTAAAGTCTCAATAAAGTAGATGTTAGGGAAAGTTTCCTTAGCTCCATGCTGAGGTTCTTACTTAATGAGGAGTCATGTGTGGTATTTTGGTTAAAATGATGAACAAGATAAGGATATCTACATTTGCCACCATCAACATCAGTGCCCAACACAACTGGTTAAGTAGTAACATGGATATAAATACTGGGTATGAAATGGTAGGCGGTACAAAAGATAGGAGAAAGAAAAACTATTTGCAGCTATATGACCAAATAGCGAGGAAACCTAGGAGAATGGATAAGAAAATTATTGCAAAGAAAAATAAAATTTAGTAAAGTAGTAAGATTACTATACAGAAGGCTGTGTGAAGGTGTCGGATGCCCTGGAACTAGAGTTACAGACAGCTGTGAGCAGCCGTGTGGGTCCTGGGAACTGAACTGGGGTCCTAGCTGCTGAGCTACCTTCCCAGCCCCAGGAGCCTTATATTCTATAAATAGTGCCCAGTTAGATGATGGAGGATCCATTTATAGAGCAACAAAAATACAGAGGTTATAGACAAAAAAATGCAACAAGAAATATATAAATCATACCATAGGAAAACCTATATGATATAAAAACAGAACAAATGGAATGAAACCATGTTTGAGGGATAGAAAATTTGAAATAATAAAGGTGTCAAATCATCCTAAATTGACATAAATTCAGCAAAGTGAAAATGAACATTTTCTGTAATTTGACAAGTGGGATTTAATGTACATATGAAAAAGTAAGCTAGAACAGCTAAGGGAACTCATGAAAAAGAACAAGGAGGCTGCTGTAGCTTTGTTTGATATCAAATGATATTATAGGAGCTGGAGAGATGGCTCAGTGTGTAAGAGCACTCGCTGCTCTCACAGAGGAGCCTGGTACCCACCTTGGAGAGGAGGCAGGACACAAGCACCTTTCTGCTTCCAGCCAAGGCTGCTCAGATGCACATATACATTTACACACAGAAAGTACGCATGGGGGAAGGGAGGGAAGGGAAGGAAAGGAAAGGAAGAAAAGACTAGAAATAGTTATGTGAAGAATCAGTGGGAAGGAAATCCAGAAGTCTTGTGGAGGGAAGTGGCATTAGCATGTTGGGAAAACAAAGGAGAGGGCAGTTGGCATGCAGGTCAGGGTGCAGAACCTTCGTGAAGGTTGACAGGCCTGCAGAGAGCGAGCGCCTGGCGGTGGAAAGAGTGGCTTGTGAGAGGGCGGCACAGAATGTCAGTGTGTGGGCTGGTGTAGTAGCCCAGGCACAAGGACAGAAGCCAGTGGTGCAGTGGCAGCAGAGCAGGGTGTGAAAAACCATCTTACTGCTATAAGTTGAACTTCTGTTCCTAAATTTCATGTCTTGAAATGCTTTTTTCTTTCAAATTGATACATGATAATTTGTATATTTATAGGGTACACATGATATAATTATAAACATGTCTACAATGTATATTGATCAAATTGGGTAATCTTGTCCCTGAGTTTTTAAATTCTTCTAGATTTTTATACAATATATGGTGGTCTTATAAACTGTAGTCATGTTGTGTGCTGTAGGTGTAGAACTCACTCCTCCAGCCTTACTGTGTGATTTCCAGGCCTCCTGCCATCACCTCCCCTCTCCGCCTTCTCGTCAGCACTTACTGTTCTGATCTGTTCCTCTATGGGAGCAATGTTTTTAGGTTTTTCTATATGAGTGAAATATTGTATTTCGTATATATAATATTTGTATTTCTTTGCCTGATTTACTTTATTTAATGTCCTACAGTTACTTTGCTGCTGCCAATAACAACTTTAATTTAAAAAATCAGCAAATAGTATTCTCGCGCGCGCGCACGTGTGTGTGTGTGTGTGTGTGTGTGTGTGTGTGTGTTTCCTTTACCCATTCACTTGCTGACACACCTCAGTTGACCCCCTATCCTGGCTTTGTGTATCATGCTGGAGTAAACAGGACTGTGCAGATATGTCTTTGATGTGCTTATTTAGTGTCTTCAGCTGTGCGGCAGAAGCAGACTGGCTGGATGTACAGTTATGGCCCTGTGAGGGTGTTGCTAGTGTTCCCCACACGGCCGCACTGGTTTATGTTCCCATCAGAGGTCTGTCAGAGGCCCCCACCCAAGCCCCCACTTTTGATCTTTTCTACTGTTTTTGGTAATTGCCATTCTGAGGGGGAGACGACATCTCCTAGTGGTTTGGATTTAGATTCCCTAGTGAGTACTGATGTTGGACATACCTTCGTATGTTTGTGGGCCATTAGTGTATCTCCTCTTGAAAAATGTCTGCTCAGATCACTGCCTTTTTAAAAAAAAATCAGAGACTTTTCAGTTGTTCAAATTCATCCTATCTTCTAGACACTGATCCCTTTTCAGATACATAGTTTACAAACATTTCCCCTACTCTATACCTCCCTCCTCATCTGTTGTCTTTCCCTTGCTGTGAAGTCTCTATTTGGTATACTTTCATTTACCCATCACTGCTTTTGTTGGCTGTACTTTTGAGATCTTAACAACTACCACCACCAATAATAACAACAACCGCAACAACAGTGACAGCAGCACAAACCTTCACCTGTCCCTGTCTGGAAGTGTTTCTCCTTGTGTTTTGAAAATTTAAACTCCGATAGCTCAGAATCTGAGTTTATCTACAGACGAAGTGTTTAAAGAGGTGATTGGAGAGCCGGGTTTGGTGGCTCATGCCTTTAATCCCACCACTTGGGAGGTAGTAGCAGGCAGATCTCTGTGAGTTCGAGGTCAGCCTGGTCTACAAAGTGATTGCAGGACAGCCAGGGATACACAGAGAAACCCTGTTTCAAAAACCAACTAATCAACTAAACAAAAAAGAGTGATTGGATTAAGAGCCTTGCTTTAGGAGAAGCCTAATCAGTCTCATCGGTTCTTTCACCCTGTGCATGCCAGGCAGGTGGCTTGCCACTGGCTTATACCAGGAGAGGCACTAGGGAGTCTGCTCAGAGAGATGCTCCTGTGAGGACAAGTAAGGCCTCTGTCTGCAAGCTAAGCAGGGAGCTTTAGGTGAAGCCCTCAGAGAGTGAGAAAAGAAGTTGCTGACACTGTGTAGCCCCTCCACCCCCCTATATTTTCTCATGGTAGCTTGTGTTTAGCGAGCTAACACAAGGACAAAAACAGCAATGCTGGTGCGATTTTTTAAATAGCGCTTATCACTGACTAAAATTAGCTTGTACTTATTTGTGTTTGTGCTCCTCTCCTGGTTGTAAGCTCCAAGGCTAGAACAGGGACTCATCTTTCTCATTCCCCATAGTAGTCACAACACTGAGCAAAAGGAGCTGCACCATTAAATCACGGATCCTGCCACTGTAATGTCCTGCTTTTTACAGAGCCCAGAGTTCTTCTTTTGGGACCAAGACCTCTAGCACAGGGACTAAGAAGAAATAGCATTGCAGCAATTAAGAGCCAGAAACCCTTTGTTGTTTTCCTTTAAAGGCTCTTCAGTTGATTAGAAAGGCCTTGGAGGGCTGTTTGGAACAGAGTAGTTCTGAGCACTAGAGAATCTGCCCTTGTTTTAGATTTCTTTTATTATTTAGCTTCAAAATAATGGTGATCTATGAAAAAAAATGTCATACTAGGGGAAGAAGGCAGGGTCCTTGTTTTGTTCTTTACTCTTCTGTAAAATAGTACCCAGCATAGCAGTCTTCAGTAAATGTTTGTTAAATGAATGGTATCCATTTTCCAAAATTCTGCTTTGTTCTAGAAATTTCCAAATTGTGTTACACTAACTAATACTTTGTGTAAGAGTACTTGTATTACAGAAGGGTAAAAGGATTTGCCACCTTTTGGCCCTTAGAATTGCATCAGATGTCCTTAATCTGTTTTCATTGGGGTGTTTTTGACCTTGACTGCCCTTAATGGATGATTTACACTCTTCCAGTTCAATGGCACTGGTGCCACCTTGTGTCGGCAATGTGATACTACACCCATTGAATGTCAGCATGTCAAGAGCCCATCCAATGCCTCTGTTGGGTTGCTCATTCTTTGTCTAAATGACATTGCTGTCTGTATGGTATAAATGCAGAAAGGAATTTTGTTTAAAAGGCTTTGGAGCTAAGGTGGGTAAGGTGGCACACACCTGTAATCCTAGCACTCTGGGAGGCAGAGGCAGGTGGCTCTCTGAGTTTGAGGCTTGCCTGGTCTACAAAGTCCAGGACAGCCAAGGAAACCCTGTCTCAACAAACAAACAAACAAACAAACAAACAAACAAGGCTTTGGAGCTGGTTTGCATTTATCAATATAAGGCATCTCTGTACTTTGATAAGATAAATGAAAGTTTCTATATTTTAAAACATTTATATTAAATGGTTGTTGTTTCATCAGTTTATTAAAAATCCCATAAAAGTGATTGATAGAGAAGAAAATAATATTTCAAAAGAAAACTAAAAAAAATTTAAACAAAAGTTATATTGGTGTCTGCTTTATTTGCATGGTGGAGTACTAAGTGATTTGGTCCTCACTGCTGTGGTCAGTGGAGGAGAGGAACTTGTACACAGGCAGCTGTCTGAAGTGGCAGTGGCCCACAGGATCGGGACTGGTATGTAGAAGCTGGCTCAGAAGAGTGTCTGAAACCATTGTTAAAAACTAGTTGATATGAAGAATTACTTAGCTGGGCGGTGGTGGTGCACGCCTTTAATAATCCCAGGACTTCGGAGGCAGAGGCAGCCTGGACTAGAATTAGTTCCAGGACAGCCAGAGCTATTACACAGAGAAACCCTGTCTCAAAAAATAAAAAAAATAAAAATAAAAGAATTACTTAAGCTCAGTTTCATTACACACACACACACACACACACACACACACACACACACATTTTAAAAAGATGCAGCTGTATAGATGGTTCAGCAGGTAAGAGCTCTTTAGCAGAGGACCTGACTTTGGATCCCAGAACTCGTATTGGATAGCCCACAACCACCCGAACTCCAGTTCCAGCCGATCGGAGCCCCTTTTCTGGATTTCTTATGTACCCACATGCATGTGGCATACATAAAGACACACTGCCATGTACAGATACACATAAAAATAAATAAATATTTCAAAAAGCCCAAACAAGCCAGGCATGGTGGTGTGTACTTTTTATCCCAGTACTCGGGAGGCAGAGGCAGGTGGATCTCTGTCTACAGAGCAAGTCCAGGACAGCCAGGGCTACATGGAGAAACAAACAAACAAACAAACAAACAAACAAACAAACTCACTCCCCCAAACAGAGGTGCCTGTTTCTAAAGCATTTGTTGTTTATTACTTTTTGGCATAGGGCCTTACTATGTGATCCTGGCTGGCTTGAAACTTGCTGTTTTTAGTAGTGTGGCCTTGAACTCATGATAATCCTCCTGCCTCCCCAGTGTTGGACTTACAGATGTATGCTACCATACCTAGTTGAAGAAGTTTTAAATGTTGGATGAGCATGGCGGTGCAAGTTTATCATCCTAGCACACAGGAAGCTGAGATAGGAGGATTGCTTCGAGCTCAGGGTTAGCTTAAAAAGATGGTTTCAAAATACTCATATATTTTAAAAGTACCTTAATAATTTTAGTGATAGTAAAACATTTCACTACACCAGTGAGATGGCTAAGAAGAAAAGTGCTTGCATGAGGCCCTGGATTTGGACCCTTAGCACCAAACATAAAGTACGTGGCAGTAAGTGTTACAGTTCCAGTACTGGGGAGGCAGAGGCAAGAAACTCTCTGGAGCTCCTGGCTAGCCAGGTTAGTGAATTGGTGAGCTCTGGTTCAGTGAGAGACCCGTTTCAAAAACTATGCTAGAGAGCTGTTGAGGAAGATATCCTGCATAGACTGCTGGCCTCTGCGTATATGTGCATACACATAGTTTTATATTATTGTTATTATGTTTTGTTTTGTTTTTTGTTTTTGTTTTTGTTTTTTTGAGACAAGGTCTCATTAAGTAGCTTTGGCTATCCTAAAACTTGATATGTGGACCAGGCTGGCTTTGAATTTGTGGTAATCTTATGGCTCAGCCTGCTGAATGCTGATATCATAGGTATGGACCACTAGGCCCAGCTCATTAAAACTAGGTTTAATTAGCTGAGTGTAGTGGTACACACTGTTATTCCTAGCACTTTGGAGGCAGAGGCAGGCAGATCTCTGTGAGTTCAAAGCTAGCCTGGTCTACATAATAAACTCTAGGACAGCCAGAGCTACACATAGTGAGATCCTGTGTCAAACCCCCCCATACCCCAAAAAGGGGTCTAAGTGGTTCCTTAAAATAATTTTAGGGCCAGCAAGATGGCTCAGTGGGTAAGCCACTTGCTGCTAAGCTTGACTACCTGAGTTGAATCCCCAGAACCTCCATAGTGGACAGAAAGAACTGACTCCCATAAGTTGTCCTCTGACCTCCACATGTGTGCAGTGGCATGCACCTATTCCTACCCTTCTGTCCATATCCCCCCTTTCCCATCCTGCCCCCCAAGAAATAAATAAACAACAGGTAATGACAAATAAAATAAAATTAAAATTAAAAACAGAATAAATTTCACTTGTTAGAAATAGGTTATCCAAGGGCTGGAGAGATGGCTCAGTGGTCAAGAATACCATCTGCTCTTTCAGAGGTCCTGAGTTCAATTCCTAGCAACCACATGGTGGCTCACAACCACCTGTACTGGGATCTGGTGCCCTCTTCTGGCCTGCGGATATACATGCAGACAGAGCACTCATACATAAAATAAGCAAGTCTTAAAAAAAAAAAAAAAAAAGAAATAGGTTAACCAATGGTAACATTTAATCATCCTAGCTATTGCTTTCATTTTGTAATTGCTATTTATCCTATACAGCCTATTTTTGTCATATTATTTCCCATTCCCCGACTCCTCCCAGATTCTTCCCCACTCCCTGCCCACATATCTTATTTGTGTTAGACACCTGCTACTGAGCATGGGGCCTGCCCTAGAGTGAGGCTGATGTACCCAGTATCACCAGTATCAGCTAGGTATATGTCAGTATACTCCATTGAAGAAAACTGATTTTCCCTTGTCCAGAAGCTATTAATTTTGGATAGTTTCTGGGCTAGGAGTGCACCTTGTACCCACTTTCCCTCGTTTGTATTGGGATTTTTGTCAGGCTTGAGCTTGGACAAGTCTTAGAAATGCTGTCACAGTCTCTGTGAATTCATATATGCACCTTCCCTGTTGTGGCAGAAAAACTGCCCACCATCTCTTGTTCTTCGAATTTTGCCCCTCCTCTTCCACATAGATCCCTGAGCCTTGACAGAGAGTGTGACGAAGACGTCCCACGCATGGCTGAGCGCTTCCAAGCCTCATTCTCTGCAGGATGTCTAGCTGTGTGTCTCTGTGTTAATCACCATGCACTGCAAGAAGCTTCTCTGCTGAAGGCTGAACAATAATTCCCTGATCTGTGGTAGTGTGTATAGAATCTTCTAGCACTATAAACACCAGCCAGTAGGGTGAATCTTCCAGTTGAGTACCACTTTTATTTCCATGTTCTAATGGTATAAATATGTGACATCTTCAGCAATAGGGTCTTACCATCAAGGTGGAAATAGCCTGTGGCGTTTGAAGAGCCTATGGGATCCCTTTGGCCAGGGACTCAAAAAGATGTAACCCATTCCTGTTACTGGGAGCTTTATTTGGTAACATATAATGTCTGCTTGTGGTTGTCTCCCCCATAATATAGTGACTCCATTTATAGTTTTTTAAAAATACATGTATATATTTTAGGAAGCTTCTACAGTGGTAGATTTTCATGTAGCTTTTCAAATAGCTTTCTTATGTTGGCTTTCTTATCTCATATTTTTCATTTTCTAGTTCCTGACTCATAAATTTTCTTTTTATTATTTCTGAACTTTTTCCTGGTTGTTGACATTTTCATTTTGCATTTCCTGAAATTGCATTTTCATCTTTTTTTGAGACAGGATCTCATGTAGCCTCGTCTGGCTTTCAACTTGCTATGTAGGAGAGAGGTTGAGCTCCTAATTCTCTTGCCTCCATTTCCCAAATGCTGGGATTGCAAGTGCATACTGCCACATCTGGCATTTTTCATCTCCTTTGATGTTTTTCTACATTTCTCTTTCAATTTTCTTCCTTCCTAAGCCTCCTACTCTTTTAGTGCAAAGGCCTGGTCATTTTCTTGCCTGTGTTCTTCTTCTCTGTCTCCCATCCCGTGGAGCATCACTGCTCCTAAGGCTGCAGCATCAGCAGCCTGATTTCCTCATAGCGGCCAGTATCCCAGCTCCTCTAGAAGCCATCTGGAGCTCTGCAGTGCCCACCTGGTCCCTTCTGCTGTGTTCCCATGTTCTTGGCACCAGCGCTGAGTGAGGGTGGCTTAGAGGATTGCTTAGTCTGCTGCTTATCCAGCCTTGTGTTTTATTCAGGCCATGGAAAACAGGGGAAGCTCTGAGTCACCGGGGCGTCTGCTGTGTTTGCCCTTTCCTCCCACCTCACGGGCTCAGGGACTTTCCATCCCTGCTGGTGTTCAGGACTGAACCCAGGGTTTCACACATGGAGAGCTCTTGGAATAGATTCATCTCACTTCATCACCATCTAAAGAAACATTTTTTAAAATTGGCATTTAGAGGCCACTTTCCTGTCCCTTCCTCATTTTCTCTTTTTTTTTTTTTTCATTTTCTCAGGCACCATCTGCATTGCCTTCACAGGATTGCCACTGAAGGGAACTCATGAACTGCTTCCTCTGGCCGCGTGTCCATCTACCATTTAGTGGGGACATGATTCTCATCTTCAGAGAGCCAGACACTTCTACTTCTCAAGAGACAAGCCCAGTGCTCAACCAGAGTCAGTTAGAAACCCAGCTCTTACCACAGGGGAGAGGCAGTAGTTCACATTGTTGCCTTCATTGATCTATCTGGAGGGAGAAAAAAGGGACTCCATCTTTCCATATGTCTTTCTTTGATCTTCAAGGAGGAATAGACTCACGGCCGGCCTCATTTCCACTTTCACCCCATGAAACACTGCTGTAAATCGATCAGGTGCTCCAAATAATCAGGTCCAGTGGGTATGGACCAAAGCTAGTGTTTTGCAAAGTCTGGTCCCATCCTGCAGTTTTTTACAGCTTTTATAATTTGAGCAACAGTGTGGAGATTCCTGTCTGATGGACCTTATGAGGGTGGTCTCTGGGTCTCATGACCACCAAAGGGATGTTTCTACCGCAGTTTCAGTGTATTTACAGAAGCAGATGTTGCGAGTAGCCATAGGGACGTTCTTTCTTTAGTAAACATGGTCAGCTATTTCTACAGACAGCTTTGTCTTTTTCTGTTTTTTCAAGATAAAAGGATGGGATTCAACTGAAACAAGCAGGAGCACAACAAGCGGAGTGCAGTGAAATTTAACCCAGTCTGTGTCCACGTAGTCCTGAGCCCTCAGGCAGAACTGAGGAGGCACCACAGCACAAGACTGTGTGTAGTTAGCTTGTGCTGGGTTCATATTAGCATACTAAATGTTAACATATATTCTTTTTCCTTCTCCACTAGCGTTAAACAACAGTTAATATAGCCATCAGTGAGGGACGTTCCTTCTTCTTCCCCTCATCTCATCCTGGTTCCTTTGCTGGAGCTTTGACATTCTGAATCGTCAGGGCTTGCATTTGCTAGTCAGTGAAAACCTTGCTTTGTCTTGGTTCACTTGTGTGTCTTTTTCTTTTCCCAGGAAGTTTCTCACATAATAGTGAGCCAATACTTGAGTGAAGTGGTTTGCTATGTTACCTGTGATCTAAAATAATTTAGATAATTATTTGATAATTTATGTTACAGTGCTTTTCCAGAATTTATATTCTAAGACTTCTCACAACTTTCTTTTTCTAGAGAGATTGGGACAATCATCAGGTCATTAGGGTGCTGCCCTACTGAAGGGGAACTGCATGATTTCATTGCAGAGGTAGGTCTGGAGCTGAGGAAGCCACATTCAGCTGACTATAGAACTTGTAATTAAAAAAAAAAAACTCACTAAAACTACAAATTCCATAAACTACTGAGGGTGCTGTTTGAGTGTAGGATAGCTCTGTACATAAGTCAACCAGTAGGGCCTGGAAGCATTTTGAGCAAGTCTTGAAGAAATGGCTATGAGGAAATGACAACGTGTTGGTACATAGTCTTTAAACTGGTTGAAGATAGGCTAGTGACGGCAAGGGAGGCCGACCATATGGAGAAAGACCAATAGCAGATGGATTTCGTAAGAATATTGGTTCACAGGGCACGCAGAGAGGATGAAATTTTTATTTATTTGAGGAAATAAACATGTTTCAGAACACATAATAATAATAATAATGATAAATACAATAAAGTAAGTACGTTAACCTGTCTAAAATTTAAAGATTATAAACCCCAGCCATTTTAGTTTAAAAGTCTTGGTTGGCTTTCCTTTGTAATTATAGATTATATTCCTTGAAATGGGTAAGCATTACTCACTGAAGGAGACTGCTGGTCCTGCTTCCCTCAACCCTAGGGGATGAAGAGCGAAGACCTGGTTGGCTGTTTTTGGGTTGCTTTCTTTATAAGGCAGGGAAGGGAGACGGAACAATAGGAGAATCATTGACAAGTTAACATCAAGTTACTCCAGGCAAGATTTTTTGCCAAAGATTAAAATGGACTAGCTTTCCTGGGGAATTTTTTTGTGACAGTGTTTAACTTTATCATGGGTGACTCCATTTTGTTTTTAAGTCTATTTGGGACCTACTGTCTTAATCTAAAACAAGAGTCTTGTAATTATTTTTGCAGTGTAAGCTGAGGCCAGGAGAAAGAAAGCAGTGGATGATTGGCCCATGCCTAGGGAGCTTCATACTCCACTTTGCTTCCCAGAAAGATGTCTGCTTGAATGTTGAGTGAAATTTAGTTCAACAATGAGAGACCTTCACGAGGAACAGCTACCTAGGCCACCAGCTGGAGATACGGCTGACAAAGTTGCTTTGCTTTGCTTGGGGGAAGACGGGGGTAGAGGAGTGGGGGCGGTGAGGGTGGTGGTGGTGGTTGGAAGATTCACAAGGGATGAGAAAGAAAAGCAAAGAAGTAGAATCTGACCCGTCTCCTTACTCCGTGTTGTTGGTAGAGCCCTTGTTTATTCAATGCTATGTTGAAAAGAAAGAATTTGGGATTTCGGGCTGATGCAGATAAACTTGAAATAGTAAAATCGATGCTACAGAGGATTTGCTAGTAAGCTTGATTAGGGAATATTAAGTTACAGGAGGTAGAATTTAGCTAAAGGAGAGCCTCCAATATGACTGGAGGATAAATAGTGTCCTCACCAGCCTTGTCAGACACTGTAGGAATGAAAAACTTGCACCATAATTTATGTTTAGGCATGCTAAGAAAGTTTCTCCAATGTTTATTTACTAAGATTGATATTCAATTAGGCTTCATTCCCATAGCCAAAGGAGAAAACGGACTTATAACTGGCTATTAGGCTCATCCCATATCAAAGAATATACTTCTAAGGGGCAGTTCAAGGGGGTAGTGCAGGGTCACAACCACCCTGCCATTAAGTCTCTGCGTTCTTATCAGGAAAAGCACAGTTCTACCTGATGGACAAGAGGAACCCGGGTAGCAACTATTTGAAACAAAACAAAACAAAACACCACTGGTGTACTTAAGAAATAATAAGAAACAATTCTGGAAATATCTTTTCTGTGTAAATCTCCCATCTGTGTAAGTGGCCAGACTTGCAGTCTTTGGTCTCTGTTTAAATTGTTCAAAGTGGAACCTGGGGCCAGTGCCCGAAAGAGGATATGTGAGGTGCAGGATGTGTGAGATGCAGAAGCCAGGCTGTGTGTAAGTTAGTCAAATCTTCTGTTCAAGGCCAGTTCCCCTTTGGGCATTAGCCAGAGCTGGGCGCATGCTATATTAAAATGCTTTTCTGTTATTAATTTCTAAGTATGCGGAGTGATTTCTCACTGGGAAGGCATATTAATTCTAGAACAGGACAAGCCACTTAATTTTTGTTGAGTATCAATTTTCCATAATAATGCCTATTTCAGAGTTTGCCTCAATGATACATTAAATAAAGTATTACACCCATTTTTAAATGGAAAACCACTGTAAAGGTCAAGTAGCTTAAAATTAGGAGGACTGTTGCTTAGATATCAGCACCTTGGCAACTCTTACTTGTTTTCACATTGCTGTGACCACAGTACTGACTAATGCAAGTTGAGGGACCAAAGACTTGTGGTGATGGTCTTATAGCAGGGGTTCTCCACCTTCCTAATGCTTTGGCCCGTTAATATGGTTCTTCATGTTGTGGTGACCCCAACCATAAAATTATCCTCACCGCTACTTCATAACTGGACTTTTGCTACTGTTATGAATTGTAATGTTAAACATGTTTGGAGCTAGAGGTTTGCCAAAGGGGTTGCAACCCACAAATTGAGAACCACTGTTTTAGAAGGTTTCTGCAGCCAGGAAGGCATACATGGTAGAGCCTCGCAGTTCATGGTATAGCAGGGAAGCTGGAAGCAGGGGTGGGTATAGCCTTCAAAGGATCACCTCTAGCCACTCACTGCTACTAGCCTTCACTCTAAAAATTCCATGGCCTTCTCCAAATAGTGCCACCATTTAGGGAACAGGCATTGAAAACATGAGCCTGTGAATATTTCAGACACAAACCATAGCAGTAGCATCAATTTTTTTATTACTATTTAAAAGTATCCAGTATCCAGTAAGAAATTCTAAGTTCTAAGAATACATTGTTTTACTTTGAAATCTTAAAAGTTATTTTGAATAAAGATTAGGAGAAAGGCTTGTTTTCCTGTGAACCCATTTAATTCCCTGTTCCCTTGCAAAGGAAAAAAAAAAGATGTTTTAGTTTCTGATGACTGCTTTAAAACATTTATTCACAGAGCTGGAACTGGTGCAGGGTCTGGGAAAGGCAAAGAGGCACTGTAAAGAAGATAGGAATTTAATTGCAGCACAGGCAGAGGCAGGTGGAACTCTGAGTTTGAGGCCAGCCTGGTCTACAGAGTGAATTTTAGGACAGCCAGGACTACACAGAGAAACCGTGCCTCTAGAAAATCAAAACCCAAAAACAAACAAAAGAAAATCTGTGGTTCTCTCTCTCTCTCTCTCTCTCTCTCTCTCTCTCTCTCTCTCTCTCTCTCTCTCTCTCTCTCTCTCTCGACAGGGTTTCTCTATGTTATCTTGGCTGTCCTGGACTCACTTTGTAGACCAGGCTGGCCTCGAACTCAAAGCAATCCACCTGCCTTTGCCTCCCAACTGCTGGGATTAAAGGCAGGTGCCACCATGCCTGGCTGCTTTTACTTGTGTGTGTGTGTGTGTTCAATAAACAGAATAGGAGTGAGGCTGAAGAAGGAATCTGAGAAAAACAGAAACAAAACCAAAACCATGCCTAGATCATCAAAACACCACAAATCCCATTTATTTATATAAGCACACTATATATTATGATTATATATATATATATACACACACAAACACATATATGATCATTCTGTAAAAACATTGAAACTTTTATCCGGAATTGAATTCTCTAGCTATCATGTGCTTGAATTTTAGGGCAGACACATTTCTAAGCTTAAAAATTCTCAGCTCTTTGCTTCCTGAAGATCAGAAATCTCTTGAAATAGATCAGTTTTTAAATTCCTCAACATTTATTCATCTGTTTAATATTCTAAAATTAGCAACTTGCTCCATGTAATCCCTGCCTGTATAAGATGTTATAAAAGCCAGCAGCTGTGAAAGGAAGGGCCAGTGCAGATCTTATTGCACACAGGTTACTCAACAGCCCTGCCTTTGATATTAAGTCAGAGCTATCTAGGACCTTCAGTGTGTGGGAGCTGGGAGGAGAGAAAGACGATTTAAAGGTCTGGGTCCTTTGAAATTAAAATTGGCAGAGAATTACAGAGAATTTAAACTAATTATACAGGAAAGATAAAGATGTCTTTTTAAAAAAACCTGTGTTGATAGGATTATTGATTTAGGCTTCAGAACTTAGATAGGACTATGTTTTACAGGGGGGAGCATCTTCAGCCTCCTACTCCGCCACACTTTCCTGTGTGAGTGGTAAGCTGTGTCTGTATTGGCCATTCTGTTTTACCAATGTACTGTGTTCTCGAAAACATATCTTAGGATAACAGAATTTTCAGAATCTATCTATCTATCTATCGGATCTATTAGAATGACCTTCAGGCTGTGGTCCAGCTAATCCAACAATGGCTGTCTATGAATGGAAGGTCTAAGAATCCAGTAGATTTCAGTCCATGAGGCTGGATATCTCACCTGGTCTTCAATATGTACCAGAAACCTAAAGAAGTGGGCTCTAATGCCAGTGAAGGAGGGGACTTGTCAGTGAGGTCAAGAGCAGACAGGTAAAGTGGGAGAGCTTCCTTCTTCCATGTCTTTTATGTAGACTGACAGCAGAACATGTGGTCCAGATAAAGGTGGGTTTCCCACCTCAAAAGATCTGGATTATGGTGTTATTTTCCTACCTCAACGATCTAGATTAGAAGTGATCTTCCCACTTAAAATGATTTCATTAGGGAAAATTCCCTCACAGGTATGCCTAGCCATTTGGAGTTTAGTAAATTCTAGATGTAGTCAAGTTAACAACCAAGAATAGCACCACACTTTGGTTCTGTTTGACCTTACCTCAGTACTGTGAGGCCTTGTAGCTGCTGTGTTAACCAACCCTAGATGATTTGCATTACTTGGGCTAGAGGGAGCTGGCTGGCAGATCAGCCCATAGGAGTTAACCAGCCTTGGTTTGTGTACCCAGTGACCTGGTGCACTCAGGCCTGACGAGACCATCTTGGACCCAAGTGTTGCTTAGGCTGTTTTCACCAGCATGTCCCTGACACCGTTAGTGGGCAGTGTGCTGATCCTTCCACCATCTTCCAAGGGATATGGTCCTCTGGTGGGTTTCCTGGCTTATGCATGATATAACGTCTTCAGTCAGTCGGTGCTAAGGAGAAAAGGGGCCTTTATGCTTTGCCTGCTGTTTGGTTATCAGCTATTTATTCCAGGTCCTGAAGAGCCAGGCTGTCAGCAAGTCTTCCCCACCTCCTGGGTTCCTTGCGAAGTGGTGAGCCCAGTGTCACGGGAAGTGCCTGAAGCAGTTTAGCTTTCCTAGTATTGATCACCATGAGACTTGTCTCCTAGTCACGCCAGCTAGTTGCATTTCTTCCTTCAGAAGGAGTTTTCTTTCCTCCACTAATAAGCCCTGTGCACCCCAGCTAGGTTATGCTGGGGCTTCACTCAGTCTGCCTTGTGGGAGAGATGTGGCAGTTCCTCAGGGGTACCTGTTGCCCAAGGTGAGAATCTTTTGTAGTGCGACAGTGCCACCTCCTGTTAGAAAGGGATGATGCAAGCTTAGAGCCTCCAGGGGATTTGCCAAGCCAATGTCCGGGGCCTGCAGTTTGGTTTCTCCATCCAATATGTCAGCGTGCCTTTGCACACCAGGCCTTTGCAGCCAGGCCTCTGGCCTTAATCTGTTTTTCCAGAGCATGTAAACACCTCTGGATGTCTTTTACAGTTGCATTCTCTATTTCAGGCATGTCAAACTAGTGTGTATGCCCCTCTCCACAGTCTGCTTTCTTGAGGCCTGAGCTATGGGTGGTATATAAGTTACTTTCTTATTGTTGTGACAAGATGCCTGACAGGAACAGCCTGAGGAAGGGCAGAGAGGTTCACGCTGACACGCAGTGTGAGTGCATCGTGGCCGGGAGTGAACGGTGGCTGGAACGTGAGACAGCTGGTCGCATTGCACCTGCTGTTACAAAACAGCGCCCCTTCTCCCTTTGGTTTAGCCCAGGACCCAGGCCTACAGCATGATGCTGCCCACACTTAAGGTGGCTCTTCTTTCTTTGATTAACCCTTTCTGGAAACACTCTGATAGATACACCCACAGGTGTATTTCTAAGATGATTCTTTGTGTGTGTGTGTTTTGAGACAGAGTTTCTCTGTGTAGCCTTGGCTGTCCTGAACTTGCTTTGTAGACCAGGCTGGCTTTGAACTCACAGCGATCTGCTGCCTCTGCCTCCCAGGTGCTGGGATTAAAGGCGTGCACCACCACGTCCAGCTCATAAAATGATTCTTAATATTTTGGTTATGAGCTGTTGACAGCTGAGCTGGTCTAGCTCCTATCTTCCAAGGTGGTTCTTAATGCAATCAAGGTGACATTGAAGATCAAGCATCAGTGATGGTTTAAAAATTTAAATATCAGTCAGGAGGCAGTGGCACACGCCTGTAATCCCAGTGCTCAGGAGGCAGAGGCAGGTGGATCTGTGAGTTTGAGGCCAGCCTGGTCTACAGAGCAAGTCCAGGACAGTCAAGGCATCACAGAGAAACCCTGTTTTGAAAAAGAAATTAAATATTCTAAAAAATAAAGAAAAGTATGCATTAAAAATCTTACATATTCTGAAGTACTAAAATATTCATTACCCCTCTTTCATGGAATTGTATCACTCCTGTTTAATTGATGTGTAGTGGGGCCTGCCTTTTACTGCTGGAGACGAGTGCTTCTTTATAGGCTGCCAAAGAGCCATGTGGCCTTGACATCTAGCACCCGCTTAACAAGGCCCCCATTTTCCTCATTTTCCCACAGGCTTCAGTACAACTTACAGCTAATGCTGCTGCTTTGTAGGCCTTGCTCTTCCCTTGTTAGGGAGATTGCACTGGGGTCCTTGCAAGGACGCTCTTCTTCAACAGCATGTTCTCAGTTACCGCTCATAAAATCTTTATCACTAGGCTTCCAGAGACAGATGATCCGTGTCCACAGCACTGCACCACCATTTTGACTGACTTAGAAGTATATCTCACTGCTTGTATAGTGTCACTTCTGATGTCACATGCGGTCCGGTGGATACTCTAAGAAGCTAACACTAAGCCATAGACATTCGAGAGACGTAGTGGGGACTGTCAGAGCCAGAGGGGGTGGGAGAGTGCCAGACTACAGTGCAGGTTTGACAGACTGCAGTGCAGGTTTGACAGACTGCAGTGCAGGTTTGACAGACTATAGTGCAGTTTGACAGACTGCAGTGCAGGTTTGACAGACTACAGTGCAGGTTTGACAGACTACAGTGCAGGTTTGACAGACTACAGTGCAGGTTTGACAGACTACAGTGCAGGTTTGACAGACTACAGTGCAGGTTTGACAGACTACAGTGCAGGTTTGACAGACTACAGTGCAGGTTTGACAGACTACAGTGCAGGTTTGGTAGACTACAGTGCAGGTTTGACAGACTACAGTGCAGTTTGGCAGACTACAGTGCAGTTTGGCAGACTACAGTGCAGTTTGGCAGACTACAGTGCAGTTTGACAGACTACAGTGCAGTTTGACAGACTACAGTGCAGGTTTGGCAGACTACAGTGCAGTTTGACAGATCACAGTGCAGGTTTGGCAGACTACAGTGCAGGTTTGACAGACTACAGTGCAGGTTTGACAGACTACAGTGCAGGTTTGGCAGACGTCAGTGCAGGTTTGGCAGACTACAGTGCAGGTTTGACAGACTACAGTGCAGGTTTGGCAGACTACAGTGCAGTTTGGCAGACTACAGTGCAGGTTTGGCAGACTACAGTGCAGGTTTGGCAGACTATAGTGCAGTTTGACAGACTATAGTGCAGTTTGACAGACTGCAGTGCAGGTTTGACAGACTGCAGTGCAGGTTTGACAGACTGCAGTGCAGTTTGACAGACTGCAGTGCAGGTTTGACAGACTACAGTGCAGGTTTGACAGACTACAGTGCAGGTTTGACAGACTACAGTGCAGGTTTGACAGACTACAGTGCAGGTTTGACAGACTACAGTGCAGGTTTGACAGACTACAGTGCAGGTTTGGTAGACTGCAGTGCAGTTTGACAGACTGCAGTGCAGTTTGACAGACTACAGTGCAGTTTTGACAGACTACAGTGCAGGTTTGACAGACTACAGTGCAGTTTGACAGACTACAGTGCAGGTTTGGCAGACTACAGTGCAGGTTTGACAGACTACAGTGCAGGTTTGGCAGACTACAGTGCAGGTTTGACAGACTACAGTGCAGTTTGGCAGACTACAGTGCAGCTTTGGCAGACTACAGTGCAGGTTTGACAGACTACAGTGCAGGTTTGGCACACTACAGTGCAGGTTTGGCAGACTACAGTGCAGGTTTGACAGACTACAGTGCAGGTTTGACAGACTACAGTGCAGGTTTGGCAGACTACAGTGCAGTTTGGCAGACTACAGTGCAGTTTGGCAGACTACAGTGCAAGTTTGACAGTAGGTAGGAGAGATAGAAGAAAGGAAAGTTCTGAAGTTATGACTGCAGATGACAAGCTGTCAGTGCTAAGTTGTTCACCCTGGCTGATGTGGTACTTACTTTAATGGCTGTGCTATACCCTTACTAGCTGGAGCTGTGGCTCAGACATGATGGTTGGGAATATCATCTGGCTATATTTCTCAGAAGTGGAGTTTAATAGAGGGACATTCCCATAGGAGCCAGTTGTGGTGGTTTGACTGAGAATGGCCCCCATAGGCTCATTTACTTAAATGTCTGGTTCCCAGTTGGTGGACTATTTTTGTTGGAGAAAGTGTGTCATGGAGGTATGGAGGTGAGCTTTGAAGCTTCAAAAGCCCATGCTAGGTCCAGTTTCTCAATCTGCCTGTAGCTTTGGGGTCAGAGCTGAGCTCTCAGTGCTCCAGCCCCATGCTTCTGCCGGCCACTGTGCTCCCTGCCGTGACGATCATGAACTAACCCTATGAAACCATAAGCAAGCCTGCAGCTAAACGCTTCCTTCTGTAAGTCACCTTGGTCAAGGTGCCTCCTCGCAGCAACAGAACGGTAACCTGCTCTCTTGCTGTCACCCAGAAGAGCTGTGGTGGGAGCTGGGTGTTGAATGTGCAGAGCAGTGTGATCAGGAGTTAGCCGTGCTTAGTTTTTTTTTGGTTTTTTTTTTTTTTTTTTTTTTTGGCCTTATGCTCTGGATTTCAGGATTGGTTAGAGTGCAGCTGCTTAGGAAGCCACTGAAGGCTGTGCTTCTCTCACCAAGGAGAACCTTGGAAGAGCAAGCAGAAGCTTCTCAGCTCATGTTAAAGATGGGTCAGTAATGAACTGGACCAGGCTTGTTCCAGATCTGTTCTTGGGTAAAATGGTGGCATCATGGCAACTGGTTGTAACATTGATGGTCCTCAGTACAGCCGGGTCCTTAGTAAAACCTTCGGTGTGGGTGGTTAGCCTCTGCATGGGGTACCTGGCTGTTGTTAGGGTGTTCCTAAGAATTGGTCTTTCCTCCCTTTATATTCCATATTATCTATCTATCTATCTATCTATCTATCTATCTATCTATCTATCTATCTAATTTTCCCCCCTCAAGACAGGGTCTCTCTGTGTTAGCCTTGGCTGTCCTGGACTTGCTTTGTAGACCAGGCTGGCTTCAAACTCCCAGCGATCTGCCTGCCTCTGCCTCCCGAGTGCTGGGATTAAAGACATGCACTACCATGCCCAGCTTCATATTACTTATCTTTTCTTCCATATTTTGCACATCCTTTGATGACTTCTTGAAAAGGAAATAACTTTTTTTTTTAATTGCTGGGACTAGAATTCAACATTTAGGTATTTAGGTTTTTGTTAAGAATTTTGGGGGCTGGAGAGATGGCTCAGTGGTTAAGAGCACTGCCTGCTCTTCCAAAGGATTCGGGTTCAATTCCCAGCACCCACATGGCAGCTCACAACTGTCTGTAACTCCAAGATCTGACACTCTCACACCAATGCACATAAATTAAAATTAAATACAATATTTTTTTTAAAAAAGAATTTTGCGTTAGGCGTGGTGATGCAGGCCCATAATCTCAACTAATCAGGAAATTGAGGCAGGAGGATTAAAATTCAAGGCTGCATAGATCTCAGGGTGAATTTAGGGTCTCAAAAATTATAAAAACTAAAACCAAAAAGGGCTGAGGTATGAAGAACTTGTCTAGTACATCTGCAGCTGTAGGTCTAATCCTCAGCACTACAAAACAAGCAAGCAAGCAAGCAAACAGAAGTCAACGTTGCCAGAAAGCAGTCTTTGTAGGTACGCTTCTGGTGATGTTGAGATGGTCTGGATCCATCCTTTGTATGTGACTTTAATTAAACTTTCCTTCTGGAGGACTGCTCTTCTTTTCTTCTGACTCTAGAGCTTGAAATTTCATAATGGTTTGTCTGGGTCTGGACTCATTTTTGTTTGTAGTAGAGTCCTGGTGGCCTTCAAGCTAGTGAATTACATCCCTTTGTTCCAGAAAAAGTCCTCACAATTATTTTGTTAATTTCTATCTACTGTTTACCTTCTTGTTTTCTCTGTTAGGATTCCTCAGACCATTTGTGCGCTCCAGTCTGCCCCATCTCAGTCTTCTCCCTGCAGTCTTCCTGAACTTTCTCTTGTAATGTTTTTGCGGACACTGATTCCCAGGAGCCTGTTTTGTCCTTGGACTCATGCTCTTCTTCTCCGTCTCCCGCAGTTGTGTTTGCATCATCCTTTCCCTGCATGTTGATCTCTGGGTCCTGCTTTGGTTGTTCATTTTGTAAGTAGACTTCTTGGTTTGTTTGTTTGTTTGTTTGTTTGTTTGTTTTGAGACAGAGTTTCTCTGTGTAGCCCTGGCTGTCCTGGACTCTTTGTAGACCAGGCTGGCCTCAAACTCACAATGATCCGCCTGCCTCTGCCTCCCAGGTGCTGGGATTAAAGGCATGTACCACCAAGCCCAGCTGTAAGTAGACTTCTTGAATGTTAATAAACTAATGAGCCTGTATCTCATTTACAGTTAGTCATTTTTTAAATTGAAATAGATTTTTTCATACAATATATCCTGATTATAGTTTCCCCTTACCCAATTCCTCCCAGATCTCCTAACACCCAAAATTCATACCCTTTTTCTTTTTCCTTAGAAAACAAACAAGCATCTAAAAAAATAAAATAAGATAAAACAAACTGGGGCAGGACAAAACAAATAGACAAAAAAGAACCAAAGAAAAAGCACAAGAAACACATAGAGATGCAGAGACACACATGCACACACACACAGGAATCCCAAAAACACAAAACTGGAAGCCATAATATATGCACAAGGGACCTACCTGTAAGGTTAAGAGGAAGGAAGGAAGGAAGGAAGGAAGGAAGGAAGGAAGGAAGGAAGGAAGGAAGAAGGACCCTAATAAAGCATTATGAGACACAGAATGTCAAAGGTGTCACTGAGTGCATTTTGTGTTCTTCTGCTGGGGGCGGAGCCTGGCCTTAAGAGTGGTTTGTTTTCCCAGACTCCATTTCCTTTGCAAGCAGTTATCAGCTGGAGATAGTGTCTGGTTTAGGGGTTGGCGCTTGTGTCTACTTCCTCTCTCAGCATGTATGTTTTGCCTGTATGTATGTGCACCACATGCATGCAGTGCCCTTAGAGGTCAGAGAGGGTTTAACTTCTCCTAGAACTAGAGTTATAAATAGTTATGAGCTGCTGTCTGGGTGCTGGGTACTGAACCGAGTCCTGCAAGAGCAGCTAGTAAGTAATGTTACCCACCAAACTGTCTCTCTAGCCCCGTCCTATTTTTTTCTATATCAGCTTTGTAAAATAATTATTCTAAATTCAGTGAATGTTTTGTCAATTGTCAGTTTGTATTTTTGCTTGAGTAATAATTCAACCACACTGGACAAAAATATGTCATAGGTATTTAACGTATATAAAGAAACATGAAATGTGCTTGTTAGAGGTTCTGAGCCACTAGACTTAAGCTTTAGCAGTTAATTGTTCTGAGGGCTGGGAGCAGAGCTCTGTTTCAGGCTTTCTGTCCTCTCCCATTCTCCTTCTGTCCCTTCCCAGTGCAGGGGGATTGAAGCCAGGGCCTTGAGAGCACCGGGCAAATGTTCTACTTGTGAGCTCTGCTCCCTCTTTCTTTTTATCAGAGTAGCCATCTTCGTGTTCAGTGGTGTGCTCCCAATGGACATGTTGGCGTCCAGGTTTCCTGCTTTCCCTGAGTGTTTGTGCGTTCACATGTGCATGCATGTGGAAGCCAGAGGCTGACACTGGTGTCTTCCTTGATTGCTCTCCTTTTATATTGAGGTCAGCCTCTCACAGAACCCACAGCTTGCCTGTTGGCTAGCCTGGCTGTTACGTAGGTTCTGGTGATGTGCACCCTGGTCCTCATGCTTGCTGGGCCAGTGCTTTGTCCACTGAGCCACCTCATCCTGCCTAGATTTCCCCCTTTGGAATGCTCTTGTCCTTCCTTTTGCATTCTTTTGTTTTTTGTTTTTTCGAGACAGGGTTTCTCTGTATAATAGTTCTGGCTGACTGGAACTCACTCTGTAGTCCAGGCTGGCCTTGAACTCAACGAGATTCACCTTTATTTGTTTTTGTTTTTTGAAACAGGGTTTCTCTGTGTAACAGCTTTGGCTATCCTAGACTCGCTTTGTAGACCAGGCTGGCCTCAAACTCACAGAGATCTGCCTGCCTCTGCCTCACAAGTGCTGGCTTTAAAGGTGTGCGCCACCACAACTAGCTCTTTTGCATTCTTTAAAAAGTATTTTTATTAATTTCTTACAACGTATTCTGATCATACTCACTCCCGCTCCTTTCCTGAGGGTTTCTCAGTGCCACCTCCCATCCTACCCGCCTCCACTTCAGGTCCTTTAAAAAAAAAAGTTGAAGTTTGATTTGTTTGCTTGTTTGTTTTTAGGCAAGGTCTTATTCTGCAACCCAGGCTGGAACTTGCTATATAGACCACGTTGTTCTTAAACTCATGTCAGTCCTCCTGCCTCAGCCTCTCAAATACTGGGATTGCAAATGTGAACTGTCATTCCTGGCGGTTTCCTTTTTTTGTGGGGACACCATGGCTTATTTATCTTTGTTTACCAGGCCATAATAGTGAGCACCAGTTAAATATATACCATAAGAAATCCATGTATTTATGAAAATCAAAACTTAAAGAAAAAACTCTGAATCACCTGCCCCCATAAAAACAACCCACAGTGAACCAAATAAGGTAGCTCTTAAAGAGTTCTTGTTATAGACAAAAGGAAATCAATGAGATGATAGATATGCTAATTACCTGATTGTAGTAATAATTTCACTTTATATGGATTTCAAAGCATCTTGATATATTCATTAAACATATACAATTTTAATTTGTCAAATCTTGTCTCAATAAAATATCTAAGGAATTTAAAACAATAGGAGTGCAGATGAGAATTCTTTTATTATCTTTGCAACTTTCTGTTAAAAACTATTATAAAAGGAAACTAATTATTTGAATATAAGACTGTTTATAATAAAATAGTGTTTGTCACCCATTAAACATTCCATGAATGTTGTATTTAGAATAGGCATGTTTTGAATGTCATTTATTGCTTATGTATGTTTAGAGAACATACAGATATGGCCTCTAGAGGGCAGTGTTGTGTCATGAAAGGAATTTTACAATTTCAAAATCAACTAACATTTAAAATGGACTTAAAAATTGTGTGCATGTGCTCATGTGCATGTATGTATGATATATGTGGGAACACACATGCATGCCACGGTGAACATGTGAAGGCCAGAGGACAACTTTGTAGAGCCTGTTCTCTTTTTCCACCTTTCCTTGGGTGCTGGGATTGAATTTAGGTCACCAATCTTGTGCAGCAAATACCTTTACCCTTGGAGCCTCTTGCTGGCCCTTTTCTTACTTTTAAATCACAAAATTTCTATTTTATTCATTATCCATCCCCCTCTCACACTCTTTCTCTTCATACTGAAGAAAATTTACATTAGGCATGATGACAAACACTTAGAGTCCCAGTACTGGAGATGCTCGGGCAGGAGGATTAAGAGCTTTAGGGCCAATCTCAGGAGCATAGGAAGACTCCGTCCTAAAAAAAGTAAGGAAGAATAACAATAGAGATGTAATCTGAATAAATTACTTTAAAAAACTAAGGAAGAACTTTATGCTTTTTTTGCTATTCTGATTGAGGGAGCTTATCTCTGACATACACTAATGTGGTGGTTAAATAAGTGTGGTCCCAATAGGTTCATATATGTGAATGCTTAGTTACTGGGGAGCGGAACTGTTTGAAAGGGTTAGAAGGATTAGGAGGAGTGGTCTTGTTGGAGGAAGTGTGTCACTAAGGGTGACATGCCAAGCCCAGAGTCTCTGTTTCCATCTATGGATTATGATGTAGTTCTCAGCTACTGCTCCAGGACCTGCCTGCATGCCACTATGCTCCCTACCATGATGATAATGGACTAATAACCTTTGAAATTTTGAGCAAGTCCTCAAAAAATGCTTTCTTTTATAAGAGTTGCTAAGGTCATGGAGTCTCTTCATAGCAATAGGACACTAATTAAGACAATTTAATAACTTTATTTTAAACCTCAACATTATCTGTGCGTCAAAAACCATCTGCCGAGTTTTGGTCCTACTGTTCTTATGATTGAGGGCTTGTGAGTGATGAAGGGGTCAAGTGAGGTGACATAAGGCACCTATTGTATGTCATGTCTCAGTTCTTATATTATTGAAGTGGAGTTACAGAGCTAAACTTTGGAATACTAAAATCAGTAGGTCGATGAAGATCTTTGTAGGATAAAAGAGGCTTTGATTTTGTAAAGGTAGATGTTGCCTGCCCTATAGTTGTTTAGGGAACACAGACATGAAGGATGACTGTCCTACTCTGGAACAGTTTCTGAAAGAACAAGGATGGAAGGTTAACCTTTTAATTTTAATATTTTCACTGTGGGGTAGTGAACTGGCTCAGTGGGTAAAGCTGCTCATTGCCAAGCTTGCAACCCAAGTTCTGTCCTTCCACATGGTAGAAGGAGAGAACTGATTCCTGCAAATCATCCTCTGACCTCCACACATGTACTGTGGCACATATACACCCATACTCACACATAGACATGGTACATAAATGTAAAAAACCATTACTGTTCTATAAATGAGCTCATGAAATTGATTCTTATTTTATTTATTGAGATTATAATAAAATTACATTACTTCCTCTTCCTCTTCCCTTTCTTCTCTCTAAAGTTTAAACTTTCCCATGTACCCAGTTCCTTTCTCTCTTTAAGTTTATGATCTGTCTTTAATTGTTGTTACACACACACACACACACACACACACACACACACACTCCTAAATATATAAGTACAATGCATATAATGTTACTTGTATGTGTATTTTCAGGGCTGACCATTTGGTATTGGCTAACCAATCCCATGCTTCTTCCTGGGGAAGACAATTACTCCCATTTTCAGCATTTCTTAGTGGCCTATATATTTTCTTCTTCTCCAACTCCTCTCACCCAAATCCACATTCTTTTCATTCTCTCCCTCATTAGAAAACAAATGGGCATCTAAAAACGATAAAAAAAAACACGAAATCAGAAACTATAATATATATGCAAAAGATCTGTAAGTTAAAAAAAAAAAGAACCTCCAAAAATGCCATTGAGTTGGTTTTCTGTTGGTTATTGACTGCTGGCCATGTGGCCTGCCCTTTAGGGTGGTTTGTATCTCCATTGGACAAAACTAATCTTTAATTGGGGCTAGGGGTGGAGGCAAGTGTCCACTAACCCTCTTAGCACAAGACACCATCTGGCCCAGACTCACACAGGCCCTGTGTGTGCTGCCACAGTCTCTGTGAGTTCATATGTGTTTCAATGGCCTTGTTTCAATGGTGTCTTCTACCCCTTGTGCCTCTTACACTCTTTTTGTCTCCTCTTTAGCAGGGTTCTTTGAGCCTTGAGGGGGTGGGATTTGATGGAGACGTCCATTCAGGACTGCTTGTTCCAAGGTCACTCACTGTCTGCACACTGTCTAGTTGTGCATCTCTATGTTTGTTCCCACTTACTGCAGAAACAAGCTTCCCTGATGATGGCTGAGCAAGGCACTGACACATGAGCAGAGCAGAGTGTCATTAGGAGCTGCACTGCTTTGCCGAGGGTGAAGCTTCTTGAACTTTGTCCCCTCCATGTTAGCATGTGTTATTGGTGCTGTCCTTGTTCAGGTCAGGGTTAAGCAGCCATGTGGGTGAGACTTCATGGGCATAGATTCTCTGAATTTTCTAGGAGGTACAAGAGATTGACTTTTTAAAAGTCTGCCCTGAGGATTAAACCCCAGAGTCCATAAACACTCTACAATTGAGTTGCACCTGCATCCGGAGATTTAATTTTTTTTTTTTGAGACAGGGTTTCTCTGTAACTTTGGCTACCCTGGACTTGCATTGTAAACCAGGCTAGCCACAAATTCACAGAGATCCACCTGCCTCTGTCTCCCCAAGTGCTGGGATTAAAAGTGTGTGCCACCATGCCTGGCCAGATATTTAATTTTTAGTCCCTGTTTTTTCAGATTGCCCAAATATAACACAGCTACATTAACATGAATTGTCAAAATGTTCACCTTGATGTTAGGCCCAGATCACTAGATCCCCAAAGACCACCAGAAGTCTGAAGCCATATGCAAAAGCAAGGAGCCTTTATTCAAGCTCAAGCTAAGACCCTCAAACCTCATCAACACAGCAGATCAGTAGCAAGAGCCCAGAACTGCTATTAGGCAGGGTTTTTTACTGTGTTTACAGCAGGGAATGGGAGTTTTCAGTTTGGCAGTTACAGGATTGGTTGATAGTTAACAAGGTTGGGTTGGTGCTAGGAGATTGGTCAAGCCTGACTGCAAAATGCTTAAGCAATTTGTCTATAATATCTGGAGACATTATGTACTTGATTGGTTCTAGTCTAGGGTGGTTCCTTCCTGGAATGGTTTGTGGTTTTCCAGCAACTGAGGTGAACTTAGGGCCAGGCTCAATATGGTGCCTGCTGACAAAATGGAGTCCCATTAGCTGGGGCTCTTCCCTCAGACCTTAGAGAAAGCTAAAGAAATTGTTCCCATACTGATGGGTACAGAAATTCTGAAACATGATGTCCTTAGATAGATTTGATTCTCCCTGATAATGGAGTCTGAAGACCCTATTCACACAAGATATGAATCTTATATGAACACTAAAAATAGTTGTCATTCGGATGACAGTGCAGCCACTTAATAGCAACCTAGATTTATTTTTTGTTGAAACAATAAATCTCTTAAAAACTCATCTGTTGAATTGGGATCTATGAGCCTTTTAATAGGATTTTTGAAAGAGAGTGCAAAATTTATAGCTCCTTATAAATTGCCTGATATGGAAGTTAAGGTCAGTAGTGCTTTGCTCAGTCAGTCTGTCAGAGTTCAACTGCAGGCAAAAGGACCTGTTTTATTCTCATGCTAGAGTGTTAGGTATCCAAAGCTCTTATTTTTAGACTAGTATTCTCTTAACTTAGGGGAGGCAGAACAAAATTCTATTACTCAGATAAGTATTTCATAAACACATGAACAGTTTGAGATGTAGGTTGGTTCTTGAGATGCTGAGTGGCTATAACCTGATCTCATTCTGTATTCTCATTTCAAGGAAAGAGTGCATTTGTACAAGTCAGAATCTGTGGGCCATCCTAGACTTCTGTCCCCCCTTATCCACAATGAGTAATCAGCCCCATCAAGCCATCTTAGAGGTCTCCCTTCACGGCCTCCGCTCCAGTCCTCCCCATCATCCTGTATCTGAAGAAGCTGCCTCACCCGCAACAGCGACCTTTCCAAACACAGGCCCCTGACACTGCCAGCAGTGTCACTCTGTTCTCAGGATAACAGGGACTGGAGACCCTGTGGATGATGAGGCTCTTCTCTCTGCAGCCTCACCTTGAAGAACTGCCCTTGCTGGCATCTGTGCTCCAGTTTCACAGGCTCTTCTTGTCTTCGAGAAACCACATCAAATGCCACGTTGTTCAGTGACTGCCCTGATAGGAGAAGGTCCATGCTCTGTGCTGCTCCTCTAGACCCACACTCCGTACTTGTCATGCTTGCTTAGATCCAGAATTAGACATCAAACCAGGCATGGGTTTGACATGCTGCCATTTGGGAGGCTGAGGCAGAGGATCACTGCAAGTTTTAGGTTACCCTATATAGTAAAATCACTGTCTTTAAAAGCAAATTGGATGCTTGATATTGTGCTCAGTGTGTGTGTGTGTGTGTGCGCGCGCGCACCAGAGGTTAACTTTAAGTGACAATCCACTGTGATACAATTACACACCCACTCTTAATGTGAGTGCTAGGGATTGAACTCAGGTCTTCCTGGTTGCATGGAAAGCACAGAGCTATCTCCCAACTGCTAGTGCTATGGTATTTTGAATTTTATGTGTCTCTCCAACAGAAAAAAGCTCCAGGAGCAGGATTTATGCTCATAGTCCATCATCAAATTCCAACATCTAGCTCAGTGACTGAAAAAAAAAAGTAGTTGCTCAATACATTTGTTGAATGAATAAATGACTTTTTTTTTTTTAACCTGTTTTAGGTAGAGGAAGAAGAACCCACTGGATACATTCGATATGAAAAATTTCTTCCAGTGATGACCAGAGTGCTTCTGGAAAGAAGGCAGTGACTCGGATTTTATGGCGAGATAATGAATAGAATCACATTCATTTGAAAGCATTCGGCTCGGCCAGGCGTGCTGCCTCAGGCCTGGGATTCTAGCACTTGAGGGGCTGAAGCAGGGGGATTGCAACAAATTTGAGGGTAGCCTTAGCAACATAGTTCCTAGCGAGCCTGGGCTACAGAGTAAGACCCTGCCTCAAAGCAAAACAAAACAAGAACACTTGGCTTTTCACATTTTATTTAATCAGTGTGTATCTTAGGGCAGCTTCCTCTGGGCTGGCTCAGGGGTATGCCTAGAAATAGCAACCATGCTAGTATTTGTCAATCTAAGCAAGGCACAATTAAAAGGCAAAGGGGCCACAAAACAGAGCAACATTGTAGTGATATTTAATTGTGAATTATCATTTGAAAACAAAAATTAACAGCAGTTATTCTTCTAGCATAAGTGTAGTATTAGTACACCACAGTTGACTGAGTGGTGGAGGTTTTGGTCCTAGATATATTTATTTTCATATTAATGAAAAATGCTAATAGGTAATACCGAACATTCCTGTGGAGCAGGTACTGCTGACCTTCATATCCAGAAATTCAAGGAAACTTCACTGAGGGAAATGCCATTAGCCTAGGCTATTAGCAGCTTTTATTTTGTTATATGCAGTCATCTATCATGTGCAGACTGAGATAAATATGCTGGCGTTAACTGGCTTTATTGTAAAATTACAGATTTAGACCAATTGCTGAAGATGTCCTTTTACAAGCTTTTGAGGTGGGTGAGCTCTACATTATTCATGTATATGTGATAAATTAATTCATCATATAGAATTTATTCAACAAAGAAAATATATGATATCTATCTACTTTGCCCAGGTTTTGGATCCAGCTAAACGTGGGATTCTGACTAAGGAAGAACTGGTCAAGTACATGACTGAGGAAGGTCAGAGGGCTTTATTTCTTGTAAGAGTAGCTTATGCAGAGATTAATAGGTTTAAAGATTTTTATTTTCTTCTTAATTACCCTCCTCTCTCTCTCTCTCTCTCTCTCTCTCTCTCTCTCTCTCTCTCTCTCTCTCTCTCGTGTGTGTGTGTGTGTGTGTGTGTGTGTGTGTGTGTGTGTGTGTGTGTGTATACAGTGCCCATGGGGTCCCCTGAGCTGAAGTTACATGGGCACTGAACTCAGGTTCTTTGCCAGAGCAGTGCATGGTTGTAACTGCTGTGCCATCTCTCCAGCTCCAATTAAGAAGTTTGAACAATTATGCAGAAGTTCTAGGGGATAAAACTTTAAGACAGTTGTTTGGCTGAGTAGTTATTTATTATTCTTACTATTTTGGTTTGGCATTTGATTTCATAATAGAATTGTATAAATTGTGTGTACTTTATTTACTTAAAATATTTCCTAAATAAAAGACATGCCACTTAAAGAACATAAACTGTCAATCATAAACCAGTGCCTTTTTAGATTGAATATTTGAATTAAAGTATATAAATATTTCTTTTAGAAGACCTTCTTAGGCAGTAAAGTTGCAAACAATATAGCCTAAATTGAATGTGAATTCACACAAAAACTGTATTTTCTTATGATAATGGGACCTTCTCCCACAAATATTTTCTTTAACTTAACTTTCTCTTTTTAGGTTAGTATATACACGTGTTTCCCCTGACTTAAGCAGATTGGTGGACATTAATGCCATTGTCACACACCCCCCCTCCTCTGCAGCCCCAGCCCCTATAGTAAGGGAGGATCATGCTTTCTCTACCCAGCTCCCAGGTGTTCAGGCCAAGTCCTGAGTGATAAAGCAGTCACACGTCACTTGAGAACATGGACAAGGGCATCATTTTGAGCAAGGAGACCTGGACTGGAAGCTCTCTGTGCATCCAGTGTGGCCGTTTGGCTCAGACGTTAGGACATGGGAAGTGTGAGAAAGAATAATGAGAAAGTCACAGTTGCCGTCCAGGATTCCCTGCTGTGTCACACTCATCTAAACGTTAACTTTAATGAGAGTGTTAGGACTTTCAAATCCTAAGGATGAAAGGAAGTAAACTGTAAATTATATTGGGCCAAAGAGAGTTCAGCACCTCCTTCTGTGTGCCAGTTGTATGTTTAGTATTGTTACAGCACAGTGGGTGGTAATGATGCCAGAACCTGATCCTTTTCTTGAGCATATTACAGTCTTATTGGGAATCAAAGCTAACTTGTGAAATAGATCCATATGAGACATTAGAAAAATAACTATCAGAAGATCAATGCAGGCTGAAACTAGCCTGGGAAACAGCCTGGGAAGGCGGGCAGAGAAAATAGCTTCCTTGAGAAGGTAGACTTATTTGCTTGCGTTAGTTTTGAGACAGAGTTGCATTTTATAACCCAGGTGAATCTGGTATTTATTGTGCATCCCAGGCTGGCAGTACACTCAAGACAATTCTCCTGCCTCAGCCTCCTAGGTGGGATTACAGACGGGAGCCACCACTCTTTGCTTTAGAAGATAGGGTGAGCCATTGAGGGCAGGCATCATAAGGTCTTACATGTTATAGCACTGTCACAGATCACAGGTGTCAACATGTGAAGTGTAACAGACGAGCTATGCATGAACGAACGAGTAGTTGAGTGAAGACAGATGAAGGGCTGGTTCAAGGCAGATGGATAGAGCAGTAGGAACAAAATCTGGAAGGGAGGTAGCCAGGCACGGGGGAGAAAGTGCACCCAGCCAACCCTGAGGGTCTTGTTGGGTAACACTAAGAAAGGAATGGAGGTGGATTTATTGGGGCTGGGTTGTAGAGGCCTGCTCTTGAGCTTGGGTCATCCCTGGGCAGTAGGGAAGAGAGCTGGACTGAACCATCCGTGTGCCATTGCTGTGGGAAAGTGTTTCTGGTGCTGGTCGGTGCGTAGGTGAGTAAGAAAGATTCAGCCAGAGGGATGAGCTGGGAGGCTCCTTCAGCATTCCCAAGGTCCCTTAATATGGGCGTGGCCTGGCACAGGGACTAGAGAGAAGGAATTGGTGCAGTAGGACTCATTATAGGACCCTGGGCCATGGTGGCCAACTGAAGGCAGGGGACAAACATGGCAGATTTGTGTGTAAAGTAACACCAAGATTTGCCCCAGACAGGGATGACATTATGACAGTAATGCTACTGATTGAAACAGTGAAGTCAGGCACTAGCTGCGCTATGTGTAGGGACGAGGCTGTGTGGTCCACAGGAAGGTGCTTCATGAGAATTTCCAGGAAGGTGAGTGTCTTAGCTGGGGTTCCTATTGCTGTGAAGAGACACCATGATGATGGCAACTCTTGTAAAGGAAAACATTTGACTGGGCCTGGCTTACAGTCAGAGGTTTAGTCCATTGGCATCATGGCAGGAAAAATGGCAGCATGCAGGCAGATGTGGTGCTAGAGAAGGAGTTGAGAATTCTGTATCTGGATCCACAGGCAGAAGGAAGAGAATGAGACACACTGGCCAGACTTGAGCATCTGAGACTTCAAAGCCAGCCCTCAGTGACCCACTTTCGCCTACAAGGCCACACCTCCTAATAGTGCCACCTACTATGACCAAACATTCAGATACATGAGTGCATGGGACCAATCCTGTTCAAACCACTGCAGTCTATGTACAGAGTTCTTGTACTTCTAGGGCAACCATTGGATATCCTGATAGATGGAGTCTGTGGCATTTTCTTTCCAGAGAAGAAAATAAATGGTTTCAGTTATTTACTGAGCATTATTTAATTTTTCCCATGTTGTATGAGCCAGTATATTTGATAGGTGCATATAAAATGCACAATGTTATCTGAGTGTATCATTATATTGAATGTAACATGCTCTTCTAAGTGTAGTCGCAGCTTCCTGGCTTAGTAAAATGATTTTTTTTTTTAAGAGACAGGGTTTCTCTGTGTATTACTTTTTGTTTTGGAAGTCATGCTGTAGACCAGGCTGGCCTCGAACTCCAAGATCCACCAGCCTCTGCCTCCTCCTCTTCCTCCTCCTCCTCCTTTTTTAAAGCACTTAAAAAAAGAGATTTATTTATGATGTATACAGTGTTCTGCCTGCATGTATGCCCACACACCAGAAGAGGGCTCCAGATCTCATTATAGATGGTTATGAGCCACCATGTGGTTGCTGGGAATTGAACTCAGGACTTTTAGGAAGAGCAGCCAGTGATCTTAACCTCTGAACCATCTCTCCAGCCCTGCCTCTGCCTTCTGAATGCTGGCATTAAGGGTGTGAGCCACCAGGCTGGCCTAGCTAAGAAATAATGTTTTTATTCCCAAAATTCTAAATTGTTTTAAAATATATTCAAGCTTTGGGACTATCAAGTTACTTCCACAATCCCTTCATAGCATCTGCAGAGCAGCCAACACATCTATAAGTTTGAGAATTTACATTCAAAATGCCCAGGAGATTGTAAGATAAACACCATAAACCTCACTGAATCAAGTACCCACAAGATAGAAGCCATGTTAGTCCAGGATATATATTGTATCAGATGGCATTTAATAGCAGAGAAAAGCTCAAGTCTTTTAAAACAAATACTTGTTGCCATGTGTCAGGTGCTCATGGAAGTGCTATTTGAATAATATTTTTAATCCTCATACCAAGCCCATGGTAGAGAGTGTTACATTCCCTGTACTGTAGACTGGGAAGAGAGGTTGAGCAGCCTGCCTGAGCCAGGAAAGCTAGAATAAGACCCATCACTTAAAAGTGGAGACCATCCTCCAGGCTTGTGCTGTCCAGTGGTAAGCAGTTTTTTTGCTATCTTAATCACTGCATAGCTCTTTCCTTGCCCATGCAGCAGAGTGACTACTGTGCGCAAGGCTTAGTGTAAGCAGTGCTGTGGAGTGCTTTGGCTAAGGCTGGTAAGCTGGCCTTCTGGCATTCAGACTCATCCCCACTCACTTGCAGGGCAGGCTGCACTGTCTGGTCTATAAATGGAGACCGTAGTTCTTCCCTCTTGTGAGGTGCTTAGCAGATTAACTTAGTTAATATATGTGAAACACTTAGGTCAGTGCTGGTCTAACCTCAGTATTCAGGAGGTGCTGGCTGCTAGGTATTCCCTCCTTCCTTCCCTCCTCCCTTTTATGCTGGGGATCCCTGGACCTTGCACGTGGTAGATAACTATTCTGTCCCTAATTTATTTCTGAGACCTTGGTAGCTTTTGTTTGTTTGCTTGCTTAAGACAAAGCTAAGTCTAGCTGTAAGCTCACTATCTTCTTCGGCCTGGGTGCTGGGATTGCAGTGTGCACAACTACACCTGGCATCCACTGTTGATGTCCTTATGAGACTTACATCAAAGTTCACCTGGCAGTGGACTTAGTGTCAATAGTCAGGTAACAAAAATCCAGAGTTTGTCACTTCAGCATTTCAGGAGTTCTTTCTTAGGAATTAACAAGTTGCATATTTATGAACCTAGCTCTCAGAAGGCTGAGATAAGAGTGTGAGCTTGAAGTCAGACTCCTGACCATAGCAGGACTGGGTCTCAAAACACAGCAGTAAAGCAAAGCAGAAATTAAAAACAAAAGCTACAGGGTCCCTGCTTACACGAGTTCTGTGCTGGTAGCTGAATCCAGTAAGGAAGGAATGTGGACAGGGAGGAGTGTCTTAGGTCATAAGGTGGGTAGCCCTTCTCAGGCCTTAGTTTGCATAAGACTTCCCCATAATGATCTAGGGTGACGGCCTGGATGCCCTCTTTTCCCTTAGCATTGGCGTAGTTCTGTTTTAAATAGTCTGCAGCTCTTTAGTTCTGGAGTTTGAGGCCTGCCTCCTGAAGCCACTTTCAGAGATGGCTCTCAGAGGTTCCCTGAGTACAACAAGCCTCCCAGATTCTTTCTCCAGCTTCCAGTTCCATCTGACATCAACACCACCCAGACTGAAACAAGGGGGGGGCGGTTAGCACGAGTGGTTAAACCAGTGTGAGTGAAGCAGACCTGATGTGGTGGCTAAGTGTCTGGTCTCTCTTCAGCAACAGCTAGCATTTAGTCACATCACCATAGTTTTAATAATCATAATAATTACATTCACTTAATAAGACTTCAGCTTTGAGCACGTACTTTTGCAATGTCAATCATGTTAATTTAAATGAATAAACACCTTTGTTCATGGTGTGCTATATACTCCTGCTGTTCCGACTGAAGTGATGTATCCTCTAGGGACTGGAGGGCAATCATCTGCAGCCTTGCAGGGTGTATAGCAGCACGCCCTTTGGCCTGGATTCTCAGGTGTTGGCTCTACAGCTCCAGTGAAGAAAAAACTGGACACAACTGGGGTCTGCGGACTCCATGGCAATGAAGCTGCCTAGTGGAAAGAGAGGAAAACCCTCCTGACAGTAAATGATGGTTTCCCTTCTTGTCTTTCCAGGTGAGCCTTTTTCTCAAGAGGAAATGGAAGAAATGTTGTCTGCTGCAATTGATCCCGAATCAAATGCCATTAATTACAGGGACTACATATCAATGATGGTGGTAGATGAAAATTAAATGCTCCAGAGACTCAATTTCTATTTTTTTCTTTTAAGACACTGTGAAGACTCAATTTCTAATTCAAAGGATACTTTGAAAAATTGCCTGTCCTAATTAATTTCACATTTTTATCTTATAATTTCTATGTTTAGTGCCTCATGACATAGTTGTTTTAAGATATTTTGTTTTCAAGAGTGATCAATTTAAAACATAAATTTATTTAGTATGATCAGATGTATGGAAGGAAAAGCTGATAATTTAAAAGGAATTGTACAATATTTTAATATTAAATGTATTATTGCTTATTTTTTACAACTAGGCCAATGATACCTTGAAATTAATTAAACAGAAAATGAAGATTGATCACAACACTTTTAAGATTTGGCATAGAATGCTCTTGTGGGTCAGAATGGCCACGGACTGGACATGAGTGACACTGGTGAAGGCTGCCTTTTAGAGTAGTAGTAAACACTGCAGCACGCAGCGCATGGAGGGAGAGCAGCTGGAGTAACTATTAATAATTGATTTCTTATGAATGCCAATTACAAATCTCATTTGAGAGTCTAATAACTTTGCGTAAAATTGAAATTTGCTCATCCAGCATGTTGCCATTTATGGAATAGCTAAAGGAGGTGAGATAATTGAATCCAGAGAAAGAGGACTGAATGGAAACTGATAATGGCAGTTCCTTCTTCACTCTTTAGAATTCTCACCTATTCAGAATACCTGTCTCGGGAATGTTGTCCTGAGTGTACTTAGCTTGTTGTTGCCAGAATGTAGTACCTGAAATGGACTGCTGCCATAAGAAAGGGGTTCATTTAGCTCACAGTTAAGGGGGGGTCAGGGTCCAGGCAGCACTGTGCAGGCTGAGTGAGGGCCACCCTTGCATCATCCCACCAAGGAGCAGCTAGCCAGACAGAAGCACATGGTGGAGCAAGCAGGAGCAGAGAGTCGGGAGGGGCCTTCAGGCTGGCCCCTCACAGGAGTTCCTGTCCAGGCTGGGGAGGGGCTCAGTGGGGAAAGCATTTGCTGAGTATAACTAGATAACATGCTGGAGCCTGGAAAGCAGAGATGGGCAAGCCTTGAGTTAGTCAGGGTCACAGCTAGTGAGGGAGTCTTGCAAGTCAGTCAGCAACCACACATTCAGGGTGCTGAATCTTGCACAAAAGAAGCAGCTGACTCAGCCTGGGTGGGTGTGAGGGTGCTTTCTGATGGCCAGACTCAAGCAGGTAACACATTACTTACAAACTTAATAGTTCTTAAGTTTTGAAAATAATTATTTTTTGAGTAGTTTACTTCAGAGCACAGAGCATGTCAGTGAGAGGACAGATCAAAACCCTAGAGGTCACGAGACACAGGACTTGGGGAATTGAGAGTCTGGTGTATAGATATTTGGGACCCAATGAGAGACGCGAAGATTGGAGTGGGAGACAGGAACTGCATCCAAAGAGATAACAGGCTAATTGAGGTTACAGTTTCAGTGTTTGAACATGAACTTTATTCTGAAAATCACAAAGAAAAGTGTTGGAGTTGTAAATAGCCTGAGAAATAATTTGAAGGGTCAAGACTAGTGGTGAGGAGACCAGCCGGTAGCGTGCTTGGTGGGCAGGAGGAGAGACTGGGCAAAGCCGAGCACAAAGCCTACGTTTCTGGCTTAAACACTTGGCAAAGAGTGGTAGCAGCCATTCAGGTAAGACACCCAAGGCTCAGGCTAATGAGATTGACTGTGGTGATCTCCGGCTTGGAGAGCTTGACCATAGGAAAATCAGTTCGATAACCAAGGGCACGTTTGCTAGAGATGTGGGCTTTGAAGCTGTCAGCACACAGTGTCCTGGAAAGAAAATAAAAGATGACCAAGGACAGAACTGGGGGAGGTATTGAGTTTCCAGGAGTGCAGAGGAGGAGCTGGCAGAGAGCACGGGAAGCCTGAGAGGAGAGAAGCCATGGCACGTGAGGCTCTGAAGGAGGCAGGAGCCAAGCCAGATGCGGTGGACACGTGAAGTAAGTGGTCATGGAGAAACACGCTTAGTTTCAGCACCAACACATTCGCCGAGAACCTCTCTGGGGCAGACTGGCTTCTGAGATAAGCAGATGTGAGAAGGAGACAGGCTCCTGGGCAGGGAAGAGAGGAGAGAGAAGGTGGAAGGAGGGAGCTTGGAGGATGTAGACTACGCAAGTGTGCTGTGTGCTTGTATTTTAAGGGTTGAGGCATGGTAGAGCTACAGAGGCCATCAAAAGGGTGGGGTCAGGGCTACAAAGGTCTTTAGCTTCTTGTGGACATGAACTAATGTATGTAGCCCCTGCTTGGCGCCTCCAGCTCTACTATCGTTTGTTGTTTTTAAGATAGAGTCTTGCTGTGCTTATAGCCTGTGACCCTTCTGCTTCTGCCTCCCTAGTGCTAGCACTCCAGGCCTGACCTCTGCACCTGGTTGTACTGTCTATGAATGAGAAGGAAGATAGATTGTCATATAGCTAGAGACAATACAAGTCTGAAGTGTCTTGTGGGAAATGAGAGAGCTGGGGAACACTCTACAAAAGAACTTTCAGAAAACCCTGGAGGATTTTTATCCAGTAACCCAGGTCCAGGAGCACAATATGTATAGTGCTGTAATCAGTTAAGATGGGTGAAATGGATGGACAGAAGGTTGGTGACAGTGATGGTTTATAGGCTAAGGTGGGAGGGAAATCCAGCTAGGACGAGGCTTGCATGAAGGATCATAAGACTTCAAAAGGCAAACAGCTGCTCTGTGTGGTCAGATGGCCTGTCATTCCTGGGAACAATATTCTGTGCTTACAGTATGTCTTTACTGTATTGCTATATAGCATTTCTTCTTCCTTCCTTCCTTCCTTCCTTCCTTCCTTCCTTCCTTCCTTTCTTCCTCCTCCTCCTCCTTCTTTTTTGGTTTTCGAGACAGGGTTTCTCTGGACTTACTTTGTAGACCAGGCTGGCCTCGAACTCACAGAGATCTAGATCTGCCTTCCAAGTGCTGGGATTAAAGGTGTGCACTACCACGCCCGGCTAGAGCATTTCTTTATGTTATTATTAAATAGTAATAATATACAACACATACATGCCTCTTGTTATGTGCCAGGCACTGTTCTAAGTGCTTTACTTATACCTGCTCATTTAACCCTCTTGATGACCCAATGAAGTAGTTACCATTATTCTGAGGGATTGACAAAGAATTTACACAGCTATAAGGACTGTATTAATCTGCCTTTATAAGTTATGCTGTGATGACCAATCTTCACCATAACAAGTCATTTTTCATGTTTCATGTCATTAGGGACTCTGTCTTTTCTTCACATCTTTCATAAATAGAATGCTATATGTCTCCATTTGCCCTGGGTGGACCCAGCCTGCGCCTGCTGTTCTAGTATAATCATCAACATTTCTCCTTTTAACTCTTAGATTGCCTTCATTGTATGATTCATATGTGGTCACCCCTTTCAAGAACTTATGAAACTGGTAATGAAATCACTCTTGGGGGCTGGGCACATGGCTCAGTGGGTAAAAGTGCTTGATGAACAAGCATGAGGACCTGGATTCAACCCCCAGAGCCCACACCAGAAGCTGTGCACTTCTTATCTTGGCAGTGTGGAGGCAGATGCAGGAAGATCCCTGGGATTCACCAGTCCAATAAGAGACATTGTCTCAAAAGTAAATGACTCCCGAGGGACATCTGAGGTTGGCCTATCCATGTATACACATGTACATGCATGCCCTTACAATATGACCATGTATACCAGCACATATGAATCAGTTCTGGAAAGTTCTATGAAAGCAGCAATGGTTGTGATGTAAAGTACCCCTTCCTTCAACAGTTTCATAAGACAAACTTTTCTAGAACACTTAAGGTTTTCCCAACGTAAAATTGACACACCACTTACCATGCATATTGGGATCCCCACCTGCAGATGAAATGAGCCTCAAGCATTTAGGTAAGGGCAGGGGACTTGAGGAGGGTGTGGTAACCCCAAGACTTTTCTTAGCCAGGCTTTGTAAAGGTGACACATGACAGACATGAGAAATACTTGTCAAAGTGGAAGTCTCCCCAGGGGCAAATCATGGTGCAGGTTGGCATGACATGCAGTCACAAATGCACAAGGTGTGGAGATATCTGCAGCACCCAAGATGGCTCTGAGTATGTAACCCGGGCTCTGTCAGGTAAGTAGGGTGAGTGCTTCCCATTGCTTTATAGCCAAGAGGCACCTCATTCTTTCACTCAAGGAAAAGCTCGTAACACAGAAGATAGAAAGAAGATGCCTTAACGTTGGATCCCTGGCCCCACCCAGAGTTTTAAGCATTCTGATTGGTATTGCTCTCCATTCCTTGTCTCAAGGGCACCCTTGCTGGTTGGTAGTCTTTGGTTGCCTTTTGGAGCTGTAATTTATATTTTTAGCATCATTTTTTTTAAAGGTCACTAAAGAATGCAACACAGACATCAAAGGAAGTTGCACTTTAGTCTTCAGTTACAGAATAAACAAATACTCACATCGGGCATGGTGGTGAATGCCTTTGATCCTAGCACTCAGGAGGCAGAGGCAGGTGGATCGCTGTGCGTTTGAGGCCAGTCTGGTCTACAAAGCGAGTCCAGGACAGCTAATGCTACACAGAGAAACCCTGTCTCTAAAAACCAAAAAGGAAAAACAAAACAAGACAAAAAGCAAAACAAAAACAAACAAACAAACAAACCCCCCCAAAACCAAAAAACCACACACACAAAAACAAAAACAAAAAACAAAAAAACAAGTACTCCATGTTTGCCGAGGGAGCACTGTTGTCACTGTGCCAGCGTCAGATGCAAGGCCTGGTTCAAGATGGCAAGACTTCTACCTTTGAGCTATACCCACACTGAATACTTCCTTTACACTTTGGGTGGGCATTTGACCTCTTAACTCACCCACTCCCCAACCTCTAAATTGAACCACAGTGTTATTATTTCCCCCAGAAGAGAATGGGGCTCTACAGAAAGTTTGCTTTTCCTAGGACTTATGTGTCCTCTGGCTTCTTCTGGATACACTCGCTATCCCATGTGGCTGACAGTCTGTGGTAGGCTAGCTGTATTCTCACAACTCTAGGCTGGGGGATATGCATGACTCAGGGCCTACATGTCTGGGGATCCCACTCTGATCCCACTTTGCTTGTGGCTCATTTAGGGCTAGGCACCTGACTTGCTGTGCATCCTGCCCTGGAGTGAAAGAGCCCAGTCTGGGACTTCTCCTTTGCAGGTACCAGTGCGCTTGTCCAGTGCCTAAGAGAGAAAAGGACTGAAATGGCAGGCAGGCTAATTGTGAGTGTGTCAAGGACAGGCCTGTTTTCCTGCGGACTGGAATATGTTTGGATCATTCTCTTTAAGTCTTTCTCCTTTCCTTTCTTTTTCTAACTCTTCCACATAAGTCTCACCTCATCATCATTATGCCAAAGTGTAAATAAACAGCCTCCTGGTCATGTACACTTAGACCTGTTCTAGACTCAGGCTGTCTCTAGCATTTCTAAAAGTGGTGCTACCAGTCAGGTGCTTCAGAAGCCCCCCTGGGGAATGGGTGTTTGTTAGTAACTATGTAGCCAAGGATGATCACATAGATCCTTGGAACAATCTCTGGAGGTGTAGCCCCCAAATCTTTATTTGTAATGGACACTGGGGAAGAGGCTCAGGGACTTAAATGCAAGAACCTCTGCCCTAAGCATTACATGTTGCAGAGATGGGATTTGGGATTGGCCTTTGCCCTTGCAGAGCGTGCACAGACACTGGTATTGCTGAGCGTCTGCATCTTCACATGGGAAGTGGAAAGAATTACTCTATGGGTCTAGTGTGATGATGGATATCATAAAGCGAGAATTCTTTAAAAGCTGTAATGGATGGAGGCAGTTATTTATAGAAAACCAGATAGGCAGGCAGGAAGGGGGTGGGGTGGGGATGGAGACTTGCCGCCTGGGTATGGACAAGCAGAGTGTGGGAAAGTAGCGAGTTGAAAGAAAATTCATCTGTGGGATGAGGGTGGTGCTGATGGAGAGATACCAAGAGGTTTGCTGTCACTGTGCTATGAATGATCAGCTGCTATGATTATGTTAAGGACTTGAAAGTAGGAGGGCTTAGGAGGCTCACCCTCTCCTTCTTTTTTCCCTCCTTTCCTCCCTCCTTTCCTCCATTTCTGCATTTCTATCAATCATAAAACATTTATAGCAGCATGAGTCACTTAGCTGATCTAGTGAGAAAAGACATGCATTTGGGGCCGGGGTGGGGCTGGCGGTGTAGCTCAGTCAGTGTTTACCTAGTGTGTTAAGTCCTGGCTTCCATCCCCAGCACTGCATGAACCAGGCTTGGCGGAACTTGCTTTCAATCCCAGTACTTGGGGTTGCGGGGAACTGGAAGATCAGAAGTTTGTGGACATCTTTGGCTATGTAGTGAGTTCTAGTCCAGCCTGGAATGCATGAGACCCTCCAAACTCAAGAGAAAAAAAGAGCACAAAACTGGGAGATTATATGATTATCTGGTTCAAATGTTAACTCTGTCACACTGTTCGTTAGGTTTACAACCAGTAAGAGACTGTGAAAAGATTTATTGCTCTTGTGGAACTTAAGTATGGGTTAAATATCATGTCATGTCAGAGTCAGTCTCTGCTCTCCACACAGCTGTGGAGAACTCTGGTGCCCCATATTTGACCACTTCCCCTTGGTGGGGAAGCCCAGTGACACTCAGAGAAAGGATAAGCAGGCTACCAAGATGAGACTTGATAGGCTGTGACCATATGGTGGGGGAAGAGGTACCCTTCTGTCACAGACCTAGGGGAGGGGAATAGGGTGAAAGATGGAGGGAGGGAGGGAGATCCCATACAAGTGATGGGATAACAATTGATATGTAATCTGAATAGAAATAAAAAATAAAAAATTAAAGAATATGTCACTGTCATGTAGCTTTAAAGTTGTTTTGTTGTTTGTTTGTTTGTTTTTAATGCTTAGGATTTAAATGTCTTGCTAATTGTCATAGCTGCATTTTAGCTCTGGTGACCCTCTCAGGGCCTGATGCTCACTTAGGCAAACTCGTTAATGGGTGTCAAGGCAAATCTGTTTCTGATTGCCTTCTTGATCCAAGACTCTTAAATTTCTTTTATTACTGGTCAAATCTGATTATACTATTGTTGCTTAACCTTGTGTTGTAGCTGCAAAGAGCTCATAGGAATTGATCTATTAGCTTTAACTGTACCCCATCCTGCACTCCCAGTGCACACCATACTTTCTTGAAGCTCTCTTGTGCTCAGTATCAGTTTTACCTTCCATTCAAGATTACTTTGTGAGAATTGTAAGCCAATTACGTTTTTTTTCTGGCTTTTCAAAACAAGATATTTCTGTGTAGTGTTAGCTGTCTTAAACTCTCTTTGTAGACCAGGCTGGCCTCGAAGTCACAGAGATCTGAGTGCCTCTGCTTCCTGAATGCTAGGATTAAAGGTGTGTGCCACCATGCCTGGCTCAGCCAATTACAAATTTATGCAGGTTCTTTTTATTATAACTAGACAATATCTGTCGAGTCTGCAGTTATCTAGACCCCAGACTTAGTAGTTACACAGCAGTTGCAGGTAAAGAATGAGCAGGCAGGGCTGGGGGCACGGCTCAGCTGCTCCGAGCACTGGCTTCTCTACCAGAGGACCCAGGTTCAATTCCCAGTCCCACATGGTAGCTCACAACTGTCCCTAACTCCAATTCAGGTGATCCAACACCCTTACACAGATATACATACAGGCAAAACACCAGAGAACATGAAAAAAAAAAGAACAGGCCTGTTGACCGCATCTAACTCCAGAACATCTGCTTGCCTTCCCTGAATGTGCATCTCTGACCCATAGACCCAGTGAAAATGTCAGTGAGACCTGATTCTGACACACAAGGTATATAAATGAAAACAGTCCAGTGTCTTTCTCATGTCCTCCTACAGGTTGGCACATGTCACTACTTTGACTCTCCAGAGGAATGGGTCTTCGGGAGAAACTGTCAAGTGTAAAATACTCTAAAAATAACTACAATATTAGCACTTGGCCTCATTTCCTCTGAAACGTTCTTCCAAAAGAATATATGTCTCTATAACTTCTTTAGAGTATTGCTGTGGACCTATCAGCATTCTTGACAGACATGTAGACAGCAAGGTGGTCTTGCAGAAGCAAAGACAGACCTGATGGAAGACACACGAGCAGAGAAAGGACTGTTCACAGAGCTCCCAGCTTGCACCTGCAGTGGACTGGGGGGGGGGCAGGCAGGAGGGCAAAGCCACAGGGAGCAAGAGTGTCACAGTCATCGTCTAAGTGGAGCTGCTGTGCAGCCGAGGACAGCCTTGCTTCTCAGCATCTGTCACCGATGATGGAGCTCACCTGAAGATATTGCCACCAACCACCGAGGAAAGATTCTGGTAGGAAATTGGTCTTTGTGGGGAAGAGAAATAATAAACACATCTGTTTACTGCAGACTCAAGCCTCTATGTTATTATGTAATGTTATTATAGAAATCAGTACACTGAGCAGTCTATGCTAACATACTCACCTAAAATGTATCTTTTTTTTTTTTTGAGACAGGGCCTCCCCGTGTAGCCCAGGCTAGCCTGGAATTTATGGTTCTCCTGCCTCAGCCTTCTGAGATCTGGAATTATAGATGTGCATACCATAACTAGTCCCCACCCCCTTAAAGTTGAATCCTGTCATTACTGGAGCTTTTTAAAAGATTCATGACATTGTACCGAAACATCTAATTAGATTGCTCCAGGAGGCACCAAACTTCAACCTCCCTTTTTCCTCAGACAAGGACCTCTCTGATCACTGGGAAATAGGACCCTACAAGGCAGAATCTGAATTCAAGAGAGACATTTTCTTACAGAACAGTTGCTACCAGAAAGAGGTAGTTAGTGCAAATGAGCCCCTGTGGCACAGAAGTGTTCCACAGACTAGTGTAAGGAAATGGGCAGCACAGACCCGTGCATGCAGATCTGAAGCGAAGAAGGGTCCCAGAAGGCTGAGTGGAGCAAGGGGCCAGCTGGCCATCTGCTCCATCAGCAGCTCACAGGGTGGAAAGTCTCCTCATGGAGTGCTTGCTCACTCATTGATCAGTCACTGACTTCCCACAACATGGCAGATGCTATGTTAGGCTCCAGGGACAGACAAGTCCTTGAGAGATTTAGGGAGAGGCAGTAGGACAAATAGACAAGCAATAGTAGTTAGTTGTTCAGCAACATTAACAAAGGGCTTTGGGGTTGGAGCAGCCAGCAGCCAACTTTGCCTGTGGCACAAAGGGCTCCACAGGGGAGGTGACAAATAAACCACAAGTGTTTCCTGTGCTCATGTGGGCAATACTGCTACCAATTCTGGGTAGGAAGGGACTGTTCCATAATGAGATGGCTTCAGGCTAAGGATAAAAAAGTTTTATGTCTTTATATCTTAGGGTAAAGAATGGATCGGCCTTGGAGTCCCATCTGTTCCAGATACAGGTTATATGTCCTGGTAAAAGTCTCATGATCCATTGGTATTTGTTGCCAATGACAAAATGTCAGAATCACATCTGCCTTGGAAGGTCACTCTAAGTGATACATATCTTTGCATGGGACTCAGTAAGAAATAGCAGTCATCACAGGTTGCCCAATACTAATCTGCTAAGCAAATGAAACATTTTCTATATTTTGTAGTCATTTTTCAATTATATGAGGTTGGATACAGGTATGGCATTTCTGGGAATGAAGGAGGTTGTTTTCCTAAACTTTATGAACTTGAACTTACACAAATGAAAGGCATTTGTGTCATTTTTCACTCCACCCACCCATCCAGCCATTCATTCAAGACGTAATAGTACTTTGTGTTAAGAACTGTTTTGGTAAGTCCTTGCCTTTATGGAACTTAAATTCAGGTCAGGAGTCAGATTATATGTAAATCAATGTCATATAATGACAAACTACATGGAAAAAAATAAAACAAGATGAATGGTTAGAGAGTGAAAAGGTATTGTTCTAGCTAGAATGATATTAGAAATCCTAGCATTTCCTGTGGCGATGGCATCGGGAGCCCAGAGGAACATCACAGAGGCCACCCTGGCTGTGGTATCCAAGTAGAGAGAGAAATAAGAGGTTAAGATGGAGAGGAAGGCAGAGGCCAGTACATGAAGGGTCAGGTAGCCAGGAAAGAACTTTGTATGCACTTCATGTGAGGAAGCCTCTGGATAGTCCTGAGCCAGCTCTCCAGCCAGCACAAGCAAGATGGTCTCTCAGATATTAGTGGGTGTGATGAAAAGTGGTAGGATTTGGAAGGTAGAATGGAAAGGATTTCCTGATGGGTTGGACCTTAGCAAGAAAAGGGAGATGAAGGATGACTGCAGTATTTGGCAGAGCAACTGAAGTTTTGGGAGAAAAATCAAGAGGATGGTTTGGGTGAGTTAACGTGGAGAAGCTAACTGAATATCCAGGCTGGGGAAAGGTCAGTGTGCAGATGACACCTTATAGCAAGGATGATCTAAGAAGACCTTGGAGGTAGCTTAAAGTTACAGACAGAAAAGGAGAGCTCAGTACAAGAGATACACAGTGAGCACATTGACAAGGTAACACTGGGCCCCGCTGTGTCCCACTCCCTGGGCCTTACTTTGTCCTATCCCCAGGCCCACCCAAGTGAGGGAGATCACCTGCTCTTGACAACTGGGCTCGCCTGGATGAGAAAGCATTGCAGTTATGTTTTTAAAAAAGATTTATTATTATGTATACAGTACTCTGTGTGTACTTCTGCGGGCCAAAAGAGGGCATTAGATCGCATTATAGATGGTTGTGAGCCACCATGTGGTTGCTAGGAATTGAACTCAGGACCTTCGGAAGAGCAAGCAGTGCTCTTAACAGCTGAACCATCTCAGTTATGGTTCTTAAGCTATGGTGAGAGCACAGATGAGAAGGCTTCCCCTCCCAACCCCTTGGCTGGCAGCCAGCCTCTGCTCTGGGCTTTCCTTTCGGGTCCTGGGGTAGAGTGACAGGCCCTCTGAGATGAAAGCACATGTCTCCTTCCAAGATTTTGCGTGCTCCAGCCCAGGAGCCTCATCTTCTCTCCTCAGACATAGCTCAGCTTTTTTTTTTTTGTAGGAATGAAGATTGCTGAAAACTGTTCACTCTTTCATGTTTGCCCATGATGCCCCAGTTCTTCAGGATTCAGAATAAGTTTACCCTCAAAAATGAGCAGTGAAGAGAAGCAAAGGAGAGGAGAATTACTCCTTCTTCCTAACAGAAGTAAGACTAAAACACTAAAAATAACTACAAGTTATCCTGTCAGAGGAGCTCTTCCCTTTGATGCTACAGTGTATAGGATTTGGTGAAATGTTGTATTATGCCAAGTTGGTAGATGACAGTGCAGTGGGCCCCCACATAACATCACTTTTCCAATGGCCATTAACTCAAGGCCAGCCCTGTCTCCATTTCAGTAATATCACCCCTTCATTATTTTGAAACAAATAGAAGATATTATTTGATTTTGCCCATAATGTTTTCAATAGGTATATTTAAAAGCCCAGTACATTTAAAATATAGTAAATCTTTAAAAATTACCACAACCACTATAATCAGTTACTTTTCTCAGTGACAGTGCACCTGACAAGAGGTAATTTAAAGGAGGTGAGCATTGATTCTGGCTCATTGAGGTGACACAGTCCGTCATAGCTGGGAAGGCATGAATATAAGCAGTTCTGTGGCAGCAAGAATGTGAAGTAGTTGCTTGTATCTCAGTGGATCAGGAAGCAGACAGACTGAGGTGGGAATGGGGCTGTATCTAACCCATAAGCCCCATTGTCCAGCAATCTACTCCTTCAGCAAGATGCCTTTCCCGAAGGCTTCACAACCTCCTAAACAATGCCATCAGCAGGGAGCCAAGTGTTCATACACGTGAACCTGTGGGGAACGTTTCACAGGCAAGCCATAGTGATCACAATACTGTGATCAGTCTTAAAAATTGTTTAATGTTATCAGATACACAGCTAGTGTTGAAGTAATTATTTTCCCATTAATGTAGAAAATACAAATACACACATAAAGAGACACTATTATGTTTGACTAACGTTCTTTAAGCCTCTTTTGATGCATAGTTTTTATTTCCAACTCCCCTTTCTCTTTTGGAAATTTTTTGAAGACTCCAAGACATTTGTCCTGTCCACTTTCCCTCAGTCTGGGGCATGTACATGGCATATGCAGTTGCACATATTCCTCTGTTCTGCCCAACAGTAAGTTGGCAGCTGCCTCAGGGCTTGATCTAATTTAGGGCTGACTTTTTGTAGGTGCAGGATTGCTTTATAATCTTGCACTAAGCAGTGTAATCAGTGACTCAACCCCAGTGGCAGGAGGGTTTATAATTTTGCTTTAAATCCCCACTTGTTGGTCAAACAACAAAACCCCAAAACTATGAAGTAAGCCAGGTATGAACTTAAAAAAAAAAAAGTAGTGTGGTGAGGCCTTTTCTGGAAAGACCTGAGCAAATACAACTAGGACACTGATGACAGATAAAAGTGATGAGTCTGCCCAAGTCTGATTTGGTGAACTTGTTGGGGTTACAGGAGAATGGAAGGCTCAAAGGCCTCACTGAACAGCCTACCACACAAGTCTGGGTAAGTACTCTTGCCAGACTCCCTACAGGGGTCCCAGCCAGGGGAGTTTACAGCTTGTATAACACTGGGGAGGCAGCCTTATGAATTCTACAAGTTTTAGCTTTTTCCAGTTGGTGAGACTTTTGACTTCCTGTTCTTGGGGCTTCCCTCCCCACTCCAGGAGGAAATGTCGCAGTTCCAAGAAAAAGCTACACTGGAAGTAGGAAAGGTAAAGCCCACATAACCCATGGCTGACCAATTAGGTTGGTCTCCACATAAGGGAAGTAGCAGGTAAGCATTCAGAGGGCAAGGCTTATTGGCTTTAAGTCACTGAGTTGTGCTACAGGGAGGATGGTAAATGCTCTGTAGTAAGGAGAAAGGGAAAAGTGAGGAGTCTGGATCTGCTGGGCTTGGTTAGAATTGCCTGGTACCAGAACAGACCCTTTGAGGAGGGGAGATGAGGGTGAAGAAGAGTGGATGCCAAGACTCAGCTCCCATTACAGTGATAAACAGTGGAGACAAATCAGTTGACTTTGGCTCACAGGTCTGGAGGGTCCAGCCCATGACCAGCTGATGCCATTGTCCTGGGACCTGTGGCGCATCAGCATGTCACAGCAGGAGCATGTGGCTGAGCATGACAGAAAACAGAAGCAGAGGCTGGGTTGGTCCAACAATCCTATTCAAAGGCAAGACTGCAGGGCCCTAAAGTCCTTGTACTGGCTTCCTCTTCTTCAAGGTTCCATCACCGCTCATCAGTGCCCAGCTAGGAACAGAGCTTTTAACAGCTGGCAGTTCCTAGGGGATACTCAAGCTTTAAGTTAAAACAAGATAACTAGAAGAAAACAAATTCTTGCTCTAGATTGTGGAAGCATGGGCCTGTGGAGGGAGGGTGGATAGAGGTGGAGAGAGAGGGAGAGAGAGAGAGAGAGAGAGGGAGAGAGGGGGGGGAGAGAGAGAGAGGGAGAGAGGGGGGGAGGGAGAGGGGGGGAGAGAGAGGGAGAGAGAGGGGGGGGAGAGGGGGGGAGAGAGGGGGGGAGAGAGAGGGGGGGAGAGAAGAGAGAGGGAGAGAGAGAGGGGGGGGAGAGAGAGCGAGAGAGAGAGAGCGAGAGAGACACAGAGAGAGAGAGAGAGAGAGAGAGAGACAGAGAGAGAGAGAGAGACAGAGAGAGAGACAGAGAGAGGGCAGAGTAAAAAGCAGAAGAGTTAGAAGACTGAACATAACAACTGGACAGTGCCCAGTTGGCTCAGAGCTTCCTTTCTGGACAATGGGTGTTTACCTGATATTACAGTGGGGTCGCAGGTGGAAGGCCATGGGGGTGGAGTACAAACACACTTAAGTTACTATGGAATTACTTTCATAGGGCAGTGATCACCAGTTTCGGTGCTGAGAACAAGGCTTTTTGCTAAGCTTCAGTTCAGAAAGAGTAAGTAACAGGACATGAATGCCTCCATCAGCCCTTCATCTACTCTCTCTTCACCTCCAGCCTCACGTTGCAGGTTATTGTGAAACAAATTCTAGACATTACATCATTTTGTCTGTAAGAGCTGAGAGACGTCTTCCCCACATAGGGAGCTCCTTCCCTTTCTCTGTCAGAACCCAGAGAATTCTTCAGTATCCCTTGACATACACTGTTCCAGGGCCCGCCACTGTCTTCCCAGTGTGTTCTTCCCGTTGCTTTATTCCAATCAGGATCCACACGACGTCTGCCACTGCATTTAGTGTCTTCACTCCAGGACCCTTCCCTCTCCTTGGCTGTACTGTTTTTCTCCTAGTGTTTGATGCAGAAGAATCAGCATTTTTGAAATTGTCTGTTTGCCCTTTTGTGGTATTAAGCCACCTGGCTATTCCCTATGTTTCTACAGACCAACTCAATGTCAGTTTTACTTTTTGCTTTAGTCTTTTTTTTTTTTTAAATAAATCAACTTCATTGGTGAATTTCAACTATTTTTTTCCAGGGGGCACAGTGTGTCTGGACCAATTCTTTGTCACTGTTCAGCCCCGGATGTGGCCAGCTTGATCTAGCCAATAAAGAGTCTCTATCACCCTGTCACTTTATGGGTGCCATAACAGAGGTGTCCAATCTTTTGGTATTGAGACACAGTGTTGTGGTTTACAAATGTCTCCTTAGCTAGTGAGCCACAGATTGGGCATGCTAGATGGCATAGAAATTTTATGAGGAGCTTCCCTGATAGTTCTAAGAAGAACTTATACTCAGTGGAATTCTTCAGGTAAAAATAATTTTTCCGTCTTCAACTATTTGATTATTATTATTATTATTTTGAGACAAGCCCTCACTATGTAGCTATGGATGGCCTGGAACTCTCTATGTAGCTCACAAGGCCTGTGAGCTACTACACCCAATTTAATTCAGAAAACTAGAAACAAATGCTTTTTTATTTTAATGATATGTATTTTAGTTTGACAGTTGTACGTTGATGTTGTCTGTGTGTCTTGACATTGACATCACTGATGTCCCTTGTAAATTCTCATTTGGTCATATGCTACTAAAGTCACTCTTGGTAACCTCTATCCCCCACTGCGTTGTGAATCACAGTGTTTAAATTAACAGTTACATGGCTATTTCTGACCCAGCGCCTCTGTATTTTTAATGTGTGGAAGCCAAGTGTTGCACTTGATTTAATGAGATTCTTAAAAATTGATAAAACGGGTTTCAAACCCCATGGGCATAAAGAAAACAAGGACTTAGGATAACCTCATAAAACACAGTACACCAAGAGTTTATAATTTGGAATAATTCTTCCCTAAACAAGTTAAGTGATCAACTAATGCATATATATTCTGATACTACATATTATATGTTAAAATATGTATATTTAAAAATAAAATTATTTAGCTGGCTGTGGTGGTGCATGCCTTTAATCCCAGCACTCATGAAGCAGAAGCAGTTGAATTTGAGTTTGAGGCCAGCCTGATCTACATACAGAGTGAGTACTAGGACAGCCAGGGCCACACAAAGAAACTGTCTAAAAAACCAAAAAATAAAAACCCCAAGTAAATAAATAAATAAATAAAAACTGCTCACACAAATTGGATGTGCTAAACATATCAAAGATTCCTTTTCTTTTTCCTCTCTCTCTTTCCAAGGCAGGGTTTCTCTGTGTAGCCTTGGCTGTCCTGGACTCGCTTTGTAGACCAGGCTGGCCTCGAACTCACAGTGATCTGCCTGCCTCTGCCTCCCGAATGCTGGGATTAAAGGCATTAAAGATGTGTACCACTACACCTGGTGATATCAAAGGTTCTAAAGCAAAACAAAACCAAAAAACTTGCTATTGGTTAACATTGAATTTGTACTTGTAATCCAGACAGAAATCTGAGCTTAATTCCTGCATAACCACAGCGAATTAGGCTGTTTACTTTTGGTCTTTGTTTTACTTACCTTTCAATTGCTGTGATAAAACACCCTGACCAAGGCAACCTGTAAGAGAAAGCACATAATCTGGTTTATGGTTTCAGAGGGTTAGAGTCTGAAGGCAAAGCAAAGGAACAGCCAAGAGCTCAGAGCTTGATCCACAACCATGCAGAAAGAGCACCGGAAGTGACAAAAGTCTTTTGAAACCTCAATACCTTCCCCCAGTTACACAAAGCCATATCCCATAATCCTATCCAAACAGTTCCACTAACTGGGGACCAAGTACTCAAAAAATGTTTTAAAGATTTATTTATTTATTTAATATGAGTGTTTTATCTGCAGAAGAGGGCATCAGATCACATTATAGATGGTTGTGGTTGCCGGAAATTGAACTCAAGACCTCTGGAAGAGCAGGTGGTGCTCTTTTTTTTTTTTGGAGACAGCGGCGCACGACTTTAATCCCAGCACTTGGGAGGCAGAGGCAGGTGAATTGCTGTGAGTTCGAGGCCAGCCTGGTCTAAGAAGTAAGTGGCGCTCTTAACCACAGAGCCATCTCACCATCCCTCAAGTATTCAAATTTATGAGCCTTCTGAGGTCAGTCTCATTCAAACAACTATAGTCTTTTTTTTTTTTTCTTATTTTCAGACAACTTTACTACATAATCCTCCCGGAGGGTTGGGATTACAAACGTGTGTAATTGACTCAAAAATTTCTTAATCTAGCAAAATAATTCATCTCATATATGGAATAGAAATATTTCTAAACAGCTGCACTCTAATGCTCAAGAAACACTAATATCTCTCTATATGGCCAGCATCCAGGGCTCCCAGTCATGCAAGCTCCACCAGGCAGTGGTGGGTTAGCACCACTGCAGACGTGGGTGGACACCATGGACCCGGAAAGAACAACCCAGTACAGTCAATTATCACAGACGCTGTGCTGGAGAAGGTGATGCAGGCAGGTAACGTGGAAATTTTGGTCTCTTTCATTCTCCTCCTTTTGTTTTTTCTTTTTTTATTTACATAATTTATTCAGATTACATCCTGACTATTATTCCCTCACTTGTATCTTCCCATTCCCCCTTCCCTCCCTCTTTCACCCTATTCCCTTCCGCTAGACCTGTGACAGAAGGGGACCTCCTCCCCCACCATATGATCACAGCCTATCAGGTCTCATCTGGATAGCCTACTTTCCCTTCCTGTACAAGCCCCGATTCTCCCAGACCTCCCAGTCACAGCGGAGGATGAAGAGCAAGGGGATTCTTGTCTGCAAGTTGGGCACCAGCTGTCTTCCCACCTCTCTCCTCAAGGTGTTCAGAGTTTGTGTGCACTGCTCCAGGCTTCCTTCCTGATCCAGGTCTTCAGTGTGGCCTGCCCACCACCAGACCACTGACCAATATTTCCCTCCTTGACCCCTCTCACATCCCAGAAGTCCCCTCCCTGAAGGAGAGATAAACCTGTTTTGTAGGATCCCAAGGGTGGGATTGGAACGGTCTTGTGAGAGAACAGGTGAGGTTAATCCACTAGAATACTGAACACCTCATGTGGGAACTTGATTGTTGCCAGCTGAAAAGATCCCGTGAACGGACTCTGGGAGGAGATATATAAATGAGCCCAGAACTGGAGGGGAGGCTTTTTGGAGACTTGGGATGGTTTTGGCTGTTCATTGCTGCACTTGGAGACGCTCCTAGAGAAAACAGCTCTAGGGAAGGCTTCGGGGTTCCTGCTCCTGCTGAGGTTCTGGGTTCTGGTTACTCCAGGTTCCAGCAGAAGAAATCCTGCAGATTGTACCAGGAGAATCGTTCCTCGGAACTGATATCCTTACAGTTTTGTTATTGTGTCCATTAATCCTCGTTTCCTATTGTTTTGGTTAGTCGGGTCACTAAGTTGTTAATAAAATATATTGGTTAAGAAAATTGAACATACACCTCCCTGACTCCAAAGCTGCTCTCCTGTGATGCTTCATCTTCTATCTCTCTGACCTTCTGGCAGACATTCTTGGATGTACTGTATATCTGCCTTTATCCATGTGTGCATCACTCATAGAACATAGCCTTACTGGGTCCTACCTTGTCCTTTGTCCTATAATATCACTTTCCCGTCTTCCCTTTGTCTATCATCTTTCCCTCCCCGCTACTAGAGTTTTCCAATAATGTTCTGTACTCCAGGGAAGGAGCACTTCTGAATTCCTCTCTATTTCACAGCCTCCTACAGTCTAATAGCCATCGCCTTGTCTACTGAGAACGGCTGTCAAGGGGAAGGACCTAGTCATCCTTCTATGCTGAAAGCCTTCTTAGGTCTAGAGACCTCTTTTCTGGATTTTCTCCTTTCTCTTGCCTTGTAACTCACTCCCCTTCAACAACACTGTCTTCAGGATTCTGGCCTCAACGCTATTTCCTCTTCTAGGAGTCCCATGCATGCTGTTACCTCATCCACATGTATGTTCTAAGGACCCAAAGATCTAAACCTTGAAACCAACACTCTGGCTACAGGCCCAGTGCTTTCTCACAAACAATACAGTGCTCTTCCCCAGCTTGCTTCTCTATGACCTCAGTCACCCAGGAGCTGCCTCAGTGGTTCTTGGCTCCATCTTTCCCCTCTCTTCCCTTAAGTCAAGATGATTCCAGGTCTTGAAAATTCCTTGAATGTTACCATGACCACCCCATTTTCCCTCAGGTTCTATTCTGTTATGTCCACTATTCTCTTGCCTTTAGAAATATCTCAAGCAGATATCTTTATGACATGCATCTTAGTATGGACTTTGCCCCAAGCAGGTCATGATGATTAGCTATTAATCATTATGAGAAAATACCTGAAACAAGCAATTTAAGAAGAAGTGGTTTCTTCTTAAACCACTGGTTTATTTGGACCCATGGTTTCTGAAGTTCAGTCCATGTTCACTTGGCTTCATTGCTTCTGAGCCCACACATGGTGCAGAGGAACATTATGGTGGGGAGCAAGCATGTGGTAGACCAAAGCCTATGGCAGTTAGAAAGCAGCAAGAGGGAAGGGCTAAAGGACACAACATTTCTATCAAACACATACCCCTGGTGACCAGCTTCCTCCAACTAAGCCCTGCCCTTTAGTTTCTACCACCTGGCAAAGTCCATTCAATAATGATCTCATCGGTGGACAATCCCACTCATGGAGTCAGAGCCCTTGTGATAAACCTCCCCAAAGCTGGCTCTGGACACAGTGCCTCCTTAGGAATCACCTTTCATAAGCCCTTTGTGGAAGTTGAGATCCAAACCACAACACAGACTCTAAGATGAGTGTTTTAGTACAGATGACTTATTTGGGGCATTGGTCCCAGGAAACACATATGTGAGTAGGGAAGTAACACAGGGAAAAAGGATGACCTCCAGGAAGGAAGTAGAGTCTTCCTGGGAGCCTCTTGTAGGTACTGTGGGATATCCTTCCCTTCAGGTTTACACCAATGGGGCAGTGATGGCCTTCCTAATGCTCATCAGGCTCTGGGATAGGAGGGGTTAAGTCTACAGAGATTCATTTCCCTTTGTACAAACATGGACATTTGGAACATCTTTAAGCAGTGGAGGCCAAGCCAAGCTGCTCAACAGATGAGGCCCCAGGGATGATAAAGTGGACAGTGGGCGATATTCTCCTCATTGTGTAAACCTCAGAGACCCCACAGCCTCCCCTGCTTTCCAGTATGTATTCTTGAAGACATGAACCCATGTGTTCTTTGCAGTAATCTCCCTCAGGCCAGCTGATGACACTGACTGTGCCAGCTAGTTTTATGTCAACTTGACGAAAGCTAGAGTCATCAGAGGGGAGGGAGCCTAAATTGAGAAAATGCCTCCACAAGATTCAGCTGTAGGGAAGCCTGTAGGTGATTTTCTTAATTAGTGATTGATGTGGGAGGGCACAATCCATTTTGGGTGGGGTCACCTCTGGGCAGGTGTCCTGTGTTCTATAAGAAAGCAGGCTGAGCGAGCCATGAAATGCAAGCGAGTAAGCAGCACCCTTTCATGGTCTCTATATCAGCTTCTGTCTCCTGTATGAGGTCCTGTCCTGCCTTCCTTTAATGATGAGCAGTGATTTGGAAGTGCTTTGGTCATGGTGTTTCATCAAACAATGATAACCCTAAATAGGACACTAGCTATATGTATTAGGTGCCTGCTTCAGAGGATGTCATTCAATGTGATGTAATCCTTATAATAGCATATGAGTTGACTAAATTATTATCTCTACCCTATGGGTAAGGACACTGAGGCTATGTGAGGTGAAGTAAAAATTAAATCTGAGAGGGACACAAACTAGCTAGTGGCAAGGTCATGTCTTGACGCTCAGGTCTGGCTCCATAGCTTATGGTGCCGACTAAGATTCAACACCTCAAATTATTAATACTTCCCGACACCCTAGAAATAGCCTGTCCTCCCTGTTTCTGGATCCAGGAGGCGTCACCCCTTTTGTCCTACATAGATGGCATTGCTTTTTATACCTATGCCCTTTTATAGTGGGTGCATCTGGCGGATTACTCAGTTGTTTCGTGTGACTTTATCTTTCAAACTGTGAGGCCCCTTTCTCTCACCTTCACCCCCTGGACCATTGCCTAACTTGGAGCAAAGCCTCCATTAACTTCTACAATTAGAGGTCAGTTGAACGCAGCTAAACTTTTGACTTTGTTTTCTTACAATACACATGAGCAGTGAAGGATCAGACTTCTTAAATAAGGCAGGGTCCAGTTTTGGTATTTCTGGGGATATTGGACCAGGTGGGAAAGAGACAGGAGACTGTGCACCATGGGAAATGACAACATTGAAGTCCTTGTTGCCTGGGAACGAACAGGAGGATCATGTCTGTCCTTCACTTAGAGCTGTCTGCAGAAAATGAAGATTAATATGTTCAGACAGGAAAATAACCTTCCAGGAAACATTGGAAATGAGGGGATAGTAATAATATCTAACAGTCATTAGGCATTTATTATGTACCAAACAGCATAATGAGCTTTTTTCTCCTGTTATCTCATTTAATCCCCACAAAACCCTTGTAATTAGTCACTGTTATGTTCTCCAGCCTACAGCTGAAAATGCTGACACCCACAAGACACAGGACAAAGCATGGGACTAAGAGTCGACGAAATGCAGATCCCAACTCAGATAGTTCGACCTGACTCCAGGGTCCATGTGTGCAGTTTGTTACTGTTGGCAGGACAACCATTGCTACTGTGATATCATTCAAGGTTTTTTTTAAAAACCATCATTCCAGAGGTGAGTTTTCTACTGTTGAATTTTATTTTTCATCGACCTTGAAGAGGGAGCAGTGTGTAAACAGAGCATTTTTTTTTTTGTGCCACCATTTGGCCTCTGCCCCAAGTCCTTTATGCTTCTGTGCATGAGGGTTCTGCTGTAAAGCTATCTTCCTAGGTTGTCCCCGAGCCTTTGCATGTGATTGCCCTCTGGAAATCACCACCTACAGCTGAGGGGTTGACCAGTTGCCTCTTCCTGCCATTATTCATGTGAGGTTTGGGAGCTTCTCCCTGATGAAAGTTGGTGATGCTTGAACCATTCTGTCTGCTTGTCCTGTGAGAAGAGCTGTTTTTAATTCCTTCGTATTGATGAATGAGGATGTGAGCTATCAACCCCTTTCATTTCAATGCTTCATGTGAGCAATGGGGATGGAAAAGTGTTGCCAAATCTTTTAGAGTTGCTGTCCATTTGGGAAGTAGGTTCTTTGGAGACACCATAGGGTGTACATGAGTTGTGACGTATAGTTGGAGACCTACAGAGAAGGGTTCATTTTTCTACCCCAGCCCTTTGCTGACTATGACCAGCATGCTTCCTCCCTTCTCTCAGTAATCTCACACATTTCTCTGTCCCTGGGTGGGCTCCTTCCCTGAGCAGGGTGCGCCAAACTGTGGAGTGGGATCAGGGACCAGTCCCCTGTGTTTCCTTCCCTCCCTGTGCCTGTTGTCTAACGATGGAGAGAGAAGTACCAATGTGCCAGCCCCATAACTATGGCCAGTATCAGGGTGAGTGACGACAAAGTGCTGTGGGGGCAGTGTGCGATTCCTATCCTTATTGCTGGGACAAAATACCTCACAGAAACAAGAGAGAAGGGTCTATTTGGGCTCATGGCCATGGTGAAAAGGGAGGGCAGAGCAGGGCAGGGCAGGGAAGCTGAAGTGCATGCCAATGCCCCTCACCAGCTGCTGGATCTTGAAGTAGGGTCAAGACTCCTCTCTAGGGACCTACATCTACCAGGGATGCCACTTAAAGGTTCTACAGCCTCCTAAATCAGTTCCATTAGGTGGGGGACTAAGTGTGCAAACATGAGCTTGGGGTGAGGGTGGGGAGCTTTCTGTATTCAGATCAGAACAGACACATAAGTCAAGGGAGTTGGCATGTGAACTGGGCTATAAAGGACCAGTGGAACTTTCCCAAAGAGCTGTCCTGTGTAGTATTCTATGGCAGAATTGTAGCTTATTTTATTTACTGAGTCCTCTTTAAGGAACACTAAGGTTTTCAATCTTTCAGAAATCCTGAATTAAATAGCAGTCGTGGGGCAGGCTGTCTCATGTAAAGCATCTGTGGGGGGCACAACAGTGTAGGAAGCTGGCCGAGGCTTCCTCAGAAGATGCAGAGTTCAAAGTCATAAATCCTCCCTGGCAAGGGGAAAGTGCCTGTGATTCTTCTTTCTATTTTGTACCATAAATTTAAAAAACCTTTATTTATGTTTTCCTAAGACTTTCAGTCACCTTGAGTATCTGGTTAAGATCTTTCTTTGTCTTGAACTATATACAGGGAGATTAATGCTGTTGAAGTGGTAGAAAAGCTGGTCTTGTAAAAATGTTTGTCAACTAAATGCCTGGGAAGAGCTGTATAATAAAATCCTGGCTCTTCAGCTGTTGATGGTGTGTTTCACAGTGCCAGGGATTTTTTTCTCTACCTCTCTTCTTGAGGCTAATACTTACAAAGCTAGTAAAGATTTTGTATGGCATCCAGAAATATCAATATAAAAGCCTTTAATCCCTGTAAAGAAAATTCTCTTCTTCATTTTTACACTGATATTGAGACACTCCTAAAGATAGCCAGGGCTAGGCAGTTCTGGCAAAGACTGTTTTTATATCTGGCTTATATAGGTAAGTGATAGAGAAATTAAAGTATGACCATTTGGTTGCTTTTCTCTTCATATTGGGGATGGACCCCAGTTCCCTATACATACTAATCATGTGAAATACCCCTGAGCTACACCCCAACCCCTCACTTAGTTTTAAATAAGTCCTAAGTGTAGAATTATGCAGGGTATGCAGGGTATGCAGTTACTCAAACCAAAGTCTCAGGTCTGGCACCTGAGAAGTACCAATGTTTAAATAAGTTTAACTGTGAGAGGGTCCTGCCATATCTGTCATGCCTTCTCCACACTGACATTACACTGATATTTGAAAGACCCTACAATCAGACATGAAGTAATGAGAGAAAAAGGTGAAGGGAAATTAAGATGGTCCACAGCACTTAAGGAACACGTCTGAGATTGAAACTGTAGGGCAGCTTCTTCTAGATGCCTGTTGGTTTTGATTTTTTAAAACCTACTTTATTTGGAGTTCCTTAATGCCTCTGCCTCCCTTCCAACCCACATACCCTAGGTAGGAGAGAAAGAAGGTTAGTAGGGAGAGGGGATGTAGACCTTTTTAGACTTAGTTCCTAGGGGTGATTCAACTGTGTGTGTGTGTGTGTGTGTGTGTGTGTGTGTTGTGATTCAACTCTTTATCATCAGGAATCCAGCAGACCAACCAAATAGCAAGCAGCAGCAGCTAACAGCAAACAGCAGCAACCAAAGAACAAATCAGCAGCAGCCTTCTCAAAGTGTCCTCCAGAGCATTTCTCTCTAGGAGCGCTTCGAAGTGACGTCCCTCTTTCTCTGGGCTCCTATTTATATCCTCTCAGACTCCACACAAGGATATTTTCTAGCTGGCAAAGATCATGCCCCCACATGAGGCAGTTCCAAGCTGATAAAGAACACGCACTCTCTCATGAGGTTGTTATCAGCTGTGGATAAAGGCAGTTTCACATTCCACACTTGGGATCAAAACAAAAACATGCTTACATAACATCACCAAAACTTCCACTACATGTTCCCTTCTCTGTTTAAAAACATGGCTTTTTCTATAACATTAATAAGCTATATACAATAAGGATACTTATGAGAATTGTCAGGTAGGAATTACATTTACAATGCCCGTTTCGTATGCATTTGGCAATCTTGGAGAAAGTACTCCACTGTCTATTCTAGCTTAGTCCTTTCCTAGTGTCCAAAGTTCTGTACCCGAATGAATTTCTTATTATAACTGACATTTATCAACCTAAAAAATGTTTTTAGGCCTAAAACATTATCCTGGTTTCTAAAAACTAAGTTTTGTATTAAGACTAGAACTTTACATTACATTTAAAAATGAGCTGCTTATGTACAATACATTAAATAATAGTTAGGCAAAATAACCTTAAATTTCTATCAACACACGCACACACACACACACACACACACACACACACACACACACGCCATTTGCTTTCCTTGACTATTAGATAAGAGAGGATGATAAGACAAAAAGAATAGAGGGGAGAAAAAAAGAGATCCCTAAATTTAACCTTTAACAACTTATAACTAACCCTCTCAACAACAAATAGTCATAACCCATCAAACAACCAAAACCACCTACCCCATCTCAAGAGAATAGGGGGTGGAGTGTTGTGTTCTTACAGTTGTTTCTTTCTGTCTGGAGGCAAAAGCATCTTTTGGATACCCTATGGAAATTGGAATATTGTCCAAGTCCTGGGAAAGCTAGCTGTTTTTATGTTCAGTCTCTGTGAGATCAATCATTTGGGATAGCCTTTTTGAAGTTCATCTGCATGCAATTCTTTTTTATTTTTTCCCTCTTTTTTCTTTTTTGGTTTTTCAAGACAGGGTTTCTCTACATAGCCTTGGCTGTCCTGGACTCATTTTGTAGACCAGTCTAGCCTTGAACTCACAAAGATCTGCTTGCCTCTGCCTCTCTGAGTGCTGGGATTACAGGCATGTGCCACCAAGCCTGGCGTGCATGCAAATTCTTAAAGAAACAGTAACTGAGGCCATCTGTGAGGTTGAATCACCTGGATACTTGCTTTGTCTTTATTGTTACCCAGTCTTTTTCTCTGAAAGTAAACAAAATTTTAAAGGTAATAGTATAGGTACACACACACACACACACACACACACACACACACATATACACACACACACACATACATACGCAAGGTGCACAAATCAGCTAAAGATAATTTTATGCTATATGCTTAAGTAGGTAAAGGGCATCTAGCAACTTTATAAATCTGTTTGAAATGTAATATAAATCTCCTTCCATGCAAGATGGAAGAATGGAATGTCATGAGGATCAGGTAGCCAACAAGAGTCGCTTGCTATGTAAAGACATTCATGTCTCAGCTAATAGGAGGTCTTCCCTGGTCAGATCTAATTTTTGTAAGTTTTGTTGGTAACTATATTTTTTTATTCCCTGAAGATACATAAGAACAACCAAATCCCCATCTCAAAACTATTGCAGGTTTCCATTCTCATGTCAACACATCCTTATAATATATTGGTTTTTTGTAGTTTTTCAGTTTTTTCTATAACTCAATGTTTCTCAACTGCTGTTGTTCCTTTTTCACTAACATTAAGAAAATATACAGTTAACAAAGTATTATTTAATATGTCCCTGGGGGCTTACTCTTTGTTTTTGCTTAATAAGCACCTCTTTTAAGTTACAATTAGCTCTTTCCATACTTTTTATCCTGTAGGATTGTGGAGTATACCAGTAATGTGCTCTATATTACAATATGCAAAACATTGCTTCATCTTACTGGATACATATGTAGGAGCATTGTCAGTCTTAATTTGTGCAGTTATCCCTATAATTGCCATTATTTCCAATAAATGTGTAATTACACAACCAACCTTTTCAGAACTTAAAGTAGTTGCCCATTGAAACCCTGAGTATGTATCAATAGTATGGTGCACATACTTTTGTTTTCCAAATTCTGAAAAATGAAACACTTTCACCTGCCAAATTTCATTTCTTTTGCTAACCATAGGATTACTTTCAGTAGGTAATGGAATTTGGTTATAGAGAGAACATGTAGGATGTTGTTATTATTATATTATTGTTATTATTATTATTATTATTATTATTATTATTATTATTATTATTATTGTATTCTTTGTCTTGTTGCCAAGCGATAGGGAATTTTAAAAAAACCTTTACTGTTAACATGATGTTTCATGAAAATTTGAGGCTTCTAACATTCTAACATTTCCTAGTAATAATTGGTCAGTTTCCTCATTTCCTTGTGCCAGTGGACCTTGCAAACATATGAAACCAAATATGAGTAATATATAATGGGTAGTTTCTATTTCTGATGGCTTGTTGCAATTGATTAATAACAGTGATAGATTGAGGAAATTGCCTGTGAATTGTTTCTAACAGCTGTCTCATAAAATATCGACAGAAAGTTGGACGATTTAAGAGTCCCTGTGGAAGTACTTTCCAATGGTATCTCTTTATTGAACCACTGTTGTTCAGAGTAGGTACTGAGAAAGCAAACCTTTTCCTATCCTGATCTTGCAAGGTTATTGTGAAAAAGCAGTCTTTTATTTATTTATTTATTTATTTTATTTTATTTTATTTAATAATAACACATTTTTATTGAAAATTAAAAATAATTCCTATTACATCTCATTTTCTATCCCATCCCATGCATCCTCCCAATCCTCCCTCCCTCCCACTTTCACCCCAATCCCCCTTCCCTATGACGGTGGCTGTGGGGGACCTCCTCCCCCTGAATATGGTGCTAAGGTATCAAGTCTTTTCTTGGTAGACCGCTATCCTTCCTCCGAGTGCCATTGGGCCTCCCCAACAAAGGGACATGGCCAAATATGGGGCACCAGAGATCCTGTGAAAGTCAGTCCCCAGTCTCCACTTAGCTGTGGAGAATGTTCTGTCCCTTGGCTAGATCTGGGTAGGGGTTTGATGATGACTGCCCGTTTTGTCCATGGATGGTGCCTTAGATCAAGCAGAATCACTGGGCTCAGATCTAGCCATCATAATGTTCTTCTTGTAGGTTTCTAGGACCCTCTGGGTCCCCCTACTTGCCTATCCTCTATATTTTCCTCATCTAGAGTCTCAATAGGATGTCCTCACCTCTATCCCCGTTTCCTGGTAGGTGCAGACTTTCATGGGACCTGTCCCTTGGGCTAGTGTCCGGTAATAAGTGAGTATATACCATTTGACTCTTTCTGCTTCTGGGTTAGCTCACTCATTATGATCATTTCTAGTTCAATCCATTTGTCCACAAATTTTGGAAAATCCTTGTTTTTAATAGCTGAGTAGTATTCCATAGTGTATATGTACCACAGTTTCTTTATCCATTCTTCTACTGAGGGGCACTTAGGCTGTTTCCATGTTCTGGCGATTATGAATAAGGCTGCTATGAACATTGTTGAGCAAATTTTCTTGTTGTGTGCTGGAGCATCTTCTGGGTATACTCCTAGGAGTAGAATAGCTGGGTCTTGAGGAAGCCCTATTCCCATTTTTCTGAGATAGCACCAGATAGATTTCCAAAGTGGCTGTACTAGTTTGCATTCCCACCAGCAATGAAGGAGTGTTCCTCTCTCTCCACATCCTCGCCAGCATGTGTTGTCACTTGAATGTTTGATTTTAGCCATTCTGATGGGTGTAAGATAGAATCTCAGAGTTGTTTTGATTTGCATTTCTCTGATGACTAGAGATGTTGAGCATTTCTTTAAGTGTGTCTCAGCCATTTGATATTCCTCTGTTGAGAATTCTCTGTTTAATTCTGAGCCCCATTTCTCAATTGGGTTATTTGGTTTGGTGGCATTTAATTTCTTGAGTTCTTTATAAAGTTTGGATATTAGACCTTTGTCAGATGCAGGGTTGGTGAAGATCTTTTCCCAGTTTGTGGGCTGTCGCTTTGTTCTTTTGACAGTGTCTCCTGCCTTACAGAAGCTTCTCAGCCTCATGAGGTCCCATTTATTAATTGTTGATGTTAAGGCCTGGGCTGTTGGTGTTCTGTTCAGGAAGTTGTCTCCTGTGCCGATGTGTTCCAGGCTCTTCCCCACTTTTTCTTCTAACTGATTTAGTGTCTCTGGTTTTATATTGAGGTCTTTAATCCATTTGGACTTGAGTTTTGTGCATGATGACAAGTATGGGTCCAATTGCATTTTTCTACATGTAGAAATCCAGTTAGACCAGCACCATTTGTTGAAGATGCTATCCTTTTTCCATTGAATAGATGTGGCTTCTTTGTCAAAAATCAGGTGACTATATGTGTGTGGATTCATATCTGGGTCTTCAATTCGATTCCATTGATCAACCAGCCTATTGCTGTGCCAGTACCATGCTGTTTTAAGTACTATTGCTCTATAGTACAGCTTGAGATCAGGTATGGAGATTCCTCCTGAGGATCTTTTATTGTATAAGATTGTTTTAGCTATTCTGGTTTTTTTGTTTTTCCATATAAAGTTGAGAATTGACCTTTCAATGTCTTTAAAAAATTGTGTAGGTATTTTGATAGGGATTGCATTGAATCTGTAAATTGCTTTTGGTAAAATGGCCATTTTTACTATGTTGATTCTCCCAATCCACGAACAGGGGAGATCCCTCCATCTTCTCAAGTCACCTTCAATCTCTTTCTTTAGGGACTTAAAGTTTTTTTCAAACAAGTCTTTCACTTGTTTGGTTAGAGTTACTCCTAGATATTTTAACTTGCTTGTGGCTAATGTGAAGGGTGTAGATTTCCTAATTTCTTCCTCTGTATGATTGTCATTTGTATATAGGAAGGCTACTGATTTTTTTGAGTTAATTTTGTACCCAGCCAGTTTGCTGAACGTGCTTATCAACTGAAGGAGTTCTCTGGTGGAATTTTGGGGGTCACTTATGTACACTATCATATCATCTGCAAATAGGGATAGTTTGACTTCTTCCTTTCCCATTTGGATGCCATTGATCTCCTTGTGTTGTCTTATTGCTCTGGCTAAAACTTCAAGGACTATATTGAAGAGATATGGAGAGAGTGGGCAGCCTTGTCTGGTCCCTGATTTTAGAGGAATTTCCTTGAGTATCTCTCCATTTAATTTGATTCTGGCTATTGGCTTGCTATATATCGCTTTTATTATGTTTAGGAATGTACCTTGTATCCCCGATCTCTCCAATACTTTAAACATGAACGGGTGTTGGATTTTGTCAAATGGAAAAAGCAGTCTTTTAAATAAATTATTATCATAGGCCATGACCTAGGTAACAAAGAAGGTAAAGGAATTCCAGGCTGTAAAACACCTATTGGTTGCAATACTGTAGTCACTGTTCTTAAATCCATTATCGTCCTCCATTTTCTTGATTGCTTTCTTCTTCTTCTTCTTCTTCTTCTTCTTCTTCTTCTTCTTCTTCTTCTTCTACAACAACAACAACAACAACAACAACAACAACAACAACAACAACAACCACCACCACCACAGGAGAATTTCATACTCTGGTAGATTCTTCTGTATGTTGAACCTCCAGCTGTTTTTGTACCAGTTATGTATTCAAATGCCTGCAGTTTTTCTTTTGTTATGGGCCATTGCTCTTGCCACACAGGTCTGTTTGAATAACCACTTAAGGGGCAAGGATGTTGGTATTTCATCAGTGGCCCCTCTTATAAATCTGGAAACTCAATCCCTGTGATGTCCTGTGTTTAGACAATGGGCACAGCTTGGGATTGTTGCTCATTACACATATCAATACCTTCCCCAGGAACATATATCATTCCACCCTTAATTTCATCATTGTCTGTCTCTAGAATTGCAGTAATATCAATTTGAGTACCCGATTGTTGTATAAAACCCCTCCCCATAAATTTATGAGTATGTCAACCACATAGGGTCTCAACTTCCCTGTTTGTCTTTCTGGTCCCACACATTTAAAATCCATCCTACACTTTGTCTTATTTGAGATAATTTACTAATTCCTATAAACTGTGTATAAACCTCCTGAAGTGGCCAATCTGAATTCCAAGACTTTAGGGAATAGATACTGATGTCAGCTTCTGTATCAACCAAATCTATTTCAACACTATTTATTTGTAATATTAATCTGGGTCTCTGATCATTAACCACTGTTTGTCAGAACATACATTTTCCAGTATTCCTAAATGTCCCTATTTTTTCTACTGGAGTGACTATGCTCTTGATGTAAGGAAACAGTAACAGCTGAGCAATTCTATCCTCTGCATTAGTTTGCATGTCCTTTTAAAACATATGCCATGATTTCAATTTCTTCCTTACAATTCCATCTATAATACTGGGATGCACAATAAAGCCTTGAGAAGTTAACCCACTTCTTCCCAAGATTGTTTCTACTGTCATTGAAGGTAAAGGACCATAAACACCAGTGGTTATTTTCTAACATTTAACTTTTGGGGATAGTGTAAGAGGTTTATCTGTGGCCACATCCAAAGCTGCACTGCCTTCAGTAGCACAAATAAGATCAGCAATAATTAGTTTTGTTTTTTCTGCCTGCATATTACCTCCTGGATGACCAAAGGAAAATGGCTCGTATTTTTTGCCACGGAGCTTCAAGCTGTCAGGCCCTTCCATTAATTTCCTGATGGCAAGATGTTACCTTGTATGTCTCTCTTGGACCTACAATCCCTAGTCCAATGTTTTCCCTTTCCAAAGCAGCTACAAAACCCTGGAAGCCTTGGCATTACATTGCAGCCAGAAACTGCTTATTCTTTTCTACAAATACCATATTCTCCAGTGTTAATGTACCTGCTATTTTGAGCTCTGAAGCTTTTAACCTTATAATTTCTTTTTAAATGCCATAGTCATCACAATTGAAGCACCGGGTGTTTTGATATCTGAGACCTCTAGTTATGGCTTGTTCTCTGATATTGGCATGATGCTTCTGAGAGTCAATATTATTGGGACTGCTCATGCTTTTAATGGTCTAATTACTCTCTTACATTCAACATTTGCATTTTCAAACTCCAAGGTTTCTATCAACATCTTTCTGATATCAGGGTTTGTGACGGTTTCTCCAGGGCCTTGTATTATCTTAGTAAGTGAGGTGGCTCTTTCCCAAGGCTCATTAACCATATCCCAAGCTCTTAAAGCTGTGATGTGACACCCAAGCTCTTAAAGCTGTGATGTGACACTGTTCTATAACCACATCATCGGATCAGATTTGTTCTTGTAGGCCAGCATAATGCCCTTCACCAAGCAATTGATCTTTAACAACATTAATCCCTCTTGCTATATTTTGTTGTTTTATTTTTATGGCTTCATCCCTTCACCACGATAACCATTGTAATTGCTGATCAGCTTCCAGCACAGTTGACACCAATCCTTTCCAATCTTGGGGAAATAATTCTGTTTTGGGTAGCCTAGATACTTAATTGTTTTTTAATGGATGGGGAATGCATTTCGTAGGATACAATAGACTCTTCAAAATTCTTTACCTCTGGCATTTCTTTTGGACACCATTATAATCATGACCACCATCATTAGCAGGCATGCATTGCACAATTACTGGGAAAGCCAAAGGAGCAACTCCTCTGGCAGAACACTTGGCTAGTGTTAACCCTTTTGCCCTGTATAGTCTCCCACCTTTCCTGATCCTTTGCCTCATGCGGGGGCTGCCAGGACCTGGCAGCAAAAGTGCATGGAGCAGGGCAGGGCGGCAAGAGTGGGAAACCCTGGCTCTCAGTTATCAGGTGTAAGCCTTTCTGTTCTTCCTTTACTGCAGTGCTCTTTGCTTTCCAAGAGCTTCAACCTCTACCTGCAAACTCTCTGTTGCACAGCCAATTCTGTAATACTTTCCAAAACCGGAGCATTAAGTGACACTTCTGGTTTTCCTATATCATCCACTTTTTGTTTCTCAGACCCCCTCCATATCCACTTGTAACTTTTCTAGTTGTTCAGCAATTCTTCCAACCTTTTCAAAAACGGAGTACAGGAAAAATACAAAGCAAAAATCAGAAAATCCCCTCTTGGAGCAAACCCAGTGGCAGAAGCCGCCATTTTGCTGACCAATATTTTCATTGCATCATAACTTCTGTCTCCTCTACAGTATTAGAAATTAAGTTTCCCATTATGCCTAAGCCATGTCTGGGTGCCACCTGTAGGCTTTGATTTTTTTTTTTTGAAAAACCTACTTTATTTGGGATTCCTTAATGCCTCTATCTTGCTTCCGACCCACCTGCCCTAAGTAGGAGAGAAAGAAGGTTAGTAGGGACAGGGGATATAGACCTTTTTAGACTCAATTCCTTGGGGCAATACCATTCTTCTTCATAAGAATTCCAGCAGACCAGCTAAATAGCAAACAGCAAACAGCAGCAACAACCATAGAATGAATCATCATCAGCATTCTCTAAGTGTTCTCTCTAGGAGCGTCTTGAAGCACTGCCCTTCTTCTCTGACCTCCTGTTTATACGCTCTCAGGGTTTGCACAAGGATGTTTCCCTAGCCTCAGGAGGCTGTTATCTGCTGTGGATAAGATAAAGGCAGTCTCACATCTCACGCTTGGGATCAAAACAAAAAAACGTGTTTACATAATATAACAGAAACTTCCACTTCAGATACCAGTAATGTTGTTTGCTTTTCTGTTGTTGTTTTGGTCTTTTGAGACAGGGTTTCTCTGTGTAGCCCTAGCTGTCTTAGAACTTGCTTTGTAGATCAGGCTGGCCTCAAACTTAGAGATCCATTTGCCTCTGCCTTCTGAGTGCTGGGATTAAAGGTGCATGTTACCACAGCCGACCCTCGGTAATGTGTGTCTTGAGAATTGTCGGGGGTTGAACCTTGGGCCTCTTGCATGGGAAGCATGCATTGTACCCCTAAGCTGCACCCACTTTATGAATGATAAATGAAGAGAGAGAGAGAGAGAGAGAGAGAGAGAGAGAGAGAGAGAGAGAGAGAGAGGTCTGTGAGCAGGTGGTGAGGATACCTGAAGGTCTGTGAAGTTCATCCCTGAAACACCATCTGGAGAGCACTGAAAACCCCAGACATGACCTTCTAAGCCTTTAGCAACTAATGAGAACTCTGGGATATGCCTTAGGCACCTGCAGCCCAGGGGCAAAGACATGTAGGCAGACACCAATTCATGCCTCTGGCTATTACTGGGGGTTTGAGAATTCCAGAATGATTGACAACAGAAAAAAAAATCATGGGGAACTTTAAGCTTTATCATAAGTATTTATGATTAATAAGCAGAAAGAAAATTATAAACCTTTTGCCAAGGCATAGCCATATTTCAGCAAAAACAGTATCATGTTTCTGATGTAACAATGATAGCCAACACAAATTTGAGTGTAACCTTCAAGGTTAGCTGACCCCAAATTCATTTTCCAGAAAGTAATAATTGAGGAGCTTATTTTTTTGTCACAGTAAAAAAAAATGTCTGGGCAACAGATTCTATCTATATGTTCAGTCCATAAATGTACAAGTGTCTACCATACCCACACCATTATCTTCATTGTTTTCCATGTGTGTTTGTTTCTGCCATGCTGTGGGTGGTATCTAGGGCTTCCTATATCCCAGACTAGCGATCTATAACTGAGCTGCACCCCAACCTTCATAGTATCCCTTGAGCCGAATTTCATTCTACCACTTATATTTAAAGAATACTGCCATTATTATTTTTTAAAAACATTTCAGAAACTGTAATTTAAATTACATGGGACATTCAGTCCAGATCTAATCAGAACTCAGCCTCTTCCTTACTTTCTTTTGCCTGGTGCATTTTTTGCTTATCCTTGTTTCATTGTGTCACAGACATCTGGTCTCTGGTATACCCAAAACTGAATGCGCATGTATAGCAACCGCTGTCATTTCCACGATACATGTGAAAACACCAGCCCACTTGTGAGATGAGAAGTCTTTTAAATTAACTTTCTAACTAGGATAGAGCCTGATGGTCAGAACCTGAATGGTGTGGGCAGAAGGGAGATTGCCTCTTAGAGCAGGGCCAGGCTCCACCCACCCCACCTGTCATTCAACTAGACCCCCTCCCTGCCCAAACATAGTACCCTGTCTTGAAAACCACTGGAGGGAAGTGTTGGCAGGGATGACACTAAGCCAGGTCAAACATAAGTTCGCCAAGCATAGACTCTGCTTCCAAAATATTTAGAGCAGCTATAACTCAGAATTAATCTTGTCAATTACATTTTTTCTTAAAGATTTATTTATTTATTTATATTTTATGTGTATGTGTGTGTGCAAGTGTTTGTGTGTGCACTACTTGCATTCAGTGCCAGAAAAGGGTGTTTAATCCCATGGAGCTCACAGCCACCAGACTTGGCTTCTGGAAACTAAACCCAGGTCCCCTGGAAGATCAGCAGGCTCTCTTAGCCATGGAGCCATTTATCTCTCCAGCCTCCTATATTTTTCTTTAATTTTGAAAAACTGCATATTTTATTTGTTAAGGAGTAAATATTTTTAGCCTATTTTCAGGAAGTTTCATTTAACTTTTTATGAAGGTCTAGTAAACAAGTAATACAATATAGAAACAGCTATATTTTGTACAGCCTTTGCACTTTGAGACTTTATGAGCTACACGTGTAATCTTTGTTACTGCAAGTAAAAGGAAACTCATCCTGCTAAAGATTTCTGTGTCACTGAACAGGAGACACTGCTTCAGATCAGAGTCTGATCTAGGGTCACAGGCCATCAGTATCAAACCCTTGCTTCTATTACTTTGGGTTGGCTCCATTTAGCAGGGGTTGGAGGATGTCCCAAGTCTGAAGCTACCCTAGGGTACCCAAATGTAAGGAAAATAACTAAATAAGTTCAGGGGGTTGAAAGCAACTCCTTAACTCTCCCACCATGAAGACAACGATTTGACCTCTACTCCTGGACCAGTGCTCTTGGACTGTGTTGTTATTTGGAGGGCTAAGCATATTTTGGGTCATCCTGAAAGTGTTTAGGCTTGATGCAGTTCCCCATCCTATAGCTAAAGGCAGAGCTGGGCAGAGGGGCATGCCTCAACAAGTGCTGGGCAGACATTAACAAAGATCTTACACAGTTCCCATGCCTCTAAGAGGAGGGAACCCAGTTCCCACCATCTCACCCCCAAGCCTAAGGGGTGTCACTGAAGCACCCAGTTCCCCTTCTTGATCTGATTTCACTTCATTAGCTCCTCTTTGTTTTCGTTTGTTTGATTGAGACAAGGTCTCACGCAGCTCTGGCTGGCCTGGAACTGGCGTTGTAGATCGTGCAGGGCTCGCACTCATACAGAGATCCTCCTGCCTCTGCTTTCCTAGGACTGGGAAAAGCCTGTGCCACTATGACTGGAGACTTGCTTAATTCTTGATTTCTCTCTGTGCTTGCCACGTCCATATTTGGTGAAGCCAGAAAAGTCATTCTTTGCACTTAATTTGCTTCAAAGTACCCAAAGGGGAGGCCACAGATGTGCAAGTCTATTAAATGAACATGGGGGAGAGAAGGAAAGGGGATAGGGGAACCCCAGAGAGAAACAGAGAGATAGGGAGAGAGAAGAAGAAAGAGAGAGAGGTAAGAGAGAGAGTTAGGAAGGAGAGAGGTAAGAGAGCAGATGTGCAAATCTTAACTGAAGGTAAACGTTCTGAGCGAAGCACTTAGCAACACATTACAGTGCACAATTAAACTTGTACTACTCACCCAGTAAGATATTTCCCATGTTGCAAGATTCAGCCTTGCAAAATGTAGCGCTCAGTAGCTTCTAATATATTCAGAGTTGGGGTACTGTCACTCCCTTATACTGATTTACTATTTGTTTCCAACTTCCCACTTCTCTGTACTCCGTGGTGGCTTTGCTCCATCTGCTCAACCTGGAACAGCCACACGTCTGCTGTCTCTCTGTGGATTTGCCTGCTCCAAACATTTCCTATGCATGGAATCACAGAACGTGTGGCCTTTTGTTTGGGATGAAGTTTTCAAGGTCCCTCCATGTTGTGATATGCTCAAAAGGACTTCCGTTTCAAGCAGTCAAAACCCACCTGTGAGCAGCGACATTTTAAATGTGTGGATTTTGCTGGACTTTGGTCAGAGAAAGTTGTTCATGTCGTGTTCGTGTGTGCCTGCAGGTGGCACATGCATAGGCCAGAAGAGGGGACCAGGTCCCGGGATCTGGAGTTACAGGAAGTTGTGAGCTGCCAGAATGCGTGCTGAGAACTGAACTCAGGTCCTCTGGAAGAGTGGCAGGTGTTCTTAACTGTTGAGCTATCTCTCCAGACCCTTCACCTTGTGTTTTTGAGACAGGGTCTCTCACTGGGCTGGAGATCACTGAAGAGGCTAGTTTAGAGGGCCAGCAAGCCCAAGGATCTGCCTGTCTCTTCTTCCCCAATGCTGGGGCCTAAGTGTATGCTACCATGCTAGCTTTTTTTTTTTTTTGATAAAAGTGATACTTCTATCATACCTTTAAATCACAGAACTCCAATCTCAGTAACACACACACATTCTCTGTCTCTCTGTCTCTCTGTCTCTGTCTCTGTCTCTCTGTCTCTCTGTCTCTCTCTGTCTCTCTCTGTCTGTCTCTGTCTCTGTCTCTGTCTCTGTCTCTGTCTCTCTCTCTCTCTCTCTCTCTCTCTCTCTCTCTCTCTCTCTCTCTCTCTCACACACACACACACACACACACACACACACACAGCTCTGGCACTAACTTCCATAACCTCTCAAATTTAGCTACTGAGTTATGCCTCAGGGAACTGTCCAGTTCAACACATACTGAACTTGGAACACCAGGGATCATGGATCTTCTGGTTTTGCCTTTGTCTGTGAAGAAATCATTTCTGCTGGCTCAGCACACCAGTGCTGTGGGCACTGTGTATTGTGTTAAAATATGGATATGCGCATCACTCACGACCCTGCAGGCTTTGCTCTTCTTCTCACCATCCTGCTCTGTCTCTGCAGGGGTTCCCTTAACCACTGCAGTAAGAAGACTTCTACTGGGGAGCAGGTGGTTCAGACCAATACAGCGCTACATGTGAAATCAATGAGCTTACAATTCTGGGGTTACAATCCAACATAAATATTATTTCAAAGTAAGGAAATAGATGACTTAGCTGGTTAGGAAAAGTGCTTGGTTCTTTCTAAAACTTGTAACTCACTGTGGACTTTTGTTTCATGATACAGTCAAGACAAAATGAGGCAATCTGTGTCACTACTGGCAGAGTACCCGCTCCTGTCTCCCTCCACACAGAGAAATGACTTCAGAGCCTAGTTGTCACATCTGTGGCTTGGGTCACTTGTGGTTCAGGCGACCAGGTCTCAAACTTGGTTAGGATCAACTGTCTAAGTATGATGCTAAGATGGGGCCCTCACCTTGAGGAGTGAGAATATAAAACCCCAGAATAAGCTACAAGCCGGACCAGCTACTCTGACACCAAGAAGAAAGAACTTGTTAATATTGAAATCCAACTTAAATAAGTCCTACTACTGTCTTCAGAACCCATGTACCTTTCTTCTGTGAGAAAATTGTCAGGACGGCCTGGCCTGAGTAAACCACCAACAGTTCACTTAACAGAAATAGAGACATTTTAGAAGGAGGAAGCACATTTCATGACATCTGCAGGTCAGACCACGGCCACAGAAACCTTCCAGAGCTGGTCTGCTTGAATGTCTATCTCAAGGACAGAGGCAGCTGGCCTCCGTGAGGTACTGATGTACGTTCTGCAAAAAATATTTTCCTCTTCCTAAAGTTATATGTTCTCTTCAAGTTCAACTATTCTATACATCTGTTCTTTCCATCAGCAAAAAGAATGACTCTTTTTTTCAACTTCAAAAATGAATGATGTCTATGTAGAATGAAGGTAGAGTTTTGGTTCATTGGCTTCTGCTGTAATTCAGAGCATAGATGAAATCCAAAGATCTGTAATGGTCTGCATATTCATGTTTTCCCAGGGTCCTTTGCTCAGTTCCCATGAACTCATCAGAATCGTTACTGTCTTGATTTGAGGACATATTCTCAACTTTCATTAGTGACGTGTAGCTCCTAAGTTCATCCATTTCCCCTTTCTTCTTCATTTCTTCTTCCTCTCGCCTTTTAATTTCCTGGATCTGGGCTTTTTTTTCATTCCTCTCTTCATGGTCTCCGCCTTCTTTCTCTGCTGCTGGGTCTGGAAACTTCTCCAATTTGGCCTTTTCTAATTGGTTCAAGATTTTGTTCACTTTCTTCTCCACTGTCACGATCTTTACATCCTTCTGCCCGTGAAAGCCTATCTGCCCCACATCCATGTCGGCTGTTTTCTTCAGGTTAGACCGTGGCGTGTAGACCACATTAACGTTGTTCATCTTGCAGCCCTGAACGCTGTTGGCCTTCACAAGGTGGGCACAGCCCATGAGACCCTCCTTTGGAATGGCGTCGATCTTCTCTCCCTTCTGTAATCGAAGGTATACGTGAGCCGAAGAGAGTTTGTCCACGTGAAACCAAACATCTTCAGGCCAGCCATACTTCACCAAATCTTCATTTTCATATTGATCCTTTCCCATGTAGATAGTGTAAGTTGATGAATTAACACTGCAGCTGGTGAAGCAGAACACCAAGATCCTGCTAGGAAGAGAGGCGACTCCTGCTCAAATGGCGAAGCTCGGGACTCTGCGGCCGGGGATGAGCCGGCTTCCAGGCTCTCCTCCGGACACCCATACTCGCTTTAAAAAAAAAAAAACATGGGTTTTGGGGATCCAACTTGGACCTCATGTTTTTCTGGCCTAAGCCAGACTAAGCCACTTCCCCAGCCATATTGTAATGTGTTTTTAAATTAGTGTACATTAGTTGTATAAACTAGTGGGTTTATTATGACGTTTCACGCATACGTAATGTACTTTGATCATATTCAGCCCCTATTATCAAGTCCTGTCTTCCCTCTTCTGTTGGAACCCTTATTCTTTTAAAATACTCCCCCTTCTACTTTCATGCCTCTTAAAATTCTGAAAATAAGAGAAAACATGCAACATTTATCCTTTTGAGTGTGGCTTATTACCTTTAACACAGATTTCTCTAGTTCTGTCCATTTTCCTGTAATGACATAATTTCTTTCTTCTTTACAGCTGACTCGAATCCCAGTGTGTGTGTGTGTGTGTGTGTGTGTGTGTGTGTGTGTGTGTGTACGTTGTGTCATGTTTCCTTTATCCATTCATCTGTTGTTGGGTCATTAGACTAGTTTTATGTCTTCGCTGTTGTGAATAGTACAGCAATAAGCACTGACGTTCCCGTGTCTCTGTGGAATGCTGACGTAGGCTCCCTTTGGTCCGTATCTGAGTCGTAGGTGGCTAAAGGCTTGGTCGTAGCCTTCTAGTGCTGAAGAGCCTTTAAGAAGTGTGGTGGATTTGGAGAAAGTTAGGCTGTTCTGAGAAGAACCCTTGGAAGGGGCGTGGAGACCCGGGCTCCTTTCTTTTCTTCCCTTTGGCTTCCTACATGGCAGGGAGGGGATCACAACACGGATGCATCTAGAAAACTTCATCCCAAATAAAAGAAGCTGCTCCATGTTCTCCGGCATCACTATGGATGCACCCACACTGGAGGCCCAAAAGGCCCAAAGACAAAGCTTTACAAGCTGATTACCTCAGATGCTTTTTACAGCAAGGGAAAACTGACTAACGTAGCAACACGCTTGAGGCTCAGGGTGTTTTTTTTTTGTTTTGTTTTTGTTTTTGTTTTTCGAGACAGGGTCTCTCTGTGTTAGCCTTGGCTGTCCTGGACTCACTTTGTAGACCAGGCTGGCCTCGAACTCACAGCAATCCGCCTGCCTCTGCCTCCCGAGTTCTGGGATTAAAGGCATGCACCACTATGCCTGGCAAAGCTCAGGATTTTATAAAGGTAACTGAGCAAGTCATTGGTTGTGGGGTAGTCTCAGCCCAATTCCATCGGTGTCTGTATAAGAAGGAGGAGACTGGAAAAGCACACACAGAAAGGAGATAATGTGAAGAGACATAAGAGGAGACAGCCATCTACAAGGCAAGGAGTAGGGCCTCAAACAGCGCCTTCCCTCCCAGACCTCAGAAGGAACCAGCCCTGCTGACCTGCAGAAGGCGTTGATCTTGGATCTTGACCTTCGATGATGTTGACCTTTCATTAGCTATCCCATAAACCACCTCAGCCATGGCACTTTGCTGCAGCAGTCCAAGCAAGCGGAAGCAGTCACTCAGAGGTGCTGGGGTCACCTGAGGTCACACATACTGCAGCACACCCTGGAGTCCTAGCTGCTTGGAAGGCTGAGGCTCGATGCTCATTTGAACATAGGAGTTGGAGACTGGCCTGGGCAACCAACACGAGAGACAAGGTGACCTGATTTACATTTCAGAAGGTGCTTGTTGGCCACCGAATGGGACCTGGACTTCATGAGAAGAACAGATGGAGCCACAGCGATCTTCTTACAGACAAAGTAGTAGCGAGGTGCTGGTAAATGCTCAGATGTGGGGAGTGGATTGAGAGTGGGTCCAGTGGGATTTCTTCATGGGCTGGATGTGGCAAAAGAAAGAAAGACATACACTAGATGACCCCTGACATGGTAACTTAAAGTGGAAGGACAGAAGCACCCCGGGTAGGGGTGCAAAGGCTGCAGGGGTGGCTTTCAGGGCTCATCATCAGGAGCTGAGGTGGGGACACAACTAGGTACAGATGTCAAGTTGGACATCGGGGGGGGGCACTCAGGGCTAGAGATAGGAACCTGGGGGGTCACCAAGAGACACTTAAAACCAAGAGATCAGTAAAGCTACCAAGAGGTGGAGGAAAGATGGAAACGTGGCTGACAGACCAAGCCCCAGTGTGTCCTTTCTGCCATGGGCAGGAAGAGGGGCAGGCAGCAATAAAGGTTACAAAGAAGGGTGCTGTGGGGGTGGGGCAGGAGAGGCTAGAAGAGGGGTCCTGGGAGCCCAGTGAGGGACAAACGTCAGAGATGGAAGGGCAACTAGCCATGTCAAAGAGTATCAACATCTGGCACCCAGTGCTGGCCCCACCCATGTCAACCCAGTAAACACGAGCCCATTCTTATTTTTATAAACGTCGTCACTGTGAGGAGGGCGTAAGGAGTGCGACAAATAAATGCTAAGTCTTCACGCTCCATCACAAAGAGTAGAGAGCTGGTTCTCAAACGGTAAATCATGAAACTGCTGGTTAAGCACATATAGCTCGGAAAAGAATCTTCCAACGTGCCCAGCAGTTGCCTGGAGGAGAGGCTGGGCAGAGGGCACACAGCCAGGACAGGGGAGTTCAGAAATGAGCCTTTGCTATTATTTGATTTTTAAGACTACCATATATGTAATTCTTTCATAAAGATTCTTTTAAAAAGTTTTTTTTAAAGTTTTCCGAGGCAAGACTGTTCTGGAATCACTCTGTAGACCAGGCTAGCCTCAAACCCACAGAGCTCCACTCGCCTCTGCTGGGAGTAAAGGCATGTGCCACTACCATCTGGCTTTGTAAAGAAAATTTAAAGGACGCTGAAAGGACCCTTTGAGCCTGGGATCACCCTGCAGTGGAGGGTGATTTACACCGTGTTGCCAAGACCTGAAAAGCGCGTTGTTGGTTTCGTGTCCAAGCCAGGACCCTGCTTTAGTGCAGACTGTCTCTGTCTTTTCTTGCTGTTGCTGTTTGTCACACTGGAGGATAAACCACAGGCCTTATACATGGTAGGCAAGCATTCTGTTACTGCACTATATAATCCGTTAGCTCTTTTTACTTTTTAATTTTGAGACTGAGTGTCACCAGGATGCCCAAGCTGTCCTTGAACTTGTACACAGCCTGCCTGAGCCTAGGGCATCTTATTCTTACTTACTGGGCTCTTTGCTGGCTCAGTGACAGGAGCCCTGCCCTGGGCAGGTTAGGAATGACCAGGGCTGTGGAGAAGAGAGAAACAGGAAAAGGAAGTAATTAGGTCTTTTTCTCCCAGGCTGTCTCTTGGGCTTACTCTCTTCTGCTGGAGTTGCATAGCAAATGCGCTGCCATAGCCCTACCCGCCCCTACCACCCCATCACCTCCCACTACAAGGCCCTCTGCACCACCCAGGCTCAGAAGAACCAAGCGGCCTTCCTTCCTGCATTAGAAAACGAGAATTCTCAGGAGATGGGCAGAAATGCAGGTAGAAAATGACTGAAATTACTGGGTATCAGGAGAGATGATGACCTGAGTGAGAAAGAAGATGTTCAGGGGAGGGCAGGGTGAAAGTGCCTGTGACTCAGTAATGACATGATGTGGAGCTGTTTGCTTATTTTTTTTTTTCCTGGCTTTTACTGCAAATGAGCAGTTCCGGCTGTCACAGGGCGCAGGGCAAAGTATAAATCCAGCATTCATAATGGAGGCCCCCAGGGTGGTGGCAAGTAAGGGGATCCAGAGATCCCTGCTGTGATGAAGAGAGGCAGGATAGGAAGGCTGAGAGGGAGACGACCAGAGGTGGGCGAGAGGAGAGAGGAGCGCCACACAGTAACAGACAACTGAAGTGACAGAGAAGGGGACAGGCACAGTAGATGTGGTGCGGAGGAGCTGGCCAAGTCACGGGCTTGGCCTTGTTTTGTGAGGTGATGTAATGGTCCAATGTGTCAGCATCCCACAGCTTCCAGTAGAGATGCTCACGAGCTTGATTATCTTGAGAGTAAATGAGCTTCCTGTCTCACAGTCTAGATCCAGAAACTCAAGCCCCAGGTGTGTCAGCAGGGCCATGATGCTTCTGGTGTCTGGGGAGGGTCCTTCCTACTAGTCGGTGGGTCTATGGCTCTGGGTATCCTTGGCATGTGCCAGGGTGCACTGACCACTTGTGTGTTCTTTCGTAGTTTTCCCCTTCTGGCTGTCTTCTGTTTCCCTTACTCTGGAGGATGGAGGGTGAGTGTCCAAATCTCCTTTCCACTTGGGCAACAGACATATCAGTGTTTCTTCACTGATACCTGATGAGGTGTCAGCGAGGGCCAAGGGTGGGAGGTGGTGGGGGTTTGGAGGGCAAGGAAGAACGAACATACTGGAAGTGGAACACTACATGGACTCACTCAACTTTCCACAGCACAGTCAACTATCTGGCCTGTCAACAACAGGTCCTAGATCTTGGAAAAACCCTCACTTCCTTACTTCTTTCTCTCCCTCACTCCTCAACTGGCCTGCCAAATTCTACCTGCAAAGGACCAGCCAACATAGTTGAACCCGGAAAGCTAGTATGCTAAGTAGAATAATCCAGTCACAGAATGACAAATGCTTTTGACTCTACTTCTCTGAGGTGACTATGGCAAAGTCTGCCTGGGTTTTGCGGAGTGAAAGAAAAGGTAGGCAGAGAGAAGTGTATTTTTTGTGATCTGGAATTTGAGTCTGTCTAAGTGGCTTTTCAGTTGCTGTAGTTAAAAAATCCAGTCCAGAAGGGAGGGTTTATTTTGGCTCACAGTGCAAGGTACAGCCCATCATGGCAGGGAGGTAAATGCAGTGGGAGCTTGAAGTAGCTGGTCAAATTACATCACCAGTCAGAAAGAAGAGAGCAAGAAACGCGTGCTCACCTGGATTTCTCCAGTAATACAGTCCAGGATTCTGGCTAGGGACTGTGGCCGCCCACAGTGGACGAGTCTTCTTACTTCAGCTAATGCAATCAAGACAGCCTTGCACAGACCCTTCTCCCAGGTGATTCTAAATTCTCCCAACTAGACAATCACACCAACCACCCTAGACACATTGCTTTCCTTGTGATGTTGGGCGCATTGTCTAACCCTTTTGTGTCTGGGGAGCTCTCATAGGTGAAGGTGAAGCAACTATGCTAACTTCATTCAGGTGAGAGTAGAGGTGGGGACGCTGCGATCACTCAGTAGACATCGCTCTGGAAAGCTGACTGGTGAACACCCATGTTCTGCACTGGTAGCCATTGAACACTGTGCTGGAAGAGCCCCCAGGTAGTGACTGCGAAAGCTAGCCGACCTTGGAATCTCCTTCTCAACCACCCAAGCCAAGCTCGGCTTTTGTAGCCATTATTTCCATCTTGAATGCTTGCCTGCACTTTTAAAAATTCAAATCTACCACCCCTAATTTTAACTTCCTCCCACTAAATGCATTTCTTTTTTTTTCTCTCTCTCTCACCTCAAGAAATGAACTCACCGATGCCCCTTTTATCAGAGTTGTTGTAAGGTTTCCTACACATTCTAGAGTCCATGTGTGTTAGTCTTTATTTTCTGTGTGAGCACACATGCATCTGTGGACACCAGATGGTCATGCTCAGGAGCCCCCCTCCCCACTTTGTTTCGTTGAGGCAGGGGCTTTCTTCAGCTTGAGGCGTGCCTAGTAGACTAGGCTGGCTTGCCGTGATACACAGGAGATCTATCCCTCTCTGCTGCCCCAGAGCTGGGATTACAAGCACATGCCACCATGCCTGGATTTCTGATATGGGCTCTGGAATTAAACACAACCCTTATGTCGCATGGCAAGCATCTTACTGAGTCATCCACCCCATTCTTTACTTATAAGCCATCTCTCTAAGTTTTGTAAGTTCCTGTGATCACAGACTGAAGTTACCATTGGGCTGTACCCAACGTTCACATCAGAATGTAGTGCTCTAGATTAAGTTTCAGCTAAGCTATTTCACAGAAAACAAAACAAAAAATTTCATTGGTTGAAGAGAACGACCCAGTGGCAGAATTCTTGCCTGGCATACATGAGACCTTGAGTTCTGCCTCCACGGCTTTCCCCTTTCAGAAGTCTGAATTATGAAATGCAGACTCACTCCACATACACCAAACAAGACCCACACAATGAGTGCTCGAGACGTAAAAGGTCATTAAGATGGCCACTGGCAAGGGAACACGTGGCCTCATGCATGAGATGTGTAGCCACTAAATGGACACATTAACTCTAAAGTTGGAACGTTCTAATTCACAATCACTGTGTGCCTTAGCATTGTATAGTGGCTGCTGACAATTTTATATAATTTTTTTCCTTTTATGTGCATTAATGTTTTGCCTGTATGTATGACTGTAACAGGGTGTCAGATCTTGGAGTTTCAGGCAGTAATGAGCTGCCATGTGGGTGCTGGGAATTGAACCTGGTCCCCTGGAAGAGGAGTCAGTGCTCTCAACCTCTGAGCCATCTCTCCAGCCTGTTGTCATTTTTAAAGAAGCACCATAGTTAGTAGAGAAAAAGGGCTATCACATGGATGTGGACAGCCATGCGGGCTTCATGGTAGGGATTAGGGGGACACTGAATACAGACCCAGAGCGATGGACAAGACTGGTTTGGAATGAGCTGGGAAAAGCATCTTCTAGGAAGTGGGCTTGCCTTGAAGGAGCAACAGCTTATAATAACTCCTAGCCTACTATTTAAATTTTTAAACGGCTTTATATTTATTTATTTATTAAATTATTTATTAATTATTTGTGTGTGTATGCATAGGCACACATTCCCTCCCCGCCCCCACACTTGTGTGGCGGCCAGAGGACAACCTACCTTGTGGCCCTGGGATCAAATCTAGGTTGTCAGGCTGGGCGGCAAAGTGCCTTTACCTACTGAGCCATGTTGATGGTCCAACCCTATTGCTTTTTGTTTATTTCTAGGGAAAGCCACTTTCTAAATGTCGGCTAGAAAATGAAGAGTTTAAAACCAAAGCTTAGACGTGGGAGGTATGGTGCCCTGGCCTACCTTCCTGCTTGTGGCTTCCTCATCCTTTGGGGTTCTTTGTTTTCACACTTACATTCACACTGAGGGGGTGGTGTCACACCTCTCCGCCTGCCTGCCTTGTCTCTGCTTCTCGGGTGCTGCTCTTTATTTCTTCTTAAAGATCATTTAGAAAGGTGACAACTAAAAGTAGGTGCTGGGGCGAGGCAGGAGGATTGCTTGGGCCCAGCATTTCAGGGCTACCCTCGGTGATAGATACAGTGAAGGGACTTCCCAGTCACAAAAAGAATAATAAAAGAGAGAGAGAGAGAGAGAAAAGTGCCAGCTAAGCCCAGAACTAGCACTGGCTGCAGACTTCTTTTGCCTCAGGTCCCGTGTTAGAGCTGTTGCTTTGAATCCATGCATCTAGTTCATCTCAGCCGAGATCCCCTAAAATTCAGCACGGGAATGCTTTACCAAAGTCAGTCTCATTAGCGTCTAGGAAGTCTTGTAGCTGCCAAAAGTGGAGCCATGGAAAGGTACCCAGATGCTAGGCATGGCTCCTTTGCTGCAGGACCCGGGTGCTTATCGCGCCTTGTTCTTCTGGTCACCGGGGTTGTCCTCTTCTCTCCCCTCTCCCCCATCGTCATCTTCCCCCTTTCCCATCTCCTCTCTACTCCCTTTCTTCTGCTGCCTTCTCTTCTCAGTATATGTCCACTGTTCTGTGCAGGCATGGCCTTGGCCACAGGAGAACACGACTGAATGGAGGCCACGGGGATTTCTTCCCGTGCCCTCTACGCTGGCCCTGAGCTCAGCAGCAGGACCTAGGAGGCATTTAGCAGTGACTCTGTGACATCTCGCCCTGCTGCCTGCTGTTCCCCAGAGACCCGGTTGCCTGGCAAGCACGCAGCAGGACCATGATTCTCCTGGGATCCTCAGTGTGGAAATGGGAATGTTTCCTCCCTCACAGGTGGCTGCAAGAAATTATAAACCAATAAAGTGATTGCCTGGCATATGGCTGAACGTCAAGGGTAATATAAATGCTTAATTTCATTTATTTAATAGTAGTTCAGTGGCCATATGATGTTGCTGTGGAAACCATACTTCTAAACTTCCTGATACTTATTTATGCTATTGTTTTTAAATGAATTTTTACATTTAAATCTTGTGAATTTTTTTTCTTGAGACAGAGTCTAATTACATAATCTTGGATGGCCTGGCTATGTAGACCAGGCTGGCCTTGTGTTTGAAGAGATCTTTCTGCCTCTAACTCCCAAGTGCTAGTATTAAAGGCAGACCCCACCCTTCCTGTGAACTTTTTAATATTAGAAAAGTAGTAAGGATTAGAACTTGATCCACCTCAGCCTTCTTAAAGAAACTGCATGGTGGGCCAGCATGCACATTACAACACATTACACATCTGTGAACATAAGCACATACGCACATACACACACGCATGAACACACACATGAATACTTTCACATGCAAAGATACATACACACATGTACAGACACACTCACACATGCACATACACATGCGTGTGCATACACAGTCCAAATAAATAACTGTGAAAAGAAAGAAACTTGTAAGAATTGCTACTGTTCCCCAACCCAGGAGCATCAAGTTATTCTATTTCTTTTTTCCCCAATTGGATGTCTCTTATTCATCCATCCATACAGCAATCATCGACTCCTTCTATCCATATGTTCCTCCCTCCCTCCCTTACTCTATCCACACATCCATCCATCCATTCAACCATCCATCCATCCACCCACTCACCCATCCAACCATCCACCCACTCACCCATCCAACCATCCACCCACTCACCCATCCAACCATCCACCCACTCACCCATCCAACCATCCATCCATCTGTCCACTCATCTATTCATCTCTACACACTTTTTTTTGAGACAGGGTTTCTCTGTGTAGCCTTGGCTGTCCTGAACTCATTTGTAGACCAGGCTGGCCTCGAACTCACAGTGATCCACCTGCCTCTTACACACACATTTTAAATTCATGGGTTGAATGGGCCATAGGAAAGTTGATCAGGACTGCTGATTTTCCAGTACAATTTGAATACAGAAGACTTTCTGGTTGGTGGAAATGTCATGGCAGATTGCGATGTGACTCTCAGATAAGTGGGAAGTGACAATATATGTCTGCCATAGTGATAGGTACCAGAGGCCCCACTTATGCTGGTTCTTGGTTCAGGGAGCACACAATAAAGGGTGTGAGCAATGACAGTACTGTTTAGAAACACTGGCCTTGATCCTAAGCCCTTCTTGGAGCAATTCGTGGGCTCCCACACTCCCTACAAGTCCCTCTAGGTCCCTAACAGGACCCCAAGTGGCTCGTGGCTCTGGAAGCTGTGTCTCAAGTCTCTCCTGGCTCTCATTCCCACAGCCTGATCTGCCACTCTCACACCTGCTCAGACTCATGTGGTCGAGGTGGAGGCAGCTGCCCCTCCTTCTGGCCGTAATGAGCTTACCCTGCAATTTCTCATAAATAACTTTTTAATTAATCACATATTCTCAGTTTTTAAAAAAAGGACTCTTATATTCTTTCCAGAAGTCAGCCAATGTCTTGACACCCTTCCCAGAGGTGGGCAGGGGTCACAGTGGCAAAGTCCCTGTGAAGATAGCATTGGTGGGACTGGGGATGGACAGTGGAGTCCATGACATAGCCACACAGGTCAGTTCTGACACTTTTTCTTCAGAGCATCTGGACTGTTATCTTTTCTAAATGAGACGCACAGCCTCCTCCCGCTGCCGTTTTCATCTTTGTTACTCATCTTAAGTATCTGGAAATCATTCAGACTCCTGCAGGCCCCTCCCCTCGGCTCTTCATCTGGTGGAGTGCTGATAGCTCTTAAATTGCCCCTTGTTTGTGTTTCTTCTCTTCTCTTCCATCTCATTTAAAACAGCAGCAGCAGCAGCAGCAGCAGCAGCACCACTACCACCACCAGCACCAGCACCAGCACCAGCAGCAGCACCAAACTAAATCAAACCAAAACCCCAGCATTCTTCAGCTATGTGCACATGTAAATTTCACTCTTCCTTCATGTATAGGCTACAACAACTGAGTGATGCAGCCATTGTGATGAATGGGTTCAGGAACCTTTCCATCATTTCAGAAGATCTTTCGTGCTTATTTTGCAGTCAGTCTTTGCTCCCACCCCAAGTCCCAGGCAACCACTATGTTACCTCTGTCTTTGTAAGTTGGGCCTCTCTGAATAGGTCATGCCAGTGGAGCCATGCACTAGGTGGCCTCTTCTTTCTGGCTTCATTCACTTAGCTTAACGCTTTCGTGCTTTATCTGTATGCTCAATTTTCTTATCCAATATATTTTATTAACAACTTACTAACCGAGCATACGTCACTCATAACCGGACTAACCAAAACAATAGTAAAAGAGGATTAAGGAACACAATAACAAACCTGTAAGAATATCAGTTCCGAGGAGCAATTCTTCTGGTGTAATCAGCAGGCTTTCTTCTGCTGGAAACTGGAGTAACCAGAACCCAGAACCTCAGCAGAAACCGGAGCCCCGAAGCCTTCCCTTGAGTGGTTCTTACAGGAGTGTCTCGAAGTGGAGCAATGATCAGCCAAAACTATCTGAAGTCTCCAAAAAGCCTCCGCCTCCAGTTCTCGGCTCATTTATGTATCTCCTTCCAGAGTCTGTTCACGGAATCTTTTTAGCTGACAACAATCAAGCTCCCGCACGAGGTGGTTGGTCTTCTAATGGATTAACTTCACCTGTTCTCTCATAGGACCATTCTGATCCCGCACTTGGGATCCTAAAAAACAGGTTTATTGCTCCTTCATTTATCAATGTTGCAGCATATATGAGTCTTCATTCGTTTTACTTGCCAAGTAATACTCCATTGTGTGTCTGAGTCACATTCTGGCTGTGTGTTTACCAGGTGAGGGCATTGTAATTGTTTCCATCTTTGGCTACTTATGAACAGGGCTAACTTGAACTTCTGTGGGCAAATCCCTGTAGAGACAAACACTTTTAATCTGTGCTGAAGTGGTTACTCAGTGGAAGGGATGGACATATAGTAACATTACATCTATCCTCTTGCAAAACTGCCAAACTGTTTTCCAAAGCAGTTGTTCTGTTTAGTTACCACCGAAGGTATGAGCATCCTCACCTGTCCACATTCTCGCCCACGATGCTGCTGTCTCTTGAATTATGGCTGCTCTGATGTGAAGCCTCGCTCGAGGTGGCTTTGGTTTCTCGTGTCCTGAGTGGCAACAGTGTTGAGTGTCACTCCACAGGCTCAGGGGCTCATCTTTGGGTGCTGTTGTTTTCTAATCACTGAATGGTAACCTCCCCTGTCCCTTCAACCTTTCATTCCCCATTAATTCTTACTTCAAAATATGACAATGTGTCCTCAGCACAGACTCTTACTCAAAAGCCCTCAGAGTTTTCCATTGCCTAAAGTTAAGACTTCAGAACTCGGCATTTGAACCATGGGGTGCATCTTGTCAGTATGTACTTTGGCCCCTGGCTCAGTGGGGTCTCCCTTTCATTTTCTTCTCGGTGTTGATTTCTTGTCTGATGTTTTCCCTGTGTTTTTTTTTTTTTAAAGACAGGGTTTCTCTGTGTAGCCTTGGCTGTCCTGGGCTCGCTTTGTAGACCAGGCTCGAACTTACAGAGATCCACCTGCCTCTGCCTCCCCAAGTGCTGGGATTACAGGGGTGTGCCATTGTGCCTGGCCCCTGTGCATTACAAGGCCCAGCTCAAAGCCACCATCCCCATGAGCTTTTCGTGACCCCTCCATTAGGAATGTCACTTCCTGATGTCCTGTAGTTTTTTCCATTTATTTATTAATTTAATCTCTTTACAGCCCGATCCTAGCCCTCTCTCCGTCCTCTCCTCCCAGTTCTGCCTTCACACCCCTCCCTCCTTCTTTCTCAGAGAAGGGGAGACTCCCAAGAGGTATCAACGCACCCAGGCACCTCAAGTCACAGCAGGACTAAGCACATCCCCTCTCACTGGGGCCTGACAAGGCAGCCCAGCTAAGGGGAAGGGATCCAGTGGCAGGCAACAGAGTCAGAGACAGCCCCTACTCCAATTATTAGGGGACACATGATGACCATGCTGCACATGTGCTACATATGTGTAGGGCGTCTAGGTCCATTCTATGCATGCTCTTTGGTTGATGATAAAATTACATTTTTAAATAAAAATATTTTAAGTCTCTCTCTCTCTCTCTCTCTCTCTCTCTCTCTCTCTCTCTCTCTCTCTCTGTGTGTAAGTGTAGTGCCCTCAGAGTCCACAAGAGGGTGTTAGATCCCCTAGGACTGGAGTTAGAGATGGTTGTGAGCTACCATGTGGGTACTTGGAATTGTACCCAGCTCCTCTGCAAGAACAGCCAGTGTTCTTAACCACTAAGCCATCTCTCTTAGCCCAATGTCCTGTATCTTTTTATTTTTTCAAGACAAGGTTTCTCTGTGTAGTCTTGGCTGTCCTAGGCTTGCTTTGTAGATCAGGCTGGCCTTGAACTCACAGAGATCTGCCTGCCTCTGCCTCTGCCTCCCAAGTGCTGGGATTAAAGACATGCGCCACCTCGCCCAGCTTATTGTCCTGTATCTTAAATGAAAATGTTTCCAGGTTGTCCCAAAGGAGGGTGCTCTGGCCTGTCAGCTGTATAGTCTGTTTATTTTATTTGTATCTTGAACTTCTACAGCCTTTCTTTTTCTTTATCCTCCCTCTCTCCCTCCCTCCCTCCCTCCCTCCCTCCCTGTCACTTCTGCTTCTTTCCAACATGGCCTGAGCCTCACTATGTATCCAAGGCTAACACTGAACTGTGATCCTCCCATCTTTGCCTCCAAATGCAGACACCACAAGCATGTTTAATGTGCTCCTCAGTGACACAGCCCAGGGCTGTCAGATCCTGAGGTTGGCAGGCTGACCCTCACCGTCCCACTGTCCGGTACTCTTTTAAATGGGCAGCTCTTTGTTGGACCATGAAAAAGACCACTCTAACCACGCGACATTTGTTCACACCTTCTTTCTCTCCACCTTGATCTTCAGACTTGGCAATTTGAGGCTTGGAATTGGGCTGGGAGTACAGATCAGCGGTAGGACACTTGCTTAACTGCGCAAACCTAGTTTCCATCTGCAGCACGGGGTGGGGTGGGGGGGAAGAGATTTGGAATTTAGCACAAAAGGAATTTCTATGCCTAAGATAATTTACTATTGAAACAATAGTCTAGGAGTGGACAGCCTTCTTAGGCTCACTGGACAAGGACCCTTCACTTCCACAACAGTAGTGACCAAACACAAATTAAAATTATCAGCTTGGCAACCCACACACGTGATCATATGGTCCCAAAACACCAGTAGATCATATGCAAATATTGTCTGCATATTCATCAAGATGCCACATGGACAGTGTAAGCTGCTTTAATTATCTTTCAAGGAGAAACCCAGCCGCCTCTGGCACTCGCACTCTGCCGGCTCTGTTGGCATGTTGCTGCCTGGACTGCTATGGAAATTAGTTCAAAGGAAAGATATTAAAAAGGATGGAATCTGCTATATTTTGTATTCTGTGTAGCAATTAGGAATTGCCAGGCTGATTTGGGCCTTTTATTTCTGACTTGTGCTTTTAGGCTTTCCAAAACACAATGACACAATATATTTTGGCAATAAATTTTATGAGCCATTCATCTTTGAGATATAAACAAAGGAGAAGCTAAATTGAATGTTCTGAAATATGAAAGCCCCATGAAGCATTCCTGAAGAAGTTATGTGCATTTAATAATTAAGTAACAAGGAAGGATTACAAATTTCATTCTTACTCAGATAGTGGACTTGGATTTTTTCTTTTGTGTGTTGTGGCCATTAGAGGGACCAGAGACCCTGTTTCTCACCCAAAGATATGGAAGGAATCAATTAACTACTATTCATAGAGGGTTGGACTGTTTCAAGTCTATATATGATTTCTTTTCATTCCTAAAATAAGGGTAATTCAAAATGAGCTAAATCTTGAAGAAATACTATCAACCTCCTTGAATGTGAAGAAATGAGGCACATTCCATTGATTCTACTATCTCTCTTTGCAAAGGTTTGGCTGTGTCTTTGGGATTTTTCAGTTTAAGAGAAATAAAACTGTAGTTAGTCTCCCCTTGAAACTGTGTAATGGCCTCAGCTGGGGTGTGGCTCAGTGTTGGAGCATTTGTCCAGTGTGTGTGAGGCCTTGGGTTTCGCCAGGGGAGAAAAAGAATTCTAGGGGCTCAAAGTATTCACAGTAGAATTAGGGAGCAAGTTCCTTATATACAAAATCAAACTTTCCAACAAAAATGACGATAAAATGGACAAGAATATCAACAACAAACCAATTCAAAGCCCCCGCCCCTCCCAATGGTGAAGAACAGGCAGATATTGGGGCACTCAGCAGCCCCAGAGAGGAAGGTTCTGATGAGTCCAGAGCCTTTGCTCCTCTTGGTTTGAGGCTGTAGCTGCTGGTGTTCAGGGTTGTGGGTGTATGGAAAGGGAGCAAGGAAATCCTGGCTCAGAGGCAGCCACAAGAAGGCTACCTTAAAGACTGTATTACATTTCCTCATCTCTAACTGGCATCCTTGGATTTTGAGACAGAGAAGGTCTCCAAGAAGTCCTGGAAAGGCAGCATGCAGACTGTGAGAGAGCTGAGCAGTGCTTTTACCTGCGGCAGGGCAGCTGAGCTCAGTCTCAAGTTCAGATTGCTTGGAAAACTTGTAGGACTTTCTGTTGAAATCCCAGAGGGGCTGGCTGCATCTTACATATGAGGAACAAGTATCAGGACCAAGAGATATTTTTGTTAGGTGTAAGGGAGTAATTAAATAGAACTACCCCAACAAAGGAATGGAAACATGGAATTATCCTATGTTAAAGAATTGAAATGAAATGTAACACACAAAGACATGCACAGATGAACATAGACACACAGACACACACAAACACACACAGACACACACACACAGACACATGGACACACACAGACTCACGCACACAGACACACACAGACACAAACACACACAAACATACACACAGACAAATGGACACACACAAACATACACACACAGACCCACACACAGACACATGGACACACACACAGACACACAGACACATGGACACACACACAGATGCACACACACACACATGGACATATACACAGATGCATACACACACAGACAAACAGACACAGACACACAGACACACACACAGGCACACAGACACACAGACACACAGACACACACACATACACACACACACACACACACACACACACACACACACACACACACACACACACACAGAATGTTCACCAGAATGACTAACCAGCAGAAGCAAGAGCTAGTGAACTTAGTAAGGGAACAATTGAGATGACGGACCTGAGAAAGGGGTAGCATGCCTAAAGTGGCCAGTGACCCATGTGTCATGACTAAGGAGCCTGATGACAGCACTGGCATCCCGGAAGGACAGAGAGATCCAGAATGGGAGCAGAATTGGTAGTAGCTGAAAATGTCCCAAGTTTGGGGAAATTTTTATATGTCAACCGAATGAGAAACGCCACCCATAGATCCATATGTTTAAACACTTGCTCCCCAGGTGCTGCACCTGTTTGGGAAGGTTATAGAAGGTTGTACCTTTAGGAGGTACAGCCTTGCAAGGTGGAGGAAGGACATGGGGCAGGGGGTGGCTTTGAGAGTTGTAGCCTGGGCTCACTCCTCTCTCTCTCTCTCTTTCTCTCTCTCTCTCTCTCTCTCTCTCTCTCTCTCTCTCTCTCTCTCTCTCTCCTCTGCTTCCTGTATGTGAATGAAATGTGATCTGTTAGTTTCAGGCCACCAGGTCTTCCCTGCCAGTTGCCATGCCTTCCCCATGGTGATGGACTCTGAAACTATAAGCCCAAATGACCCCCTTTCCTTCTGAAGTTGCTTTTGTCAGGGCAGCTTATCACAGCAACAGAACAGTAACTAATACAAACTCTCAGGTCCTAGAAATTCAGCAACCGTAAGCTGGATGAACCCAGTTCCACATCCCGGAACATCTTAGTTAAACTCCTGAGCAAGTAAAATATTAAGAAAATCTTCAAAGAACCCAGGGGAAAAAGGAACACACACACAAGACACAGAGGACTATTCATGACAATGGCAGTTGACCTCTAGCCAGAAGGAAGAGGGCAGAGAGAACATTTGAGAAGCAGCCGCCACTGAGGAGTCTACATCCAGCTAATTAGTCCTTAAATACAGAGTAAGGCAGGCCAGCAAAAGCTGAGAGAACCTGCTTCCAGGAGTCTACAAGAAATGCTAAAGAGAGGCCGAGAGATGGGTCAGAGGTTATGAGCACTGGCCGCTCTTGGAGAGGACCTGGGTTCAGTTCCCAGCACCATGTGGTAGCTCACAATCTGCAGCTCTCTCTCTCTCTCTCTCTCTCTCTCTCTCTCTCTCTCTCTCTCTCTCTCTCCCAAACACTTATACACATAATAGGAAAACAAATAAATCTTTTAAGAAAGGAAGGAACAAAGGAACGAAGGAAGGAACGAAGGAAGGCTAAAGGAAGTTCTCTAGGCTGAAAGAAAAGAATTCAATTGAAATGTTTTTACAGAGTGGAAAAAAAGAATTCAGACATGCAATAAACTGGGTAAATATTAGCAAGAACATATTTTTTCCTAGTTCCTCAGAAACACAGATTGTTTAAAACATAAGTTAAATGATCATATTGTGGATTTTTTTAAACGTGTAGATTTAAATCATTAGCTCAAAGGACAGAGCAAAATGGAACTGGGCCTGCTGAAAGTGCACATTTTAGTGAAGTCTGCGATGTTATCTCAGAACAGCCCATTCTAAGTCAAAGATTCATCTGAGAGCCATTAGTGCTGGAAACCCCGTCAAAGGACGAGAGAATATGAAGACATTATTCAATTAGCAAGAAAGGCAAGTGGGAGGGAGGAATGCAAGACGGCAAAATAGGAAACAGACCCATGCAAAGAGTAACAGGAAACCCCAAACCCATGTTAAGCTAAACACAAAAGGCATACGGATTCCGTAGACCAAAAAAAAAAAAAAAAAAAAAAAAAATCAAGATCAGTCAAAACTGATGTGTGGTGATGAAGTTGAAACAGAGATTGCTAGTTGTTAATGGGGGCGGGTGGAAACTGCCTGGGACGGAAGGAGGGGGCTTTTTTCAGTGAGGATAATTTACATCTTAATTTGGTAGTAGACTATACAAGATTTTATATATGTACACATATATACATACATATTTATTTATAGAAACTCATGGAATTTTACACACGAATGTTATGCATTTTACTGTATGTGGATTTTAACGTCAACTCTCTTGAGGAGCCGCCCGCTGTAAAATTTTACCAACAGAGGGCGCTCCGAGCCCATCAAACGCTCAGTGGACCGCAGATATTTTGGGATGCACATCAGCTCTCTGGGCTCATCATTCTTCAGGGCGAATCGCGCAGCTCCGCGATGCCTCTCTTCTTCGACACCCCACCTTTCCCACTCCGGGCTTCATGAGCTCGTCCATTTCACCTGGCCACATGCTGCTTTGGGGCTGATAAGCCGAGCGTAGCTAATGGCGACGATATTTTCCGCAGCACCCCGGCAGAATACAGATGCGGCTGTAGCCCGCACTTGCTGCCTGGAGGCTACCTGTCCCCCTAAGGTCCTCGGCGGATATGATCGCGTTAAAATGGAAGTATGAACGTAATGGAAACTTCCACAGTCTTCTCAACATCTTTATTTTAACCTTCTTGCCTCGCTTTGGAGTCTGTGAAATATTCCGGGTGCACAGGCTGCAGAGGGCGCTGGGCTGGGGGTGGCTGTGCAGGGGAGACACCAAAGGTTCCGACAGGGATGGGGGCGTTGCCCCCGGGTTTCAGCACCTCAATAATAATTTTCTGCCCCCTCTTTCCTCATGCGTGTTTCAGAAGGAAGACAGCGACTAGGGAAGCCCGAAATGTTCTCTTGCCCGCGCCTAGCCCTAGGCCAGGTCTTTCCGGGGTGCCGAGATGCCATTACACCACACGTGATCTCCGCGCCCGGCTAGTCCTGTAGGAGGCGTCTCGCGGGGTGTTAATTAAAGGTCACAACAAAATAGACCTGCCGGCTCACCAGAAGAAATGTCCTCTCGGGAAATGAAAAATGACACCCCGGAGCAGCCACGTGTGGAGCCCGGCACACTCGAGCTCCGGTGCGCTGAGCCGGGAGGGGGGTGGGAATCAGACAGCGGACGACAGCTGGGTGTTCTGGAGATCCCACAGGTCCGGGTTCTGGCAGGCAAATGTGCAAGGGGGCGAGGGGACCAATCCCCGACCCAGAGGCTCGTACAGCTAGCGCCACACCCCCTCTCCAGGCCCGCGCAGTCCTACCGCAGGTGTGCGGCGCGGCCAATCCCTCAGTTTCCCCAGGCCGGCAGCTGCGCGCTGGGTCCTTGGCTCTCCTATGCTGGTCTCGGGAGGTTTCCCTACCATTAACAGGGGTTTGGGCCGGTGGGCGGGCGGGGGCTGAAGGCTCCGGGTACACAGACCTGGGTCCAGAGGAGGAGGGACCCCCTAGCCAGCTGGGGCTAGGAGGGCTAATCAAGGAAAGGTTTGCCTAGCAGGTCTAGGAGAACAAAGGGCGGGGGGTTGGCCCCGGCCTGTTTGTGGACTTGTTTGTGACTCAATCCATTTGCACGGCGTTTCAAAGGCAGACCTGCACGCCTTGCCAGGAGGAGACCAGCTCCCGGGAGGGAGGGGGGCGGGGAGGCCGGGCGCCGCGTTTCCGCGCAGCTAGGCGGGCTCGGAGCTGCAGGCTTGCGCGGTGGATAACACCGGAGCCCCCGGCTTCGGGCCCCTCGTCAGCAACTTCCCCGCCCCGAGCCAGATTTACGACCCCACCCCCGCCCCGGCTGCGCCTGGCGATGCCAGGCCCGAGCGCCGGGCGGTAAATGGATCGTGGCGGGCGAGGCGGCGGCGGCGGCGGCGGCCGGGCGGGCTCCGAGGCGGCGGGGCGGCGGTTCCCTAGGCTCCGCGCTGCGCCCGGGCGCACACACGCGTCCTGACCGCGGGCTGCTCTCCGGCCGCGCACAACCGCCCTCTCCCTGCCCTGCGCGCAACTGTCAGGAGAAAACGGGCCGGCGCATATTGGCTCGGCGACACGCCGAGGCTCCTCCCCGAGTCTAGATCCTTATATTTTGGGAGAATTTCTTTGAACTCAGTTAGAGAGCTCGGGGAAGGAGGCAAGTTCCTACTGCCAGCTCCGCTCGGCGAGGGCTCGCCCACCTTCCCTGCAGCCGCCCTGCTTCCTCGCCGTCCTCTTCCCTCTCGGCCCCGCTGGAGGAGAACGCGCTGGCCGGGCGGAGGAAAATGCCAGCGATCTGAATGTGACCGCCAAGAGAGGACGCCTGGCTTCAGGAGCAGAGAGATGAGGAAACCCATTATTTGAGAACCATCAGCCGCTCCAACCCTTCCTGCAAATTGGTGCTATCACTTCTGGGGTTCATTTGCTTTTATTCTTCCTAACCGCCCTCCCCCCCCATTAAGAAATCTTGACTTGAGGACCAACCCCTACCACGAGGAAGGACGCCTTCTGGGTTGGCAGGCCTTTTGAATGTAGCCTTGTGGGAACATTTAGACCCTTTCCTCAGGAAGAGCCACCATGAATTCGGTAGCTGCGAATAAAGAGAGGCTTGCGGTCTCCACCAGGGGCAAGAAATACGGGGTAAGTTGTGGCGGCGTCCACGCGGAGATGCGTTCCCAGGGACACATCCTCCGCTTCCCTGGAACCGGCGACGGGCGCACGACCCCATCTCTCAGTGAGCCGGCGTCTCCCGGGGCCGACCGAGCTGTCGGTGCGTGGAGGCGGGTCTGCAGCTCTCCTGACTCCAGGAATGTCTTCGGTCCTGGGTTCCTCCCTTTCCCTTTCCCTTAACTTTTGCAGTATTCTGGGACTTGCAGGCAGAGTTAAACCAAAGGGGAGTGTTTCCCAGGAATTCCTCTGCGGTTCCCTCGGATTGCTGCCGCGGAGATGGGAGCCCCTTTCTTTTACCCGCGGGACCCAGAGGACTGTACCCCGAATGAGTAAACACCCAGAAGTCACAGTCACCTACCCTTGGGATAGGGTGTTCCAGGATTGTGTACCTAGGCTCTTGCTGGGGGTGGGTACCGAGTTTGAAAGAGCGGGGCGCTGGATTTCTGGGTGTTCTCTCAGAAGCCGCAGGACATCCACACCCCGCAAACCCTTCTGTTGACCCCAGGAGGAATGGAAGGGGAACCTGCGCGTGGTCATTCTGGCGAGGGTGGGTGGAACAGGACTTGCTTAAGGACAGGCCACTTGAGGGATGGAGATAGATGCCAGGGCAGGTTCCCAGCAGTGTGGGCAGGACGGTGCTTCCCCCAGCGCTCCGTAGCGCGGGGAACCGGTGGCCCTACAGGGCCTAACGCCGCGTCTCTCCCGCAGGTGAACGAAGTGTGCTCGCCTACCAAGCCCGCCGCGCCTTTCTCTCCGGAGAGCTGGTACCGCAAGGCGTACGAGGAGTCGCGCGCCGGGAGCCGACCCACCCCGGAGGGCGCGGGCTCTGCTCTCGGCTCGTCGGGCACCCCATCCCCAGGCTCCGGCACCTCGTCCCCGAGCTCCTTCACCGGCTCTCCGGGTCCCGCGTCCCCGGGCATCGGTACCAGCTCGCCAGGCTCCCTGGGCGGCTCGCCGGGCTTCGGCACCGGCTCCCCGGGTTCGGGCAGCGGCGGCGGCTCCTCCCCCGGCTCCGACCGCGGTGTCTGGTGCGAAAACTGCAACGCCCGCTTGGTGGAGCTGAAGAGGCAGGCTCTCAAGCTGCTGCTGCCGGGACCCCTCCCGGGCAAGGTGAGCCACCGCGGGGTGCTCTGCCATGAACTGCGCCCCACCTTAGGATGCTGCCTTGGGGCTCTCGGGTTTAAGGCCCCTAGCTCAGCACAGGGCCTCCAGGCGCAGGGGGAGACTCGTCCCCCCGACCCCCTGTGTCCCCCGCCAGCGGGTTTGCCCTACTGTTCTCCCTACCCACTCTGTGATCCATCCTGCGACAGCATGCTAAAGGGGGCAGTAACAACCAGCTGCTGGGAGTTGCGGGTTCCCATGGTTTATTTGTAGCCCCACCTTCTCTCTATCACAGAAACACATTATCCAAAACCCAGCATTTTCTCCTTAACACTCCATGTGTCTACGTGAGGAGGATTAAGAGGTGGCTAGAGGTGGTTAGAGCTGAGCTACATCCTGACCTGTCCCTGGGCTTATTTAATAAGCACATTGGTTTCTCCATAGCAACCCTGTCTTCGAGGTGTGACCGATCGGGAGCCCCCCATAGCGGAACACAATGCAGTTGTATTTGCACAGTTGAGTCCAAGTACTATCACATGATAATATTTACTCTTCCACTTCAAAGAGTTTTAAATCAGTGGTTAGAGAGAAACATCAAGAAAACAGTGATGGCTGTGGGGGTTGCCGACACTGTACAATGGCATTTTCTGGTTTATTTTTCTGTGACTTTTGAAATGAAATATTTGATTTGTGAATAGCAGAATTTAAGAGTAACTGCATCTGCTTGCCTCATCTACACACACACACACACACACACACACACACACACACACACACACACATGTTCAATACACAGTCACCCACAGGCTGCTGTAAAATTTTAAATGTGAAAAATCACCACCAGGAGAATTGGTTTTATAAATCTAGAACTTATCTCAAGAATAATTAACTCTGGGCTATTGTCAGTTTGGCATTCTTGTAGTTCTACCGTTAATCATCCAGGACACCCCAAGAGTAAATCTCAGGGTGAGGGGCATTTCTCAGCCTTGTATGCTACACTGTCCTGGTTTAACACATTTTCCTAATCACAGACTTATTTTATTTGTGTGTGTGTGTGTGTGTGTGTGTGTGTGTGTGTGTTTTAATCAATATTTCCCAATTTCCCACCCAGTTCAAAGTATAGTCGGAAGACAGCAGGCAGGCCCATGTGGAGGCTGTCCTTGTCCACAGATGGACCCACAGTCTACCATGCATTCACGTATGTGTTGAGTGTTGGAAAGAACTGGTGGCAGAGACCTGATTGATACACATTTGAGAGACCCTGGTGTTTGAGATGTGACAGTAGCTGATACTTATAGTCCTAATAACTCGTAGGGCACCAAAATTGTCTCAGAACATTCCTGAGGTCATGCGCTCACAGGGGTTCTTTGTGTTATTGTTTGAACACCCCTCTTGTGCAAAAGTAAAGAAGCACCAGCTCTTGTCTTAAAAAGGGAAGAGGTGAAGGAACATGGACAGGAAGACACAGAGGTTGGAGCTTAGCTGCATGCTCGGGTGATTTACGGGGTTGTGGGATAGACTGGGCCTTTGTTTTTGTTGAAGCCACCTGGAAAGTTCATTTCACACTGCTTAGGGGGCAGTGCAATATATGCGCCGGTTGTATTTATTGGCTGAAATAAAAGTGATGTTGTGAAACTGGTCCTATTGTAGGGGGAGGGGATGGCTCCAGATGCAGTATTGGATGTGCCAACTCTCTGTGCTCTACTGACCCAGGAGCATAGAGAGGTGGGTTGTGAGTCACGGTGGTGGGCACTGACCCAGGGCACATTTGAACAACATACAGAATTACCAGAGTTGCATGAAGACATAGCATTAGGAACAAGGAAGCACGGAGGATTTAGCCAGGAATAAGGACATTTTGGGTCAACTCTGCTAGTAAGTGAAATATGGCACCTTAAGTTTAACTACCTACTGACTGTCTTTGGGAACAATAACTTTAGGGATGTGTGTATATGTTAAGCATTGTCACCTTCTACTTGGATGCAATTTCCACAACATCTTTAATCTTTGCAGTGTTTTAATCAAACAAGTGCCACCTGGTCTCTGATGTCCTAAGCAGCATGGGCCCTGTCCATTGGAAACGAGGCATTCCTTCTTCCTAGTGCTAGATTTATGAGTACAACGCATGAGTGGTGATTCATGAGTGGAAACCTCTGTAGCCTGCAGGCACTGAAAGAGTTAAGTTTCAGAAGAACAAGGGATGTCTTTGTGACCCCAACATATAATTTGTCCCAGAGAACAAGAGTCTGGAAAGATAAAGACATGGTTTTTTTTTTGAGGGATAATTAGCAAAAATCATCTGCATAATTCACTTAAGATGCTTAACCGTATTTGGGGAATACTTTCACAAATAGGGTATTAAGCCGTATTAGGTGGTATGAAAAGCCTTCTACATAGTCAGAGGTAAAGGCAGAAAAGTATGTCCTGACATATGTTACTTCAGAGTGGATTTGGTTTTGATTCTTTTTGCGCCACTAATTTATCTTACAATTTAGTAGTAGGTCAATTTCTCATTTTCAACACAACACTTTTCATTAATTCTTTAGAATTTCATCCAGTTTTTAACGTTCCCAACAACACAGCCATGAAAAAAACAAACAAACAGTGATTCAGATTGTTGGAGTGTCACACAGCAATGTTTGAAAAGTGCTTCCATTCTTCAGAGAAAGATACAAAATTGACATTTATCTAATAGACAATGTCCTTGAGATTTATGGTTTATAGAATTTGAGGGTTTTGTTGAAGGTGCTGCCCACCTTCAGGCTCTAATTTGATGAGTTCACTTCTTCATCACTGTGCTGTCATGTGCCTTCCCTCGCTGTGCTCCTTCGCAGGTAGCAGGCTCTGTTGAGTTCCTGTCAGTTTATTTTGGGGACAATTGAGTGAGGAGAGGTGATGAAGTATTGGATAGTCCCTACAGGGACATCTGGTTGACCTCTCAAATTGAAGACTGGCTCTGGTGCTTCAAGAGTTACCACCTGAGTCTTGTGACCCCTGGAAGACTGGGCTTCTGGGCTTCAGGGTAGACATATGTTCTTCATGTTAGACCATTATGTGACTTGGACATATCTGGGTGATGGGGTTGGTGGTGATACTGTTGACAGAGGCAGGAAGTGTAGAGCGAAAGATGGTGATGGTACTAATTTGAGTATTCTAGAGAGGAGATCCGGAGAGGAAGATGCAGCCATACAACAGACTGTCGCTGATTATCTCAAGACCCTGGGAGTGTCAAAGCTCTGTTCTGAACTCATCCTCTTAATAGCAACTCACCTGAGCAAGAAGATGTGTGATCCTGGTGTCAGGCCGGAAAGCCTTCTGGTTGGCTTTTTACTACCAGTGCTTGCCAGTTTATGTCCTTTCTCTTTTAGCATTGGTTAAGTGGAAGTGCTCAGATAAAACTGGAGTGAGTTATGGGAGAGTGTTGGGACTTTAGACGAGGATTGTCCTTTCCCCTACCCCCTACCCCCCCTACCCCTGCTGTTCTGTTTCACTGTGTAAATGGAAAACATTTCCTGAGTTGTGGCAAGAGTGTCTTTCCTGTTTTATAGACAGTCAAGGCACTGAGCCAGAAAGAGAGGCCAAGGAATGAATCTCTCCTTTTCTGAGCTAACCTAGATCATTCTGATAGCTGTGACGGAACTTTTGAATTGACTGTGGAAATCCCACGAAACATCAGCCTGAGGGAATTCCCTGGAGTAAGCAGGAATGCTCCAGGTCGGGCTAGTGCTATCTGACATCTGCTCATTTCCATACCAAGAAAGAAAGATCTCTCATGTAAAAGAAAAGTCCAGAACCACGGTCCTATCTGGTTCTTTTTTTTTTTTTCCCTCTCAGTCACATATTCTGAGTCCATGTATGCCCCAGAAGTATCAGCAAGATTAACCAGACATCCAGAGAAGGGTGACCAGGGCTCACAGAGATGAAAGAAAAGAATGTGTGTCAGGGGTTAAAAGCACCAAACGTGGCCTCTAAATAGCCAGAGCCCACAGGAGTCTAGACTTGGGGAGATATAAATAAATATTTCTGTATTTTACCACTTCTAAAAGAGGAAGGAGTATGAAAAATAACTCTATTTAAAAAGTCTCCCCCAAAGCCATTGTGCTAGACTGCATAGATAGAACAGGCTTTACATTTAAAATATTTACTAATTATGAAGGAATTCCAGACAAATTTCTCTTAATCTAAGAAGACATCTTTAAAAAGCTTCTTTAGAATCCTTTTCATTTTGAAGGTATTTAAAAAATGTTTCCTTACTGGGGGCTGGCGCGATGGCTCTGTGTTTAAGAGGACTGGCTGCTCTTCCAAAGGACAGGAGTTCAATTTTCAGCTCCCTCATGATGGCTCACGACTCTCTGCAACTCCAGTTCCAGGGCCCCCAACCCTCTTCTGGCCTCTGTGGGCATGAAACATGCCAACGGTACATAGATATACATGCAAATGTTTTTCTTATTTTTAAGAATTTCATACATGTATACAGTTAAAGATGTCCATATTTGTGTCCCATTACCACTCAACTCCTTTCTTCTCCCCAACGTAGTCCCATACCCTCTTTCATTTTTTGACAACCACGAAGTCTAGTCAGTGATGCCCATATGTACATGGGTGTGGAGCCATCCACCAGGACATGGAAACCCACCAGTGGCCACATTCTTGAAAGAGAGCAAAGGATGACTCTCCCTTCCTCAGCCACTGTCCTCTGCCAACAGCTCCCAGGATGGCGTGGAGCCTTGAATCATTGCCACACTGATGCCTGGATTTGGACCATCTTAGTCTTGTACAGGCCCTGTGCAGGGAACCACAGCTGCCCTGTGTTCATGGCTGTAATGGCCATGCCATCTCTGGGAGACAGCATTTCACAGAGGCCTTCCTTGTCCTCGGGCTCTTCGAAAGAAGAGAACAGCTGACACATAGCTGCACTGATGAAAACGTCCTGCAGCATTTATCATTTAAAACCTTTGTCTCCAGAGTTTATAAAAACATCCCCAGTGGAGACAGATGAACAGCAATCGCTTCCTCAGCTACATTGCACTCTGCTGGATTTTAAAGTGTGGGACCAACTCCAGTTTATTGAAGTGACTTAGTGCATTTGGAAAACTCCCCGACTGGTAATCGTTTCTTCCCCACCCTTTCTAGACAAGATTATTGTATTAGAAATGTGATTTTTTTCCCCCAAATGGCTGAGGCTGGTAGTTTGGAATGTTTGGAGTGTTTGGAATGATTAAGCCAGTTAAAATTTAGGTCAGTTGCTCTTTGGTGTCAAGTCGCAGAGTGTGGCAGTCATCAGCTAATAATGTGATGGTGAGGGCAATGATGGATGACTGACAGGTGTCTCCATGTCTGATGTCTTTGCCTTGGAGTTATAGGTGATTATTGTGGCTATTATAGTCAGTCACACACACACACACACACACACACACACACACACACACACACGCGAACATGCATGTACACATGCACCCACATGCACAGGACACACAGAGAATAGGGGAAGCCAAGCTCGTTTCTCTCCTACAGACCTTGAAGGTTAGTGTTAGAATAATAAGCATGGAATTGCTGCTTGGGAATGTTAAGGTTTTCTGGGCTTGCAGACGGCAACTTCATCCTTGGGGACCAGGAAGATGGAGATAGACAACTCTGTCAAGGTCCTGAGGAACTCTTTCAGTTGGCACATAGTGGCCTTGGAGAAGTGACCTCCACGGCTCTGCTTGCACCTTGTTGATCTGCTTGAATATTTTTCTGTTTCTGTGTACCAATTCTGCACCATTTTAATTATTAAAAAAAAAAGAAAAAAGCTTTGCAGCATGTTTGGTAGGGATATCTCTTAGCTGCCTAGTGAGTTCAAGACCAACCCAGGCTAAACGAAACACTTTTTCAAAAACAACAAGGAAAAAAAAACTAATTAAGAAGGTAAAGAGAATTCCTATGCAATAGATACCTTTTCTGCTTGGGATTCAGAGGCCAGTTTTCTCAGGAAGGGTTCTGGAGAAGGTCCAAAGACAACAGCCGGAAGCAGGGTAGATACAAACTGACATATTTTGATAAATATTCTAAACATAAATTAGGACACAGATGTAGCCCATCCTTTGACACCTCTACTAGTGTATGTAAAGATGGGCTCCTTCAAACTGGTGCCTGGAAGTGAAAAAGATCAACTGAGTGTCCATTCTTCATGGAGTTCCTTGACCCAACAGGAACATTCAACAGGTTATAAGGAAAGAAAAGGTGCCTGTGAGAGAATGGTGAAATGTTACTGAAAAGGAATAGAAGACCCTATACCACCGCCTTGTAATCTTTGGGGATCTGAGTAGCAGGGAGGGCCGGGCATGGTGGTGCACGCCTTTAACCACAGCCTGCAAAGGCAGGCAGATTGCTGTGAGTTCTAGGCCAGCCTGGTCTACAAAGCAAGTTCCAGGACAGCCATGGCTACACAGAGAAACCCTGTCTTGAAAAAAAATAAACTAAAATACAGGAATGCACCTGAGGACAACTGAAAATTTGGCTGAGGATAGTAGTAGTGTCTTTAATCAGTGTGGGGGGGGGGGGAAATGGGTGTTTCAATAGGTTTGGGAAAAACTGACTAGAGAGGTCTTTATGATCTGTGCTGTTTATTATATACCCAGAAGATCTCCCAATGGGCCAGACACATAAATACTAAAGACTCTGTAACTACAGATGTATGCCTACAATCTCAGCACCTTACAAACAGTTATTCCTCAGAAGTTTCCGTTTCATTTCATGCTTTGTGTTGTGTCCATGTGTGGGTGAGGATCACAGGTCAAGGTCAATGCTGGGTGTCTTCCTTAGCTTCTCTCCAGCTTTATTTTTGAGCCAGGGTCTCTTAGTCTAAAGTTCACCACCTCTGCTCTACTGCCACTGGCCAGCAAACCCCATAGCTCCCCCTGACTCTGCCTCCCCAGGCCTGATATCACAGCCACTCGCCACCATGTCTAGATGTTTTATGTGGGTGCTTGTGTGGCAGCATTTTACCAACTGAACCATCTCCCTAGCTCCTCTTTAGTTTATTTTTATTTATATATTTAAATTTTAAAGATGTATTTACTTATTATGTGTACAAGGTTTTGTCTGCATGTACACCTGCAGGCCAGAAGAGGGCACCAGATCTCATCATAGGTGGTTGTGAGCCACCATGTGGTTGCTGGGAATTGAACCCAGGACCTTTGGAAGAGCAGCCAGTGCTCTTAACCTCTGAACCACCTCTCCAGCCCTATTTTTATTTTATTTTATTTTTTAAACTAAAGAGCAGGTATAACCTACCAAGTACTTTTAGTGCAAATTATCATCATTGACTTCCTGGTGATGAGCTTTCTGTAAGTTCCTGCTATAAAACCTATCCAGTCAGTCACCATGCATTAAAAAATGCCACTGGAGTCAATTTGATAACATATTATTTATTGTTTTTATTTGATATTCATTTCTGATTCTCAGTCTTGTACCAGAATAGGATTACAGAATATTATAAATAAAATATGAAAAATATTAAAATTCCTGCCTGGAGCAATACGTAGTTTTTGGTTGGAAACAGACACCGTGAGAGTCACTCTGTGGCATATCAAGAACAGGAGCTGAGCTGCACAGGGAGCTTAGGGGATGGGGTAGAGACAACGTTAGAAAGAGTTGGATAGGAGCAAACTGAAGCAGAGCTGTTCCAGGCAGAGGGAAGGGTGTGATCGTTCTCTTTCTCTCTCTCTCTCTCTCTCTCTCTCTCTCTCTCTCTCTCTCTCTCTCTCTCTCTCTCGTGTGTGTGTGTGTGTGTGTGTGTGTGTGTGTGTGTGTGTGTGAAACAGTCTGAAGTGGTGTTAGGGTGGGAATGGGGGATCTGTGAGAAAGAGTCAGGACTTTCTCTGTAACAGTGGGAAGTCACTGGAAGGTATCCAGGAAGGGACTGAACTATCAGGTATGTATTGTGAGGGAGGCTGTATTTAGACAGTGTCCTGGAGTCCCAGTAGGGGGTCCCTCACAGTGGTGGGGATGACATTTGCAGACTGAGCTGAAGTGATAGCAATATGAATGAAATGTCAGGGAAGACCTGACAGATTGTTAGCAGAAATCTCTGATGGATGGGTGCCGATGTAAGGACAGGAAGTATCCAGTTTCCAAGCATCTGGTGCAGACAGGTTCAGGGGTTTTGCTGTCGGGGGTGGGGACGGCCAAGTATAACAGAACTAGTTTGAGTTCTCTAGAGCTTGAGGTTCAGGGGACCAGTGGGTACATCTGGGGTCTTTCAGGTGGGTTTGGAGGTGGAGACGCAGACCTAAGAGTTGCCACCATGTGGAAGGCTCTGGAATGTCCAGATGATGTGATCTCCGTGTATGTGAGGTGGGCACAGTAGCAAATTAAGCATGAGACATAAGCATTGGCATTGAAGGGACAGGAAGCTCAAGGGATTCGGAAGGAAGACCAGGTCAGAAAAGAGGGAGAATAAAGAAGAAGAAGAAGAAGAAGAAGAAGAAGAAGAAGAAGAAGAAGAAGAAGAGGAGGAGGAGGAGGAGGAGGAGGAACAACAACAACAACAACAACAACAACAACAACAACAACACAAGGCATCATGGAAACTAAACAGTAGGAGTTTAGGGACCAGGATGGTGGTATGCCGGGAGCTTTGGAGGAATTAAGGAGTCAAGGACTGAAGGATCCGTGGAGTTTTAAAGTCCACCGAACTTTCCAACAAGGTGGTTATTGGAAATCTTGGCTTGAACAATTTCTGCCATCTTGGAGAAAGATTGTCCATGTCAGTGTGTCCAATAGTGGGCAGAGAGCTGGTGATATCTGAGGCCCCACTGGGCGGTTATAAGAGATGCCGTTCCTGATGCTCTTATACATTAAAAGGAAGACCTGAGATCACCAGGCCCAGGAAAAAAACCAGCCTCACTTAGCTGTGACCAGGGGCAAGCTACTTGGTTCTTTTGACCTTGGCAATATTGCACAATAGTGTATTGATAGGTTGCAGTGAGGGTCAAGTGATTGTGAGGTAATACTGACCATCACTTTGTCTCTCTACTCCTGTGACTTTGGAGGAAGAGTTGGATACAGTGAAAACCAATCTCCTTCCAACCTCTCTCCCTCTTTCCCTTCTGTTGCTAATGGCCTGATACCAAAATGGAGAAAAGAGAAACAGCACTGGAGAAAATGGAGCCAGTCGGCTCTTTTTTCCATCTCTCCATCTCCAAGTCAACAAAACCTCTCATAAGTACTCATCATCCTGTAGGTGTCTGTCTCCCCCAGAACATTTCAGGTGCTCTGTTGGGTGAAGGTGGCTACTCCTTTCAGCCCAGTTGCCATGAATATGGATTGGGAGTCTTTGTCACAGATGGAAATCCCTCCCTGAGAGCTCCCGGCTCTGCGCCCCCCAGGGAGAAGCCCAAGAGTGGCTTCTGGCATTTCAGACCCTGGTGAATGAAGGAGAACAGGTCCCCTCCAGTGACTGCGCATGCCGTGTGCAGATCTGCGCGGCACCAGGAATTCGGCTTATCTGTTTTCCCATCCAGTTTTATCTTTCTCAGACAGTTTTCTTTACAGTTCTACTTTGCTGATTCTGTCGCATTGATTCCAGCCAGACCCTGTGAAGACGGCTGGAAATAGAGACGGTACCTTCCCCCACTTGGCAGCATTTTCCACACTGGTGGCAGCTGTGAGTCTGAGTGGACAAGGAAGGCAGGGTGCTTGTAAACCCTAATATAAAGGGAGGCATGCTCTGGATGTCGCAGACTGGGAGGCTCTGGGCAGAGCAAGCTTCTGCTAGGACTGCATCTGAGGGCGTCTAGGGTGTCATGGACTAGTTTGCAGTTGGTGCTATTTTCAATCATCCTGATCGCTGCTTGGTATTGTTGCTGACCGCCAAGGTTTTGGAAGCTGTTTCAGCTCCCCACATGACATGAGTCTCAGACCTTTGATGCTTCTTCCACACACATTGCTGTTTTTGAATTATTTTGTTTGAAACCATGAACTGCGAGTAACAAAGCTGAAACCTGCTCTTCGAAGTACGGATTTTAGCCTAATGGTTCTTTTATCTCATTTGAGTGATGTCTGAGATTTGTAATTGCTTAATGGAAGAAGTTTTCCTTCCAGGCTAACACAGTAGTTTAGGGTGTTGAGGCATGCCTGCACACGTGTGTGTGTGTGTGTGTGTGTGTGTGTGTATGTGTGTGTGGTGTAATTCTATCCTTCAATCAGCTGTTATGAGCAGCTTGCTATGCATGCCTAAGAAACGCTGTCAACTTATTTCTAATGGCTGCTTTTGAGGACTGGCCATCGCCTCCCCGCCCGCCCCCCCAACTCATGCAATGGGGTGACCTCACACAGCAATGGGAGACCTCGTCACTAAGTGACAAGAAGCCAAAAATGAGAAGAGCAGTGGCCAAGAACTGTTAGGCTATTTAACTAAAAGGTAATTCAGGGAATAACTTGTGGGATTTTGGAGACTCACTACCAGTGTTCAAGAAAAATAACCTACACTGGTGCAGTTGTGTGTGTGTGTGTGTGTGTGTGTGTGTGTGTGTGTGTGTGTATGTGTGTGTGTGTGTGTGTGTGTGTGTGTGTGTGTGTGTGTGTGTGTGGAGTGAGTGGTGTGAGTTCCAAGGCTGGTCCATCCCAGATGGCTAGGTGACTTGGACTGTCTGGTAACTGAGGAACACTCCCAGCATAGTTAGCATTGGGATATTTTGATGTCTTTCTGTCTGACTCTGTCTCTCTGCCTCTCGTTTAATCCATACCCTCTGTGTGCCTCTCTTTTCTTCCTCTTCCTCTTTTTTTCTTCTCCTCTTCCATCTTTTGGTGTTGGCATCAAATCCATGACCTCTGAACGTTGGGGAGCAAATTTCTCCCATAGATGGGAGTCAGCGGTATTCTCTCCCAAGTCACTCCCAAGTCCACGGGTCTCTGCAAACCTAGAGAGAGGCCCTTGGACTTTATGAAGTCCACGCTGGCCCTCACCTTCCAGAAGGGTAGGCTTGACACAATCTTAGATGGAGTTTTGGTTAAGCCAAGAGCCTGAAGCTGCATAGCAGGCAGCCATGCCCTGGGACTCAGGCCTCAAGGTTACCATTGGTGAAGGTGTCCAGAGATTGGTGTGGTTCTCCTGTTTCTTTTGGTGTGAGGCCTGGAGCTCAGGGCCTCATATATGCTGAGCACACACTCTACCACTGGTGGCTTGTCCCTGGCCCTGTCTTGCCTGTTTTTTTCTTTTTCTTTTCTCTTTTTAAAAGTTGTTGTTAAAGACTTATTTATTATGTATACAGTGTTGTGTCTGCATGTACAACTACATGCTAGTAGAGGGCACCAGATCTCATTGTAGATGGCTGTGAGCCACCAGATGGTTGCTGGGAATTGAACTCAGGACCCTTGGAAGAGCAGACAGTGCTCTTAACCTCTGAGCCATCTCTCCAGCCCTTGTTTTTTGTTTTTTTAGGGTCTTGCTGTGTAGCCCTGACTGGCTTGGAACTTGCAATGTAGATGAGGCTTGGTAATCTTCCTGCTACTGCCTCCGACAACAGATGTGTGCTGTCATACTTGACCCTTGTGTGTTTTAATAAGGCCGTTCGCTGTTTCCTCTGTGCCTGTAAACAAAATAAACGTAGGCAATAAAAAAGATAGTTAAGAGATCAATGTGGTAAGGAGTACTTGAGGGAAAGTACAGCCTTAGGGATTATCAATTGTTAAGAGTATCTTCCCTATTGATTAGGATTTAGAAATAATGTGAGGGGAGGTTTTTGTTTTTGTTTTTTTGTCTCTCTTGGTAATTTATGAATGAACACGAGGACTCCAAACATTGGAATTATCATTAAATTAAAAGCTCTTTTGCCTAGGATTTTCTCCTCCCTTGATTTCCCCGTCTTCTGTTTGCATCTTCAAAGGTCTAGACATGCCACCACTGTTTAAATCAATATTTGCATATTTACATCCTCCACACCCAAGTGCGTCCCTTAAGGATCCTGTCACATTTTGTGCTGCAGTCTGGGGAAAGGACAGTGCAGCTAGCTGCCTGCTGGGTCTGAGTTTTCATCCAGACACAGCTGAGGGGCCATGATATTAAAAACAGAGCTTCATTTGGCTTTTGTGAGCCCAAAGCATGCTGGGATCTTAGGGTAGAGTTGAGATCATCCTAGGGCAGAGGAGCTGGGCAAATGCCCGGTGTCACTCCCTATCCTTCCATGGCATCTTTTGCAGAGCATCCAGGGACAGACTCTTGCTCAGTTCTCTGGGCTGTGTGTCACTGACCCTCCTCATACCTTTAGTGGATTCTGCCCTCAGCTGCTGGACTCTGAATTACTCCCTCTCCTTTGCCTCTAAATTTATTGATGCAATTAGGTCTTCAACTTCCAGGGTGCTTTGCAACAGGTTATATGTGGGATGTGTGCTTGTGTGTGTGTGTGTTATGTGTGCCTATGTGTGCCTTGGTATGCACATGTCTCATATATGTGTTTGTTGTGTATGTGTACATGGTTGTGTGTGCGAGATGTGTGGATGTTATATGTAATATATATGTGAGATGTGTATATGGCATATGTAGTATATATATGTGTGAAGTGTCTGTGTGTGTGTGTGTGTGTCTGTGTGATGTATGTAGTAGTATGGATCTGAGATAAGTGTATGTGTGTGGGGTGTATGCGACTTGTGTGTATTTGGGTGTGTATGTGGTGTGGATATGAGGTGTGTGTGTAGTGTTTGTGGTATGGATGTGAGATGTGTGTGTGTGTGTGTATAGGTGTGTGTGTGTGTGTGTGTAGGTGTGTGTGTGTGTGTGTGTGTGTGTGTGTGTGTGTGTGTGTGTGTGTGTATGTTGCTTTCAGAGCCCTGAAGGGAGCAAAGAGGTTGGTGAGTCAGTGAATATCCTGTCTCAGGCTTCAGATACTGTTAGGCTGAAGGTTTTATTGGAGGTCAAGGCAGCTAATAAAGTGAGCCGTGCAGTTAAAAGTGCATTCATCCGAGGATGGCTGTCACACAGGCTGAGGGAGGAAGCCAGTGGCAGCTGCAGGTTGGCCTGTGATGGCTTTATGAGCATTTTTAATTTTTTTGTAAAGCCAGGGTGGTAAACTCAATACAAAGGCCTGGTTTTAATATGCCTGATTGGGCCTTCTGCTTCCTGCATGGGGCATCCACCGGGGGAAGGAGACTGAGGGGTTGTGGGCTCTGTGTGGGAGTTCATTTATCTTTTAATAGGGTGCTTGTGCTGTCCAGTGGTCCCAGTCATGCCCTTTATGGTGGGTGGGAAGGAGACGGCAGCTTAACGGAGGCTTACGGAGCTTGCATGGCCATGTGGAAGTCCACGGGCTTCTGAGTCTCCATGGTAGATTGCACAGAATTTGTTTCTGCTGATGTTTAGTGCACGTGCATCTGTGTCCTGACCTGCACCGTGCATGTCACTAGCTAGCCGTCAGCTTCTTGCTTTGTTTAGAGTTCTGTCTGTGCAGTACTTATTGATTCCTTTTTGAATGTTTGAATTCTCCAAAGGATTTTTGATGAAGAAAAAGCTGAACAAAACAAATGATTGCCGTCCACTGCCGGGGAAGGAAGCCATTGCTGGGTGAGGGGAAACGGTTGGCTGGTGACCTAAGGAGGTGGAGGTGATGTCCTGGACATCGGTGCTGGCTTATTGACAAGGCGTCCTGGTCACCAGTGAGAAAGCTGTGGAAGCAGGCGGCTGCCTTCTCCACGGCAGAGCCAGCTTTCTGTGAGCTGACTGTCGGGCGCCTTCGGGAGTTACTCCTCTCCATGCTTGTTTGCTCTCATCATCACTTTGCCCCTTGCAGAGGGAAGGGATGCAGGGGTGCAGGGGTGCAGGGATGCAGGGATGCAGGGATGCAGGGATGCAGGGATGCAGGGATGCTTGCTGGAGGCGTGCAGAAATAGCTCCTAGGCACTCCAAAGAGCAAGCTTATCGTTGCCGGTCCTGTGAGCTGGGTAGCTGACAGTGCGCAGGGCCATTCGTTTCTTTCAGTTCTCAGAACACCAGAGGAACTTTGCCTGCTCAAGGCTGATCTTTGCTTCACAGTCTCTCCCCCCCCCCTTTTTTTTTTTTTGCCTTCTTCTATGTTCTTTCTCATTGTGGAAAAGACTGGCTTGCTCTTTAGAGTCTCTTCTATGAGGGCCTGAATTTCCTCTGTGAGAGTGTGGTGGTGTGAATAAGAATGATCCTCGTAGGCTCATATACTGGGATGCTTAGCCATGGGGGGTGGCACTGCTTGAGAAGGATTTGGAGGTGTGGCCATGTTGGAGGACGCGTGTCACTAGGAGTGGGCTTTGAGTTTTCAAAAGCTGGAGCCGGGCCAAGTGTCACTTAATCTTCCTGCTGCCGAAGGATCAGGAGTAGCTCTCAGTTATTTCCCCAGCACCCTGTCTGCCTGTGTGCCACCTGTACCCCACATGATGACAATGGTCTATACCTCTGAAACTAAGCAAGCCTCCAGTGAAGCGCTTTCTTTTATAAGAGCTGCCTTGGCCATGGTGTCTCTTTATAGCAACAGGACACTGACGAAGACAGAGGGCTTCATCATGCTCTTGACATTAATCTTTGTGGTTTTTTTTGTCACCTGCCCACACAGACCCCCCCAGGTTGTGCTTGTGGTTGCTCTCATTTCCTCTGCACTGTCTCTGTCCTATGGTATCACACGGTAGCATCCTAGATGGTGCAGAGGAGTCCGGAAGAGCAAGGAGACCTCTCTCCCATTGGACACTTTAGACTCCGAAGGGTCTGGAAGGCAGAAGAGAATTCCACATCCGCCTTTGAGTCTTCCAATGCTGAGCATGAAGCAGGTGGGAAAAATTGACCCTCAGACACTTTATGTTGGCCAATGGTGAATGCCCTAAGGTTCCTGCAGAGCCTCAAGGCATTTCTGATCTCAGGTCATGAGATGCATCACTAACTCCCAAGTGCATTTTTAGCTTCAGTTTTACAATCGGAAGCCATCCCTCTCCACTGCACAGGCAGAGGCCGCATCCCTTATAGAGGTGCTTTAAGAAAGTGGGGAATGCGCTGGGGGAATAGGCCACTTTTAGAGTGATTGCCTCCCATGCATGAGGCCCTAGGTTCAATCCCTAACCCCACAAAAAGAGGGGTAACAGTTCAGCTATAGTAGCTGCTCCCCTGCCCCCAAACTCCATTCACCACAGTGTCTGTACCCAGCACCCAGCAGGCTGGGAGAAACCACATAGGCCTGAGCCTTTGTCACCAGTACCAAGTTGGACACACAACATTTACACCGTGAAGGACAAAGAAACACAGGCCCAGTGGATAGGGACAGAAGGGCAGTTGACCCACAGGCGTTAAAAGAAAGAGAGCAGTGTTCTGGGTTCTGCTGAAAAACACACGCTGGCGTGTTTTTAGTAGGTCATGGACTTCTAATCCTTTTTAATCTTTCTTACGCAGGGCAGAGTCACTGTGTTGTGTTAATTTGAACCAACACTTTAAGTTTCTGGTGTTGTGTACTGGACTCTTGTTTTCAGTCACCGCTGGTGCCTGAGGATGGTGCCTCAGAAGCCTCCTTAGAGGCTGTGACAGAGTGAAGTAGGTGTTGACTGAATAGAGAGACTCCCAGAGTAGAGAGCGAAAATGAACTTAACTTTTCTATAACATGGCAATTTGGGACAGGAGTTGGATGCTCATATTTAATGGGTGCCTGCTATGTGCCAGACAAAATTTGCTTGGGAACAACCACTAATACCTGTGACAGTGAGGAAACTGAGGTGGAGAACACTGTATGAAGCTGGAAAGCAGCTCAGCAAACACTCAGCCTGGACATCAGCTTCAGAGAGCAGCCCCTATCCAGAGAAGAGATGCTCCTGTGACCTGCCTGGCCATGCAGCAGTGGCTCATGGGAGTTAACACCTACTGAGCTAATGGCAGATCCATCTGAGTGCATTATGAGCAAATCTCTCACAGCCACCCGGTAAGGCAGGCACTTCACCATCCCTACTTGACGGATGGGGAAATTCAGCTGAGTCAGATGCAAAGGCCAAGATCCGGCAGGGGACAGGAAGTGGGCTGGGTGGTCCTTGCACTTCTTGCTGCATTGTCATGTGTCCTCCGCCCATTAGTTACTGCCCCCCCCTTTTTTTTACTCTCATCACAGTCCTTGGGGAGGACAAAGGGGCATTTCAGAGCTGGAGCCAGAGAAGTACCTGTAAAGGGTACAGGATCACTCTGTCTTTAAAAAAAAAAAATTCCATTTACCTTCTGGGGAGGAGCTTGACAGCTCCTTCTTCTGCATCTGCCTTGGGATAACCTGGGCTACGGGCTACCCTGGCCCTACAGGACTCAGCGCCATGCAAACTATTTCATGTATGCCTACAACAGTGTGAAGACTTTCCCTTGGGCAGCACTGAGTAAACACAGAGCTGGCAAATAAATCTGTGTGAGCATAGCACATTAAATGGCTCCCTGAATAACAGTCACTAATACATTGCTATAATTACATTGCACATTTTGCTGTAAACTCCAAAAAATGATTTATTAAACTCTTGGGTCCTTGACAGCAATATGTTCAATGGCAGAGTAACTTTTTCAAATTTGCCAGCACATTTTGTACATATGACTTCTTTGGAGTCCAACCAAATGGGCCTTTAAAAAGCTCTGATTATTTAACACCACCTTGTGTTTATGCAGCTGGTTTCTAGGGTACACCGCAGGGAGGTGGCTACTCCCCCACTTTGTTTCTGTGGCACCCCTTTAAGGACTATTAGGACTGGAACGGAATGGTTTGTTTAAAATTTTTTTAATAGGCAAAAGAAAGAAAAGGAGTGAGGGCCAAGAAACATTTCCTATATCCAACGCCATTGACACAGCATCATCACCTTGAGCCAGTCGCTGTTGAGGGCTCCATACCCCTTATCAGCGTCACCAGTGAGTCAGGTCAGAGCTCAGGACTCCCCCACCCCCGGCTTGACTCCTGCCCACCTTTTTCTAGAGAAGAGCCTTTCTGAACTGGAAGACTTTCGTGGGCTGTTGAAACACCCACCTCTCAGTGGTGTCTGACACTTCCCAGGTATATTAGCTGTGTTTGTATGGCGTGGGTGTCATACCGCACAGAATGGCTCCAGGGAGGAAACACTGATTTTGGTCCATAGTTTCAGTCCATCACAGGGAAGAGACTTTCCACAAGGCGACAGAGTAGGGTGAGAGAGCAAGCCAGACAGGGGTAAAGATGGTGACACACAGGCTAGGCAGCAGCCTGGAAGTAGCCATGGGAAGAATCCAAGGGCAGAACTTCAGTTCCCAGGTAGACTATTGTGAAATGCATTGTCTGTGCTGGCACTGGGGGTGACATCAATACTGTAGTCATGTGTTCCTAGGACAGGGCTACACTCTGTTTTATATGGAGACACACCGTGGCTTTTCCTTGGTGTGGGGCAGTGCTGGGTGCAGCCCTGCTTTGCTTTGTTTTCTTTATGAAAGAATGAAAAAACAAAACTCTTTCTCACATTCATTAGCTCTCCCAAGAAACAAGACTCTTAGTTAAAAACGCACCTCCTTTCCAGATCTTGAGGTTCGGTGTCTGGCCTTGCCCGTTCTGGGGGGCTGCTGGGACCCAGGTGCTTGAGCAAGCTTGTGGTGGTTGCTCAGGTGAGCCAGTGTCGCGGGCACAGAGTGCCAGGACAGGGAACGTGGATGAGAAGGGACGGAGCCGGACTGCTGCTTAGTTGGGCATAGCAGGCGGCTTTCCTTCCCGCTGCCTGTCACGGGACCAAGGTCCTTGAGAGTCCATCAGGGCAAGATTGATATGTAAAACAACCACATGCCATCAGTGGAGAGCACTTTGCTTGGAATGTATGAAGCCATGGGTTTCCTCCCAGCAACGGAAAAGAAGGCAGGAGCAGAAGCAAGTACAGACAATGTAGACACAGTTTTGTGGGGAGGTGCAGAGTCACGGACTGCAGCCACGATTAAAACATAACCAAGAGGCCACAGCCTGAGTTCCAAGATCTCCTTTATTGTGTTAACTTTTATTAGAAAAGACTCTTTATGACAGTCCCCTCTGTGCAGAGTCAGGAGGGCCACAACCAGGTAGGATGGCTTTAAGTAACTTGCAGGTTTTACTCTGAGCTTTTGTAACTCAAGGTCACCATCCCTATGAGAGATTGGCGTTCTTTTTTTTTTCCCCCTTTTTTATTAATTTATTCTTGTTACATCTCAATGGTTATTCCATCCCTTGTCTCCTCCCATTCTTCCCTCCCTCCCATTTTCCCCTTATTCACCTCCCCTATGACTGTTCCTGAGGGGGTTACCTCCCCCTGTATATGCTCATAGGGTATCAAGTCTCTTCTTGGTAACCTGCTGTCCTTCCTCTGAGTGCCACCAGGTCTCCCCCTCCAGGGGACATGGTCAAAGGTGAGGCACCAGAGTATGTGAGAAAGTAATATCCCACTCTCCACTCTACTGTGGAGAATGTTCTGTCCATTGGCTAGATCTGGGTAGGGGTTTAAGGTTTACCGCCTGTATTGTCCTTGGCTGGTGCCTTAGTTTGAGCGGGACCCTTGGGCCCAAATCTGCCTATCATAATGTTCTACTTGTAGGTTTCTAGGACCCTCTGGATCCTTCTACTTTGCCATTCTCCCATGCTTCTCTCATCTAGAGTCCCATTAGAATGTCCTCCCCTCTGTCTCAGTTTCCTGGTAAGTGAAGGCTTTCGTGGAGATTGGCGTTCTTTATCAAAGCAAAGTCATCCCAGGAGGAATGATGTCTGGGTTGTGGAGCTCACACTTGAACTCGAACGCCATCGTTGTGGAGGGACCCATAGATGTTCTGGAAAGATGTGGCCCTGTAGCCTGTCATAGGATTTCTGCCTTTCTCTGCAGTGTAGAGGTTAGTGGGCATTGTGCCCTTGGCAGTGAGCCTGCATTTGAACATTAGGAGGCACTGAATGTTCCAAGAGCTATGGAAAGGGAAGGCACCTCATGTGTCTTAGTCCTCCACAAGCCATCAGGTAGGCTTGGGATCTACCCCCCCCAACCCCCACCGCGCTCCCCAGGGTAAGGCTTTCAGGACACTGGAGGGCCCGTGGCTTTAGCTTCAGAAGAAGGGGCGTGCCTGACAGGGTAGGCTGGCAGAAGAGGGGCCTCTGACTTTCAAGTAGTTCTCTCTGTAATTTTTACATTTGGTTTCCGTCCAAAGATAACCTGCCATGCAACATTTAACATCTGGTCCTTGTGCAAGCGGGTCTAGCCATCAACTCTACACACGGACACTGGGAGGGGGGCTGTTCCCTCTAGTATTATTATTTAGGATAACTATCTTTATTGATCCCTAATTCCTTTGAGGATAACACTTATCTCTTGCTGAATGTTGCCAACAAGTCTAACTTAGAAGTCTCTTTATGGGAGCGGATTGCAAGACTCCAGACTTCGGAAGGACCCGGGTTTGGCCGGGGAGGACTTTCATGTGACAGTTGCACAGGGGACACACTGATACATGACCCAGCTAAGCTTCCAGAGCGAGTGCTGAGTCTGGGAGCGAAGGCTCAATGGAGCCTTATTTACCCCTTCAATGAAATGAAAGGGTGGGAGCCAATGCCTTTTGGTTTTGATTTTACTGGTTCTTGGGGTGTGTGTTCTTCCCCCCTGCCCCCCCACGGTGATGCATAATGGAGCTGGCAGCTTAGGCCTGTTTCTGATTAGCAAAATGACCCTTAAATGAGACTAGAGGAAAAACTGTCCTCCTGAGCCTCTGGGGCCCTGGTTTTTCCCATAGAGGTTTAATGGCCCTGGGTCCTGTGAGTGTTAGCTGAGAAAATGAAAGAGTTGGCATGTGTGTGTGTGTGTGTGTGTGTGTGTGTGTATGTGTGAGTGTGTGTGTGTGTGTGTGTGTGTTGCCTTTTGTTTGGAGGGAGGTGAAAGGGTTGCAGTGAACCCTGGCCCAAGCCAGAGGACTGGCTTCCCTGAGAGTGTGACAGTGTAAAGGCCATGGGACACTTTGGCAGTGGCACTGATCTAGGTGGGCATCACACAGGGTCACCTCTCATGCTCTTTTTCTAAAAAGAAGGCCTACACCAGATGTGTTGCACATGTACCATCCGGGCATTTCTGGAGGCTGAGGCAGGAGGCTTGTAAAGTTTAAGCCTCGCCTAGACTACACAGCAAGATCCTGTCTGAGAAGAGAAAGTCACAGGAGAGAAAGAAAGATCGTGTCCTTCACAGACTCTAAAGTCGGGAGTGTCTCATCCCATTATGGACATGTTGGGGGGCCCCACAGTGGTCCGGAGTCTGTGCCAGAAGCTGTGTCAAGCAGGGAAGTAGAGTCCTGAGTGATCTGAGCTCCTCTCAGGGTTTTGGGACTGTGTTTTTAAACTTGCATGTCTGAAGCCTGAGTTGTGGCAGGACCTCCCTCTTGGTATCATCCATGAGCAGGCTTACACACGTAGGCGTTTGTCTGCTGGTGGTATTTATGCTCATTCAGTGTGTTGTTTATGTGTGTGTATGTGCATATGTGTATGTGTGTATGTGGTGTGTTTATGTGTCTATAGACCAAAGGTCAACTATGAATGTTCCTCAGGTGACATCTTTCTTGTTTTGAGCTGGCCTGGAACTCATTAGTCTAGGCTGGCCAGCCAGTAAATCCCTGGGCTCTCCTTGTCTCTGCACAGGCCGTCTCATTTCCTCCAGAGCTGGGATTACAGGTAGGCATGGCCACACTTTTTCTTCTTCTTCTTCTTCTTCTTCTTCTTCTTCTTCTTCTTCTTCTTCTTCTTCTTCTTCTTCTTCTTCTTCTTCTTCTCCTTCTTCTCCTCCTCCTCCTCCTCCTCCTCCTCCTCCTCTTCCTCCTCCTCCTCCTTCTTCTTCAAAGATGGGTTCTGGGGATTGAATTCAGATCGTCATTCCAGGCACACACTTTCCTGATGGAGCCATCTCCCCAGCTTAGTTTTTGTCCTTTTAAATTGTGGCAGCATACAGCTCTGTGACCCGAGCCTTCGTACGCCTGCCTGTCATGTGACATTAAACATGGGTCACATCCTGTGATTGTATTGACCATCTACCTCTAGGATGTTGCCGTCTTCTTCCTGTTAAACAGCCATTCCCTGCCCTCTCCTGCTCCCAGCACTGAAACAGTCTATAGGCTGCACTAAAGGCAAAGACCCAAGTGACAAAGTGGGGTCATCTGTGCACACACTAGTGGGTGAGCTCCCAGCACATTCTGTGTGTACAGTGGGTACACTGCAAGTATGAAACCAAATGAAACACAGACTTTGGTTTCTTTCCAGCTACCTGTTGAAGCTTTCTCCTCCACACTGCCCTTGCTTTAGCCTGAACCTCTGTAAAATGGAGAAGCCCCTCCAGGGCTACTGACAAGGCTAAGCAAGGCCGCCTCCACTGCAAGGCTTGAGCTGGGGTTCGTGTTCTGTGTGTGGTGGCTGTCATTGAGGTCTTTCGTTCCTAAACTGTGACCTTTGCCAGACGTGATCCAGGACTTGAAGAGGGGATTTGTAGCCACTTTTTAAACTGCTCACATCTTCTCACGCAGTCTGCAGAGCTGGGTTAATTTTTCTGCCTGCAGTAGATATGTGTTCATGGGCCTGTGGTCACCATGGAAATGACAAGATGCCAAACCTCAGGAACAGCTACACATTTGCCTCTGGCCAGAGTGGGCTACTCAGGACTCTTATTATATACTGGGGGAGGGGGGATTGGGGTAAGGGTCAGCCCACTCCATCTTTCCCCACTCCAGCCTTTGAAAGACCCCGCTGGCCGCAAAGAGGCCTGGGAGCTGCAACCGGTGTCCCAGAGGAGATTGCGCTGAACCCTCAGCCATTTTTCTGCATTAAAATTTCTTCCTTTTATCTCTTTCACATACAAATTTAAGCCGCCTTTCTCCCTTTTAAATGACTCTTGTGCTGTTTAACCTCTTTACCCTGATCCCCCACCCTCCTTCTGCATCCTTTTGTAGTAGTTCCCAGCTAATGGGTCACCTGGATGAGATTGCCCCTGGCTTCTCAAGAGCACCAATTAGTGCTCACCCCAGAAGGCGGTTGCTCCGTTGCTTGGCAGCCCTGGGGCGGAGGGAAGAGATTGGGCTAGACTCTTTTCATTTGAAAGTAGGTTATCGATTAGCACGGCTGCCAGTTTACTACAGGGTGTGGGTTGGGGGCTCTTGACAGCCCCTCTCGATCACATTATGGTGTAAATTTTCAAGATTGTATTACATTCGCTCAGGAGAATTTCAGGAGTGAAAAATATAGTAAAGTATAGGGAGAGGACATAAGAAAATAGATTATTTCTTCTAATCCGTTATTTCTGAGGTAAAGAGAAATGTGTCCAGTGTGTTCTGAAATAATGTCTCTCTATCGCCCTGCCTCTGTCTGTCTGTCTGTCTGTCTGTCTGAACTGGGTTGGTTGCACATGAAGGAGAGAAGAGATCTAGCAATACCTGACTGCGGGTACGTTTGCAACAACAGAGTCCTTCTAGTCTGTTCTGTGAACGCCACAGAAAGAAAGGGACCCTGAGGGGCTAAGGAGGAGGTATTGGCCACTGTGGACTGACAGAGGTCCATTTGTGGGGCCAGATGTGTGTGTGTGTGGGCCTGACACTAGGCTGGTAGGAATTGGAGGTCACTCTTCTTTTCCTGGTAGCTTTATTGAGATTCGATTGAGCTGTTATAAATTCCATCCCATTAAGTGAGTAATTCAGTGGGTTTTAGTATATTTCCATAGATTTGTGGTCAAGGCCGACACACTCTGATCAGTAAACTGCTCTCTGTCTCTTCAGGTCTCACTGTTCTCAGTGCTCATCAATGGATGCAGGCTCACTGTTGGTCTCTTGGGTCTGGTTCCCTTCATTCATCACAGTGTTTTCAAGGCTCAGTGTGTTGTGGTTTCTATCAGTAATTCATTTCATGTTACCACCCGAACATATCATACTTTGTTTATACCCACTCATCAATGTTAGGAATAATGCTGTCGTAAGCATTCTGCATGCACATCTTGACAAGCCCACGGGCCTCTCACCCCTGGTGTAGGGGTGCCTATGAGTGGGATTGCAGGCTGGTGTGGTAATTCATGGTCAACATTTCGAGAGACTTCTGAACTGTTTGCCAAAGTGGCCACACCATCTGACATCGGCTGGGACCTTACTCTCAGCCCTGTGGACCACCCTTCGACTCCAGTGATGAGTGGGGGCATCACATAGCAATATTTTGCTTTTCATTTCTCTAATGACAATGAGGTTGAGCATCTTTCAGTATGCTTTCTCTGGAAAATAAAGTAAAAGTAAGTCTTCAAAGCCCTCATCCTCTTTACAACTGGGTTGTTTTATCGTTGCTCTGGCTATTGTAACATATTGTGAATGAAAGCTCCTTATCAGGTATCATTGGCAGCGTCTTTTCACGGTCCATAACTCATTGCTTTCTGAATGATGTTTTTGGAGCACAGAAGTTTTATTTTTGGTAAAGTCCAATTTATCAATTTTTCTTTTATCAGCCTGATTTTGGTGTCATATCTAAATACATCATCGTCTTATCTGAAGGAAGCATAAGCAAGCTGCTAGCGTCACCCTCTTGAATCCCAATGTTGTCTCATTATAAGTAAACCTAGAATTAAAAAAAAAAAAAAAAAAAGAAAGACATCATTGTCTAACCCGAGGCCAGGAGGATTTATTTGTCTAAGAGTTTTGTAGTCTTAGCTTCAGGTGTGTGTGTGTGTGTGTGTGTGTGTGTGTGTGTGTGACAGAGAGAGAGAGAGAGAGAGAGAGAGAGAGAGAGAGACAGAGACAGAGACAGAGACAGAGACAGAGATACACAGAGAGACACAGAGACACAGAGAGAGACAGAGACAGAGAGAGGTAGGACAGAAAGAGACAGAAACAGAGAAACAGAGAGAGACAGAAAGAGACAGAGACAGAGAGATACAGAGACACACAGAGAGAGGAACAGAGAAAATGCGCATGAGTGTGCACGGGCATGTGCTGTGAGTGTGTGCGGAGGCCAGAGGACAACTTCCAGTGTCATTCCTTATGTGCCCACCGTCTCTCCTTTCCGTTTCCCTCCCGCCCTACCCCCTTTCTTCCTCTCCCTGTAGACAAGGCCCCTCACTGTCCTGTCCTGGAATTTGCCACATCAATTAGGTTGATTGGCCCGTGGGCTTCGGGGATCACCCTCCCTCCGTCCCTCAGAGCCATGAGTATAAGTGCAAGACACCATGGTCAGCTTTATTTTATGTGGGCTCTAGGGGTTGAATTTAGGACTTAATATTTGCAAGGCGTGCATTTTACTGACCGAGCCATCTCCCCAGCCATTGGCTTCTGCTCTTAGGTCCAAGATCTGAGTTAGGATCATTCTTTTCTCCCTTTTCTTAAAAAGGCAAAACAAAACGGCCTACAACAACCCAGACTAACTCAGATTTCAAGAAGTCAGAGTTAGAATGGCCAGCGCACATTTTCTGTTCTGTTCTGTATTTTTTAAAAAAAAACAGACCATGCACAGTGACAACTGCACACCAAGTAAGATCAAGATTGAAACAACGGACACTGTGGGCCCTGAGCAGGCAGGGACTGAAGATCCCTGCACCTCTCAGGGAGCGAGGAATGTCACAGAGGTGGCCCTGGGAACCTGACACTCATCAGAAGACAGCTTGGCCTTTTCACCAGCATCAGAGGACTGAGCAAATGAGTCATGAGGGAGGCTTGGCGGCCTGGCAAAATGAAGTCTTGATAGTAAGGGCAGGCTGCCAAGCGAGCTGCCGGAGGGGCAGACAGAGCGATCACGTTTTTTGTTGGTGGCTGTCATGTAGTTATTTGATAAAGCTTTCTCTGTTTTAAAAATCCATTCTTTCTTTCGGCAGATTTTTATTTTATACCCCACGTCCAATTTCCTGTTAGGGGCTTAGAAGTTTTCTAGGTCCATTTTTTAAGACCCGCCCCCCAAGAAATAGACTAACTTCATGGGAGGAGCTAAGGCATCAGGCTTAATTTTACTAACCTAACTGCTGTAAGATGGATCTCATCGGGTGGAATGCCCTCATAGGATGCCCCTGCCCTCCCCCCCCCCCACTGCCCCTTGAGCCATTGATTACCAAAGCAAACTGAGCAATAATCTGACAAGAGGAACCTTAGTAACTTTGTAGGTTGAGCCTCCAGCCTGGGCCCTAACATTGTAGGCACATTGCCAGAGATAGCTCAGCTGTTCGGTGACTTGATTGACGGAGGACCGTGGGTCTTGGGTTGACTTCAGGCCTCGGTCTTGATGTCTGTATCCCGTCATCTGCCATCATCTGTACACACAGGTACACGCTGTGCCTGCTGGTCCCTCTGGGGAAGCTGCTTCATGTTAACTGCCATCTGCTGATTGATTCTAAAACCTTGAGATAAAAATATTTTTCGTCTCTTCTGCATAAAAGTAAGAGTTAATGTAATAAAAATCTGAGTTCATGCAGTAGCTTAAATGTGGAGTGTCTGTTCTCATTACAAAATTCAGCTTGAGTATCCATTTTTTAAAATTCTGTGACAAAGGTTGTCTGAGATTTTAGACTCTGTTTTTAGACTATGGATTATTTGCACGTGTGTGTGCACACGTGAGCACACACACACACACACACACTCTCTCTCTCATACACACACACACTCACACAAATGATATGAATGGAATTGGGGCCCATGGTAGCTTTCTGTTATTGTCATACAATAGTTGACACAAACAACTTTAAAAGGAGAAAGGCTGACTTTAGCTTGCAGCTTCCAAGGTCTCAGCTCACGATAGGTAAGTTCTGCCAATTTGGGCCCATGCTGCAGCGGTGTGGCCTGGCGGGCACTCATGGGAAGACTGTTCACGTCAGTGGCCTGAGGTCTCTCACTGGGTCCCACTTCTTAGGTTCCATTGCCCCTCAGTGGCTCCGTAGGCTAGGGGCTCAGCCTGTGACACCGGGGGACTTCGGGTGATGGTCCAGACTGAGACTGAGTCATTCCATCCTTGGTTCCCAAAGGCTCACGTTCATCTCACAGAGTAAAATGTATCCAGCCTTGTAGTGAGAATTTCAGAGTTTTGGTTTCCTTAACAATTCAGAAATATTATAAGACTGTGTTTTTGTTTTAGCCCCAGGTGTGAGGATACAGGGCTGCCTCACAGCAGCTGACCATGATTTGCCTCGTGCTTTGGCAGGGCTGTGGTCTTGCCAGCTGTGCATAGTTTCTGCGATTGTGTGGCGCTTGGAATTCTGGGGATTTTTCAGAATTTATATAAATAAATGCTAGTCCTCTGAGGGGTGTGTGTGTGTATATGTTATGTGTGTATATGTATGTATGTGTGTGCATGTGTATGTATATGTATGTGTGTATGTGTGTATGTATATGTATGTATGTGTGTATGTGTATGTATGTGTATGTATGCATGTGTGTATGTGTATGTATGTATGTGTGTATGCGTATGTATATGCATGTATGTGTATATGTGTATGTGTATATATATATGTATATATGTGTATGTATGTGTATGTATGTATATATGTGTATGTATGTGTATGTATGTATATGTGTATGTGTGTATGTGGAGGGATTGTTGGTTGCTGTTTGTTAAGTAGTCGTGTGTAAAGAAGAAACAACAAGAAGAAACTAGCTATCCTGATGGCGAGGATCAACCTTGCCCTAAGGAGCTCAGTGCCCCCAGCCAGCAGGGAAATGTCAAATGATAACATTGCTCCCATCTGACCCCTGACTTTATTCAGGGATCGCTTTCCTTTCCTCTCCTTTCCCCACTCATATCTTGTGCTAGGAAGTTGAAGGGAGGGAAAAAGAAGAACCCGCGGAGTAGCAAATGGTGGCTATGCAGTGTTTTAAAGTGTACAGTCCCCAAGATCTCACCTATTTCAGCATTGCTCAGAAGCCCAAATCCAGAGTATTACTCAAGGCACAGCTGCTGAGTTCCTGTGACAGCAGACAAACGAAAGCAGCGAAGCAATCTTTGGTTCTAACACACAGTGGCATGTTTCCCATTCAATAAGAGAGGGACAGAAAAATGGCAAAGGGGGAGGGTGAGGCCAAAGTAAGAGTAAAACCCACCCGATAACCAGTACGGTCTGTGTCTCTGGACCCAGCACCCAGGGCACATGGTGTTGTGAGTGAAGTTCCCACAGGCCCCACCTCTGTGACCCAGCCCGCTGCGGCCCACGGGACCTTGATCTTGGGCTTGCTCTGCCTTCTTCTCTTTCCTGGGGAGACTTTACAAATTCCTGGCATCTCTCGTTTCCTAGGGTCTCCACTGTGGCATCAGCTTCTTTCTCATACTTTGATATCACCTCCCAGGGGCCACCTGCCAAGATCCTGACCCTGCTACACACAGCTTTCCTTTGGATTCTCAGAGGAAGCCCCCGTAACTCCGTAACTTCCGTTCGTCATCCCTGCAGGGCCCGTAGCACATGAGGATGCTGGGATTTGATGCTGGTACAAGCTGTATATGATTCAGCAGCCTTGGAGGCCTTTGGCGAAGGAACACAGCAAAGGAAATGCTTGTGTTTATAAGGTGTTCTGCTCAGGTGTTTCTTCGCAGCGGTAGGACAGTCGATAAGACACACCTTGAGATGAATCTTCCGCCAAACCAGCTCTCTTCCTGGGGCTCAGACCGCGTGATGAGCACCAGGGCTGTTCCTAGCTCCTGTGGCTGCTGGTGGCTCCCTCCCCTTCTAAGATGGTTGGTAGAGTGTTTGCTATCTCTGCGGCTCACAGGGATTGTATTTGGTTTGCACCGATAGACCGCTCAGACCGCTCAGCTCAGTACCTCTCTGGGTTTTCAGGCCGCCGCCGTAGTGCCGGGACACTTCAGCTTGGAATCCAAGATGTTCAGACCTATAGGTTTTGAGAGCTGAACTTTTTATTGCTTCTCTCTGAGATTATGTTAATTATTCAACTCAAAATGTATCCATCCCACGCTATTGAGACTCTGTTGCTTGTGTAGGTGGTAGAGACATTGAGCCAGACATGGTCCCAGATCCTGAGACTGTCAAATAAGGAAAGAGGGCGGACAGAATCCAAAGATAAACATATTGTTACTAGGCGAAGCTAGGCACCTGCCACGAGGCTAATGAATCACTCTGAAGGTTTGCTTCCTTCTCATTCAGCAAGCGCTGTACTTGCAGGTCTCTCCCTTGTCCCAGGGTGGGGGTGGGGGGCTGGGAATACATTGCAACCCTGTGTCTCAATACTGAGAAGTCATAGGGCACCTTAATGACCAATATCAAGAATTCTGTTTGTTACCAGTTTGCTTACTTGTTTCTAATCTTTATAAGCACTCCACGTTTCCACATGTGCTGGTTTCTAAACAGCAGCAACTGCAGGATTCCTGCATCATTTGACCACAGACACATTGAGTTCTAGAGATGCTAGCCACAATCCCGAGCATCGTGGAACGGCTAAGTTGGTGGAGACTGGGCGTGGCATCCTTTGCCTCCTGTTGAGTGTTGTCCCAACAGCAGCTCACTTTTTCTTCATTTTCTGCAACATATGATTTTCCCTAGAGCAAAGCAAGCTCCCTATGTCTGTGATACAAAGGAATTTCAGAAACGGATGCCAGCAGGACTTGTTTTGGGATAGTAAACATGGAAGCCGTTGTGAGTCAGTCGGGGAAAGGCCATGACGTTGAGAGTCGGTATGCCTGAGGGTCTAGCTTTAACTTCTGTCACCAAGTTAGTTCCTACTTGGCCTTTTTGGAAGTGGGAATTCTAACATCACCCCTTTTTACCTCTAGATAAGCAGCAGGGCTATGCATCCGTGGACTAAACACCACCGAACCTGTCAGCCCATGGCAACCTTTTTTCCTATTAACTTTGTTCTGTCAGGCATTTTGTCAGAGCAATGGAAAGCTGACTAACACGAAGAGTTAATAGGAAATCTCTCAGACCCATCACAGGGAAGGCTGAGTAGAGGCCTTATAAAACCAGGCAAAGGGTGTGGGATTAACTTGTGCTTCTTAGCTTTAGATGGTGTAACCACATTTGTGGTTGTAGATTATTCTTTTGATTGTGGGGATGTGCAGGCCTGCAGGATGAGAACTAATGAGGATGATGAGAGCTGAGGTAGGAATCCAGGGGAGGATTGAAGACCATAGGAGAGGCATGTGGCTGGAGAAACAAGGCGAGGCACTGGGAAATGGCGCCAGTGCAGGAACAAGCGAAACCTCACCTTTCCCCTCTCTGTCTCTCCTCTCTTCCCTCTCCTTTCTTCTCCATCTTAAGTTCTTAAGTCCTCATGTTATACTTCCTTGCTTGGGTTTTTTTGAGTTGCTTGGCTTAAGAAATACTTTTAAAAAGACCTGTATTTTTGTTTTATGGATATGGGTGCCTGCGTTTATGCGAGTATCACATGCATGCAATACTTACATGGGCCACAAGAGGGCGTCAATCCACTGGACCGTGAGTTACAGAAGGTTGTGAGCTGCCATGTGGGTGCTGGAAACTGAGCTCAGGTCCTCTGCCAGAGCAACAAGTGCTCTTAATCCCTGAGCCACGTCTCCAGCCTAGGAAAGACTTTTCAAACGTTCCTTTTGTGTTTTCTGAAATCAAGTGTCAGATATGCATTGATACAAAAACTATAAAGCTAGGAGTCCCCGTGCATTGCGGCTGACAAGGCAAGGGTTAGGCTCTGGGGAAAATGGCACGGCGATTGCTCAGATGCTGGTCTGTGGAATCTTCATTTGATGTGAATTGCATGGAGATGGAGACTGGAGCAGATACGTGTGTAACCATGGTTACAGGGTCATTCACAGTATCAACGGCCTTTCCACTGGTGGATGGGCAGTGTGTTGCATGCTTACAGTGGATAGCGTTCCTCAGAAGAGGCAGGGAGGTCAGACACATTCTAACATAGATAACATCGTTCTTGTATAATTGAAGTAGTTCATCTACATATGTGTCTGTGTATCACACGTGTGCAGTGGCCACAGAGGCCAGAAAAGGGCACCAGACTCCCTGGAACTGGAATTACCAACTGTGAGCTGTGGGATAGGTGCTGGGAATTGAACCCAGGTCCTTCTAAAGAGTGGCCAGGACTCTTAACCACTGAGCCATCTCTCAGCCCCCTGAAGACATTGTTCTAAGTGAAGAATCCAGTCACAAAAGGACAAATATTGTATGGGTCTAATTTAATGAGATTCAGTAAGTGATGAAACTCGGACAGCAGAGTGGATGTGGTGGCGTGTGAGGGAAGGTGAGCTCTTGTTTAAAGGGCAGTGTCTGCCCGAGGAAGAAGCCTTAGAGATGGCTGGTGGCTGCGCTTGCATGGCAATGGGAATGTTCTCAATCCTGCTGAACTGTGCACTTCAAAGTGGTTGAGATAGCCAATGTATGCTTATTTTACCATCATAAGAATTATAAACTTTACCTTGAACTATTCTTTTCTTTTTTCCTTAAAAAAAAAAAAAGATATATTTATCTGTTATGTATACAGTATTCTGTACTGCATGTACACCTACACGCCAGAAGAGGGCACCGGATCTCATTATAGATGGTTGTGAGCCACTATGTGGTTGCTGGGAACTGAACCCAGGACCTCTGGAAGAGCAGCCAGTGCTCAAACTCAACCTCTGAGCCATCTCTCCAGCCCAATATTTTTCTTTGAAATCCTATTGTGTAGGTTATTTGATTCTGTTCTTACACTCTTGTGCTACAGGAGAACTGACACTCTTTTTCTTTAAGAAAATATTAGAAAGTCCCGTTTCCTTGGCCAAACCCTCTTTGCTAATATTTCAATGACAAAACAGTAGACTGTGATGTAAGGTTTCTATGCTATTAGGCACAGGGGAGTTGTGTCTACGAAAGATTTTATACTGACAGTTAGACTCCTTCTGATTGTACCTGGACACACCTAGGCCATGACCCGTCTCCTGTGAAGGTGGTAGTGACTGCCACCGACGTTGTCTTTCTTAAGTAGGCCCCCAATGAAGAGTGAATCTCTCTCCTCCTGTGTCATAACTGAGAGATGAGAATTGTGCCCCTTCTGTTTGTGGCAAGAAGAGGACTGTCCCCTGTGGAGGACATGCTCTCAGGGGTGTTTTGAAGTGGCCTGCGGGACTGTCCTACTAAAGGGACAGCCCACCAGGTGCTTAGACTGCACAGACTCCCTTGTTAAAGCCCTTTCTCCGTTGATGCCAGGTATCGTCAGAGTTGGGCCTTTTGGTTTGCAGTCTTCATGGCTAGGACTTGAGGCTCACTAGGGTCTTCTGTGTTCTGGATTGGAGGACAAAAGCCTGAGGCCTCTTGGGTGTTCATGAGCACAGCCTGTATGTGTTACAGGCACTATGGCGACGCAGGAGACAGCTTGAGATTCCTGTAAGAGAGGTGGGAGGGGGTGTGTGTGTGAACATCAACTCCTGACTCCCATATGCCTGCTTTCCTTTCGTGCAGGTGATGCCTTTTCCTCTAAGCTGCCTGTTATGTCTGTTCTGACAATTATTCAGATGTCAGCTAAAGTCTCACATCTTCATAAGGCTTTCTTTGATTTGGAGAAAGTATTTTTGCCTTAGTCTCGAAATGCCTCAGTCTCCCAATAAAGACAAATGTGTGTGTGTGTGTGTGTGTGTGTGTGTGTGTGTACCATCTGCTTACTTATTTACTGTTGTTTGGCGTGTATGCACATGTGCGTGTGAAGATGGACTTGCTTGTATGCATGTGTGGGTTGCGGGTGAATACTGAGTGGTTTTGCTGCTCTCAATCTCACTTTGTGAGAGCAGGTCTCTCTCTGCACGTGGTGACCCTCATTTTGACTAGACGGGTTGGCCAGGAAGGCCCCTGGGATCTGTCTGTGTCTGTCCTCTAATACTAGGGTAACAGTTATTTGCTGCCACACTATGCACTTTACTCACTGAGCTAGCTCCTCAGCCCTCATTTGTTCATTTGAAATTTGATTTCTTCCTTCCTTCCTTCCTTTCTTCCTTTCTTTTGAGACACGGTTTCTCTATGTAGCCCCTACTGTCCTGGAACTCACTCTGTAGACCAGGCTGGCCTTGAACTCATGGAGAGCCACCTGCCTCTGCCTCCTGAGTGCAAGATTAAATGCATGCGTCACCACTGCCCAGCTGCAATTTGGCCTTTTATGTAATCAGGTGCCACCAAGATTTGCAAGTTGGGAAGACTTTATCATCTTCCAACACAGATAGGAGTAAAAAGTAAGAACTCCTAGAACCAAAGCCACACTAAGAAATAATTTTCAGTCAGGCAATACTCGCTAGAAAACTACAACTATTGCCAGAGGAAGAATTTAGAATCAGCTCGATTGAACTGGAATGTGGGTCACGAACTGATTGATGGTGGTGAGGCTGACTGATAGAAAGAACTTGTCAGGGCCTTAAAATTCCAAGGGAGAGGGTGCTGAAAAGCTAGCTTTGCGGCCCAGGGCTTCTCTAGATGCTGACACTCAGCTCGCAGCTTTCAGGTGGCTTCCCTGGCAGCTTATGGCCGTTCTTCCCCATTGATTTGGCCCTGTCCTCTAACTCTAACTAGCCAGGACTCAGGCAGCACCAGGTGATAAATATTTTGGCCGCTGTTCCTGCTCAAGGTGAGCATTAGCCGTTCTGCACGTTCTCAACTCTGAGGCTAAGAGTGAAGGGAACACCCTGGATTTCCCATGGCAGTCCTCAGAGTTAGGAGGAGGAGGAGGAGGAGGTGGAGGAGGAAGAGGAGGAAGAGGAGGAAAAGTCTACACGTTTGGCACAAGAATAATAGTTCTATAAACTGTGATCCCACCATCTCACCAAATGCTATGTGGTCACTTAAAGTTACATTTATACAAAGGTCCTGGCGCTTCAGGAAATATATTAATATAATGAATGCCAACTGTGTGGGGTGGACAGCAGGATGCAACACTGAGAATAGAGTATTTCTCAGTCCAGACCATTTAAAACGTTATAGGAGAAAAAAAAGCTTGTGAATATTTTCTTTAAAAAAATGATAAGACAAACTAGCTGGCTGGAAGTCTGTTCCACGAGAGTAATTTCTGAAGATGCCACAGAGGGCACGCATGGCTTACGTTTCGTTTCACAAATGTTTGATTCTTATTACATCATTCTTCGAAAAATTTCTTGTTCTTTATTTGTTTTGTCCTTTTTTGAGTCTGTATCTCATGTAGTCCAGGGTGGACTTAAACTCACAACTTAGCCAGGAATAACCTTGAACCCTCACCATCCTGCCTCTGCCACTCAGGTGCTAGGATTAGACTGGAGCCCTCTCAGGAATGAGTCTATTATTCTTGATCACGAATGAGCCATTCTCCGCGATCAGTGTTTGAACCTTGTGTGGTGCAACATGGTCATCATATACTGACACACTTACAAATGATGTATGTTGTCTTTTACAAGAGAGGGAAGGACTGGGCATGTTATTGGTGCGTATCAGCTTTCCATTGCTGTAATAAGATGCCTGAGACAGCGAGCCTGTAGGATCAGCTTACTTTGGCTCACATTTCGTCATCACCGGCTACCTAATTGCTTTGGGCCTTGGCTAAAGCAGTACGTCATGTCAGGAACGGTGGCAGAGCAGAGTTACCCTGGACCAGGAAGCAAAGAGGGAAAGGAAGAGGTGGGGACCCATGTGTATCTGTCTTTTGGGAAATGCCTCCAATGACCTAAGGATCTGCCACTAAGTCCCACTCCCTAAAGGTTCTACCTGTGACAAGCATAGTTAACTATGCTAAAGCCAACAATTTTGGATCTGAGGATGTCTATTTCTCAGAAGGAAGGAGGCAGTGGGGAGATGCAGGTCCCTTGCTATATAGGATGGATGTTGAATGCCACCCAAGGGCCTGTGTGCTAAACCCCTAGCTCTAGGGTGGCACTTTTGGGCACATATACATATATTAATGTGTATGCATATTATATTTAAATAGCATATATTAAAACCTCATAATGAGCCATGCTGTGTACTGAGCCCTTTGTGTGTATGATGCTATTTAATATGGCAAGCCCAGAAGGGAGGGGCTGTTGTTATGTCCAGCTTGGAGATAAAAGTGGAGCATGGAGAGCTCCAGGAAGGAGGGAGCAAGGGTACTCTTCTCCAACCCATGTGTATCAGTCACTTCTCTGTTGTTGCCATCAAATACTGGACTAGCAGCACATTAAGGAAGGCAGGGTTCTTCTGGCTCCCAGCTGGCTGCACATCCATCATTGGCAGCAGGAGCCGGTCACTGTGCATCCATAAGCAAGAGGAGCAGAGAGAGGATGCTGCTGATGCTCAGCTTGCCTTCTCCTTTTTATTCAGTCTGGGACTTATCTTTGTCCTCATGTAGGGTGAGACTTCCCATTTTCCATTAATGCAACTGGGCGTCCCTCCCAGGCGCTCAGAGGCTCATCTCCAAGGAGAGTGTAGGGCTGGTCAATATCACCCATAGTGCTGAGTGACCTGGCTTGAGTTTCTCCACTACTGAAGCCAGTTTCTGATGATTTGCTGGGAAGGGAACCGTGAGGTGCAGTGATAGGGAACCGTGATTCAGATCCGAGACACGGCTGAGCCCATTGAAGCTTCAGGCAGCTGAACTGTGTGGAGCCAGAAAATGACATCTACACTTGAAGCTTTCTTGCTACTTTCAATTCAAAAATTAGAACTTATCGCTCTTTGTATTTCTGAGACGGAGTCTTACTCTACAGCCGGGCCCTGAACTTACTGTTTGTTCCTGGACCTCCCAACTTCCAGCACTTCCAGCGCTGCCTCCTGAGAGCTACTGGGATTGTAAAGCATTGCCCCTAACCCAGGTCCATGTAAAGCGTTCATCTTCCCTTCTAGCCGAGTCTGTGTTGAGAGGCCAGTTCCTCGTCACATTGACAAGCACATTTCCCAGATTTGCCCCTTGTTTGGGAGTGCCCCTTGTTTGGGAGTGCCCCTTGTTTGGGAGTGCCCCTTGTTTGGGAGTGCCCCTTGTTTGGGAGTGCCCCTTGTTTGGGAGTGCCCCTTGTTTGATGCAGGAGTGTGACGGGTAGCCGGGCTGTGAGGGAGACAGTTGCAAGAGAGTCAAACTGATGCTGCACAGTCAGTACCAGGACACAAAGGGCGGCACTGCCCGCCCCACACTTCAGAATCCGATATTTAACTTATTGTGTTAAGAAGATATGACAGATTCAGACAGCAACATTGGTTCTGGCTCCTGTAGAGATGACAAAAGAAAGATGCCTGAAGTCAAGTTATTGGTGTTTTCTAAAGAGCCCCAAAGTGTGTAAAGCACCTCTCTCTCTCTCTCTCTCTCTCTCTCTCTCTCTCTCTCTCTCTCTCTCTCTCTCTCTCTCTCGCTCTCTGTAGAGACTTGTGAATTTTTAAACAATTGTTTGACCAAAGGCTATTATATAGTACAAATACAGTATATAGGACTTCCAAGATGTTTAGTGTATGGAGAAGGATTGAAAAGGGGCTTTTTTTTTTTTTTTTTGTAAAGGCAACTGCCTGGGAGGCCTTAGTAATGGTTGTTTTTTAAGGGCTGTGCTAGGACTTTATGTAGGAACCAGTGGTCCAGTGGTGACCAAAGGAGTTTTCCTTAGAAAGACACCATGGTGAGCTTATACAGCTTTTCTTGAGATATGCTACACTCCTACTCTAGGCAGGTCATCCTTTGTTGTATGTGGAAACTATAGCATGTTTCCTAATACTGTAGCCTGCTCTATAACACTGTAGCTCACTCTGTAACACTGTAGCCCACTCTGTAACACTGTAGCCCACTCTGTAACCCTGTAGTCTTTGCTGTAATAGTGTAGCTTTCTCTGTCTCTGTAGCGTGCTCTGTAACCCTGTGGCACCTTTTCTAACTCTGTTGCGTGCTCTGTAAAACTGCTCCATGGTTTTCAAATGAACAAACTTGCGCCAACAGGTCTTCAGTTGGTGCATTCTTCCCTGCTGCAGAGGTGGAGCTGTTCTCTCAGATGGAAATGACTGTGTTTGCTGTGCCTGAGTTTCACCACCCCTCCAGTGGGGCATGTGCCTGTGGCAGGCAACCTTGTTCCCAGCTGGTCTCAAGCGTTGAGTCAGGTGGATTAGTCTCAGAACTGCTTGATGCTTTGCTCCAATTCCTTCCTGAAAAGTGGTTGTGTCATCCTAGGAATGTAGGGTTCTTTTAGGATTCAGGGGAAGGACATCCATGTTTGTACTTCTTGAATCTGCCTTTGATCCTTCGTAAGCCCAAGCAGGACTTTTTGTCCCCTTGGGCATCCTCTGCAGTGTGGGGGAAGGAGGAAGGGCTTTGTAGAGTCTGGGGAATGTTGGTTGTCTTGTCATGCTAGTTGTGGGGAATGGAGGATTTGAGTCCTGGCCTGGGATCCTGCTGTGTTGTCTAGGTCTCTCATGATGTCTCCCCATGAACAGAGAATTGAAGAACTTCCTTGTTTCTGGCCTTCTTTTTGTCTGGCTTTGGGGCTATGTTACAGGTACGATGATACAGGGATCCTGTCCCCATTGGAAGCTCCTGCCTAATAAAATGCTCATTTTACGCTCAGCAAGATTTAAAATGTAGTGGTCCCCCTGTCTCCTCAGCCACTCTGAGGCTGGTCCTGAAGCTCCCCAGGTGGCAGTGGCCTACCTGGCCCCCTAAAGTCCATTTTCTTTCTATTTGTGGAGGCTGTAATCTGCCTTTCCCAACACACCTCTAGCATGTGGGAGAGGCTTTGGTGATTTTTAGACCGCAACTCTCTCTGAAATCCCTTAGAAGACTCATGGAAACAGACTCCAGGCCCTACTCTCATAGCGGTTCTGGGGCGGGCCTGAGAACTTGCATTCTTGGTAGGCCCTGCTACCTCAGAGTAGCACTGCCATGGCCATACTAGACACTTGTGCTCCGGCAGACGTCAGCTTCTCCTTTCTTTCTTTCTTTCTTTCTTTCTTTCTTTCTTTCTTTCTTTCTTTCTTTCTTTCTTTTTTCGTGGCACGGGCATGGAAAGCACCCACCCCCTTGCCTCCTGTATGCCAGACAACCCTTTCCCACTGAGATGTACCCAGGCCAGGCCTCTTGCTTTTCGTTGAATGCTCTCCATGCCTTAATCTTCTCCATCATTAGAGGTCCCTTCCCTTTTCCCAGGCCACCCACCTTCTTAAGGTGTGACTGTCAATCCTACAGTGGTGGCTCCAGGCACCCCAACTCTGACTGGCCACAGCCTTTCCATTCTTTCATCAAAGTCTACCTATTATTCCTTCTATTTAAGAAAAACACCTAGAGGGGCTAGGGATGCACCTCAGTCGATAGAGTGCTTGCTGTGAGCACAACATGCCCTGGGTTCCAGCCCCAGCACTGTGTAGTTCAAGTGTGGTAGTGCATGCCTGTAATCCCAGCATTTGGGAGGTAAAGGCACGAGGATTAAAGAGGCAAGATAATATTCAGCTACATAGAGAGTTTGAGGCTAGCCTGGGCTACACGAGACCTTGTCTCCAAAAATAGCACTGGCCGGAAGGCAGCCCTGGGGTGACTCTTCTCAGGATCTGTCTCCCTGTATGTCGAGAGGGTTTCCAGGCCTGAAGCTCCCCAAGCAGGCTAGGCTCCCTGTTTAGTGACCCCCCTAGCTCCACTCCCCCCTGACCCACTCTGTTCTTTTTCTTAATCATATCTACTCACATTTACTATGTATACATACATTCATGTGTGTGCGCATGTGTGTACGTGTGTGCATGCACATGCATGTGTTTGTGCATGTCTAGGCCAGAGGTTGATGTTGGGAATCTTCCTCAATCACTCTGCCCCCTATACTTTGAGGCAGAGATGCTCAGTCAGACCAGAGCTCACTGCTACAGCTAGTGTCCTGGGATAGCTGACTTTGGGGATCCCTTGTCTCCCTACTTTCTGAAGCTAGCATTACAGGCAGGCCACCATGCCCACCTGGCATTTACATGGCGTCTAGGGGATCTGAACTCTGGTCCTCTCATTTGTGTGACAAGTGTTTTAAGCATCGAGTTGTCTTATGGTTGTCCCCCACCCCCCTGCTTTAAAAAATGTGGGTTCTGGGGATCAAACACAGGTTCTTGTGCTTACAAGGCAATTGCTTTACCAATACGACCGTTTCCCCAGCTCCAGGGAGTCTTATTTTGTACTCGGTTTAGAAATGTATACAGCTGGGAATGGAGCTCAGTGGGAGAGGACCAGCTTAGCAGGCACATCTCTCTGAGCCAGAGTCAAGCACTGAAAAGAGAAAGAAATGTCTATCTATATGTGAATGAGTAATACTCGCTCAGAGTAAACAAAGTAAGGTCGAGTCCAAAGTGAAAGTACCGCTGGGGCTGTGTATTTATATAAGTTAAAGTGATATGTAGAAATATTTCGACGTTTTAATCCCCCAAAGTAAAGTAAGTGCACAGTGTGGGAGGTGGCTAGTACTCAGGGTGCTCAGTGAGTGGATCTCTGGTGACCTCAGAGCTCTCAGCACACCCACATGGGCCTGAATTTCAATATATGACTCAGTTTAGTATGTGTACATTTCCCAGCGGTTTCCAGCCCACCCCTGCGCCTTCCCGGATGGCAGATGGATTCCACAGGGCAGAAGAGGCCATGGTATGAGGTGGGGGGGGCAGGCACAGTGACTCCCCAGCCTGCACAAGACTCTGGGGACCATCCTCAGCACCAAGAAAGAACGGAACAGAGCAGAACAAAGAAGACAAAATGAAACACCAAAACGCTGCGGAGTTGCCACCCTCCGCTCCCTCCATAACCTGTGGCTTGTTGCAGGCTATCCCACGCAGCACCGAGGCAGCGGTGAGCAGGTCAGACCCATTCTAGATGGGTCAAATCTTGATGCTATAGTCAGTGCGATCTCTGGAGCCAGAGCCTGTGTTCAGATGGGGGCTTGCGGGGGGGGGGGTCAGTTGCTCACTAAGCTGTGATTCCTTAAACTTTCTCTGTGTCTTGGAGCCTCAGCTTTCTCCTTATAAAATGTTAACCGTGAAAGTCTTCACTTCAGTGGCTATCGTAGGATCTTAAGTAAACAGCTCATGCAGGGTGATTAAAGCAAGCCTAATACTTAGTATGCAACAGCAATACTTGTCATTTACAACCAGGGCGGGGACAGGCATTAAACAAATTGCAAATACACGTGAGAACAGGTATTAAATAAGTCAGAGACCAGCAGGAAGGTACATACTGCAGTGAGTTGTGTATGCTGTGAGTGAGCATGGCGGCAGCCTCTGCCGTAGAAAGGGAGGCCAGGTGGGCGGCTGGTGGTAGACGTTCCTTGCAGCAGTCCAGAGGGGAGATGGGGGCTGTACCAGCCTGCCTGAGGCTGGAGTACCAAGCGGGCTTCCGGCCAAGCAGAACCCAGGGGAGTTTAAACACACTTGTTTCATTTTGGAGATGGGGCCCCAAGCACAGAAGGACTTCATCTGGATGACAAGGCTAGTGACCCGTGGTGCTCTGCCGTTCAAGCACCGTGCGGGAAACATTTCACCCTCACGTTTTCCTCCCTTCCTTCTTTCCCTTTTGTTTCCCACTAAGTTCTCACGATGTGGTCCAAGCTGGTCTCTAACTCACAATGCCCCTGCTCTTGGCTTCTCCAGAACTGAGATTACAGGCACGTACTGCCATGCCCATATTTCAACCTCAAACTTTCATCAATTTCCGTTTCCCTTGTGTATGAATTATATGTCCTTTCCCTTATACGTGGAGGTAAAGTGGTAAGCAGTCCGTATGCCAAGGGGGTTAGTGCATGCGCTGTGCCCCCGTCACACGCATGCATGTGGGTGGTTCCCTCCGTTAGGAGGATGAGGACTCAGAGGTATATATTGGGCTGACAGGAAGTGCTGAATAGGGGAACTGCCTTTTGTTTATAGATTAAGACAATTGGGTTTTTTTTTTTTAAATCCATTTGTCCACCCAATTGTCATACAACCCCACGCCCATCCACTTATCCATCCTTTCACCTACCCGTCCATCAACCCACCTATTCATTCACCCAATATCATCCACAACCCTCCCCCCCCCCCCGCCCTCCCCATCGCATGCCATCACTTAAGCACTTATGCTACCCAAAAGTGTTTCTGAGGGAGCACAACGCACCAAACATTTCCACCAGGTCTTGCTCATGGTCAGCCAGTCAAGTAAACGCAGCCATGTCCTCATGCAGGTTGAGGCCTGTTGGTCTGTCAGTGATAAATCAATAGGAATTTATGTGTCTGCACTTGATATATGATTTTAATGTGTTATGGGATTAGAAAAAAAGCCCACAAGGAATGCACGGTGATGTTGATCCCAGAAGACTGTTTCTTTACTAGCTTATTTATTTTTAATTTCCAAGATGGGGCCTACGATATTCCCACATCTCATTTCTCTCCTAAATCTCATTCTCACAGACGCTCAGTGAAGGGCAGGGAGGCTGTGGCTGCCCCTCGTTGCATGCAATGGAGAGCTGGGTTTTAGAAACCATTTTTTATTTCCTCCTTGGTCTCTTGAGTCTGGATGATCTTGTCTAGAGCCCTGATAATCTCCTAGACAAAATATTTAAATCTTCTGCAGCTCGAGCGGCTTTGAGGCTGGAATATTGTGGCTGAAATCCTAAATATTTTGGAATATCATTAATGGGAGGGTTACACACCAGATGCTGTTTGCAGCCTCCGTCCCCAGAGAATGACAGAATCTTTGTGTTTGTTGTACGTGAATAGTCATCAATTTTCCCAGCCTCTTAATTCTGTTTTTCCCCCCCTTTGAGGCTAACTCCCACTTTCCTCCGTCTGCCTCTAGTTATCCTTTTTTTTTTTTTGTCTTTGTTTCCAGAAAGGATAAAAAAAAGTGTTACCAGTAGCAAGGGACAGGCAGGGCTGTTATTGTTGTGTTTTCTGTGCCAGGGAGGGATTCCCTTTTCCCAGAGACTGGAGCTTTATGCATAAGAAGCCACTCTTGGAACTGCTGAATTTCAGGTGTAGGCTGAGTTGAAGGTAAGAAGTTTCCCCAAACATCCTCCATCCCAGTGCACAGGACCAGGACTAACTCTGGCTGTGCACTGAGCTTCAGTTCTGGGTGTTTTCTAGAAGGGCTTAAGGCCTCTGTGTGACTGGCTGGTGTTTCTTTTTCCTTGTTTTGTGCAAAAGACAGCAAGGTTTTTTTTTTTTACTTTAAAACTGTGTCCTGGGCATCATTAGCAGTGCTGAGAGGGAGAGGCATTGGTCTCTTCACTTTGTGCATGAGGCAGCTGTATATGACAGACGCCCAGGGACTTTCTCCTGGCCGTGAAGCTCAGAGCTGGAAGTGGTGAGAGAGCTGCCTCGTGGGTCTAGCGTTCCTGCGTGGACGAGGAACTGTTCAGTGTCCACACTGCCTCTTACCTCCTGCGTCTGAACTACTGCAAGATAAACACACCAAGTTGGTTCTGTTTTGAATTTAGGTAAAATTGTTATTGTGTGTATATGCGTGTGCAGGAAGGGTGCATGTGAGGGCACGTGTGTGTCACATGTAGGGGGTCAGGTGACAACTTTGGAGAAAGTTCTCTCCTCTCACCTTAGATTTTTGGGCTCCCCCAGCAGTGGGGTGAACACAGTTGCCTGTCTGGGATTTGGACATAGTTCCAGAGAGTACCAGGCTTCCTCTCAATGCCAGAAAGGTGTTGCTGCGGAGCCGGAAGTCTTCGCGTTTCCAGAGTCACACTTGCTTCTCAAGCCACAGCCCTGTGCAACGTCTTCTGTGCACTCAGGGATTCCGAATCGGAAAGGCCGCCAGCCACCTGGAGAACGGCACCTTTGTAACTCTGAAGACACCCAGGCCGTGGACAACGACAGTAAATGCCTTGTAATTCCAGGTCTTGGATCTTTGATGTAGCCTAAAGTCGGCTCTCTACTAACTTACCTTCACCACCCGGAGAAGTGAAAGCCAACCTTAGCAGAAGCCATTGACTGCCATTCACACCCACCCTCGGATGGAAACAAGCTTTCCTTTTAGGGCCTGGCTGGGCAAGGGAGCCATTTCTAATTTTGCCATGTTTCTGTAGGAAGGTTTTTTTTTTGTTTTTTTTTTTTTTTAAATGGGGGTAATTTTTCAGCCCCAGCTATTCCGCACCACAGGAGTCTGATTGTATCTGGGGAGGCGGCCCTGACTTCATGCTTCAGGGAGAGGCCTTTTATTTCCTGTTGGGGTTTTAAAGTTGCCCTTGTTTAGGTTGAGTCTGTTTTATAAGTCGGCCTGGATGTTGGAAGGCAGGAGGCTTGTTAGTCCGTGTTATGGCTTTGGGGCCTGAGAATCACAGGGCAGCTTTCTTTGCAATTGCTAGGCAGACATATGTCCTCAATTATCCCATTTGGACCAACTGGGCCCTTTGTGCCGCCCCTCCCCCAAGTCCTCCTGTGAGGGCCTCCCGCTGTCACAAGCACATTCAGAAAGACCTGGGGATGTGGTGGCAGGAAAGTGGAAATGTGTGTGCAAGCCCTTTATGGCACTGGCCTCTGTCCTTGTCCCTCCTTGGATCACACAAGGTATCATCTGCACTGGAGGACACAGGCCAAGCATTAGTGGGGAGACCATGGGCATTAGAGATGGACAGACCTAGGGTCTTTTCCTGGCCTAGTTATCTGATCTTGGGAAAGGCCACTTAATTATCCCTGCCCACCATCCTTTCTGTCTGTCATCCTGGGGGTGGCACCTAGGATTTAATGCATGCGTGGCAAATGCTCTACCAAGTTCTTTATAATTTTGCTTGTTTACTTATTTATTTTTGAGACAGGGTCTCATGTGGCCCAGGCCGGCCTCAAAGTAGTTATACAGCTGAGGATGACCTTCCAGCCTCGATCCTCCGGCCTCCACCTCTCACGTAATGGGCATTACAGGCCTGGCTTTCTATTTTCTTTTGAGACAAAGTCCCACTATGCTGCCCCGGCTGCCCTTGAATTTGGGATCCTTCTGCCTCTGCCACTGGAGAACACCCAGCTAAGTGATTAACTTTTCTGGATCCCAATGTCTCCATCAGAAAAATGAGCTGAGGCTGTAAGGAAACTGATTTTGGCTCCATAAGAAACTGGGCACAAGGACAGTGCCTGCGTAGGGACTTCCCTGAGAGTGATTTCCGAGTTTTAGGAGTTCAATACAGTACGTATTTCCTCTTTGCCTCTTTCTCTGTGGGTTTTCACTCGGCAAGTGTTTCAAGCTGAGTGGCGTGGCTCTTCTTTCAGCGAAGGCCCTAACCCTGTGGATCCCACGCCGGCAGGTAGATCGTAGGGCAGATCTTAGAGGGTGTGTGCAGATGACACCGCACAGATCCACGGAGTTACCGTGTAGTCAGCATTTGTCCCCTCTTAAATTTTATGTTGAGCCAGAAGAGAATCATTTTATTTTCTCGTTGTGGGCTTTCACGGCATTGCTTGGGCTGACTCCGGATCCCAGGCTCACAGTGTCCTTCCATCTCACCCTCCCGTGTGGTTTATTTTGCTTCCTGGTTTCATGCAAACTTGCGTGGCCTTGCCACTTTGGGTCTGTCATGAAGTAGCGCTGCCCAGAGTGTGGGAAGAAGGGAAGATGTGGGGAGATGTTGCTATTTCTCCACAGGCTGGGGACAAGCCTCTGCAGCTTTGGGGACAGTCCAGGTGCGCACTACTAGCATTCCTCTTCCAGCCCTCAGAGGCCTGTCTCCATTGCACGGAGCAAAATGCACTCAGCCGATTGCAAGCTTTCCCTCAGTCCTAACTCGTTCAGAATTTCTGGAGAGTTCCTGTCCGAACTGTTCTCTGAAGGTGTAAGGCAAACTCAGATGAGAGCCCTGGAAAAGTCAAAAGAGCAAGGTACGTCCTTCTAAGGTACAGAGGCAAGGGGCCACATGTGCTGTAGGACTCCCCTTTGCCACTGAGTTTAAAACTAGTGAAATAACCTATGTTCTAAGGTTCCGGAAAGTCCCTCTATAGCTCCATGTCAACCTCAGAACAAACAGGTCTCTTGCAGAAGTCAGGGCTTAACTTAGCCTTTCCCTCCTGAAGGCTGCATTCTTTGCGCAGTTTCTTAACTGCTCGTTTACAAGCCCCGATTGAGGCCATAAAAGAGCATCTGTGTTTTCAGCATTCTTGTGCTACCTTCCAGCAAAAACCTCCTTCACGCACTAGAGTTTGTGCACACCAGGGTACCAGATTCTATTAAAAGGACCATTAGTATGCTTTATTGTTGTTTGTAGGTGCAGTTTCTTCCGAGCATTTGCTGGAAAGACTTCTGGAATTCATAGCAGCAGCATCATTAAGGTGTATGGAGGTGAACAGATCCCTGTCCTGCAGGAAAAAGCAACTAGGGCAGAGAAATGATGCCGCTACATTGGCTGTTCTCATAAGAACCCAGGGAAACTGCTGGAAATAAACACTGACAACCAAAACTGGTATCACTGATGGCCATTAAGGATGCTGTGGGAGTGACATTTCCATAGTAATGACAGAGCTGCCACATTCCCTTGAGAAAGCATACAGCCTCATGCCATTGCTGGGGTGCTACCCTGTCTCTGAGACTTCCCTTGTGAGATGGGTTCTGTGTGGGCTGACAACAGAAAATCCTTCCTTGGGATGCTGTTCTGCTTGGGGAGTTTTGCTGTGCTCTGGGACCAGGCGAGGCAGCCTGACTTTTCCTCTGTGTATTCGTGCCTTAGGCTCCCTCACATAAGCTCACACTCAGTGCTTTAAGATAGTCCCCAAGTCCCAATAACGGAAGCTCACATGCAGTGCTTTAAGATAGTCCCCAAGTCCCAATAACGGCTGAAAGCGTAACGCAGCCAAAAATCATTCACTCCCATGGGAAGTAATGGGGCAGTTGGTTACAGAAATGAGAAATGGGGCTTGATGCTTAGAGTCCTCCTGGTACCTGCCCCAGAATGGCACTCGCTCCTTCCAGTGTTTTCGTCTTCCCTGGCCCATTATCTTTCTTTGAAGGACGATGTGTTTTGTGTGAGGTGTCCGGACCAGATTTTCCCGTGAGTTGTCATGTGTTTGCTCTGTGCCGTCATCTGTTCTTGACTTTGAAAGAACAACTGCAGGCTGTACAGTAGCCCGAGGCACATTTGTACAAAGTTACGTGGGCAGTTTTTTGATCTGGAGTGCCAACCTCAATGGCTGCTTTGAGGAATACAGTGTGATGCTGTTGAAGGAGACCAGGAGAGTGCCAGATGTGGTCATCACACCGCCGTGAACTGCAGAGGCGAGCCTCAGAACAGGATGCAGATTCCCACAGACCCTCTGACCACAGCTTGCTTCTGCTTCCTTTTGCTTTGCCCTTTAAGAAAATCAAATATATATTTAAATAAAGAATTTTTAAAGACTAAAGAACTCAGAGACTGTGGCAACTCCTCTGCAGGTTTTTTTTTCCTGTTAAATTCCTCAGAATCACTTTGATGTGACTAACTCCTGCCATGGAAAGGGTTTTTTTAAAAAATTTTATTAATTTATTCATATTACATCTCAATGGTAATCCCCTCCTTTGTATCCTCCCATTCCTCCCTCCCTCCCATTTTCCCCTTACTGCCCTCCCCTATGACTGTGACTGAGGGGGATTTCCTCCCCCTGAATATGCTCATAGGGTATCAAGTCTCTTCCTGGTAGCCTGCTATCCTTCCTCTGAGTGCCACCAGGTCTCCTCATCCAGGGGACATGGTCAAATATGAGGCACCAGAGTATGTGTGAAAGTCATACCCCACTCTCCACTCAACTGTGGAGAATGTCCTGTCCATTGGCTAGATCTGGGTAGGGGTTTGAAGTTTACGGCCTGTATTGTCCTTGGCTGGTGCCTTAGTTTGAGCGGGACCCCTGGGCCCAAATCTGCTTATCCTAATGTTCTTCTTGTAGGTTTCTAGGATCCTCTGGATCCTTCAACTTTGCCATTCTCCCATGCTTCTCTCATCTAGAGTCCCAGTAGGAGGTCCTCCCCTCTGTCCCAGTTTCCTGGTTAGTGAAGACTTTCATGGGACAACGGAAAGGGTTCTAACAGACTGCTTTTAAAGCACAGAGGCCAAGAGGTGGATTAAACAGCCGCTACCATAATGGAAGGTGGGGCTGAGTAAAGTTTAGCTGCTTTCTCAGTCACATATGGATTGTCTGTATAGAAAAATTTCTTGATATTAACTACTAATACATGCCTTTTATCTCCCTCCAATTATCAAGAAATTAATGTGTAACAGGTTAAATTTTAGTAAAAAACAAAGACTTTCTTCTTCTTAAAAGTAATATATATCCCTTGGGCTGGAGAGATGGCTCAGTGGTTAAGAGCACTGACTACTCTTCCAGAGGTCCTGTGTTCAATTCCCAGCACCCACATGGTGGCTCACAACCATCTATAATGAGATGTGATGCCTTCTTCTGGCCTGCGGGGGGCACACGCAGGCAGAACACTGTACATAATAAAAAATAAATAAACCTTTAAAAAAGTTATATATGCCATGGTAGAGACAGGAAAATATAAGAAACCAAGAATGTGCAAATCTCCTATCCCACTGCCCTGCACATATCGCAGGGCTCAGAGTTTAGATAACTCCCACAGGCTGGAGTGATGAGTCTGATTTAGCGCCATGGAATGTGTTTATACATTGCCAGCCCCGGCCCAAGTCCTCAGAAGAAGGAGGCGACCCCGAAGCCGAGGATGGTCCTTGGTGTAAACAGCTCAATGTTGATGATGAATGATGACTGGCAGACTGACTGACTGACTGACTGACTGACTGACTGACACAGATAGGAGAGGCCGTGTGGCCTCGAGGCGGGACTTCCCTGAGAAGGCCTTCTCTAGTTCGCTGCTACAACACTGAGGACACTATTAGGTTTATTGAAATATGTGAAGCAACTGGGAGCTACAGTAGGATGGAGGATGAGAGGAGAAAGCAGCCCTTCTCTTTGCTTTCTGGCTTACAAGATCAACTAGGAAGTCCATGCAGAGGTGATTTGTGTGGCCACAGTTTTATTTTTATTTTTGGCAGGCTCCTTTTCCCAGTAGATTAGTATCTATTAGCTAATCAAGGGCTTCTGGTCTTGAAATCTCAGCCTCATCTCCTACTCTCCCCATGTGCCAGGGAATTTTTCTTGGCATTTGGAACCAAAGCTATAGATTGGCTGTGGGAATTCTACTTGGCTGGGGGTAAAATAACCAATGATTGCACATAATTGCAGCAAACAATTTTGAATTTTATTAATGAGGTGTTCTAAACAACATCTTCCAGCCCTTTGTCTCACTTAGCGGCTAATTCACCAAGGCTCGGGTGTTCTGGGATTCACACCCATCAACACAACTGGTCATTTTCAGCACGTTTTTGCCAAGGTTATAAAACAAGCAGGTTTGCCGCAAGAGCCACATGCCTTCAGCCTCACCCAGCCAGCCACCGGCTGCCTCTGTGGGGTTTGCTTTCTTTCCACAGGCATGGGAAGTCCTGAGCTTAGAGGTGCCAAGGGCACCTGTTGGCTGGGAATATCCACTTTGCCTTTCGTTTCCTTCTTACCGTCCAGGCTCCAACATGGGCAAAAGTTACAGGGTTCAGAGCAGCGTTTCTGCGGAGGAGTGGATGCAAGGCCAGGATAAAAGTTGATGTGGAGTAGCCGTACGATGCTGCCTTTTAGTGGACTCTGAGAATAGGGCACGGGTAGGTCAGTTCTGTGGGCCTTGGAGACCTCAGCTAGCCCACATTCCAATGCCTGCAGCTACTCGCGTGACTGCCTGCCTGCCCAGTGTTGATTTGCTGTCTGTCCCACCATCTGTTCTGTGTCTGACACGACACTCAGGGCCAATGAAGAAGGGAGCAATAACTGCCCTTTGGCGTTTACTGGGTGCTGCTGTCATTTATTTCACCATCAGAGTGCAAGCCCCTTGGGGTCAGGGCCATTTGGTCCTGGCTCAGTCTTTGTGTCTCCTGTCCTGCCCAGAATACACCAGGCACTTAAGAAATGTTAACAAGCTGGTGAACAGAGACAGTGCCTAGTGGCTTTTGGTTTCTGTGATGAAATAAATGCTTGAGACCAACGGCTTTAAGAGGAAAGGACTACGTTGACCCACAGTTTTAGAAGCTTCTGTCTGTGTGTCTTGTTCTGTTGCTTTGGGCCCATGGAGAGAAATTGCTCACCCCATGATACCTGAGAAATAAAGCAAAGAGACAGGTGTGTGTGTGTGTGTGTGTGTGTGTGTGTGTGAGAGAGAGAGAGAGAGAGAGAGAGAGACAGAGAGAGAGAGAGAGAGAGAGAGAGAGAGAGAGAGAGAGAGAGAGAGGCCGGCTCTCTGAGCCTGGAGCTCTGGAGTTCCTTGATGGAAGAACTCATCCAATTGCTAGCACCGGGCCAGCGGATGTTCCCTGTCCCTTCCTCACCACCTGGCTCTTTGTGGGGAGCACCCAGGGGCCTGTGGTTTGAGTGTGCTCCCTCAAAACTTACCTGTTAGAAATGGAACCCCCAGGTTCCTAGTTTTAAGGTGTTTGGAGGTGGGAGCATTGGGATGTAATTGGGGTCAGATGAGTTCTTGAGGGTGGGGTTCCTCATGATGGGGTCAGTGACTTTAGGTCTGGCTTGGCATGTCGTCTCTGTCTTACTGTGTGATGCCTTCCCTGTGTTATGAGGCCCCACCAGATTGCCAGCTTCTAGAGCCGTGACCAAGGAACCTTCTATTCTCTATAAACCACACAGTTTCAAGTATTCAGTTATAGCCACAGAAAATGGACCATAGCCTAGGTCTCTACATTTTCCTCCTTTCTTCCCCAGAGGAAGCTCTTAGGCATAGGAAATCATTTGCCAATACATTTGTCCCCCTGTACTTTCCACTAGAAATGTTCTTTTACACAGTCACGTTACCTTTTCCAGTCCAAAAATATATCCCAAGGAAGCGTGGTAGCTTTTACGCTCGCACCAAAGGAATGCCTGAGTAGGCTTTGTGTCTGCGATTGTGCGTCCCAGTGGTGAGCCTGAAGAGAAAGAATCATCAACTGCTGCTAAATGTAGCATTCCCTTGGGAATGAGAAGGCTCAACTCACAGCCAAAGCAGGCTCTGCCTTGGCTGGGCATGGGCATGGATGGTCCTTTGCGGCAAAATCCCCAGACATCCTCCCAAGCCCCTGTGTGGCCTGAGGCGCTCCCAGTTAGCAATGGCAGAAGGCTGCTCTCTATGAGTGACCCACCATCCAAAGACTGGTATCATACTTGTCACTACTGCAGCTGTCTAATTTCCTAGACAGTTTTCATGTGTGTTGCATATATGTGTTTGTGTGTGCATGTGCATGTCTGCATGTGGACATACATACATGTGTACAGGTGCGTGCATATGGAGGCAAATGTCAATGCCACGTGCCTTGCTCTAACACTGTTGACTTTATTTTTTGAGGTAGGATCTGTCAGCTTGGAATTTCTAGGATCACGTAGCAGACAGGCCTCTGTGAGAAATGCTTCTAGATTAGGCTCATAGGTGGAAAGGCCCACCCCAAACATGGGGGCGCCATTTTCTGTGCTGGGCTCCCCTACTGCCTAAATAAAAGTGAGTTGAGTAAGCAGCATTCACTTCTCTCTGCTTCTTGACTATGGATGCCTGTGCCTGGCTGCCTCCTATTCTGTCATGTCTTCCCTGCTGGGATGGACCGCGTATACCCTTGAACTGCGAGCCAACATCAGCTCACCCTTCCGTAAGTTTTATTTTAGTATTGTGTGTATGTGTGCAGGTCTCCGTGTGGGTATGTGCACATGAGTGCAGATGCCCTTGGAAGTCAGAAGAGGGAGTCTGGTCCTCCTCTGCCCCTGTGAGCTGCTCCGTGTTGAGGCTGGGAACTGAACTTGGGTCCTCTGTAAGAGCAGTATGTGCTATTATCCACTGAGCTGTCTCTTCAGCCGCCCCCCCTTTAAGTTATTCTTTGTCGAGTATTTTATTATGGTAATGATAAAGAAACCAGCGTCCCCCCACCCCCCCAGGACAGCTCGCCTGGGATGATCTGGGGGAATGGGAGCCAGGGCTAGTGTCTACTTCCTGCCTAGCAATTCTAGAGTTCCTTCTTAGAAGCAAAGCCTCATAATCTCATAGAAAATTATTTTCGTTAGCCTTGTAGATGGCCACTGAGTGCTATGCTGCCGAGCCACACTGCTTCCACTGTACATTCACCCCCACTGCTAACTCTGGGACCTGGAGATCCAGAGATTCACTGTGGCCAAAGAGAGCCATGGGGACAGAGGTCCTTCCTCTTGTAGGGTACTTACTACCTTCCAACATAGTTGTTACTTGGGATGGGTGCAGGTCCTGAAGGCCAACCCCACCACTGCTCCGCCCATCCCCCACCCCCCACCCCGTGCATCTTTTGCTCTTTCCCAACATTCCCCTATGGACAGCTATTGTGGTGCCTGAATTCTGAGTGAGATGTGAGCATGAGGCCTGTCCCTCCCCCCCTCCCTTTAGACACAGCCTTGCCTCAAACCTTGCAGAGTGATCCAGTCTTATGTCTCCTTCCACACTGGTGCAGAGTGGCAGCTCTGAGTCCCCCTCAGCTCCTGTGAATCCCACCACCTTCCCCTTAGACTCAGAGCCAGAGCAGGCACACGGGGGTTGGCTCTGTGTGGCATTGCCCCGAGAGGGTCCTGCCGTGGCAGGGCAGTCTGTTGTGTGTCCACCCTCCTCTGCCTGCCTACTGTCCATCACGGGCCACTCATTAGTGCAGCACCAGCCACTTAACGAGCATTTAATACCCATGGATCAAATAAAATTGTTTTGCAGCTGGCATTTTCCACGACTGTAACTTCCAGAAGATTCTAGTTGTAGCTAGTGGGTGCTCTCCCTGAAGCTACCGCTGAATAAGAAGCTGACCCAGTTTCTCTGTAGCTCAACTTAATGAACAGCCTTAACCCATTTTTAGGTCTATCAACTGATACCCTTTGGATCCGTATGGCTTTCCATGGTGGGGTGGAACTCCAATGTACTCAGGGCATTCTCCCTGCACCCCACTCCCGCCCTAAGTTAAGCTCAATCATTTTTGGTTCAGAACAATTTAGGTCAATTCCAGCTTTTAAAGAATGAACCTCTGTAGAGAGAGGAAATTAACCAGCCCTGAAGGGAGCCTGGTTACCATAATTAGCCCCCAGGGACCAACTCTCAGGCTGAGGGAGCTGGGGCACGGCCCCATGACCACTTCAGGCCATCACCTCATGTGGAGACCCTGGTGGCTTTTCCTACTTTCTGACAGGTTAGGAGACTGTCGATGTGTTCATGTGTGCTCGTGTGTGTGTGTGTGTGTGTGTGTGTGTGTGTGTGTGTGTGTGTGTGTGTGTACTTGGCTGGCTTGTGGGAAACCCTGAAAAAAAAAAGATGTTGGTGTTACAACCCCAAAAGTCTTCCTGTTTCTCTTACTCTTTTTGTGTGTCTCCTGCTCCCCCGTCAGTATAGGCCATGCTTTCTTCCTGAAAAGAGGGCCAGCAAATGTTAACCCCCCACAGGACACAGGTGTAGGGTGTGACTAAAGCTGGCATGGCAGACTACAGGTGGCAGGACTCAGAGCTGAAGGTGTGGCCAGGTTATCTTATCCCCTGTCACTCACTGAACCCCTGAATATAAGGGGTACAAAAGGCCTTGACTCACAGACCTTTCTACCAACATTAACAAGCCTTTCTGAAGAGTGGATGTAAATGTGGGCCTTGAGTTCTGACCAATCCTCGCTGTTTGCTGTTCTACAGCAGCGTAAGCAAGCAGCCTTACTTCCCCGCTGGCAGGTGCCAGCCTCCAGGAACTGCGCCATGCATCCCCTGCCCTGATGGACTGTAACCTCTCAAGCCGTGAGCCAGAATAAACCCCCTTCCCTTAAGTTGTTTTTGTCACATGTTCTATGACAGCAAAAACAAAAGCAGCCAATCCAACGCCCCTTTCTGTGATGTTTCATTTCTGAAGGGACATAGGAGCTGAGAGTTGATCAGGGAAACCTGTTCCTTGCACAAGATGGACAGACATGGCAGGTTCACCCAACTTCAAGTTTCAGCACCTAAGGTTGTGATTTGGTGGGAGGCTGACACACAGGGGCTCACTGAGTTCAGAGGTCAAAGGTCATTCTGAACCTCTCTTCTCTCATCTCTGAGGTCATGTGTAGTCGAGCTCTTTTATACTGGTGTGTGGGAAATTTACTGTAATACGGTTTTATATGAAAAATGATTAAGGAAAAGTAACACTTTATTTTGTCTTTGTTATGCCCATCTCTTTGGGTCTGCCTTATCTCAGTGCTCTGCTTGGTGCTCCGTCTTTCTTTCATTCTTTTCTTAAATTTGTGATACAGAGCTTTAACCCAGTTTTGCAGAACATTCTCGACCCCTTCAACATATGCAACAGACTTTAATGTTGTTTTCACGCTGAAACTCTATTTAAATCAACAGCTATTTTCTAAAATGCCAATCGTCTTCTTTCTCTGGACCAGGAGTCCCTTAGACGTGAGACAAGTGCTATGCAGTAATATGTACGCTTCACTGAGAAGTGACCAGGCTTTCTGAGAGGATGCGGAATAGAGGGAGGCACAAAACTGTACTAGAAGGTAGGGTGTGGCACAGGAAGCAAGAAAGAGTGCTGAGCAACAAAAGGCGAACAGGTAGAAGTTAAAAAGGGGGGGGGATGTATCTATGGGGCATGGTGGAACATGTGAGTAATCCCAACACTCAGGGGGTGGATGCAGGAGACCCCCAGAATGCACTGCCAGCCTGGGCTGTAGAGCAAGACTTCATAAAGAACAACCCCACTAGCAAACTAGGAAGGATCGCGCTTGGTGGGTGAAATAAGTGAGGCGTCATGCATGAGGCGACTTGGAGTTGGGCTGCTGAGCTCTACCTGGGTCTCCTACTCCTCTTGCGTTACATCTTCATGTGTGTGCACATGTGTACATGTCTTGGAGGCCAGTACTGAATGGTGGCGGTCCTTCTCCGTGGTTCTCCATCTTGCTTTTGTCAAATAAGGTCTCACTGAATCTGGAGCTCACTAGTCTGGGTAGAGTGGCTGCAGAGTAAGCTCCAGGAATCTCCCCGGTTTCTGCCTCCCCAGCACTCATTACAGGAGCAGGTAATAGATGCGCTCACCACCGTGCCCAGCTTCCTATGTGGAGGCTTCAGATCTGAGCTCTTCCTTCCCCGACCCATATTTTCACCTTTATCACAATATGTATGTATGTGTGTATGCATGCGCGCACACACATATAGATACACACATACGTGTGTATATATATATATATATACATATACATACATGTATGTGAGGAAACATAATATATACTTAAGGTTTGAGACTGTTTATGTATGATAATTGGTCTTCTCTTACTGTAACAAATGCCAGAATAAATCAACTTAGTAAGAAGACAAACTAACTTAGGCTCACTGTTTGGAGGTTTCAGACCGTGGTTGACTGGCGTTCTTGACAGACACCAAGGCAGTTTATCATAGCTGTGCAGAGCAGGAAAGGCCTGGACATCTCATGGCAGTAGGGAAATAAAGAGAAGAGGATAAACAGGGTCTCAGTATCTCCCTCAAGGTCACACTTTAATGACTAAGTTCCTCCGATTGTGTCCCAACGCACCATATGGTGAGTAGCTGAGGAACTTTAGGGTTGTGACCTCAGGGATCCAGTGGCATCTCGCTTGGTTTTTCCCGGGGAGATAGAGCAAGCAGGGTGCTCGGAGTTCTTTCTGTGATTTGAAAACGCGCTCTGTGCTTTCCTTTAAAACGACAGGATTTTGGCTTGAGCTAATCTTCCCAGATTTCCCATGAAAGGGGTCCAGCCCCAAGCTCAGAATGAGGTCACCCATTATTTCCTCATGATAGACTCTTTCTTCTGCTGTGTTTTCCCTTCTTCCTAGTGCTGAGGATGGAACTCAGTGTCTTTCTCATAGTAGACGTGCACCCTCCCGGTTACTCACATCCCAGCCCCCGAACGGTGTTTTCATTGGGATGACTGACCTAAGAGGAAAACAACTGAAGACCACCTTGTCTCATGCCAACATTTCTTGAAGACAAACAGCCGCATCTTTAAATGAAGTTTGAGAGCGGATGAGCACGTCTGGCTAGGAGGAGGCCCCCAAGCAAGGTCCCCGCACTACCCCCCACTATATCCTCCGTGGTCCCCAGGAACAAAAGGCAATTCAGATCGCACAATATTACTTCTCTCGCCACAGCACCAAACTATTAAAAATAAAACTGTCCCTCAAGGCAAAACATTTCATTTATTTTCCTTTGAACGGCTAACTTGTTTATTAAGACGAACTGAGTGGCTACATTTAGATGGGCACAGGCAAGAAAAATTGATTTATCATAGCTTTTTGGCAAGCAGGCTTTGTGTTCTCTGTATTATCTTTGGATTTTAAATGAAGAAGAGACTTCCCCTGCTCCCCGGCTCCCCTGCTCCCCCACACCCCCAAAATTGGTGAGGCTGGGCTCTGCCTCGGATGGCCCAGCCTCAGGTGGCTCTGTCTTGTGGAGTGTCCCATGTGACCTTGAGTCTTATGGCAGATAACCTTCCTGAGCTGTAGCAAGATGTCCCTTCAAGGCAGATTGCCTTCCTTTCTCCACAGCAGATTTTACTGTTTAATAGAAAAACACTCCCCTTTTGTCTCATTTCATGTTTGAGACACTGTCAGCGGCATCTGTTAAGGCAGGGCCCACAGCCAACTGTGTTGCCGCCAGGTTTCCAGAACCATCTTTGTGGTTTCCTGGCCCAGCCCAGGGAAGTCCTGTTTGCTGCCCCTTTTCCTCTGGAGACATAGGCTGTGTCTTCAGTCTCTTCTGATCAAAGCCCTGTTTGTGCTAACGTGGTAGAGCCAAGAAGAAGAAAAAGGTATTAAACAATTGAAATACTAAACCCCACCCACTCCAACAAGCCACACCCACTCTGATAAACCCCACCCACTTTAGAATGACATTGGAAGCTTTGTAATTAATTTCCTTGTAGAATCTGGATGCCAAAACGACGCCTGCCTTCCTTGAGGTGGTGAGCTCTAGTTGGTGTACCACACACACGTTCTTTCGGTCTTTGGGTGGTTGTTTGCTAAAGATAATTAACCTCATTTTTCAGATGAGGAAATTGAAGCTTGCTCAAGGACATGGATTGAGCAGTAATGACAGCCAATGCTATCAGCCTGTTTGGTCATTACCACCCTGCTAGTTTGGTTTTTAACATCCTCCTAATTTTACAAAGTAAGCTAGGGGAAAGGAGGAGTGAGTGAGCTGCCTGGTATTGGTCCATAGGCTGGGCGCCATCTTTCTTTTTTTAGACAGAGTCTCATATTGTGTAGGCTGGCTAGGGTGAGGACCATAGGCATGCCCCACCATACCTGGGCTTTGTATGTGCTCGGCAGGCACTCTGCTAACTGAGCTATAGTCCTAATGCACCATCATTTTTAACAAGTCCCAGATGGTGAAGTGATATATGTGGCTGTCTTTCTGTATCTCTTATAGAGGGTTTATCCCCAGTTCTGCTCATGAAGACTCTTTTTAGCAGGCAGAGGGCAGAGGTCCTGGTAGAGGACCCAGATCGCCGAGGCTGGGAGTCCCTGAGATGGTCCTCTGGCTTTCTGTCTACTGGTTCGTGTTTTCTGGGCAGTGAGATCTAGATCCCTGGGGACAGATCAGGCTTGTGGCTTCTCACTGGAGGGAGTTAGCATTGCCTCACCAGAGTGTTTCCATCCCCTGGGCCTGGTTTGCACAGGATGAGAAGGTACAACATCATCATCACTCCCTGAAGGAAGTGGGTGGAGTTCAGATGAAGACCCAAGGGTCTCTGTCCTTCCTCCTTGCTCCCCTCTCCCCATCTAAGTCCCAGAAGGAGAACAGGTGAGTTCGAGGAGGGAGCGCGTTGGAGGCGTTGGTGATGGGATCTGATGGTGGTTTGCTCCGCCCTTTACCCACCTCTGGCAGAAGAGAATCAGGTGCCCCCTCGTCCCTAACTCCCCAAGCCCGCATCGTGGCTCAGGAGCTCCACAGAGAAGCGAGATCTGTAACATGACATTAAATCGCCCAAAGGACTGTGTAAGACTAGGGAGTCTTCCCTCTGAGTTTTTTTTTATCCCCTTGTTTGTTTACTTGCTGAGCTGGGAATGGGACCCACAGCAGCATTTATGCTAGGCAAGAGCTCTGAGACTGAACCACCTTTCCATCCCTCGAGGCGCAAATGTCAATGAGCAAGTATATACATTGTCCCTTGCCGTGGGCGCACTTTATAATTCTAATCCTGTCTATTGATAAATTGGGTAAGTCTTTGAAAAAAAGAGTTTGGGACAGAACGAACCACTGAAAATGCTTGGCTCGCTTCAGTCTTGTTCTTTGTACGTGATGTCTGAAACCTGGCCCAGCTCTCACCAGTGTCTCTGATAGGCTGTCCTGGCTAGCACAGACACTTCTGTGACACCCAGCCAGGGCAGGGGACATCTGCTCATGCTAACCTGGGGCTTTGAACCTGCATCTGTCTGGTAGGGACCTGCAGAAGCTAGAGTGTCGTGTGTGTCCCTGTTAAGCTTCCCCTGGGTTAGCGCTTTGTATGATAGAGGTGTCTGTGGCAGGAGAGATCAGTGGTTCCCTGCTCCCCTCCCCCCAGCTTGCTGGATTTGCCCCATGGAAGTCTCTGAGGCTCTCAGTGTGGCTGACATCCTACCTGTCTGACTCCTAGGACTGGCCGAAGTCTGTGGCACCGTTTCTTGGGGAAGGATTGCTGGAAGGCTGGGAGAGGGAGTGCCTCGTAGCACGTTGCCAATTCCACATGGAAGACCGATGGGCAAGGCTAGGGATGTGGCTCAGTTGGTAGAGTGCTAACCTAGCATGCAGGAGGACCCAGGTTCGGCCCCTAGCATTGCATAGACTGGGCATGGCAGTGCCTGGTTACAATCCCAGAGCCTGGAAGGTAGTGGTAGGAGGCTCAAGGTGATTTTTAGATATATAGCAAGTTCAAGGCCAGCCTGAGCTACATGAGACCCTGTCGCAACCAGCCAGCCAAGTAACCAATCAATGAATCAATCAAAATGCTGGGGCCAATGAGCAGGGAGGAAGGTTGGGAGTAGAAAACAGAAGAGGAGGCTGTTACCCTCCTGCTGGGGAACTAGTTCTCTCCTTCTTCTTCAGAAGCACACCCATGAGAACCAGAAGCATCGAATGGCCTCTGAGATCATCTGTGAGCACTATGATTATTCTCCTGTAGGGAGTGTGTGTGTGTGTGTGTGTGTGTGTGTGTGTGTGTGTTGTAGGTATGTCTTAATCAAAGTTGTATTGCTGTGCAGAGACAGCAACTCGTATACAGGAAAACATTTAGTTGGGGCTGGCTTACAGCTCAGAGATTTAGTCCACTAGCATCATGGCAGGCAGACATGGTGCCAGAGAGGAAGCTGAGAACTCTATATCTGGATTGGCCGGCAGCAGGAAAAGAGAGACACTGGATCTGGCTTGAGCATTTGAAGCCCTAAAGCCCCACCCCTTGTGACACACTTCCTCCACCTAGGCCACACCTCCTCATCCCTGTCAAAGGTAGTGCTACTCTCTCTAGTGGCCGTGCGTTCAAATATATGGTCCTATGGGGACCATTCCTATTCAAACAACTACAGTGTGTGTGTGTGTAGGTGGGTGTGTGCAGAGCCCCACGGTCGACTTCTGATGGCTTCCTCTGCCTCTCTCCATCTTACTATTTTGAGACAGAGTCTCTCAGTGAACCTTCATGTCCCCTATTTCAGCTAGGCTGACTGGCCAGGAGCTCTGAAAATCCACCTGTTACCTTCTGCCCCATCCTCGGGCTTATAGAGTCATGCCCCTCTGCCCAGCTTATGTGCTGGACATCTGAACGTAGGTCTCTATGCTTGCCCAGAAAGCACTTTGCCCACTGAGTCATGTCCCCACTCCCACTGTGGGATTCTATGTGCAAATTAGTCCTGACTCCATTTTTCTCTGAGGCACAGCGAGGTCGAGTGACACAAGCAGTAAGAGGCGGGTCTATGGCCACCCTACTACCTGTGTCTTCATTGGTCCCTTTAGTTTGGCGTGCCTCGTTCTCCAGAAACACAGGAGGGGAGGTTCCAGGGCACTTGTGGTCATCTGTAGTGATGGGAGAAAGCCCAGATACAGAGCACTACAGAGAGTGGCCTCATGACTACAGGTCCTTGCAGTAGTGTGCGTGCGTGTGTGTGTGTGTGTGTGTGTGTGTGCGTGTGTGTGTGTGTGTGTGTAGTGGGTGGTGGCTGAGGCTGAAACGTATTCTTTGAGGCATGAAATTCCACCTCTTTCGAAGACAGGCTAAACTCCTTTGCAGCTGGTTTTCCTTAGCTCTCCGAAACACCACCATTGTTCCAGAAAACCACAGAATTTTAAAACAGAATAGAAATTACAAGAGTGTAGGGTGTGTGCACTCAGGGGCCTGGGTGGGTGTGGAGACATGGTGGGAGGGACGCCTCCAGCGTCAGCAGTTTTGTCCACACTTGGGAAGGGTTTTCACACTGCTCCACTGTCCTCAGTCTGTCTGTCTGCAGGGTGCTCAAGGTTAAGCCTGGGAAAATGGAGATTGGGATGAAACAGGCCTCAGGGGACCACAGTGGCCATAAAAGCTAAGCACCAACCCAAGACATCCCCCATTTGGTGTGACCTCTGATGACTGGCCTTCTATCAGCTGGTTTCCGAGGAGGCACATGGTGGCAATTAAGTCCCAAAGTGACACTGGGAGAATTATGTTTAAGAGAAATTGATTTTTTTTCTCCAGTCTTAAAAAAAAAAAATGCAGTCTCTATACAATTATTTCTGAAACAGCAGCCACAGCAGTGCAAGGATGGGCTGCTGACTTCATTGTGAAGATGCGTGGGGTCCAGCCAAAGCGAGGGGAGGGACCACAGAGGTGAAGGACAACACTCTCTGATACTTTCTCACGCGCTGCCAACAGCGAGTTTGTAGGAGGCTGGGAGTGGGGTCAGAGGTGGCCTGGCTTTCCCCTGTAGCTGGGGGAAATAGAGGGTGTTTTTTCCTGGTTCATCTGTCTTCTCCCAGCTCCGACTTTATGCTCTGTGTTTGCATTCAGCTTTTCACATGTGATGAGCTAGGCGAGTGTCCCAATTTTTCAAGGCTTGTGGGATTTAATTTTGGGATTTCAAGTTAATGCTCAAGAATGATTTTTTTTTTTTTTTTTTTTTTTTTTTAGATCACTTGAAGTGTAAGGGAGCTAGAATCCCTGGGTTCTTGGTCTGGCTGCTCAGCACGTTGATTAAAATGGATTAATTCAGATGTGTGCTTAAAAAGCTTTTTGCTTTGTTTTGTTTTGTTTTTGTAAAGTAAGAAGCAATTCTTTCAGGTGTCAAGAGTTCATGAAGGTGCCCAATGCATCCATAGGAGAGAACAGTGCTGGACACCAGCGTATCCAGAGTGGACGCAGCTGATGGTAGAAAGCGGCTGTCTGCAAGAAGCAGATAGAAGCATAAGTTAGCTTCCATCTGCTCATGTAAGAATCCTTGTCCAAACCTAATGACAAGGGGACTGAAACCAATGAATGCAACAGATACCGACTGATGATGGGTCTCCAGCATGTTCACACCAACTGTAAGACTTTGAAACAGCACACATGTGCACATGTGCACTGTGAGGGAAACAGATAAGGTAGAGGGTGCTTTTTATCCCCCCCTCCCCTTTTTTGGAGGGAAAATTTTGGAACAGCAGCCCAAATAAATGAACTATAATGATATACAGCGTTAGGAAAATAATGCTAAATGTGAAAAGGCATAGCACACTAGTGTGTTTAACCCTGTGCTTTCTTATGAAAGAAACAATCAAGGAAACATTTTAAAAAGCTGAAAGATTTTTGTTTGTTTTTTGAGACAGGGTCTCACTACGTACCTCTGGCTGGTTTGGAACTCACTATGTAGACCAGGCTGGCCTCAAACTGGAGGAGACCCACTTGCCTCTCCTTCCGGGATGCTGGGGTTAAGGATGTGAACAACCATGGCCAGCAAAATGAAAGATTTTTTTTTACAGTGAATCCCTGAACGCCATGAACGTATTAAGGCAGGAATGTCTTTCCGTAGTTGCTTTACAACACACCTACTCTTCCCTCTAAATCAGTAGCTCTCATCTTGGGGTGATTTTGTTACCAGAGGACATTTTGTAGTGTCTGGAGACACCTTTGGTTGTCCCAGTAGGGATAAGGGTCTGCTTACCCTGTTGGGCAGAGGCCAGAGATGGGACTCCACGCTTTGCATTGCAAGGGACAAGTTCCACTGCACAACAACTAGTTGGCCCAAATATAAGCAGTATTGAGGTTAAGAAATGCTGCATTTGTTCATGCCTCCCCCCTCCCCCACCTCCCCAAGAAATGGTTTCTCTGTGTAGCCTTGGCTGTGCTGGACTTGCTTTGTAGACCAGGCTGTCCCTGAACTCACAGAGATCCGCCTGCTTCTGCCTCCTAGAGTGCTGGGATTAAAGACGTGCACCACCACCACCCCTGCCACATTTGTTCATCTTATTATCTTTGTGCATTTCCGAGAGAGACGTTGGTCTATGTTCCTTTAAATATTGAAGTATAGATATCATTTGCTGAGTTTTAATGCTGGTTTACAGTGGCTTTCTTTCCCCGTGGAAGCAGAGTCTTAAGCAAGTCTTCACAGCGTTATGGCTGAGGCATATACCTGTGCTACTCAGTCCCTGTCAGGGACAGAACATCACATAGCCTGAGACAGTCCTCCAATGGATGTTCCCAGGAAGTCAGCCCCATTGTTCCCAGCCACAATGACTGGTATAACATCTTCCCTCCATAGATTTGTTTATGTGTTCCAGCACTGCACAGGAATGAAATCCTGATGTCGGGTGTTCCATAGTGTCCTCTAGGGATTGGGTCTAGGAGGCTATGTCTTCCAGGGACCTGTTCCCTCTATATAAAATGACATAGTATATGTACATAACATAAGCACATCATATTATTGCTGGATGACTTATAATACCTTGTATAAGATTTGTGTGTGTGTGTGTGTGTGTGTGTGTGTGTGTGTGTGTGTGTGTGAGAGAGAGAGAGAGAGAGAGAGAGAGAGAGAGAGAGAGAGAGAGAGAGAGAGAGAGAGAGAGAGGAGGGGGGCGGGGGAGAGATGTGCATGTGTGAGGGTGCCCACTGGCATGGACAGCTCAGGTCCTCAGGAAGAGCAGTCAGTACAGGCTCTTAACTGCTGACCTTCTCTCTAGCCTCATGACCTCATAAGATCTATAACTAATCCTTACACTGTACCGTTCAGGAAGTGACAACAAAGAAGTCCCCATATGGTCAATATACTCACTTTCCTTGTATTTCAGATGTTTCCAAAGGTTGCAGCAGGGTTTGTTGAGTCTGTGGACACAGAACCTGCAGGCACCAGAACAGAATGTCTTCTTCCCTTTTGTTGAGCCCGCTAACGAACACAGCAGGGCAGTCTTCACAGTGCGCTTGCTCCAAGTGCCTCTGTGTGTCTTCAAAGCCGGCTAAAGGAGTCTCCAGCGTAACAGTTGTTTCCATAAGAATAAGACTTGCCTTTCCCCCACCCCCCACACTGTGCTGATGTCGGCATTGATGGTGTGAAGGAGGTTGCTGGTCAAACTGCTGTTGCCTGCAATGAAGAGACTATGATGCTAGCTGTGTGTGTTGCTGTATTCTTCACTAGTCCTTTTTCAGTGAGCCAGGGTTAGTGGAGTGTCCATGTCAAGCCTCAGACCCCGAGGAAAAGTGCTCTTGACCCTCTCTGTTCTGAAGTGGGAAGGAGACAAATACCCCTGCGGCATCTAGTGTAGCGAGGCTGGCCCCAGGAAGAAAACCTGCATGCCTATTTGAGTTACTAACCAAACCGAGGCGGGGATGGGGGGGCGGCGGGGGATGGAGTGGAGGGGGCAGAGAGGGGGAAGGGCAGCTGACTTACCAACTACAGGATGTAGACTTAGTGGAACTGAGTGGGTCTGTGGCTTCATAGGAGCCAACTATAATACTGTTGGTCTTGATAGAACTCCACCAGTGAGCAAAACTTAGAGTATTGTAAAATTAATATTTGTTATCAGAGCTTGATAGTTTCCTAATATATAATGACCTTTTTGATAAGAGTAGTGATAGCATTAATAGAAGTGATTTAAAATTTTTTTTCTGTTTGTTTGTTTTCGAGACATGGTTTCTCTGTGTAGCCCTGGCTATCCTGGACTCACTTTGTAGATCAGGCTGGCCTTAAACTCATAGAGGATTTTCCTGCCTCTGCCTCCCTGAATGCTGCGATTACGGGCGTGAGCCACTGTCCCCGGCTGCAATGGCTGTGATTTTAAAGGTATTATGTAAGGCATGCCTGCACAAACATTTACAAGACCTGCTTAACCCAGGGAGCCACTGGTGACACATGCATGGTCATACTGTTACATGGGTAAATGTTCTGTTCCAACCATAACATAGTTACAACGGGTTTTTATGTAACGAAGCACAAACATTTATTGATATGGTTTCTGGTTTTACATTGCAACTAACTTTTAGAGAACTACCATTTGTGGACTTTTGGGTTGTACCAAAAGCCAACAACCGTCATTACCTAGTCTGCTGTTGACACAGCCCATCGTTTTCCAATTACATGTTTGTGTGGTGGTGTTTACTCGGCACAGATCGTCCACAAGAATTTAGCGCGACGGAGCGTGTGCAGGGGGAAATGGGCGATCACTTGAGAGACTTGCAAAAGTCTTTGAAAAGAGGCACCGTTATGCTTGTTCATTGCTTTTATATACAGGATTATTCTTTTTTTTTATTTTTATGTACATTTGGTATTTGGCCTACATGTATGTCTGTGTGAGGAAGTCGAGTCCCCTGGAACTTGGGTTACAGACAGTGGTGAGCTGCTGTGTGGGTGCTGGGTGTTGAACCTGGGTCCTCTGGAAGAGCAGCCAATGCTCCTTACCACTGAGCCATCTCCCCAGTCCCTGTTTTTCTTTCTTTTTTTTTTTCCCTTTTTAAACTTGGTGGAATAGCTAATTTTCTCAAAAAATATTTGTAGTGAGTAAATTAATACATGTTTTGAAAATTTTCATTTTTACCTTCTATTATAAAATATAATACATGTTAGAAAGTACTGGGGGTTCTCAATACCTTAGAATGTAAAGAGGTCCAAAGACTATCAGATTTGGGCTTTGCTGACTTCCATAGTCCAGTGAAAGGCATATGCATGTTATCTTGAAAGTCAGAACTTTGTTCTTTTTGATTGTGGGCTGTGTTCCATCGTGCATGTTTGTCATACTTGTTTATTCTTCCCTTGATAGACATCTGGGCGGCTTCCAGATCTGGGCTGCTACGAATAAAATTATGTCCAGCCTTACACGAATGTTTGTTGAACAAGCTTTTCTTTCTGAAGGGTAAACACCGAGGAGATACATCGGATTAGTCAGGTTGTAAGTGTTCAGACCTACTGTGGAAGAAATCCCTAGGCGTCTTACCATCTACCAAAGTTGTTTAACATTTTACATTTCGGCACAGTGTTTGGGGATTTAGTGGCCGTGTTTAATGAAATTAAAACAGAAGCATACCCACATGTGCGCACATGCACCCCCCATCCCCCACCCCCACCCCGCATCTGGGTGACTCCAAAATTTGCAGGGTTGAGATAACACTGTGCGGAGTTGGAGGCTGAGGGTGTAGCTCAATTTATCCTAGCAGTGCAAAACTCTGTTTTCCACCCCCAGAACTACAAACAGAGCAAAATAAAAGGACCCACCGAGGGAGCGAGGGCGATGCCGGCAGTTTCTCCTCACAACAGATAATGTGCAGAGCACCCACACCTGTGGCTGCCCAGGTGGCTACGGGGACCCACTCCTTGTGCACATCTCCTGACAGGGAGCCTGCTTTGGACGTTTGTGCTGGCTGTATCTGAGCCCAGGAAGGAGCCCATTGCTCCTACAGTTTAATAGTCCCCACTGGGAATCAGCAGCCGCTCTTCTGTCTGGTTCCCTTACCCAGCTGAGTTATGCCTTCTCTTACTAGGGATTCAGTACCCCAGACCCCGGGCCTGTGCCGGTGGCTGAGGGTAGAGCCACACCTACCTAGCTGGCATCAGAGGCAGTACTCCTCTTCCGGTTCTCGGGATGGAATTTCAGCCCGAGTTTATTTACCCTTAGCAAACACAGCTAACGTTGATTCTCCTTATTATTTTAGGACATTGGATAAGAACGCTCATAAAAAGGAGGACAGAAAACAGCTTTTACTGACAAACATTATGCTGATTTATCTGTGAGTGGGAGCAGAGCCGTATGGTCTAGATTCTCTTAAGACACACAAGGGACTCAGGATGGAAGGGACAGGTACTTGGCAAATTCTTTTTTGCATTTCAGGAAACAGAACAAGCTCAGTAGTCTGGTAGTCCCACGATGGCTGAGTGCTTGCTGTGCAAGAAACTGTGTTTAGTAATTCCTATCCACGACTTCATCCAGTCTTGTCAGCGTCCCCGTAGTCAGTTGTGTTCTCTAACAGGGGTCAACACGGCCCTGCGTGCAGGGCCCTGGGTAACTTAAGAACCGCAGACAGTCGAGGAACAACTGGCATCCAGGCTTTGTCCAACAATGCCAGGTTTTCCTTCTGAAGTCTTCTGATCATAAAATAGACGAAATAGAAAATGGGCTGTGAACTCTCAGCTTGCAGTTCAGCCGACCGGCCCAGGTTGCTGAACACTGGTGTCACATTCTCCTGTCAGCTGGAGCCAGGTGCGCTGCAGGGTCAGGCTTTCTCCATGTTTGCTTGAAGCTCTCAACAGGGCATCCCTGCAGAATCACGTGCTGCCAGTGACTCCTGCTCTGACAGACATTCACGGACTGAGGCTTTTAAAACATCCTGAAGATGCTCGGCAGGCTGCCCAGTGACCATGAATGTGGCCCAAGGAAACTCCGTGTGCATCTGCTTTCTCTCAGCTCCCTCAGAGGCATCCAGGCCTCTGTCACTGGCAGATCCGGTGCTCAGCCCACCTTTGACATGGTGTCATAAGGGGGGTTGTGTTCTAAGAAACTGACTTTTCAGTATCTGGCAACATAACTAACTCTCATGATACAGTTGGTGAGAGGTTGAACTGAGCCATGGGGCAGTCAGAAAGGCAGGAAAGGTGTCTGTGTAATCGTTCGATTGCCGTTTGTTCACCTATACATAAAGAAAAAGAACAATCTCAGGCTGGGAAGATGGCTGGTCATGCAAGTTTGGACCTGGAGTTTGGATCTCAGAAGCTATGTAAAATTTGGGTTGGTGTGGTGGCCTGCTCATAATCCCGGCACTGGGACATAGGGATTCCTGGGACAAGCTGGCTAGCTAGACCAGTCAAATTTGTCAAAATAACATAAATGTTGTGGGTATTTTTTCATCCATGCCCCTCTAGTCAGAAATAATGACTCATGAGGCTCAAAATATATTTACAAATACTTAGGCCATATAGCTAGGCTCTTCTCTGACTGGCTAATAACTGAAAAGAATCCATTCCTTCTAATATACATTCTGCTGTGTGACTGGCTACCTGTGCTCAGGTACCATGCATCTGTCAACCTCACCACTTCCTGGGCGAATTTTGCACACCTGGCTCTCTCCAAGAATCCTTCTGCTTACTGGATGTCCCATTTTCTTATAGACCTTAGATCGTTTCATTGACAGGCAATGCATCTGTATAATGCACAAGATATTGAACAAACCAAGGTGCAAAGTTATTTTGAAAGAGTACTTGGTTTTTTAAAATTAATTGGACACATTCATCCCTAAGATTCTTGCTAAGAAAGTGTTAATTATAGCATAAATACAGCCAGGTTTCAGTATTTTCACCAAATCTACATAATGTTGGTACCACTAGAGACTAGATTTATTACATAGGGAGGGAACCACCAAAGCAGTGAGGGTAGTATTGAAAAGACATGCCTCACTGGAGTCAGAGTGGAAGACTCTGTGTGTGTGTGTGTGTTGTGTATGTGTGTGTAATTGTGTGTGGTGTGTGTGACTGTGTGTGGTGTGTGTGAGTGTGTGTTTGTGTGTATGTGGTGTGTGTGGTGTGTATGTATGTGTATGTGTGTGTGTGTGGTATGTATGTGTGTGTGAGTGTGTGTGTGGTGTACGTGTGTGGGTGAGTGTGTGTGTGGTGTGTATGTGTGCGTATGTGTGCATGTGTTTGTGTATGGTACTAGAATCAAATTCAGATGCTTGTACATGCTAAATAGAAGCTCTACCACTGAGCCACACACAGGCCAAATCATAGGGCTTTCTAAGAAGAGAAATATCCATTTTGTAAGTGTTAGTAAGAGATAGCTCCCAAGTACATTTGGGTTTATAGATCTTACAAATATAAGAAATATCTTATGGTATTAAAGAGACATACTCATAATTTAATTGAATTTTACTGGGGACATTGATGGACACTCTTCTCCCCTTTGGGGAGGATCCTAGCCAGACCACAGCATGGGTGCGCTCACTTTTCCCCTCTGAAGTCCTGTTGGATATCTGTAATTGATCTCGGTAATTTCTCTTTTTCACTGAACCCCATAAGTAAATGTCAGGACTCAACACAGCACACCATGAAGCCATCGCCTGTCCATCTGCATTTGTCGCTAAGTGGAAACACATTTGCCATCCTTACTCTAATTGTTTGGGCCTGTGGCCTTATTATGTGTTATCTTCATCTCATTTGTGGAGAATAACAGCGTTGCAAACAGCGTCTCAACAAGGACTGTGAGTCCCTTAGTGTAATTGACAAGCCCCAAGTGAGGCACTGGGTGTATTAAATTGGTAAGTGCACATTTCCATCCCCCAAGAAGCTCACAGATTCCAGAAGACCCTGCAAAGGAGGAATGTCCTAGCATGGCTTGCAGAGGTGGGGGTGGAGGGGTTAGGGGTTGGGGGGTTGGGGGATGAGGGGTGGAGGGGTGGGGGTGGGGGGGGTTGTCTCAGAGGCTGTAGTGTCTCTTGGGCTGGGGTGGACAGACCTGCATGGGTGACAGGCAGGTGCCTTGGCCTCCTGGCTGGGAGAGCCTCAGTCTCCACGTGGGAAGACCCTTTTCCTGGCTAATTGCAAAGGGTGCGGCAGAGTAGGGCTTCAGTGTATTCAGCTGCCATTCCCTTGTGTAGTGTGAGCTCAGTGGGGGAGATACTTTTGCAGCCCTTGCGACACAGGCCTGCCATTAGCTATTTTTAAGAGAACCATAGCTTGTTGTGTCAAAACACAATGTCTCCCTCTGCATCCCTGGGCCCCTTAGTTAATCTGCTGGATACTGGGTGGCCCAGAAGCGAGCTCTGTAGGAGGCCCTGGCCTCCCAAGTCTTTCTGAAGGTGGGGTCTGAGCTGTTTCCCACACTCCTGTTTGGTAACAGCCTACTGGTGCCAGTGGACCTGCTGTTATCAAGGCCTCAGGCTGTCTTGCGCTTGCTAGTTTTTTTTTTTTAAACTGTCAACTTAACACAGAGTAGAGTCACCGGGGAGGGAATCTCAAGGGAAGAATTGCTGGATCATACCAGCCTCTGGCCATGTCTGAGAGGGCTTCTCTTGATGGATGATTGATGTGGTAGGACCCAGCCCACTGTGGGTAGCACCACCCTTAGGCAGGTAGATCTGGGCTATCTAAGAAAGCTAGTTCACACACAGAAAATGTGTGTGAACATGTTCTCTGTGTGTACACATATATATGGATAAGCAGGCACATGTGTGCACACGCATATGAAAGTCAAAGGTCAATAATAGTGTATTTCTCAACCACTCCACCTTACATTTTGAGAAAGTTTCTCACTGAGCTTAGAGCTTACTGATTGGCTGGACAGCAACCTCTAGGGACCTTCCTGTCCCCCACTTCCTCAGTATTGGGATTACAAGATTGTACTGTGATGCCTGGCTTTCTATGTGGGTGCTAGAAACCCATATTCAGGCCCTCATCTTTGCATGGAAAGCACTTTATTGACCGAGCCACTTCCCCAGCCCTATTCTTATTTTACTGTCTGTATGTTCCAAGGGTTTAAAATCCAAGGCCTTGTACATGCTAATCACACGTTCTCTCATAACCGTCCAGTGTTTTGTGCTTCTACTTTAGATTTATAACTATGTAGCAATTTTAAACACATATACTATATTGAGCCATTAAAAAGTTAAATGCAAATGATGTGGTTTACATGTCATTCTGGGGTCGGCATGGTTCCTCAACACATGCTGATGAAATGTATTCAGGTTGCTACAGGTATATGCGCCCATACCCACCACATGCAGATACACAACACTCACATAAACAATAGGACAAAAACTAAATTAGCTTTATTAAAGGCTGAAGCTTTTGTCTCATTGTGTAAACACGTGGCTTGTGTGCCTCTGTTGACCCGACATTGAGGATGGCTGTCTTTGTTATCCAGGCGTGCTTTTGTGTGCATTCTTGTGTGTCTTCTTTTGCATCTACGTGGACGTTTTCTGTGGTATGTTATCAGGGTGGGTAGTACCAGGTCGTAGACTGTACATGTTTCCAGCTTTTCTTGGCTCTCCAAAGCGCTTGCTCCAGTGGCTGCTCATCCCGTTTCTGCTGTGCCAGCACTGGGTCTCATCAAACCTGAAGTACTTGTCAATCAAAAGGGAGCGCACTGACAACTCATTGTGTGGATTGCAGTTTCCTTGATCCCCTTTGAGATCGATACTGGTTGCGGATACATCCAGGGTTCTCCCTTCTGTGGGTTACCTGTCTATATACTCTGCATATTCTGTCTGGTAGGCGCAGGCCTTATGCTTACTAATCTAGAGGTCCTTCGCACACTCTACATAATCCTTGCCTTCGTTGGCACAGACTTCTTTGGCCTCATTTAAAGAGTCACCTTTGAATACCTTTAAAGGTATTTCTTTTTGTCATGTTGTTTTTTTGTTATTTTTAATTATGTATAGGTGTGTGTCATATGTCTGCGTGTGAGGATGTGCACGTGAGTACAGTTGCCCTTGGAGACCAGAGGCATTGACTCCTCTGAAGCTGGAGTTATGGGTAGTTGTAAGCTGCCTGATGTGGGTGCTGGGAGGAACTTAGGTCCTCTGGAGGGACAGCAAATACTCTTAACTGCTGAGCTATTTCATCAGCCTCTCTGTTTCTTTTTTTTTTTTTTTTTTTTTTTTTTTTTTTTGGTATTTATTTTTCTTGTCATACTGCTCTAGCTAGGATCTCTAGTATCATGTTGATTGGAGTTGCGATGATTCAGGAAAGTTCTAAGTTTTTAAAGAGAAGGTTTCTGTCATTTTATTAAATATGGTGTTTCGTTTGCAAATAAACCGTCTTTGTGAGAGTAAGAAACTTTCAATTTTACTTCACTAGCATTTCAAAAAAAAAATTTTTTTTTTTTGCATTTCAAAGTTTTTATGAAGGGAAGTTGAAATGTTTTCTCTATATACATCAAGGTGATAATTTTGTCCCTAATATTAATGAGGAGGCAACATAAGCAGAATTCATAATGCTACACTGTTCTTTTGTTGTTTGCACTGAAGATATTTTGAGGCTGATCATGGTAGCACATGCAAGTTGGGAGTCTGAGGCAGAAGGTTTATGAACTCAGGGCCAATCTGTTGCAAATCTATGTCTCAAGAAACCCAAACCCAAACCGTGTAAGTTTTATACAGAAGTGTTTTGGTTTCTTTGGTTTTTTTTTTTTTTTTTTTTTTTTTTGGTTTTTTGAGACAGGGTTTCTCTGCATAGCCTTGGCTGTCCTGGCTAGTTTGTTTTCTCTTGGGGTGATAAAGACCATGATCAAAGGCAATTTGGGGAGAAATGAGTTTATTTCAGCTTACGGGCCACAGTCCATCATTGAGAGCAGCCAACGCAGGAACTTAAGGCAGGAACTTAAGGCAGGAACTTAAGGCCGGAACTGAAGCAGAGGTCATGAGGAGTGAAGCTTACTGGCTTGCTCCTTGTTGCTTGCTCAGCCTGCTTCCCTATACAACACAGGACTACTAGCCTAGGTGTGACGACACTTCCCACAGTGCACTGGGACCTCCACATCAATCATAATCAAAGGCCAGTCTGATGGAGATGGTCCTTAGTTGATGCCTCCTCTTTCTACATCACTCCAGCTTGTGTTGAGCCCTTAGCACAAGAGTTTCATGTCTGTTTTCATTAGTGAATGTGGCCTGTATTTTTTGTAGTCTCCTTGCTTGGTTTTCTTTCAAAATTATCCAAATATCATCAAATGAGTTTGGGAATGTTTCCTCCTCTTTGCCTATCATGAAAAGCTTACCACAACTTGTATTGATAAAGTTTGTCAGATTTTGCTTGTAAAAACTATTTGGACATGGAAAATCAATTAACTGATTAATTAGTTAATTAACCAAATAATTACTTTTCCGGAAAGGGCCACACTGTGGATCCCAGGGCTGGCTTCAAATTCACAACCCTTTTCCTATACTTCCCGATTGCTGGGATTGCAGCAGGTGCTACCACATCTAGTAGTCAGGAGATCATGTGTGTATTAATTTTAAGTGACTAATTTAATATTTTTAATGACTATAGAATTGTTCACTTTTTCTACTTAAATTCACAATTTTTATCTTATTGTTTTATCTCTATGAGCCTATGAGTGTTTGCCTACATGCACGTCTATGTACCACATATGTCAATGGTGCCCAAGGAGGCCAGAAGAGGATGTTGGATCCCATGGAACTGGAGTTACAGACAGTTGTAAGCATCCATGTTGGTGCTAAGAATTGAATCTTGTGTTCTCTGAAAGAGCAGCCAGTGTTCTTGACCACCAAGCCACCTCCTCAGCCTCTTTCCTACTGATTTTTAAATCATATGTAAACATTTTTATTATGTACATAGAATTTTCAGTCATGCTTTTTCTCTTTAGTATTATGGGCATTTTGGACATCATTATGCAGTCACCTAGGAGACAACTCTTTTTTGTTGTTGATGCTGTTGTTTTTGTTTTCAAGCCGTTTCTCTACATAGCCCTGGATATTCTGAAACTTGCTCTATTGACCTTAGACTCATAGAGATCTGCCTGCCTCTGCTTCCCAAGTGCCAGGATTAAAGGGTGTGCCACCACGCCTAGATCAAGAAGACAGCTCTTAGAAGTACTTTATATATTTGCTTATCTCAGTTGATGAAACTGGCAGCCCCCAAATAGCAAAGGCTTTGACTTATGGCTAACTTTATGTCTCTGACTGCTGAAGGTAACGTGTGTAGTGTACACAGCACAGGGTCAGAGTAGATGCACAGTGACTGATGCACAGTGACTTCTGCTCACACTGTGTTCAAATCTGACCAGAAACCGTCACTTCCCAGAAAGCTGGAACTTCCTCATTCTTGACAGGTCGAGGGTAAAGGCTGCCACAAAAATGAACAACGCAGGGGTCTTTCCTTTTTGCTAAAGGAAGAATGACACATTCTTTTGGAATGTTGGCTTACTCTGAGCCACATCCTGCCTGGATGGATGAGCTCAGAGTTTTGGGCCCGAGTGAGCGCTTTCTGTTGAGAGATGTTTGTGCAGATTTCTAAAGGCACACAAAGATGGCAGGTCGTAGTTCTGAGGGAGAGTAACTGGAGAGGATGTGAACCACGCTCTCTCACGGAGCTCGGGCCCTATACCACAGGGTATAACGTTTTGTGAAGCTACTCTTGGTGTCCACTGAAGTGAGGCTCCCTGTTGCCCACATGTGCCCACAGATGCTGTGTAGGGGCAGCACGGAGAGCAGCCTTTCATGAGTGATGTCAACTCCAGCTCTTGAGTTCTCGACCTTCCGAGAGTTTGGCTTAGAGACGTGTTTTCAACAACACAGAATACTACCTCCTCCTTTTTCTTCCCTCCTTTTCCTTTCTCACTTCTCTCCTCCGCCTCTTCTTTCATCTCCTCTTCTTCCTTTTCAGTACTGGGAATTGAATCTAGATATTCATTCATGCCAGGCACATACTGTAGCACCGAGCTACACGCCCACGTCCACTTACGTGCTATATCAATGGTCCAAACATTCCCTTTGCCTCTCTTCCCGCCTGTCCAAATGTCCTTTGGAGAAGTCTCTAGAATCCCCTATAGCATTTTCTGATAGGAACAGTGTGAAATTCAGACACATGATGAGGCTTGTGAGTTCTCATTTTAAAAGGCAGTCCCCAGGCCCAAAGATGTGACTCAGTGGTAGAGCATGCTTTTCGTGTGTGCGAGGCTGTGAGCTCAGTCCCCAGCAGTAATAATGATGATGATGACATAGCAGTAGTAGCAGTTGAGAAGTCACACAATGCTCATAAAAACAGATATTAAGGTGGAAGAAGATACTGAGTTACAGAAACATTGCCAGAGCAAAGAACAAAGGAAGAGGGAAAGCATGTTTGATATTCACTCTTATTAAAAATTAAATGGCCTGTTGTGGTGGTGCACACCGGTAGGATTTGCTGAAGGAGGCGGAGGCAGGAGGATCACATGTTCCAGGCCAGCCTGGGCTATGCTGCTAACCTGCACTTCCTGTTGACTCAGGTAATTAATTTTATCCTTCTCAAGTCTCTGTTGGGGTTGAAGATCAGATAGTTTAGTTTTACAATTAAGCTTAGTCGTTTAGGGGTTAAGATGTTTTTAGGTCTAGATAGATGTTTTAAATGGATAGAGTTGAGATATGATAGATATTGATTTCATTCAGAATTAAGTATTTTAGACTCATCAAGATAGGAAATATGTTTTCTTCAAGGATGCCAAATACAAATAGCCCAATCACCATGAATGTAATAGTTATATAATTCCTGATTGCTCCGTGGTTCTTCTTGCTGTAGGTAGTTTATTTTATATATGTGCAAAAATATAAATGTGTATATAGAAAATAAAAAATAAAAGAATTAAACGAACAACATTGTATTAGATATTGCTGCAACATGAAAGAAAAGAAAATTCTAGGCGTTCTTGTAATAGGATCAGACATGTGAGAAAAAGAGGGACCCTTTACAGGTTTCTAGGAGTCCCTTAGCTATGGTAGCCATGGGTAGACATTTTGCTGGCCTTTGGGAAACCCTCACAGTGTGAAGTAGTAGTGTTGGCTCGCCATGATCTCTACCTGCTGTTTCTCAGACCACCCTGAGCCCCTACATACCACATGTGTGTTTTCAGCTCAGTTTGACTCTGCGGCTTGTTACCACCCATTGCCCACACCTGACTGACCAACCAGATGATTCTGGGCTCAGAAGCAGCACCACCTCTCTTAGGAACAGCTGTTTTCTGTTGAGATATCTGGATTCCAGCAGTTTAAAAGGAAAGGTCCTTGAAGGCAGCTGCAGATCTCACATCTGAAGCTTTAGGTAGCAAATTATTTCTTGAAGAAGATTCTTTTCTCCATAACAAAATGCTGCCATGGTTGTTTTATTCTCCTCTTCTTCTTCCCCTTCCTCCTCCTCTTCCTCTTCCTCTCCCCTCTGCTCCCCACTTTTTTTCTTCTTTGTCTTCGTAGAGGATAGCAATTTTGAAATTATTAGACACATACCTGCTGGCAAAAGGAGAATCAGTTTTCTCCAATGGAGTGTTGATGTGTATACCAACCAAGTTCCAGGGCAGGCCCCAGACCAAGAAGTAGTTGGCCAATACAAAAGGAACTTCTTTGTTGTTTGGTTTTTTTGGTGTGAGCCTTTTGTTTTGTTTTGGCATTATTTTTGTTTGATTGGTGTTTTGTTTATTTTTGGAGAGATAGATAGATAGATAGATAGATAGATAGATACAGAGAGAGAGAGAGAGAGAGAGAGAGAGAGAGAGAGAGAGAGAGAGAATGAATGTACGGAAGTGGTTCTGGGTAGAGTTGGGGGAGGGGAAACCCGTGATCAAAATATATTGTATGAAAAAAATTTAAATTGAAATATAAAAGAAATTGTTAGTCACAGAATTTTCACACTGCCCTTTTGTTCATGAAACTCCTAGTTGGTGAATGGTCACAGTACATCCTTCAGAGCCACTTAAAACCACAGGAGGAGGAGATTTTATGTCTTTTGGCTCTGGGTGTCCTACTGGGCACTCTGTCCTTCTTGCCTCGCTGTTGTAAAAAGCCTGCAGAACTGGGACTGTCTCCTCCCAGATACGCAGCCTTAGCAAGCAGGCATGAGACTGACACTGAATGCAAGAGTCTGAAGGGCCCTTCATCTCCTGCCAGCCCAATCGCCTCAGTGTCCAACTGGAGAAACTGAGTCCAGGTTGCATTGTTGTGGGCTGCAGTGCTGACGTCAGCCCCTCCCATTCCCTGCACCTTTGGGAAGTGGCTTTTGAAAGCACTTTTAATCCCTGTGTGGGATTAAAAGATTATACCCCCATCTTCAGTGAGTACATGGGGGAGCCTCAGGATGTTTCACTGCACCTTTCAGAGAGCTGGGAAGAGGTTGCAGAGCTTTCTTTCCCTGGAATGCTTGTTGTTTTGAACTTTCTCTCTGGGGGTTCATTGTCTGAAGGTATGAGAAATGAGCTTCCTGGTACCTGGGAAGCTTAGGTACCTTAGGTACCTGGTACCTTAGTGGAGGTTGTTAGATAGCGGAGACCAGGGCTGGGTGTCCTTGGAGATGAGTCAACTTACCCGCTTCTCCTTGACCTGGCAGTCCTAGGGAGATTGACAGGAACACTGTTCTAGACTAGTCAGCGTCTGCCACCCTTCTTTCCTTAGCTATGGTCATGGTGTTTATTGAGCACCCATGTACAGAGTCCCTGCATCTAGAGCTGTAACAGAGTCAGACTTCCAGGAACTACTGTCCTCCATGCTCGGAGGCATGGCCAACATATGAGAAACCAGCAGCACACTCCGCTAACCCATCGCAGTGAGGTGTAGCTTCCAAGACCAGTGTTCACAGGGAGGAGTCTCTGCGCTGAAGCCCGAGGTGGGGGTTGGGGGCGGCATCCTAACCTGAACTGCTCACCCGGCTTCCTGCGCTCAGCCCTGTAGGCAAGCCACGGTGTTGGCTTTGGCTCAGGATCAAAGCTCTTTCTTCACTAACCCACAGAAAAGAGGCAGCAAACAAACGAAAGCCATAAAACAGAGAGAAGCTACAATGAAAGTTTGTCCGATGCGATTAGCAGCTGGCAAGCTGCCAGATTCCACCTGCTCTCTTTGGCACTGTGGTGTCTCATTCCAAGCGTCTTCTCATGGCATCTGACCTGGGGCCTTGGGTAACAATACGCTGGTATGTGCCAAGGATAACAGTGGCACAGCAGCTTCGGGATCCGGCCATTAGGGATGAGATCTGAGCAAAGCAGGGCCTGCAGGTGGAGGCGATGACAAGTGGCCACACTGCACAGGCCAAGGGTGCCGGCTGCTGACTCACCCTGAGTCTGGGAGGTTACCTAACCTGTCTGTGCACTCTTGTTTCCCTCTGTGTGAACCTGCTTTCCCATTTGGCACCCTCCTTAGCCAACTGGCACAAAAGCAAAGCCACCTGGGAACCACAGGTGCCCTTCGCATTATGCAACAGGTAGGCTCCCATCACCCATCACGTTGCTGTGACAGTCCCTGGGTGCAGAACCGGCTCAGCCTGAGGATGAGGGCAGCCCATGAAGTGACAGAATCAGGAATGGGTCACGAGACCTCAGACGGTGCCAGGCATAACTGTATGGGCAACTGACACTGCACAGTCACCCTGAGCCACATTCTGCCTGCTACTGAGAGAAGATATGTCGGAATGGATAATTTCTTATGATCTTTTCCATTCCCCCCACCACCACCACCACCAAATCTGGGACTTGGACATGCAGCGAGTACTCTTCTTCTGAGCCATAATCCCAAGCCATCAGCTCACTTCTGCTTCCTTGTCTGTGTGTGTCACTGCCTGCCTGGGCCGTGTAAAGCCTGACACGCAGCCTCAAAGGTCTCCTCTCTCTGGCCCCAGTGGACTGCCACCATTGTTTCCCTGCAGACAGTGAGGGCCAGGCTCTAGCACCGGGACACACAGTTGTGACTTACTGGCAGGGCTCTTGGGGTCTGTTCCTGTGACTGTAAATACCCTCCTATGTCAGCAGTCACAAAGCCCAAGAAAGTGAGCATGACTGAGCTCTAGGAACTGGGGAGGGGTCTGGTTGGGACTGGCCATAACAGTGGTGGCCTCTCTATCTCCTATCCCTGAGAATCTGTTACTAAAACCTCCTGTGGCACTGAGACGCATCTGTCCCTTGAGTCATGACTGAAAACCAGATGCTTGTGAAGAGCTTCCCTGCTTCGTGCCCTTGAGGGGTAGTGGAGTTGGGGTACAGTGTGGTGGGGTAGGAGGCTGGAGGCCCAAAGGCTGAGCAGGAGGGTACAATCTAGCTGAGGTATCTTATGAGATGCCAGACCCTCCCACTGGGCTTTGCCTTCAGTGCTCGCCATGGGAGGTGTTGGGAGCTCAGCCTGCAGACTCTGTCTAAAAGCGCGCAGGACTCTTGGTCTGTTCCATTGCTGACGAATGGGGTGGCATCTGGGCCGGCGTAATGCCGAGGTGATGATGCCCAGGGCAGGTGCCTCGGTTTTTATCAGCTTTTGTGCTCTCTTCCTGTGTGCTCTCTTCACCTCTCTGTTTATTCAGGAGAGAAGAGGGTATAGTTGGATACTCTCTAGGGACCTGGAGGAAGCATCCCCATCGAGCTGTGATGCTTTGCAAGCAGTAATGTGTTTTTTTAACATAAATTTTTTGAGATTATATTATTTCCCTATTTCCTTTCCTTCCTTCAACTTCTCCTATGCACCCCACCCTGCTGTCATTCAAATTCATGAACTATTTTCCTTTGTGATATATACTGATATCTATCTATCTATCTATCTATCTATCTATCTATCTATCTATCTATCTATCCCAAAGTGTATAGAAACAGCCTCCTTAGTCCGAATGTGTTTATAACACTGGCCTTTAAGTGTTTCCTCATGAGGTTGTGGACTGCTGTGCTCTGTGCTCACCCATAACTGGGTGGAATTCCCTTCCTTTGAGTGGTAGGAAGGAGGCTCTTCACACACACTGGCTTGCTAGCTTTCTTCTTTTTTGTTTGTTTTGTTTTTTCGAGACAGGGTCTCTCTGTGCAGCCTTGGCTGTCCTGGACTCGATTTGTAGACCAGGCTGGCCTCGAACTCACAGAGATCCACCTGCCTCTGCCTCTCTGAGTGCTGGGATTATAAGCGTGTGCCACCTCACCGGGCCGCACTGGCTTTTTTTTTTCTAACTGGAAACGTCACTCTGCTGTCTGGGTCTTAATCATCACCCCCATATCAGGCCAGCATGGGAAGAATATGCACCCCAGATTCTTATCTTCCTTTTTAGCACAGCCCCCAATACAGAACAGTGCACATGGTTCTCAGTAGATGTGTACTGATGACTGTTTGGCCAATGGAAGCAGTTGGAGATGTCCGCTCTTGACTTTTTTTTTTTTTTTAATTTCGGTTCTTTTTTTTTTTTTTTTCTCCAGAGCTGAGGACAGAACCCAGGGCCTTGCGCTTGCTAGGCAACTGCTCTACCACTGAGCTAAATCACCAACCCCTAAATTTCGGTTCTTGACGTGCAAAGTCTAAGGTCTGGCCTCTGGATCTGACCTTAATGACACCTCTTGCCACAGTAGCTCGTCTCATGCTCTTCTGCTCACTGGGAAGTGCTGTGAACATTTTTGAAGTATCTTGTCTGTGCTGGGGCATGAACTACTGCAGGTGGGTCCCCGTGTTAGCACTGGTTCCCGAGGTGACAGGCAGATTGGGCGTGCTCCTGCATTTGTCTTTGGAGAGCCTCATTTCTTCGAATGTGATACACACGTCCAAGTCACTATTCAAAAGAGCAGAGGGGCAGCCACCAATCATAGCAAATGTCCAGCTGATTGATAAACAGACAGAGGACTGCTGAGGCCGGTGGCTTGTAACCAAGCTTTGTGTATGATTTGATTTCCCTGGTGACAGCTACTTTTTTTTAACTTGCTAGTTAACTCCTAAGAGACGAAGAATAAATTAGGGAAGGCCTTCTAGACAGCTGCCTGTGATTTACTTGTTAATTTCTTTTCCAGGTAGAGTCTCTGGGAATCTCCCAGGAGTCTGTCTACGTATGCACACATGCACTCACGCACTCATGTAGGCATGCAGCACGCACGCACCAACGTTCAGGGTTTCATTAGGAGAACATTGTCTTCATTCTCAATGTGTAATTGGCCTTCCTACCTGTGGGTTACACACACATGAGTTCCAGAGACCAATGGAAGAAAATACTTGAAAAAGTAATGACAAATACAGTGACCATGTGCAGAGCAGTACTCCCCAGACAACTGTCCACATAGAATTTACATTATATTAAGTACCACAAGAAATCCAGAGAGGCTTTAAAGTACATGAACACATGTGTGTAGGTCACGTGGAACATCTTATATAAGGAGCTTGAGAACCTACGTGGGACTTGGTACCCATGGGATCCTGGAATCAATCCTGGAATCAACTCTCTCTCCCTTATATTATCTTGGCATTACCTAGACTGCCTGGAAGCGGATCGTACATGTCAGGAGTCTCCCAAAGGGAAGAGGAAGTCTAATGGTCTGTGAAGTCCTGGACCAGTTAACTGAATTCTCTGAGGCACTACTGCAAGTGACTTGGGGCGATCACCTGCATTTTATCGTCCCCATCTCCACTCGGAGGCAGAGTGTGAAGGACCACTGTGCGCACGCACCTGCACACTTAGAACCATATGTGGTGCATAGCAAACATTTTAAAGTATCCATTGTTCTTGTTACTATTATTTTTTGGGTGTTCTTTAAAAAGGTGTCCCCATTTCATTATGTGTACAGATGCTTTGACTGCGTGTAAGTCTGGGCACCACATTCATGCAGGGCTTGAGAAGGGCGGGAAAAGGATGCTGGGTCCCCTGGAACCGGAGTTACAGATGGTCATGAGCCGCCATGTGGGTGCTGGGAATCGAACCCAGATCCTGTGCGAGACCAGGAACAGCCCAGTGCTCTTCCCTGCTGAGACATCTCTCTCGCCCCGTTTTGGGCGTTCTTGCTCTCACTGCCATTGTATAACTTGTATTCAGTCAAGGCAGACTACAGGCGGGGATTATCATGACAAAGGGACTTCACGGTTCTGCCAGACTTGCAGGCTTTTAGAGCTTTGGACTAGTAGGAGATGTGTTCGTGGGCAGACGGCATCCCCATCAGTGCGGGCGAATGGATTGCTGCTGCACTCTGTGCATGCTGCATTTTCCAACCCGGTTATTGTGACTCCTTCACCCAGAGGTCACACCTGGCTGCTTGTACCTTGCTGGAGGGAAGGCACGGGACCTGGTACCTGAAGCCACAGTGCATCATGGGTGCTGTATTCTGTGCCTGGGCTTTGCTTTTTTTTTTTTTCCACATCCCTGTCTCTCTACAATCACGGTGTTAGCACAGTGGATGAACTGACAAGCGTAGTGAGCTATACATACTTGGATATATGTCATGAACTCTGATATAGATCAACAATCCAGATATATGTCACTCAGAAATATATCCCAACCTCTCCAAGGAGATGTGCGGAGGCATCTCTCAAGCATTGTCTGAATGCTCTGAGGGCTGATCTTGATTGTCAGTTTGACACACCTGGGAAGAGGGGTCCTCAACTGAATAATTGCTTTCGTTAAAATCAGCCTGTTGGCATGAACGAGGAGTGTCTTCTTGGTTGCTAATTGATGTGTGAGGGCCCAGCCCACTGTGGATGGTGTCATGCCTGGCCAGGTGGGTCTGGGCTGTATAAGAAAAAGGTAGCTGAGCAGGCCTTGGGAGCAAGCCAGTAAGCAGCATTCTCCTGTGGTCTCTGCTTAAACTTCAGCCTTAACTTCCCTTGAGGATAGCCGAGACTATAACCTGACAAGCCCTTTTCTCCCCCAAATTGCTGTTGGTCATAGTGTTTATTACAACAACAGAAAGCAAACTCTGACAAATACTTAGCAGGTTGGAGGCAGTAAGATAAAGATAGTCCCTGCTGTTGGTTTCATTTGTACCCTCAGGAACTTGGCTTAACTGGTCCAGAAGCTCAAAGACCCTTACAGTCCTTAGACCTCTTGGGAGACATGTGACCCACTTTTGTTTTTTTAAGGAATAATTATTCTCATAGACTGTTCTCTGAGAACAAAGCGTCAGCCATCCAGTCTTAGTGAAATCTTCCAAAATTATCTGGGGACAAAAGAAAAGAAAACGTACACAATCAACATCAAAATGCTGAGTAACTGGTGTGGCCGAACAATGAACTCACTAATTCTGTCCTCTTTGACCAGTCTATGTCTGTCTGTCTGTCTGTCTGTCTGTCTGTCCCTCTGGGTTCTTGTCAGTGTCCCCCCACCCCCATACTCCAGTGTTGAGATGACTAAACTCCCAGATGGTGAGTCTGTGTTTTTATGCCAATTGATTAAAGAATCATTCAGGGAGACGTAGTCCTATAAAAACAAACACATGCACGACGGAGATTTGGGGCCAAACTTCGTGAGACACAATAGTGTATTATTTCTTTCTTGAAAATGTATTCCACGATTGACTTGATTATAAAACATCAGTGCCCAGCATTAATATTGTGATGTCTGTCTCTAAAGAATTCAAAGCTACAGACCACATTTTTGTAATAACACTTAGTCTTGTAGTGCTTCCTTTTCCTTTCTCCTGTCATGACCAGCATCCTTTGAGTGACTATGTTGATGAAGCAATGGGAATGTATGCAGTGACTTGTGTGGTAATGACTTTTTTTTTTAAAATCATAACTGTAAATTGCAGCTAAACAGTGATGATCCTTGTCACACTTTACTACATTTTTGTTTTCTTTAGGGGAAGAAGAGAACTGAAGTTCACTGTGACCTGTTATTATTAATACTATATACGTGTTACTCAGAGAAAATGGAAGTTACTGGTTTTGGTCTCATGACAACTAGTTACACACACACACACACACACACACACATACACACACACACACACACACACACACACTGTGTACTTTTTGGGTCCCAGGAATGAATCCAACCAAAGATAAGTAGAAGCCCTACTGAAAAATATTATGATTTTTTTAAAAAGACATGAAAATTTCTTTTTTAAAAAAAATTGAGAAAACGATCCAAAGATTCAGCACAGTTCCAATCCGGATCAGAACCGGAGTTTTAGAGGAGAATCATGTGCTATTTGTTAAACTGACGTGAAGAGTCGAGAAGGCGCCATAAAGCTGTAAGCAGTTTCCAGCATGTGCTACTGTCCCAGGGAGAAGCTGATAGGCCAGGGAGCAGCCTGGCTGGGGTCAGACACCTCGGCAGAAGGGTTGGCTTGCCACAGATGAGCACCGAGGACAGCAGAGAGGAGGAGGGAGGCCCCTCCATTACATGGAGCAGCGATACCAGGGAAGCCACAATGATCCAGGTCACACAAAAACGAACTGCAGCCAGACTGAACGCCTAAGCATGAAGAACAGATTATAAGCGGGTTAGGAAAAAGTGTGGGAAGATATTTTTATGACCACGTTTAGAAGACATAGAACTCATCAACTATGAACTGTGAGGCTGATGAATTTGACTGCCTTAGAGTGTTAGTTCATCCCGAGAACACATAAAGTTGAAAACAAACAAAGCCCCCCACAAACTCAAAGAAAGTAACTAATGTATGCATACGTAAGTACAAGAATATATAGTTTTCACAGGCAACTTTTAGGATGTTAAAATAATTTTCTCTTATTCTCACATTGTGTCTTTTTCATGAAAGGCTATCGAATTCAGTTAAATACTTGTCTGCATGTGTTGAGGTGATCATGTGATTTTATGTTTCATTCTGCTAATGTGGTATATTGCGTTGATTGCTTTTGTACATTGGGCCATCCATGCATCAAAGGGCTACATCCTAGTTGGTCATCTTCTTAAAGTGCTGCTGAATTCCGTTTTCTATTATTTTATTGAGGAATGTTGGCATATATATTTATTAGGGATATTGTCCTGCATTTCTCTTTTTTTCTTGTGTTGTCTTTGTCTGGCTTTGTTATCGGAGTTATGCTGGACTCACAAACGGTTCTGGAAGTGTTCCACTCTCTTATTTACTTGGGGGAAGACTTTGAGAAGGATTGGCACTAATTCTTTTTTAGATTTTTGCTAGAAGTCTCCACTGAAACCATCTGGTCTTAGGCTTTTCTTTGTTCCTCTTTATTATAATTATCTTTTAACATATTTATGGCAGAATTAAAATGACTCAGAGTCCATTGTTGGAGTGTGGTTGATTAGGATTTGCTTCTATGTTGAACTTCGTCTGAGCTAAGGGTGAAGAACTGCCTTTGCTCCTTTGAGAAAATTCTCCTATTTGTGGTTGGCAGTTTTCTTCCTCCAGCCCTTTGATCAGAAGCTGCTTTCTCTCTCACTCCCTTCTGGCACGCAAGGTGCCTGTTGAACACTCCCTGGCAGCTTGTGATGGTGCTCTTGGACATGACATGTTGCCTTTCTCTTCTTGCTTTCAAAATTCTCTTTGTCTCTTGACAACTTGAGCATATTGTATCTTGGTGCCAACTTCTTTGAGTCTAACGGTCTTGAATCTGGGTATCCACATCCTTTCTCTGTTTTGAGGAGTTCCCTGACATTATTTCTTCTAAGAAATCTCTGCTTGTTTCTCTCTGTCTGAAGGGTTGTCTAACCCTTGGAAACCGTAAAGCATTATCACTTACAAAGAACATGCTCAAGGACCATGCAATTGAATTACAAAAAATAATCTCAAGGAAACTCATAAGATTTTAAGTAAGGTTACAGTTGTCTGTTGGGCTGTGTTTGGAGCACTCTGATTAGTTTTCAATGCTCTCTCTTTGGGTTCATCAATTTTTGTTTTTTGGTCAAGGTCAAGTCTACTGCTGAATCAGTTGAGTTAACATTACAGTTTAGTTATTATATTCTTCAAACCAAAGTTTTCATTTGATTATTTTAAAAATATCCCCTCACTGTTAATAATTTTTTTTATCTGTTCATGCATCCATTTTCCAAGCATGCTGGTGTCTTTGGGATGATTGTTTTGAATTTGCTTTCAGGTAATTAATGCATCCACATTTCTTTAGAGCTAGTTTCTAGATATGTATTTTGATCATCTGATAGGGTTGTGTTTCCGTGGTGTGTGTGTGTGTGTGTGTGTGTGTGTGTGTGTGTGTGTGTGTGTGCATGAGTATGTGTGTTCCCATGTGGTATGTATGTGTATGGCGTGATATATGTATGTAGGTATGTGTGTGCTGTGGTGTGTGAGAAGTGAATTATTGTAAAATTAGTTATTGTTTCTAGTTTCTATAGTCTAGTTTCACATGGGAAAATCCTTACCAGCCAGCTCATCCAGAATTCCTGGGGACCCCTGGTGCCTTTTCTGTAGATGGGTCTTCTCTGGACTTAGGTTTAAAAATCTCCAGTTCAAGCTGCTTGCTAGGCTCCCAGTCCCGAGTGCTCTCTCCGAGGGTCTTCCCTGCAGGTTTCTTGGGGCTTCTCACCATGCTAGCTCTTGTTTGTTGTCAGCAGCCTCCAGATCTTTCAAGTACGGTGGGTCCTGTCAGCATGCTGAGACAGCAGGACAGAAACCAGTTCCCCAGACCTCCCTCCAAAAAGTCAGCCTGTAGGAGACATGTTCCCGCTCTTCCCTCCAGGGAGAAGTGCGCCAGGTGGATGCTGCGAATTTTCCTACCTACCTTGATGAATCTGATTTTGCACTTTCCCTGGGGCTCAGAAGCTTCCTTAATTTGTTTCTTGGTTCATCATGAAAGGAAGCAGTTCATACATTTGTTAGGGCTGTGTCTGTGTGGGAGTTGACCTCACTGGAGGGTCCCATGAGGCTTCTGTGAGCTAATGTTCTTGAAAGGACACCGTCCTGGATTAGAGTGGACCCTAATGAGTGTCCTCACAAAAGACATGAAGCAGAAGATACCAAGACACAGCAAAAGGCTGCGAGAAGCAGAAGTGATGTGTCCCTAAGCAATGGCGAGGATTGTTGCTGACTCCCAGAGGCCAGCAGGGAGGCACGAGGCCGACTCTCCCTCAGAACCCTCTGGAAGTCACTGTCTTTCCTGTGCCCTCGATTCCATACTTCTGGCCTCTAACCATAGGAGGGTGCATTCGTGTTGAGTAACTAAGCAGCTATAGTGACCCCCATAAAACCAACTCGGCAGGGAAGTATTTTAGGGAGTTTCACTGTGAAAAGCTGGGAGGGCGGTTGACTCTTTGCTTAGCTGCCAGCCTACCATCTCTTTGTTCTCAGGAGCCTGCCTGTGACTGGGGCTGTAATTCACGCAGTTTTTTTTTTTGGGTTGAGATTGCTATTTGGTGGCACCAAACCACATTCCTCCGTGACCTGACCTGGTGCTAACTAGAGGTGGGGGCTGTGGCAGGTGAAGGCTGAGCTGGGAGCTTCAGAACTATGGCCTGCCTACCCAAGACAACTTTGTTATAGATGAGTTACTTTTTGGATGGTGGTAGTAAGGAAATAAAAACAAAGAGACAAAAATGCGCTCTGGAGGCGGGGGGCCCGGCAGTGAGATGGCTCAGTGGGTAAAGGTGCTTGCTGCCAGGCCTGGCAGAGTTCAGTCTCACGGTGAAAGGGGAAAACCTTCTCCCCTGAATCTGTCCTCTGACCTCCCTCGGGTGCTATGACCTAAAGAAAAAAGAAACCCTCTGATATCTGCGTCTGATTCACTCTGGCCATTCCTTCTTTCTCACATCATTTGCTATCTTGATAGTCTTTGCTGGTCAATTCTATTTGAGGGTCAGTGGCTTCTGTAGCTGCAGTGACTGTCACCCTGACATTGCTTGGGTGATGCGGAAGAGGCTTAGTTCAGAACCACAGTGAGATGGGAACCCACAGAACCCCAACTTTCCAGGTTAACACCACAGGAAAGTGAGGCTGCCCTTGTCCCTGCCCGTGAGTCTCCATCATAGCTTCTTGGCCGGGCTGGTGAGCAGCATCCAGCCTGGGATTCTGTCCTAGGCTGGCATCTGACGTCTACCAATGGCTCTTTGCAGAGCAAGGAGGGAAAGGGAAGTTGGGAGGAGTGGAGTGAAATCATTAAGTGCTGGGGAAGGGAAAAGTGGGCAGGCAGGGAAATTATTTTGAAAGGGTTACGGGAGGAAGCAGTGCCTTTACAAAGGGAAATGCCGTACCTGCCCAGAGTGCTGTAATTTCCCCCAAGTATCGCCATAGAAATCATACTCAGACTCCGCCATGCATAAATTCGAGGAGAACAATTTACCTGCATTGTTCTCTCTGTGCCATCAGCATCCTCCTTGCGTTAGTCAGCGGGACTCATTTCAGACGTTATTATCTGTGCTGTGGAGTGTGAGTTTCTGTGCGCTGATTTTGCTGCCAAAAATGTCCTCTTTTCAGGCCACGGACATCATTAAGTCCACTTTTTATTTTACATCACTTATCACTTTCCAAGCTCCTTCATTTCATTACTTTGCATTCAGCATTTCAGGCCGAAATCAATAGCCTTGACACAAAGGCAGGCCCCTGCATTCTCTGTTTGACACTGACAATTCATTTCTCAAATGAGAAGGTTCTCTCTCTCTCTCTCTCTCTCTCTCTCTCTCTCTCTCTCTCTCTCTCTCAGTTCAGTGTGGGGAATAGCTCGTGTGCTTATGAAGTCTTAATTTGCTAGGGAAAAGATGAATATAAAAAGTGGGGGCGGGGCTAAGCGTGGTGGCACATGCTTGTAATCTCCACATGTGATAGAGGCAGGAGAAACATGAGTTTGAGTCCAGGTCTGGCTTACACAGGTAGAGGCTGTTTTAAACCAAGCCAAACAACGGTGTGTGTATGTGTGTGTGTGTGTCTGTGTGTGTGTGGGTGTGGGTGTGGGTGGGTGGGTGTCTGTGTGTGTTACCTATGGGGCTGTGGGGATGTTTCTATTGGTAAAAGCAGTTGCTTTACAGGTACAAGGGCCTGTGTTTAATCCCCAGAGCCCACACAAAAATGCCAGCCACGGTGGCACGTACGTGTAAACCCAGCTCTGAGGAGGTGGAGACGAGAGGGTCCCCGAGGCTCACTGACCGGCCAGCCTGTTTAGTCTAACTGGGAGCTGCGGGCCAGTGAGAGACCCTGCCTCAGAGAAAGAGGTTGGCATTCCTGAGAGTGACATCTTAGGTGGTCCACTACTGGCTTTACACATATGTACACACGTGCACATATACACGCACACACATAGAAACAACTTTTTCTTAAGGATGCTTCCTTTCTCTCCTGCTCTGTCTCTTTTGCACTCAACATCCGGTGCCTTTCTCATCCTATTTTTCTTCTCCAAAGAAGCAAACTTGTTTCTGGATCCAGGGCGCCCTGAAAACTAATGCAGCTACGACTCGACTCTGCCACAGGCCTGCTGTGCAGCGCTTAGAACGGAAGCTGCCTTTCCTCTTTTCACGGCTCTAAGATGGAGACTCACTGTTCTCTTCGAGGATGCTTTGGATGACGAAATGCCAAGTGACCATTGGGAAACATAGCTGGGTGAGGGGAGAGTGAAGAGTAGCTCTCAGAGCCTCGGGGCACCGAGCCCACACCCAGGCTCCTCTGACACTGGGGAGCCTGTGTAGCGCTTTCAGAGAAGTTACCCCAATCAAAGGAGGAGATGGGAAAGAATCCACACGCTGCCACTGATCACGTGGGTGGAACTGTGCCGGACAAATAAGGCATTCCAGGCAGTCCTGCAAAGACTCATGACTCGCCAAAGCCAGGGAGAGAAGGGCTTTTCTGCCTGCTCTCTTGCTTCAGGCTCCTGGTCCTCAGAGAACGGCGAACACACCAAACACTCGAGGGTTAGTGCTGGCTGCTGCAGACCACCCATAGGAGCGGATGGCAGGAAGGACCCCACCGATTGCTGAGCAGCCTCATGCCTGACCAACCCTTAGACCCCACTTCTGCTTTCTCCTCAGAGCGAAGCTCTCGCAGCTATTGCTGAGCAGTCCTTCCACTGCTGAACATCTGTCTCCCTCTCCTCTGGACGCCTGGGGGAAGAGCAACCCTGTGGTAGCCTTGCTGACATGGTGAACTCTGTGCTGTCTTGCTGCAGACAGTTTGATACCAATGTCGTCTCTTTCTGTCTCTCTCCCTCTCTTCTTTCCCTTTCTCTTTTTCTAAATCTCTTCTCCCCCAGCCCCACCACCCTGTACCCCCTATCCTGTCTGTGAGTTCTGAGTTTAGCTGAGACACCCTGCATCAGTAAAAAGTAGAGTATTTGAACAAGACTCCAAGTGTCAGCCTTGGGCATCTACACATGCACGCACACACACACACACACACACACACACACACACACACTTACACATGAACACACACACAAACATGCACATACCACACGTATACATGCACATGCACCCCAAGTATGCAAACACATGTATGCACACCACACATACACATGCCAAACAAAAATTCCTAGTTTATATGAGGAGCAGAAGGCAGAGGCATATTTATATCACAAGCCTTTCCACAAAAACATTGTTAAAAGCTTAAAACCTTTTTAGAATCTGTCTCGTATACCTGGGAAAAAATCTACGTGGCTCTAGAACAGTTTTCTTTCTGTGATGATTGTTACTTAGCCGTTTAGTTTGCTTTATTCTTCAAAAAACCGAGAATCATATGTGATTGATTTTCTGTACTTGTTACTGTCTTCTAGTTGTTGAGTAAAATTTAAATATCATAAAAGTTGTGTGTATTGTGTTGTAGTTTAGTTATGTCTAGTGCCTCATAATCTATGGGAATATACTCCTTTTTCTCCCAAATTATTGGGACTTGGCTGAATTTTCAAGATGGTGTAGGAGGTTATGTGACCTGTCCTGTGGGGGTTACTGATGCTTAAAGTGATGCTAATTTTTGTTTGTTTGTTTTTAAAGACAGAGTTACTCTGTGTAGCCTTGGCTATCTTGGACTTTTTATAGGCCAGGTTGGTCTCAAACTCACAGAGATCTACCTGCCTCTGCCTTGCAAGTGCTAGGATTACAGGCGTGTGCCACCACTGCCCGGCTTTTTTCTTAATTTTAAAAATTCATTTATCTGTGTGTGTGTGTGTGTGTGTATGTGTGTGTGTGTGTGTGTGTGTGTGTGTGAGAGAGAGAGAGATGCATGTGGGACTCAGGGGACAGCTTATGGGGTCTTGTTCTTTCATCTGTCACGTGACTTGTAGGGATTGCATTCAGATTGTAGGCGTGCCAGCCGGTGCCTTTATCCCCTGAGCCAATGTACTAATCCTTGTGTTACCATGGAGAACTTCTGTGTGTGTTTGGTTTCACATGCATGCTGCTCAGGGCGACAGCAATCTCTACTTGCATTCCTTAGGCACTGTCCACCTCATGTTTTGAGACAGTGTCTCTCACTGCCTTGGGACTTGGCCAGACTGGCTGGCATTTCTGCATCCATACTCCTTGGATTACAAGCACAAGCCACCGAGACTAACATTTTTATGTTATTTCTGATGTCCAAATGTAGTTCCTCATGCTTGCCCACCTTACATGACAAACATTTTGCTGACGGGTCCATCCCTGGACCCCTTCGGTACCTGAGGGTGTCTGGGGCTCTTTCCTCTGCCAACACATGCTCCAGAGAGGAGGAAATTCCCAGATTCCGAGGTAACCAGGAACTTCACTGGGATGTGATTATCTCCATCTCCCTGCACTTGTTTCCTCATCGCTTTCCAGGTTGTGGTAATTATCCCAACCAAACTATTACCGATTTAAAAAAAATGAGTGAACAAAGAACAACATAACTAGAAAAACTCATTGACAAAGTCAACTTTCATGTCCCAAATTGATTCCTTTTACTGTATGTTCCCTTCGTCGCTGTCTCCCTGCTAATGAACATTATTCCTGAGAGGGACTTGGTGTTTTCTGGAGATTCATCTGTTCTCACTACTTTTCTTCCCACCTGAAGCCATAATATGCCATTCCAAGTGCCATAATCATTTTCACAGCAACTAAACACGATTTCACACGCAGCAGATGATGACTTCTGTGGGGCATGAACTGTGAGAAATGATTAACTCCTCAGGACGTGGAGCCGACCTCCTGCTGATCTCCTTAGCAGCCAACAGGAGATGGGAAAGCGGACAACATAAGTGGGCTGTGGGTAATCTAGTGTCCATTTACTGACCTGTTCTCGGTGCCTCTAGAACATACCTTTAACGGGAAATTAGAGCTGACACTGAAAAGCACTAAACCATTTTCCCTGGGAAAGGGAGTGCCCACGTATAAGGCGTAGGAGTGTGCATCGTAGGAACCGGCATTGGAAGCATGGAAGCAAGATAGGTTTTCCCTATAGTTTGTGTGTGTGTGTGTGTGTGTGTGTGTGTGTGTGTGTGTGTGTGGTCATCGGGCCATTGGACTATATCACATGATAGATGGCAGGGTTCTGAATACATGTATTCTAAATGTGTGCCTTCTGGCTTCTGTAGGGGAAAGCTACCCACAGCTTTGTGAATTGCACTTATAATCTTCCTAAACTTGGCAGCATCAGAGATTGGAAAGATGGCTCAGAGGTCAAGAACATTTGCTGCTCTTCTAGAGGACCTGGGTTCGGTTCCCAGCACCCATACTGTGGCTTACAAGTGTCTGTAGCTCCAGTCTCAAGGGATCCAATACCTTCTTCTTTGCCAGACACACATGTGGTGCACAATCAAACATACATACAAAATACTCACATGTAAAAATCAATACAATCATTTTTTAAAAATTGGCACCAAAAAGGATAGCCCAAAGGTCTTGGATCCTTGCCAAAAGACCCATGCTGTCCTCAAAAACTGAATGCTCAGAGTTTGTTTAAATGTTATCAAAGAAGGGAGTTTTAGCCAAGCGTGGTGGTGCATGCCTTTAATCCCAAGCACTCAGGAGGCAGAGGCAGGTGGATCACTGTGAGTTCAAGGCCAGCCTGGTCTACAAAGCAGGTCTAGGACAGCCAAAGCTACACAGAGAAACCTTGTCTCAAAAAAAAAAAAAAAAAAAAAAAAAAGGAATGGAGTTTTTATTAAAGAGAAAAAAGTAAGTATTTTTCATATCACACAGGCAAACGACATAATGGGCTCCAGCTGTATTTACTTCCTGCTACCTTGTCTGCGTTCCCCCACAGGCTCACTTATGGAATGTGTAAGCTTCAGCTAGTGCGCTACTGTGGAAAGATGTGGAACCTTTAGGAGATGCGGTCTAGCTGTCTGGAACAGACTACTGGGGGTAGGGTGACTTTGGAGGCTGTAACCCCAGGACCCTGGTTTCTGCTTTGCTGTTGCTTCCGCCACGTGCTCCTGCTGCCATGGACCGAGCCCCTCCACCTGCCCTCCCCAGTGCGGCTGACCGATTCTCTGAAATGTGGGCCAAAATAAAATCTTTCCTCTCCGAGTTAGTTTCCGTCAGCTGTTCTCCTCATAGTGACAGTAAAGTAGCAAATGCAGTGGCTTCAAGACAGAGGGACTGGTGTCCCTGTATACAGTGGCTATTAGAAATAGAGGGTTTTCTTCTAAATTGCTGGTGACTGATTGATCGAGTCAGCCCTGCTTATGAGGTGTAATGAGACTGGATATTTTCTCCTGAGTCTTAGACTCAGTCACAGGATGAGCTTACAAGTGCCTTCTGTCCCTGGAGTAGAAGACTATCATTGAAGAAATTACTGGCAAGTTATAGGAATAAAAAAAAGCTTTGTAGAACCCTTCTATTACCCTCGTCAATGATTATTATTATTATTGTGATTTTCTACTTAGCAAGTGTATGAGGCTTGAGAAAAAAATGATCCAATAAACATTTATTAGTAGCTACTCTTTTCCTGATAGCAGAAAATTAGAAGGAACCAGATGCACCCACTTTAATTAATTGGCACAATCAGGAGTGGTATGCAACATCAAGGGTGAAAATTGCTAACTTAAATTGTGGCTTTGTGGCTCAAATGAATTTCTTGAAGTCTTTGTTCCCTTGAATAACTGCACAGCAAGAACTTCCTGCTTCCCTTTCCCATCCATGGGATTTTTTTCCATCATTCCTTCCTTCCTTCCTTCCTTCCTTCCTTCCTTCCTTCCTTCCCTCCTTTCTTTTTTGTTGCTGTTGTTGTTTTAAGGAGGACAGTATTCAATTAAAATCTTGTATGGAGTGGTAGGGTCCAAATTGGCAGTTATTCTGCAGGAGAGTTAGGGGTTTGGGGGGGATCTTTTGTTTATCTGAAAGACCAGCAAAGAAAGGGAGAACATCAAAGCTGGGATGAGAACAGTGAGTGCTGGCCTCCCGGTAGTCAGCAGGCAGCACGAGCCTGTCAGTTACAGCCCTCTGCCTAGACAAACTGCCTCCTGGGGCTTCGAAGCGTCACATCTTTTCTCTGAGGAGCCTCTCCAAACTGCCTCACCCACCCTCATTCCTCTGCCTCCCTTAGGCTGCCTTACCTCTGCCCTAGTACGTCAGACACTCCATGTTAGAACCGCCGACGCTTTGCCCACCTTCTCCTTTACCTGAAAACAACAGGGACTGTGGCTAGTCATGTCTCCAGCATGTGATATGGAGCCCAGCACTCAACTGGGCTTAGTGAAACTTTGAGTGAGGGAGTGAGTGAGTGAGTGAGCGAGGGAGTGCAAGCACTGAGTCTTGCTAGACAGTGGACTTCCTTGCAGCGTAGTCACTTCTGCACTGCCTCTGTTAACCTGGTGTATCAGCTACCTATTGCTGCATAACAAATACTCCAGTAATTCCTTAAAGTATCAGCTGTTTAGTCTGTTTCTGCAGACTGGACTAACAGTTATAACTCGCTCAGCTACTCAGCCTCATCAGCTTCTAGGACAGCAGAGGGATGCGTGCACTAACTTGGCCTCACCCAACCCCGGCGGGGGGGGGGGGGGAGTATTGGGGGGGAGGTTCTCCTTTACTTCCCATGGGATTTTTTTTTAACCTTCCAGAAGGCTAGCCTGGACTTGGAGATGTGTCAGGGGACAGGGTTTCCAAAAACCAAGTGGCAGTATGGGTGGCCTCTTGTGGCTAAAGAAGTCACCAGGGCAGGTCTAGACTTAAAGGGAGGGGCTAAACCCTTTTTCTTGAGGGGAGGAGCTAAGAGTCACTCTGCAAAGGAGCTGACAGGGTTCTGCAAACTATTGCTCTCAGCAGATTGCAAGCGTGCCAGAATGTTTGAAAAACAGCGAATGGCAACAGCCAAGGAAAATATAGACAGTAAACCTCGAACCCCTACCCAGACTAGCCGATGGACAGGACATTCTCCACTGTTGAGTGGAGAAGGAGATCTAACTTTCACACAAACTCTGGTGCCCCATATTTGAACATGTCCATTGGATGGAGATGCCTGGTGGCACTCAGAGGAAGGATAATAGGTCACCAAGGAGAGACTTGATACCCTATGAGCATATACAGGGGGAGGAGGTCCCCCTCAGACACAGACATAGGGGAGGGGAGTAGGGGGGGAAGTGGGAGGAAGGGAGGAATGGGAGGATACAAGGGATGGGCTAACAACTGAGATGTAATATGAATAAATTAATTAATAAAAAAATAAAAAAATTAAAAAAAAAAAAAAAGAAAAACAGTGAATACCTGAGTTAGCCAGAAACCCGAAAAACCTTTCAAAGAAGGTAAACTTGGTGCCATCCATATCAGGGTGGGCCTAAGTCTCTTTCCCCAGAGATGAACGAAGACCCGTGAGAGGGTTTTTAAACTAAGAAGACATACGGCCTGGTTTCCTTTAATTTTTTTTTTTCTTGAATAGATTTAGAGGTAGTGTGAAACCAGATGTGAAATCCCTCCCGGTCTCTGCCGACTAAACCCAAGGCCCTAGCAGGTGTGAGGGAGAAAGTAACACAACACAGCAGATTCACACACGGAGAGCTATCAGCACTTGTCTTGGTGACATTTGTTCAGAGAGGCCATCAACATGCCACTTCCCAGGCCTTCTGGACCCGTGTTCCACAGTGGCTTCTCAGCCTGAGAGCACATTGGGCATGGGGAGCCCAGGGCCCCCACTAGGACAGGGGAGGAGGGAGAGAGGCCGTCACTGGCAGCTGCTTGGGGCCACCTCACCTTCTGACCCTAGGCTGGCCTGCTGGGTCTTGTGTTGTGTTGTTGCACAGGCCCCAGACAAAGGAGGCTCGGGGCTAGACACTTCACTCGCTACAGCTTCTGCTTCACCCACCCACTCCCCTGCCGTGGATGTTGCTTTCAAAGTTTAGCTTGTCAAGACCGTTCATGTAGGATGCCTGGTGTCCAGGGTGTGGTAAAATGATCTTTGGCTTTGGCTACTGGAACCATCTTTAGGGGTCATTTTTTTTCAAGCTTTGGGAGTAACTGATGGATCAGGTTTATGGAGCCAACCAATTTGTGTCAGCGAAGCTGTCTTCCTTCAGTTCTCAGAGTCACAGAGGCAGCGTGGTCCCTGGCCAGCTTCTTCTAATGTAAAATTCGCATCCCTTTCTGGCCAATAGTTCATTAACACAGCGGGCCAAGCACACCCAGACACTGGCTGGCTCCAGAATTTCAACATCCGGGGTTCCTTGAAAGCCTGGGTCTGCTTATCAGTTGTGTTCAATATTAGGTTACTTGCAGAATGGAGTCATTATCTTCAATGTTTAATAACTGTACCACCAACATAATATAATCAAACCTGACAAATGTAATTTAGAGAGGCTTTAGACTCAAGCCCTTTATGAGAGTGTTTTTAATCTTTTATGATCTTGTCCCCAAGGCTGAGAAAAATCTCGTTTTCCCTCTGTCTTCTACTTGATTTGTCTCCTTTACTTTGCTGTTGATTTTCTTGGCCAGGTCCAGATTGACCTGTTTCTTTGGGACCAAAATGTGAGGAGCTGACATGGTTGGGGTCCTGAGCTGGGGCTGTGCTGCAGGAGCCGGGGCTCAGGGCAGCAGTGGGGTACAGTGGGGTTGGAGTCTTGCACAGTGAAGGCTTGTTCTAGCAAGGAGAACAAGTGACTTGTGTGAACTCTTTGCTCTTGACAAAGTGTGCGGGATGGATGTCCAACTCCGGCAGCACCCATATTTGTCCAGACGGAGGTCAGCCTCCAGCAGGTAGCTCCTTTGTAAAGGGAGAGCCTGGCAATAAAGAGAAGCCACCCACAGTTTCCTGCTTAGGAACTTGCATGGCGTGCAGTTCAGTGCTTCTGACTTGTATTCTAAGAAGCAGCAGCCAGATGAATACGTCTTTGACTTTTCACGATCGAACTCTGATTTCCCTTGGGCAGAATCCCTTTGAGAAATAAGGCAGTCAGAATGTTTTGAGTTCTTCCTTTCAGGAACATGGGCCATAATGGTGGCCCTGTTTTGTATCCCGAGGGGCTGTGGACAGGAAGTCAATGGCAAGGTTCATAAAACACTTGGAGTTTTTGCGGAGAAAGGAGCCATAGAAGTGGAAAGCGTTCGTCTGTGTTGCAAACCTCCCACAGAGTCTCCAGGCTCTCATTTCAACCCAGGTCATAAAGGGAAGAGATCTGTTACAAGTCCTCAACCCTCCCTTCTCCGCCTCTGTCGATTACTTATGGGGGAACCAAAACATCAGGGCCTACTCCTGAGACTCCTTTTAGCATCCACCTCATCCTGCTTGCTCTCTTTGAAGGTACAAGGTAGCGCCCCTCTCTGAATTCTGCGGTGACCCCTTCTCGCGTTTGATGGCTCCGTCCGCTGACTTGCCCACCCACATTGGGCGTAAGGAGCAGAGATGTGGAGACATGAAGTCATGAAGGGGTTGAGGCCGGCTTTTGAAATAAATATTGGAATTGAGGCCAGGTGTAGGTGCCTCTGAGGCATGAGTTTTTGAATGCTATGATATTTTTGTGTGTTCTAATATCCTTTGGCTCTTGAAGAAAGATTGAAGAGAGTGGGAGTCCAAAGTAGAATGTAAATATTGAAGTGTAGATATGTTAAAAAAAAACGTGGTTTAGATGGAAACCATGCCTTTCCAAATACCAACTACGGCGTCATACGTTCTAGGGAGATGTTTATACACACCATTGGTTTAACATTTTAACTCTGAATTAATTAGACACTTAAAACAAATGGTTGATTCGGCCAGCTTCTTAATTGAGTTTTAACAAAACCAAACCAACAACTGCTTGAATCAACTGGCCGTTTGTGTGCTAAAGGCCCAGGCAGGGGCAATGAAGTCAAATGGCTCGGTGATAAACACTTATGGTCAGGCTTAAGGAAGGCACAAGAACTCTATGCAGGGCTCCCCGGCTCCCCAAAGAGCTAAATGAAATCACTGGCTTCCACTTTCTAGGTCTCATCTCTTACTGTCAGTTATATTTTTCATCCATGTTGAAAAGCACAGGATGAGTTGTCCTCCTCAGTCAGTCTTGAGATTGGGCCCTCGGCTGGACCACAGCTCACAGATTAAGCGAGACTGGCCGGCCAGTGAGTCCGAGGATCTTCCAGTGCTGGGATTATTACAAGGGTGCACCACTGCTGTTGGCCTTTTCTGTGGAGCTGGGGATCCAAACTTAGGTATGTATGTTACCTCGAGGGATCCCCCCAGCCTCCGAGGTTGACAAGGTTCTTTAATAACCCCCCAAACACTTGCTTTCACAACACAACAGACCTGTCTATACACCGTCGGTAGGCAGATCCCCTCAGAGTTGTGGTGAGGGGTCCGAGCCAAGTCACAAGGACTCATGCCTGGAAGTGGGCTTGTGGCTCTGTACTGTGTGGGCCCCAGGTGCTTTTGACTGGTAAAGCTTTCCAGTCAACATGGGAACCTGTGCTTTTTCTTGAATGCCATGATGTCATGGACAAAGCTCTTTGACAAGGCAGCCTTGCTTTTCCTGTCCTAGCTTTTGGTGTCCATGTTGCCTTCTTTAGGAACACTTTGAGTCTTGTGTAGGATTCTATCTCTTGTATCTATGGCTTTCCCAAGGAGCTCAATAAAGACTCGACGAATATTACATTTTAATGGCCTGTATTTATGACACCTTATAGTTACTCTGAGCACAATATGGAAGTGTTGTATAGTGATTTCATACATGTTTTGTCTTCTTTAGGAATTTTAGCCATGCTTAGCTGGGCAGTGGTGATGCACGCCTTTAATCCCAGCACTCAGGAGGCAGAGGCAGGCTGGCCTCTGTGAGTTTGAGGGCAGCCTGGTCTACAAACTGAGTCCAAGACAGTCAAGGTTACACACACACACACACACACACACACACACACACACACACACACACACACACAAACCCTTATCTCAAAAAATAAAAGGTAAAAAAAAGAAACGGCAGAGTAACGTGTTCTTTTTATGTGTGTACAAGGAAACATATAATTGGCCTACACAAATTAAATTCTGTGAATGCCACTGTATACACTGTCAGTTCTCCCAATCATCTATGAGGGCCGTTCCTAACACTCTCATTTTAAAGACAGTGAAAGAAATCCAGAGAGGCTGTATGGCATCATTAAAGTCACAAGACCAGGTACAAAGCAGAGACAGGAATTGAGCTCTTGTCTTCTGACTTCATGTGCACTATTCTCTTCTTTTATTTATTTTTTGATAGATCTGGTGTTGCCTAGGCTGGCCTCAAATTCACCACTTATCCATGAGTCGACTTGAATTTATTCTCCTGCCTCTCCTTCCCATGAACTGGGGTGACAAGCATGTGCCTTGCCAGCCGCATTATTATTGTCCTCCCTACCAGCATGTGCTGTCTTTTTTGGTGGCCGATTAAATAGATGTTGCTTTCAAAAATTAGGCTCAAACTCTGCCAAGACAGGGTAAGCAAGTCCTCAACAGTTCCTGTCTGTCCCACAGATATGTCTGGGCCAGAAGGCTGAAGAAGATGCTCCAATATAATAGAGAGTTTTAGGTGACTATTCAGGTAGAAAACTGTCTATGTCATCTTCACATTTGGAAAGCTACTAACCTGCATTCCTGGTATACTCAGGTAATCAAGTTTATCCTTCTCAAGTCTCTGATGGAGTTGAAGACCAGGTAGCTTAGTTTTACAATGAAGCATAGTTGTTATTGGTTAAGATGTTTTTAGGCCTAGATAGGTATTTTAAGTTGATAATGACAAGACGTGATGGAGATTGATTTACATTCAGAATTTTAGACACATCAAGATAGGAAAGATATTTTCTTCAAGGCTGTCAAATACAAATAGCCAAAACACTAAGAATGTAACATTTATATAATTCCTGATTGTGTCATGGTTCTTTGTATATATGTGGAATACTATAAATGTATACGTAAAAAAATAAAAAGAAATAAAAAGAAAAAGAAAAAAAAAAAGAAGAAAAACACCCTAAAATTAGGCTCACAATAATCCTGGTAGTATCGGCAACAACTCTTCTCTAAGATAAGATTCTCTGAGCAGCTGTGAAATAATTTGATTTAGAAGAGCGCTACTCCCGAGCACCATGAATCCCTATCCTGTCATGGCACGGTGCCCTTTGGCAAGAATGGCACAGGGTTTTAAGTGAGGCCATGGATCCTGACCTTCCTGAACTCATAACCCCATGGCTGGGAGGTAGATGGACATGGCTGGGGCAGACTTTTGGTTGGCTTGTGCCCCGAACCATCAGTGCCCAAAGGTCCGGGGCATTGGCACATCTGACCTTCATTTACTATGTAAAAATTAGTCTTTATGGTCCACTGAAGGGTGAACGGGTAAGCAGCATTCAAGAGATACATCCAGAGGGATACCATTCGGTTTTTTAAAAGAAGGAAATTCTGACACCTATGCAGTGGGCGAACCTTGAAGACCTTGGTAAAATAAGCCAGACACAAGAGAACAAGCACCGCATGATTCCACTTAGATGAGAGCTTCATTTGTAGAGATGGAAAATGGAACAGAGGTTATGGGGCTGGGAGGCGGAGGGTGAGGGGTTAGTATTTAATGGGTGAAGTTCCAAGTGTCCGCTGTGCATGGCGGTGGTGGTTAAAGACCATTAACTATATTAGTGTTACTGAGCTGTGTGCTCCAGAGTGGTTATGTTGGCAAATGTTATGCTATGCATCTTTCTCTCTCACACACCCACATCAGAGAATTGAACAGTGTCAGCTGTACATGTAAAAGAAGTGAGACGTGGTCCTTGGAAAGCAGCGGAGTTCCCTATGGTACTGACCGGGGTTAGAGCCAGAGGCATCTGGGACTGCAGCGCTGTCCTGTGCCCCTGTAGCTGCTTCACCGGTGCTTGGAACATTCCTGGCGAGGGTGTTCTCTTGGACAAATGAGAACACGCACATTGGAAGGCTGCCTCTGCTTAATGTTCCACTCCATCCAGGAGGCCAGATGGCATTTTATGTGATTTTTTCACAACTGTGATTTCGGATTGATTATAAAACCTGTTTGTGTTTCTTCCCAGCTCCCGCCTCGCCTGCCTTTGAGCTTAGCTTTCATGCCCGTGGCACCGTGCGAATGGCCACAGTGTCCCTCTTTCTTTCCTTTTTATTTCTGCAGCAGAGCCAACCACAGCACCTTTAGCCCTTAATGCCTGCCCAGGCACAAGCATAGGGAAGCCCATTTTTGCAGCAGGGCTGGTCCTGTGAATGGTGCTCCTTTTGTATTTATATTCAGTTCTATTTCCCCCCCCCCCCCAAGTTAGGATCACCCATAACTGGCTTTTCCTTCCCCGTCTGACATCTCATCATCAGATGAGATTTTCATAAGGAATCAAATTAATTTTATATGCAATTCAAAAAAAACTTAACTAGGAAGGCTGTAATAAAAAGAAATATAGATTGACTTTTAAAAGGATTTTCAAAATACTCTATATTAAAAAAGAAACTCTTTTGGGGGCTAGGAAATGCTTAAGTCAGTAAAGTGCTTGCCATGTGAGCATGAAACCCCCAGTTCAATTCTGAGCACCCATGGGGGTGGAGGGGGAGCTGGGTTGTGCTGTGCATGTTTGTAATGCCATTGTTGGGGAGACAGGCAGTCCCTGAAGCTCCCTGGCCGTCCAGCCTCGCCATATTGATGAGCTCCAGGGTCGGTGATACCTTGTCTCAAAATACAGGGTCGAGAGTGACTGAGAAAGATTCCTAATATTGACCTCTGGCTTTCACATATACATTTACATACATGGATCTGAACACACACACACACACACACACACACACACACACACACACACACGCACACACACGCACACACACACACACCCTCTTTCACATTCAGAGAAAAGTGTTTTGAGAAGCTCTTGTGTAGTCCAGGCTGACCTTGAACTTGCTATGTTTCTGAGAATGATTTTGAACTTGGGATCCTTCTGCCTCCTCTGCCTGGGTGCTGGGTTAATAGGATTTGCCACTGTGCTTGGTTTATGCGGTGCAGGGGAACCAAACCCAGGCCTTCCTACATGCTGGGAATGAACTACATCAACTGAGCCGCATCCCTACCCTCTCTCAGTCTTCCCAGCAGTCCGATGGCAGAGCTGAGCAACAATGTCATGGAGGGAAGCAGAGGCACAGAGACATTAAGTGATGGGCCCAGCAGTCGTTGGATAAAGCCACCTCTGAGACTGTGCCTCCCGGATCCACATCCAGAACACTTATTATCACCCCAGTATTCCTTCTGGAAAAAGACAGTTCAATCTAGTGGGGACAATTTCAGCATTACCCACCACTTTGGGCAACGCACAGGGTCATTGTCCTTCCCTTGATAAGCCATTTAGTTTTTATAAGAATCCCTTTTACATTATGTGCTTTAGTAACAAGGGCCTGTATGTGGTCCTGTGTGTGTGGATGTGCACATATGTGTGTGGATATGCACATATGTGGGTGCATGTGCACATATGTGGGCACATGTGCACATGTGTGGATGTGCATATGGAAGCTGGAGATCAATAGCAGGTACCATTCTTTAAATATAATCCACCTAATTTTTTATTTATTAATGTAATCATCTTTGTGTATATGAGTGTTTTACCTGTATGTATGTATGTATATATATATATATATATGTAGTATGTATGTATGTATGTATGTATGTATGTATATCACATTTAAGCCTGATGTCAAGGAGGTAAGAAGAGGGTGTCAGATCCCCTGGGACTGCAGTTTCAGATGGCTGTGAGCCTTCATGTGGGTGCTGGGAACTGAAATTTGGTCCTCTGCTCTTATCTGCTGAGTCAGCTCTCTGCACCCCTACCCCCTACTTTTATGCTTTGTTTGAAAAAGAGTCTCTCAGCCTGAGACTGCTCAGCAGACTAGGCTTTCCGGCCAATGAGCCTTAGGCTCTGCTGTCAGCCTCGCAGCACCGGTGTTATAAACACAAACGGCTATGCAGGTTCCCCCCGGGTGGGTTCTGGGGTTCTCGTGTTTGTACAGAAGCACTTGAGTGGCTAAGCTCTCCACTTGGCTGCATGCGGTGGATTTTAATGAGCTGGCAAGGTGAGGCAGGGACCGTGAGGAGAGACGGAGTAGAAGGTTTGGTCCCCGAGTGCTTGCATACCTGCTGTGACCCTTGGAACTGGAGTCCTCCCTGTCCCTGCAAGGAGTGCAGAGGAACAGCAGATGCTAGGAGGCACATTTCTGTGAAGGCCCTGGAGGCTTCCAGGAGAGTGGGTGGACATGTACTGACCTGCAGTGAGAGAATTCTGTCCCGGCTCACGAATGGGTGTGCTCCACTTACCTTTCTATCTCTGTAAGATTTGTCCATTGGTCATCGCCACGGGGACTCAGAAACTGCTACTGGGAACTTGGATTTGTTCTAGTGTGGGTGCATTTGGTGAAGATTTCAGACTAACTCCTCGGATTCTCCCCCCCACCTACTTTTATTGTTTCTTTATTTTCATTGTTTGGGGTGTTTGTATGCAAGAGGGGTGTGTTTCGTGTGCTGTACGTGCATGTGAGTGTGAGTGTGTGTTCGTCTGTGCTAGTCTTTCACTGAACTCATTGAATTGCTAGGCTGGTGGTCAGCAGGCCTCAATGGTCCTCCTGTCTCGGCCTGTCCCTCCCCGCAACCAGTGCTGAGGTTACAGGGCCTCTGGTCATACCCAGTGTTTTCTGTGGGTGCTGGCATCCAAACTCAGGTCCCCCACACCCCCCCCTCCAGCCCATACCCCTACCTTTCAAGGAGGTTTTCCTACCTTTTGTTCCTGGTCCTCTGCCAGGCATCTACCGGCCTTCTGTTGGCACCTGCACTTAAATCACGTTGCCATGTCCACAGGAGTGGCAGGGCATGGCCCCTCTCCAGGTCTCCCAGGCTGCTCCCTGCTGCCCGCTCTGCAGTGTATGCAGAGTGGATGGAGCTGGCTCCCTGGCCCAGCTGCTCTGTGTTTTTTGCGATGATCCATCCTGGAACTGAGCTTGAGTATGGATCATTCTGTTTCCTGTTGGAATCAATTTTCTGTCCAACTTTCATTTCCTATTGTGTGTTCCTCTGGGGTCAGCCCAGCTTTGTCAGACAAAAGCGGGGCTTTCTCTCTTGGAGATGGTCCTGGCTTCTCTTCAGCTGTGTATTTGTCTAAGCAACAGCCAGGCATTTTGTATGACCACCCAGCCGCTCTGGCTGTCCTGCCTGGTCGTGTTTCAGGGTTTGATCCAGCAGAGTCTTTGGAGGAGGGCTGGGCTCCCTTTCCCTGTGTCTTAACTCGTAGGCGCTTTCCACACGTCAGCCAACTATCTTCTGTACAGACAGCATCTGAGTGCTCCTCAGCGGAGGTGAAATATTACATCACTCGTATTGTCTCTGTTGCTGACTGCTCCAGTGAATTTGGCTGAAGACTCGGCAGCTGGTGGATGAGCCGCAGAACCGAATCAGACCGCAGAGAAATCCCTCTGTGCTCTGCCTCCCACTGTCTGATTATTTACCTGTAGGTGTTAAGACTGTGACCTCCTCACTGTCCCACACAGATGCACTGCTATGACTGCAGACGTAACATCCGCATGTACCAAAAGAGAATCACCTCAGCCATCGTAACTCTCATGTCCTTGGGGTCCACACATGTAAACATATGAGGATTTCCCAGGGTTAAAGGAAAACATTGCTATTTTTTTCAGAACATGGAGGACTCTACAACACTAGAGATGGCACATGGTCATTATAGCATGAATAAGTAGGTAAGCCATGACACTCTGTGACCTAGAATTTCTTCTGACACACCGAATGACCTTGAGTAAGCTTTGCTTTGCTAGACCTGAATCTCCTTATTGGTAGCAAGTGCCCTCACATTGAACTCAGGATATCGAAAAAAAAAATCACATTTACTTATATAATCTTTGCAGAATTTATTTGGGTTGGTTGATTGTTTGCCTCTGGATAAGTCTTGCTTTTCTACCCAAAGAATGATGGCTGCATAATCACAGTTTCTCATTTTATATTAAGGTACTATGAGAGAGCACCGCACTCACTAAAACCAAAGCTACAAGAAGCTTCTCTTTGAGAGAAAGCATTAATACAGTGGACCTCCTGGCACTTGAGCCATGCTGGGCCCTCTGTCCTCTTTACCAGGTCACCAGGCATTTAAAATTGTCACGTGCTCCTGTATCATGACACCGTAGAAAGTATGACACGGTGGAAGGCCTCAGGAAGGCACAGTCCCCTCCCCTAGCAAATGTGACAGTTTTCCAATCAATGGCTGCTAGAAAGTTCTCCAGTTGACTACTTACCACTTCAAATGAGAACTCTAGGGGTCAGGGAAGCTAGCGGGGCAGCCAAGGTCACCTTCCAGGGAACACAAATAAGGAATGTTTCGTTCCCGGGGTAAAGGAAGCACACTCAGGGAGGGGTTGTGTGCTTCCCTGTTGCTGTCATCTCACCTCTGGTCTGTGGCAACATATCCTAAGAGCAGCTTAGGGAGAGGAAGGGGTTCTGTTTCCAAGTTAACAGCTATCACTGAGGGAAGCTGAGGCAGGAACTCAAGCAGCTGGTCACATGACCTCCACAGTCAAGAGCAGAGAGGAACAGGGCATCCGTGCTCCCCACTTGCTCAACCAGCACTCTTTATTCTTGCCTCTTCATTGAGGCCCAGCCCATGAAACAGGGCTACCCATGATGAGGGAGTAGGGTGGTCCCCAAAGACATTCCTGCAGGCCACCCTGACGTTCATGTACATAGTTTCTCAAGTGAGACTTTCTCCCAGGTGATCCCTGGTCGTGTCAAGTTGATGGTTAAAGCGAACCAGCACAGCTGCCCTCTGCAGTGAGGCAAAGCTTAACATCTACGAGGTCTGGCTCGCTCAGTCCCATGCATTCACAAGAGCAGAGAGTATAGTGTTGACACATTCCCACTGGAGGACTCTAGCCACAAAGGCCCCCAAACACCCAAGGGCACCCCTCTCTTCTCTGGCCAGCCCAGTTGCTCAACAAGACTAGAGAAAGGCTTAAAGCTGTTTGTGGAGACTTCTGTGGATCCCCTTTAGGTGCGGACTGGAGGAGCATGCTTTTTTTTTTTTCAGGAAGGCATGTCTGGCCCAGCGATACAAAATGGAGCTGGTGTCAGTTTTTAGATTTAACCCCGTCTCCACTGTATTTGAACGTCCATTCTTGTCTCTGGTTCTGGGCGCCTCTTACCGCCCTGCCTTTTCTAGGAGTTTGCTTGACTTGACCCTTCATAAGATCACAGATAAACAAAATCTAAATAAAACCTGCCCTTGATCACCCTGCAAGCCACTCATGTGGTCCTAGCTCTCCATCCACTGCCCAGTCTTCCCCCACCAACCCCCGAGTGTGAGCGTGTGCATATGTGTGTGTGGGGGAGTATGGTGTGTATGCATGTGTGTGTGTGTGCGTGCACACACAAGTGCACATGCATGTGACTGTGTACAGTATAAGCCTGAGGTTGACATCTTGCTCATTGACTCTCCGCTTTGTTCACTGAGGCAGGGTCTCCCTATTAAACCCAGACTTTTCCAAGACCCCTAGTCTTGCTGGTCAGCTTGCTCCATGGATTCCCGTCTTAGCCTCCTGTGTGTTAGGACTAGAGGTCGGCTGCCACACTCGCCCAGCATTTTTTGGGTTCAGGGGAATTCAAACTTACCCTCAAGCTTGCTGCCTGCACAGAAAATGTTTTAATTGCTGAGCTCCATCTCTACTTCAGTGTCTAGCTTTTTGAAAGTAAAACCACCACTTGCCACACCCAGTTCCTCACTGTTATCCTGGGCAGTTGGTTGAGACTGCCCTGCCCTAAGTGGCCAACAACTTGCTGGTTACCAGGCCAACCACAAATTAATAAGCTCTTTTGTGAGCCTTCATGAGTTTTGTTTTTTTGTCTTTTTGGTTTTTTTTTTTTAATCATCTTGGTGCTATGGGCTCTATCTCTGCTCTGTGAAGACTCCATTGGCTATCCTTCACAGTTATCTGGTGAGCCTGCACCACAATGGTATAGTCACGTGTGCACTTAGGCTTGCTCGCGTGGATGCCCTATGAATTATGGATGCTAACTGCTGTTGTTTCCTGGGGCACAATGCTGTCTCGTGCTTATGGCCTCTGCCTTCTTCTATCCTGTTGGTTTTATCCTTTCCTTCCTGTAAACACAGACATCTCTCACGTTGCTCTTTCCCGGCCCCTTTTCTCTTAAACCGAGCTCGCTGTGGCTTAGCTATTAAGCAGGTCTATAGATGCGGCTTGCTAGCCCTGTCACCAGCACGGGCCACTGCCAGGGTTTGGGGGGACATTTGCTCATGCTCACAAAGCCACACATCTTCCCCAAGTTTCAAGGGAGAGCTACGCGGTTGCCCTTGGGTTTTACACCCTGCCTGTCTTCCCTCGCCCTTCCCCTCTCGCCAAGTGGCTTTGGAGTAATCACGAGCAGTTTTGATTTTCTGTTTATGTACAAGTTCTGTGTTGGGGGAACATTTAGTTTTCTTTCCTGGAGTGTGCACATGCGGATCTCAGCTGTTCCTGGGGCTTAAATGATGGCTCAGTCCCTGTGCCGAATGGCCTCTTCCTGACCACTAAGCCAGCTCTTCCAGAAAGGTGACAGGCATCACACAACCCTGCAACCATGTCCTGTGATATCCTCAGTGGAAATCTAGCCCGAAAGTCTATCCACCGACGAGTAGCTAAACAAAACATGGCACACAATGGAATACTATTGGCAATAAAAAGAGATTAAGTATGAGTTCACTCATAAAGCATGCGGTAAGCGAGGGAGCCAGGCACAAAGGAGTGGATGGATGATTCCAGTTGTACAGAATCTAAAGAGACCGTGTGTAGCCACTAGGTAGGTTAGTGGTTGCTGGGCAGCTTTGGGAACAGCTGGCCCATGGCCCTGGAGTTTCTTGTAGGGAAAATGAAGATGCTTGCTCCACTCAAAAGTCACATCCTGGCCCCACAGCTTCATCTTCTCCCTCCAGTCAGAAGCTCCCTCCTCCATCTCTTCCAGCCCTTTGCATCGACAGCTCTATGTCGTCTTTATCACTGTACTTGTTGTTTTGTTTATCTGTGTGGGATTGAGGGCTCGGCAAGGCCAGGAAGCATGCTTCGCTGTGTTAGCATCCCACACAGCACCTGGCCCGGGCCTACCTGATGAGGACACAATGGGTTTCTGTCACCTGACAGGGTGGCCGGATTAGGCATGGCATTGTCTTCACCTGCCTCCGTCACAGGGGTCATTAGAAAGCAATTAAGGAGCAAATGTATAAAGACATTTTTCTCTTAATTCTCAAAACCGCACAGGGTATTATCATCGGTAACCGTGGTAACTGTTCAAATTAGTGTCAATTAACTTCTGGCAGCACCCTTCAGATCCCTTATCTTTGACATTAGTTTGTCAGGATGAGGTAATGTGCTTTTTCTAGGTACAGTTGTCTTGGAAGAGATTGGCAGTGTTTCCTGGTTGTAAACAAGACTGTCATACATGGGACCATGACAAAGAGGAGCGAGGAGGCCAGAAGTCTGTGCAAACACGGGAGTCCCTCTCAGCCAGGAGGAGCTGCGCTCTGGCGGGTAGATAACCCCTCATTCTGCTCCTCTGCAGCTCTGCCAGTGAGGAGGGCGAGAGAAGCCTCGTCACGGGTGTGGAACCGCTGCCATCTAGTTTGCTTCAGGTCAAATTTCACGTACTCTAGAAAACTTTGATTCAAGATGAATTTTTCTTTAATTAAAAACCTAAAAAATACCTGAGAATTTTACATATGAATACTGTATTTATGTTATTCCCCTGTCCTCCCTTCAATTACTCCTGTGTTCTCCACCTCTGTTCAACTTCATGGCTTTTATTCTCTAATTATTATTGTTTTATACGTATGTATATAAATTTGTACATCCAACCTGCTGAGATCATTGAGTGTGGCTCATATGTGTTTAGAGATGACCTCTTAGGATTGGCTAACTGTCCATCAGGGTGCTCACCCCTGGAGCAGCCTGATTGTCCCTCTCTCAGCAATCATTAATTGCCTGCAGCTCTTCTTCCAGGAGTGAGAATTCTCCCACCCACTTTGGCATGCCAATTGGTGGTGTCGCTTTTAAGGTTTTGTTAGGCAACCATATTGTTGAGATTTCCTAGGTGCATATAATATATAAAAGGCACCAGCTTGGCCATATATAAAAGACACTGTCTTGCAGCTGATGTCTCACCCTTGTCCTCTTGCTCTTTTTACAATCTTTCTGCCCCCTTTTCTGGATGAGTCTCGGCTGTAGGGCTTATGTTACAGATATGTAAGTTGGGACTCGGTACCTCATGGTATTTTGACCAGTTGTGACTTTCTATAATGGTCTCTTGGATGCTGCTGCTGCTACTGATTTAAAAAGAAAAAAGCCACACTTACCTTTGGGAATAAGGATACGTACTTAGAGTGCAGACACAAATTATACTGGTTTATCGAGGTGGCAGTACTAAGTTGTCTTGAATTCTTTAAGCAAGCATATCAATACGATTAAAACTATTTAGATTAGTTAGAAATGGAGGGGATGATGTAAACACCACGCCCACTTCCCACATCAAACAAATACTGCCATACTGACTCCCTCCCTCCCTTCTCCTCCCCCTCCCCCTCCCATCTATGCATCTATTCTGGATCTTCCTTCCTTCCTTCCTTCCAAACGTCCCAAAGGCAGTGTACTGACCCGCCTCTTTCTTAGACCCACCCACCCCTGCTCCTGAAGTGGCTGTAACTTCTTTTTCCAGGGATCTCTAGCTGGTTAGCTGGTGGGCCCAGCTCTGAGGCAGGCGCTGCTGACTCCTCCCGTCTGACGAGCACCTGCTTTGTCCAGAGTCTGCCCTGAAGCCCACTGCACAGAAATCGTCACCTTTGTCTACTTCGGTTAGCCATTGGGTAGGGGAAGCGGTATGTACTTGGAAGGTAGCTTGTCGTTACATTCCTGGCATTCTGGGAAGGGGTGTGGAAGACTGTGTGGTCTCTGTGAAGTATGGAATTTTGGAATTCCAATATGGAAACTTGATCAACTCAATGGTCAAATGTTTTATTTACAAATAAACCAGCCTCCCTAAGATATCAACTTCAGATGTCCTATGTGTGTATACGTGTGTCCTCGTGTGTGTATGTGCATACATGTGTGCAAATGTCCAAAAAGGCCAGGAGAAGGTGTTGGATTCCTTGGAGCTAGATTATAGAAGGCTGTAAGCCACGCCTATTGGGTGTTAGGAACTGAGCTCCAGTTCTCCGCAACAGTGTGCACTCCTAACTGCTGAGCCATCTCTTGTAACTGTACATTTGGGCTACTTTATTGGGTTCTTATATCTATGACCCCTCCCCACCCCAATCCTCCGTCCCACCCCACAATCCTAGGTAGGCAAGAAAGAAGGTTAAAGGGAAAAGGGAGCATAGGTCTCTTTAGATGACTTCCTGCTGATTAGGGGTGTTGACTTCATTGGGGCAAATGCAAACTTTGTAGTCAGAATATCTTCAACCAGCAACCCGCAATCCAGCAATCCAGTAGCAGCAGGGGCCAGCAGCAGCAAGGGAGCAGAACCAGCCCCCTCCCCTAGGCTCTCTTGGGGCTCTTGAATTTATACCCTCTCCAGAGTCCCCAGAATTCCAAATGTAAACTATCCTCAGCTGGCAAAAACCACACCCCTCCCTCCTAGAGCTTGATACAAATCATAATTATTGGCTGGGCACAAGCTGAAGCAGCCCCATATCCCACACCTGGGGGTAAATCAAAAGCCTATTCACATAACATAAAAACTTTGGGTTTTTAAAGAAACCAAAAATCTCACCACAAACTCTCTAGTCCTAAATCTCCCTTTTCTGACCTATGTAGTCCATCCTATTAGCTTTAACACAAATGTACTCTATGTTAAAAAAAAAAAAAGCTACTAATAAAACTACTTTATCTTTCCAGAGGCAAGTATTTGGGTACAAAGGCTTTCTAATTGTTTCCTCTGAGTGATAGGAGGCTTTTGTTGGGCTCTTAACCCATTAGCCATAAGCAATCAATGGTGATATTCGCTTTACACATAATAGTTCGCTTAAATCTTATGACAATATTCTAAGGGAAGTTAGTGGCCAGCCTTGTTTAAGGTCACACAGTTAGAAAATGATGTGATGTTTTCTAGACCCAAATCTGAATAAAGCAGGTCATCCACTGATTCTTACAGTAAAGAAACAGGGCAGGGGTCCATCTTGGGAGATGATCCAGACACTGTTTTCTCTCCGTCTCCCTCTCTCTCTGGTGTGTCTGTATGTGTGACTGTGTGTGGGTGGAAGGGGGCGGGCCGGTGACAGGCATGTGTGAGGTGGAGGCTGTTTATATGTCACATGCAGGTTGTGGCTGACCCAAAGGGATGGGAAACCAGCTCACAGGAAGGAGAAAATCCACAGGAGCCTCTGAGCTGTGTGGGAATCCATGCTGGGGGAAACTGCCTGCAGTGTGGCTGCAAATGAACCGGTCATTTTCCCACAGCCTCTTGCAATTTACAAAGCACCCTCCTGGCGTCACGCATAGCTTGCAAGTATCAGGGCAGGGACGACTGAAGCCTCAGTTTGTTTGACACTCCGCTCTGGCTTCCCTCACGGCACCTCCCTTTCTATAAGCACCTCAGGAATTTTTCACTGAGCAGTTATCTCAGAGGCAGCTGAGAACTGGGGTGCTGAGGCAGTGCAGGCCTTCTTAGAGAGCAAAAGGGAAGCAAAGAGCTTTGGGGCAGCTTGGCGTCATCCTTACCCCACTCGCCACCCACCCCATCCCCAGCTTTCCTGTAACTACCCCACTTCCCCCCCCCCCCACACTTCCCTCAGGTCAGCCTTAGCTCAGCAAATGCTCATGTGACGTGGAGTGACTCTCAGCGTGGAGGGTCTCATAAGGAGGGTGTGAAGATGTGTGCTTAATAAAGCCATCAGCACTGTTTAGGCAGGTGACACTTGCGGCATCGGCTCTTCCTCCAGCTCACCGGTTCACAGGCCACCCTTTGTGGATGCTGCTCTACTAGCCTGCTGTATTGGAGAATTCCCCCTAACTCCGAATCAACCAAGCTGGAGTGACACTGAGTTACAGACATAGTACACTTGGATTAAAGGTCTCCTAGGGAGGCGGTGGTTGATAATTTAGTCCACCTCCATAGGGCCTAGACTCCAAACCGGCCTGCCTGAGGGCTGGAGGGGGGACAGGGGCGAGTGGGGAGCTGGAACCTTACAATCCCATCCAACTACTTCCTGGACTGTTGCTTCCCGCCAGGTAAATACTGTTTAGGCACCCAGTTTAGGATTAAAGTGACAAGATGGAACTTGTACCAAGGGTGCAACTGATGGCCCGTGTCAGCTGGTTGGAGGTAAAAAAAATATATTTTAATTTGTTTAGCTCTCTGGGGAAATTATCTGAACCTGCGTGTGCTAATCAACTTTCACAGGAGCTTTCAAGGAACCCGAAATGAGTCAAGCAACAAAATGAGATTTTTAATCTACATAAATACAGAAATCTTCTCCCGCCCCCTTTTTAAGAAGGAGATTAAAAAATTCTAATTCACCCTCCCGCCTGTCCCCAGGACTCTGCCGTGAACAGCTATTGCAAACTGATCATAGCATTCAGATCTTTCACAGTTTACCCTTTTTGTGTAATTGTGTGTCAGAAAGTCAGGAGCTGTGGCAAGTATTACACACACACACACACACACACACACACACACACACATATGCGCACACATACACACACACACACACACACATACACACACACACATACACACACACACACACACACACACACACACACACACACACACTTTATAGGAGAAAGCAGGACTTATAAGATTGATGGGTTTGTTCGGGTTCTGTGGCTGAAGGGGTTGCGGTCAGGAGCAGGACCCACTTCTTGCAGGAACTGGTTGACCGCTGTCCACCCTCCAGCTGCCTCCATAAGCATAGGCCAGACAGCACTGTCATAGAATCTACAAGAGAATGGAGTTCAAGGCCAGGCGGATTTCTTTTGCCACCTCTCTTATCAGCCAGGATAAATCAGGTGCCATTATGGCAGCTTGCTTATTCCAGGTACTCAAGGGGTCCAGTGACTCTGGAGAAGTTGCCCTAAACGTCGCCAAGTTCCTCTGGTTTCCTGTCCCCTCTGTGTAAGCAGGAGACTTGAGGGATGTTGACTTCGGGTACTTCAGCTCCCAAATAGCAAGAGTCACAGGGCCGTTCCAGCTGTGAGGTTGGTTAAGTTGCATGGCTCTGCACATCTATGCAGGCGCTGTGAACCCTTGTCTCCTGCGTGTACAGAAAGAGAGGAAACACATAGAACCTGCTGACTGTAAGCCACAGCAGACACACTCCAACCATCTGCATCGCCGAGCAGGCTTCTCTTGGGGCAAATGTCTGTGCCACAGATCCCTGGGAGCTTCCCCACATACCAGAAATTACTATGAAAGGCATCTCTGTGTTCACAGACAATCCCAGATCTGAGCCTCACACAGCAGCTTCTGTTTTCCTGAACGGCTAGCCCTGGTCCCGTGGAAACAGTTAAAGAGTTCACAGTTAAAACTCTTTTCAGTGAGGTCATACAGATCTTTAACTCCACACTCAACAACAGGCAGAGGCAGGTGGATCTCTCTGAGTTTGAGGCCAGCTTGGTCTAAATTTTGAGTTCCAGGCTAGCCAGAGCTATACAGTGAGACCTTGTCTCAAAGACAAAACAAAACAAAACGAAACAAAATGCTACCATAAATCCCAGAAACAGCTTTTAACAGAACTGAAGTGGCCTGATTTGCCTTGGCTCTTTCCTCAGCCTCTCTTTTACTTTCAGCATGTTTTCCAGATTGTCTCCCCCACTCTGCCCTTTCTGTTCTGCTAAGGGAACTCATTGGTGCACCCCCCCCACACCACACCCCATCTCCCTTTCTTCCCTCCCCTCCCCTCCTCTTCCCCTCCATTTTATTTCTCACCATTTACTCTGCCTTTAGGTATTTCTTCCCCATCCATGTTCTTCAAGTTAACATGTGTTTTGTATTTTATTTCTATTTCCTTACTTCTCTTCTTTGTGTAGTTCTGCTCATGGAACCTGGGGCCTTCTATATGCAAGGCAAGCACTCTGGCTTTGGTGTATGTGTGCATGTGTGCATTAATGTGTGTTCATGTGTGTATGCACCTACGAATGGGGTCCAGGGGTCAATATCGTCAGGTGGCTTCCTTGATCCCTGGCTTCTTTTTTTGAGACAGAGTTTTTCCACTAATCCTGAAGCCCATGTTGCCTTGGCTAGATGTTGCCCATTGAGCTCTGGGATCTTTCTGTTCCCTTCCCTACCCCTGCCATTACAGAGGTGCCCTGGCTTTTCTGTATGTGAGTGCTGGGGACCCACACTCAAGCCCACAGCAGACGGCTGACCGACTACGATGTCCGTCTCCCCACTCCCCACGGTGCCCTCTTTTTGGTTAGCGAATAACGAAGTTAGGGTTGTAACGTATGTAGCCGGGGTAGGAGTGAACATACTCTCTCAAGGGCTTTTGCCTTTCTTAGCAAATGGAATGAGACATGTGAAGAGTGGGACACGATAGTTAAATTTACTGATAAGTGAAAACTGCAGCCAGCATTCTAACTGCTAGTGTAGAAACATAGGGGATCGCTTCACTGATCTTAATAACACAACATAAAGTCCATATGCTTGATAAAAGTCATTATACAAGTAGATAGATGAAAAACATTGCCTTCTAAAAGTATATTGGGATAAACAAGACATGAAAATAGGCAATCCGATTGAATTTTAAAAAGAAAAAGGTTTCCCCCCCCCATGTCATTTGAAGAAGGAAAATGATAATTTCAGGCACTATTCATGTTTATGAAACAAATCTTGAGGGTTGAAGATGTTTAACTCTGGGCTGGGGATGTAGTTCAGTGGTGGGTGCACAGCTAACCATTGCAAGACTCTTTACTCTTACCAGCTCTTGGGGTTTTGTCACAGAAGCCATGGTCACGTGTCCCATGCCTAACTATGAGGCCTACTCTTTGGGGGTAAGGAAGACAACCAATGGCAGCTCTTACCTGTAAGATCTTACCCTCAACGCAGGACCTCGCTATCGACTGGGACTACTTGAGTACGGTTTGTTTGTTTGTTTAGCCGATGAATGATCAATGGGGCAGAGAAAGCTTAGTGCTGGGCCAGTGTGAGACGACAAGTTTGTCTTCTGCCCCGGCTGTAAACTTTTGATACGATACTTATTTCTGAGCTTGGACCCCAGCCTTCTGCTCTCAGTAGCAATGTCGACCTGGGTGGCACCCTCGGCGGTTGTCTTATGCCCTATCAGGCTTCCTTAGACGTGGAAAAAAAATGTCTTACATATTAAGTCATTTTCCACTTCCCTCTCGGGTTAATGGTAAAATGCCAGGAGCCTCCGGGTTTATAGGCCTGTCTTCCCCGTTATCTGTTATCTCATGGGTGCAAAGTCCCAGTGTCGGTGGCAGGGATGGGTGTCCAACGTGGAGATGTATGAGGTGGCATTGAAATGCATGCTTAAAAACAGTCAAAATGGCCAATTTTGTGTATATTTGCTACAATAAAAATAGATTTTTTTTTTACTAAAAAGCCTACTACTGACTCAAAAATATAAACAGAATGCTAGCTAAATTCCTCTCTCAAAATGCACCAATCAGTTGCATTGTACGGTGTCACTTCGCTGGTCCCAGTCTGCTCCATGCCACCAGACCAGCATGGCTGGTGAGACTGGGTGGCCTTCCAGTTTCCCAGATCCTGCCTGCTTATTTAAGTGGGAAAGGAGACTATAATATTAGCTCCTTCAAAACCTCACACTTCTTTGCCCAAAATGAAAATTCACGCTAGTGATTCCATTCCCAGATCTGTTTTTTCAACCATCTTCGGCCTCCTTTGTTATCTTTTTCCCCCCCTACCTTACAGAATTTGCTTTAAAAAATAATTTCAGGCTGCTTTTTGTTCCCATGTTTATAAAGCAAAACCCAACTGCTCCAATTCACTCCTACCCCAAGCTTCGGAATTGCCAGACAGGCATTGATTAGCCGTGTCTTCCCACCGATGTGCCTCCGTTGCTGCTTCTAATATAACGCGCTTTGAAGGGCTGTTGACAAACCCAAGGCAGTTTGACTGCCCCTCCCACCCCTCCAAGGGAACCAAGAGGTCTGAGTTCCCCCTGCTTTCTTGTGTGTTTCCTTTAAGAGCCCTGGCTGGGCCTCCAGAGGCCAGTGATGGATGCCCCAGTCAGGAGCACATATTGGAACTGTTGGTGGTGATCTATGAGTCCCGCATTTCAGGGCTGATCTGGATTTTCTGTCCTCCCCAACCAGAATTTTGCTGCTCTGTTGTTTTGCATCTTGCTGTTCAACAAGAGAAAAATGAACCTAGAAGTGTGCCTAGGAACGAACACACTGCGCTCCATTCTGCATTATTAAGAGGCCCTGAGAGCTAGGTTTTACTTTTCTCATCTGTAATAAGGAGAGTTGAGCAGAGGACCCTGCCTGCTGTAGCTTCTGAGATTCTATCTAACAAATGGTAGTATTAACCGGTCTAAGATCCCTTACATTTTTTTCCCCTGCCTGACAAGTCCAGAGGGCGCTTACTTGGCTTCTGCTATCCCCCAGGGCTGACTGGTCTGTTTGCTCTTAGCTTGAGGCCAGAGCTGGAAGGGATGCAGTTTGTTTTGGGCACTGCTGAGAAAAACAGACTAATCACCTAAGCACCACCTGGGAAAGCGAGGTAGCTCCCCCCCTTCCCCCTCCCCCACGCCCCCACGGCTTTTAGGCGAGACTGTGGCGTAGCTGGAAGTGACAGGAAGAAAGGTGGATTACATCACCTGTCCACAGCAAGACCTCCTCTTGCTGTCCACCCCCCTCCAGCCCCTGGCCTTTGGAACCTACGTGTGTGTGTGTGTGTGTGTGTGTGTGTGTGTGTGTGTGTGTGTGTCTACTCAGGGCAGGTGTGCCGGGCAGGGTCCTATGATCTCAGAAGCCTCGGGCCTTATCTTCCTTGACAACAAGTTGAAGACTTACAGACGAACTGAGTTCAGGCCTAAAACAAGAACGCTTTGGTAAAGCAGACGGGCTGTTGGGTTTCCTCCCGCACCTCGAAGCACACAGGTGTCTTTTCCATTGCGGGTCACACTCCATCTGATTTCCAGCCTGGGCCTGCATCAGGCCTCTCTCCAGAGGTATCTTTACCTAGAAGTGAGGTGGGACAAATTCTTTGTCTCCGCCAGCTCAGGTTGTCTCTGTCTCCAGGATTAAGAACTTGGAGCAGGTCTGAGAGATCCCTGGGTATTAAGGTTTAACTCTGGGCCAGATCAGCAAATATTTATTGAGTACACACAAAAGACAGGACATGAATCACTAATCAATCTCCGCTCTTGTCATTGGCCAGGGGGAAAGGCAATATAATGAATGGCCGGCAAATACAGGTGTGAATTCCACTTAGCCTCCCCAAGGCAGGGAACAGGAAAGTTCTGGGATAGTAGAGCTCGGCCAGGACCAATGGGAGTATCCTTCAGGGAGCTTGGCCAACCATCTCACAGTGTTTCTAGGGGTCCTGCACCCCGGGGAAGTGAACATCCTGGTGGACGGACTTCTGAGCTGTTTTTGCTCCCTCACCTCTGCAGGTGGTAGGCCAGGACTGCAATTATCTCAGAGCCGAGGGATGAGATTTCCCAGCTCCGGTCCTGTGTGCAGGCAGCAGGGAGGTTTCTGTGACTCCTCAGGGTCATAAGGCCACGTCAGAAAAGCAGCAAGGATGAGTTTGGGAGCGTCTGGCATATGCATTAGAGTCCCAGGGTGAACACTGTGTAAACGATACATAACTTAATTCTCCTGCCTGTAGGGTGTCTGTCATCCCTGAGATTTCCCGGGGCCAGAAGAGGTCAACATGAGCTGGTGTGACAAGACCTAGCCCAGGCAAAGCAAAGAATTTCAGTGACTAGGATCAGACTGAATCAAGGCTGGCCAGAGAAACAGTGGGCTCCGCTTTACTTTAAGGAGGATGGAGAAGCTTTGTAAGGGCGAAGAATAAAGGGCTGCCTTGGTCATGGTTCTCTCGGGACTGTGTAGGAACTGTCTTTCTTCCTTGTTAGCAGCTTAGGCTTAGTGGGGGGACTCTAAGGTTCTCAGAGCATCATGCAATGGGGGAAAGAGCTTGGGGATTTGACGTGCTGGGGAAGAGATGTGGTATAAAACGTAGCTCACAGTGGCTCTTCAAGATGGAGAACTCATTCTGAGGCTCAGGGGGAAGAATGGAGCTTTGCCTTTGCAGAGTCAGAAGATACCAGAGCCCCGCTCTCTGCCTGAGAGAGAAGTCACATGAAAAGGTCTGGAGAAAGAGGTCAGTCGGCAGGAAGTTGCAGGCTGAGGCGCTTCCTGTGTAGATCAAGTGTCCTTGCCTAGGACAGGGCACACTTGGGATGTCTCATGATCCTGTAGTTTTGTGACGGATGAAGTCACTGAGTTACCTTGGGATGCAGCTCAGTGCGGCCATGAGCATTCTTCTTCCTCTTGTTTCCCAGGATCAGGGATCTGGTCCAGCCAGGTCACCATGACTGTTTTGTTTCCCCTTAGTTACGACCCCTGTGTGATCAAGGGAAGTGTAACCCTCAACAAATACTACCAAAACTTTCTAATAACATCCACTAACCTACTGGGCCTCCTGAGACCCCAGTCTTCATACATTCATCTGCCGGACTCTCCAACTTGGAGACTTTTCACATTGTCTTTGTTAGAAATAAACATTTAGCATAAATAACAGCCCTCAGAAGAGCGGGTGACAGTATGGCATGCTGCCGGGCTACGTCTTGCTCAGCATTGCTCATGTAGTCTCCTGCCACTGGCCACATGCCAGGCCTGTCAAACAGCCATGAAAGTGGCTTGTCACAAAGTGATTTTTAAAAATTACCGTTGGAGTTACTCTATTACTACATCTTTCGTGTTTGGCAAAATAATTATTACAGTAAATGCTTTCTTCTTCTCCTTCTTCTCCTTCTTCTCCTTCTTCTCCTCCTCTCCTCCTCTTCTTCCTCCTTCCCTCCTCCTCTTCCTCCTCCTCCTCCTCTTCTTCTCCTCTCTTTGAGATCAAATGACAATTCTGTGGAATGCTTTCTTGTCCCTGGATTACAGAGCATTCAGCACCGTCTCGGTTCTGTATCATTGTCTCTCCATCTCACAGTCTCTGTCCTTCCTGGAAAAATGTATCTACAACTTGCCAGGGACGAACCTCGCTGAAAACAGCAGGCCGTTTCCCAGGGGGTGGGTTTGTGTGAGTGCTGGGTCTCATAAATAAAGCACTGGGCCTTGTCTACGGTGGAGTAGAAGAAGAAAACCTTGTGACTGGAAGTGCAGCCCCGTGGCCTCCAGGAGCTACACATGGAAGCATTTTGAGGCCTAGACTCATGAGCCAGTATAGTTTAGGCGTCACTTCCTCAAGAGTCTGGAAGGGCCATCTTGATGCTATCACTCTGTCTTCTGTTTACATTTCCTTAGAGCATGCATTTGTTCCTACCTGAACATTTCAAAACAATGAGACGACATTGTCTTTCTTAGAAATAAGCGTAAGCTGAGCGTGTTTAGGGCAGGACGCTATTGTTTACAGAGTACGAATGCTCACGGTTGTAGTTGATGGGCAGCCCTGGGAGGTCAGCCAAGCAATGCTCTTCTTACTTGCTCCAAATGAGGGCCAGGAGGCTCAGAGCAGCTGTGGTGTGGTGTGTGACTGTGCCACACAGTTTATGCCCAGTGGCTTGAGCAGGCCGGCTAAAGCTCAGGACTCCAAAGCCGCAGTCCAGGGGGTATTTCTACAAAACCTCTCTGTAACTTTTGTTCCGTAGAAGTTTAGGTTGATACAGAAAATCTGAGCAAAGACCAACACGAGTCTCTTAAGTTTCTCCCTTGCTCCTCACTTCCCCCTTTATCGACAGCTTGTGTTTGTGTGGTGCGTTTGTTACAAGCAGGGAGCCGAAGTCAATACGTTGATGCTAACTCAAGCTCGCAGCTGACACTAGAGCTCGTGCCTTGTGTTGTGAAGCTTGTGGGTTGGACACATGTATAGTCCCAACCGTGCTCTCTCATTGCTGTATGCATAGGTCATACAAAGGAATGACACTGTTCTAAAAATTCCATTCACTCAATTTCAACTTCAAGTCCAAATCCAGGGTATCTGACACACACACCCACCTCAGGCCTCTGAGGGCTCTTATATGTACACGTATGCACACATACATGCTTATGGATAATAAAATAAATCTTTTAAAAAAATCTTCTCAGTTTTAGTGTCATAACACATGACGTGCTATCTTGTAATGTATGGCTATCAGAAGACAATCTTGCCCACTGTGATTGAGGAAAGACTTTGCTCAAGCTAAGAGCAGAAAATAACAGCAGGAGCTTCCTTGTTGAACCAACCAACTCTAGCCATGATGGCCAGTCTTCCAAAGGAAAAACTGGAAAAGACACAGCATGGTCACTGTCTGAACCATTTGATGCAGCAGCAGCTCTCATCATGGAAGCCGGTGCCAGGGGCTCCATCCTCACATCCGTCAGTGGTGTTTGAGAATTCACTGAAACCAGTGGGAGTTCTTGGAGTCTGCATAGATATGATCCCCTAGGTTAGGAGGGGAACTAAGAAAATGGTTAATCAACCTCATCACTTGCCCCAGATCCAGGACAAAACCAAATCAAACACACACATTCTACGAGAGACAGAGCAGCACACTGTGTGTATGTGTGTGTATGTGTGCGTGTGTGTATGTGTGTGTGTGTGTGTGTGAAGGAGCTTAGACTAGCATCTGTAGGTGGAAGAAGCTGTATTCTGCAGTCAGCAATTGAATAGCCAGGGGACAAAGAATGCGTCCAATGTGTAACACCAATGCCCACTTCCTCCGTATATTTAGTTATTGTATTTTCTCTTGTTAGGCTGGTAGATGCTTATAATGATTAGAAACTCCTAAGATAACAACAACAACAAAAAAAGATCACTTAAAACTTTTATATTTTTTCAACTAGAGCAATGAACCATGTTCAGAAAACAGCCCAGGCTCAGATAGCCAAGAACTCGCCAATGGCTGAGGCTCCCTCTTGCTGATGTACTGAATATGGCTTAAGAATAATTTCACCTGTGCTTCTGATCAGAGCAACATAAGCTTTGGATCAGCACGGAGAATATTTGCACAGCTTCCTGTTTGTGTCGGTCAGGCAGAGCACGTGTGTGGTACGGGCTGTGGTGGAGGTTCATGACCCAGCAATTGCCGTTGCAGGGCTTGAGCAGTGACTCCTATGTCTGTTTTCTGGAGGCGAGGGCCTCTGCTGCGCATCCCTTGCTTCTCATGGTTAACCAGAGACAGAACAAAGATTTAAAATAACGCAAGAGCATCGTAAGCAGGATTTCATGCTGAGCTGGGCTGGAGGACGGAGCACCTCTCCTCTCTTAGAAACATAAACCATTGCAGCAAAGATGGGGAAGGCTGGACACGATCTAGTGAGTGTGATTTCCCTAGGAACAAGGCATGCACATTTAAGCTGGCTTGCAGTAAATCTAGCCGATGTTTTCCAGAGGTAAACTGAAAGCCGTCGAGGAGTGGGGTTTATCTCTCAACTTCATTTTTATTGCCGCAACCATGTTCTGTTTAGAAAGCAAACAAGCCGTTAGAATGTTTCAACAGAAATGTCGCAAACATGATTTAGTAGGTGGATTATTCAGTGTTCATTAGCAAAGCCACAGCGTTCGTGGACAGGGGTGAGTTTGTTCTTCCTCTCTCGAATCCAGTGAAGTGGCCTTTATTTCTTCCCACCCAGGTTGTGCCCCTGCCTCAGCCCAGAGTCTCAGATTCCAACGGCTGTCAGATTTATTCCAGAACCGTCACACACAGGTTCTGGCCCGTTTTTCCTTTTCAGTTCCCGAGGCCCTGAGCTTGGAAATGTTGATGTTTAGGGAGAGGCCAAGAAAAGCCTGAGTATGTGCCAAGGCTTTTGGCTGTAGGCTTGGCTCCTAGAGGGTCAGCTGGTGGGGATGGGGGACACTCGGCTTCCAGGGCACGCTTTTCACAGAGGGGAGTCGGAACAGCCTTTTGGCGTTCTTAGACTTAGCAGGTCTTACTCTGTCTTCAAAACTGCACTCAGGATTTCACACATCTGTACGTTGTCTGTAGTCTCAAAAGGCATCCTGGGACTGGAAGGTGACTTTAAACTCATGTTTGGCCAGTTTTAGTTCATCCCTCTGCAGACCAAGAACAGCCCTCAAGAGGCCCAGTGATGGATGTCCAGGGTCCTCTCCTCGCCTTCCTCAGTCTTCATTTTTTTCTCTTGCCATTGCCTCTGTCCTTTCTTTTCTTGCTAGTTACACTCTGAAGGGAAAACACAGTGATGTTGAGGCCAGCAACAGCAGCAAATTCTGTGAGCTCTGAGGCCTTACACAGAGGGGCTTGGGAGGGTGAGAGCTTCTCCGAGAAGCAGGCTGTAGCTAGCTGTGCTCATGTTGTTCGGATCCCCTCTCCGGGTCTTGGCCTGACCCAGGCAACCTAGGGGTCTGCGGCTTCTTTCAGTCGTTTGGTAAATCTGCCTCTGGCTAGGACTCGTCACATGTCTTCCTTCACTCCTGCTTCTCCCCATTCATGCCCTGCGCTATATTAATCACACCTGAGCTTTTGAATCCGAAACCTTGGGATCAAGCTTCCATTATTCCATTGCTTGTCTTACTTGTGTTTCCTGTCTCATCCCTTTTCCTCCCTTGGGTTTTTTGTTTATTTGTTTGTTTTGTTTGTTTGTTTTGGCCTGTCCTCACCTCCCAGTTTATTGCTATGAGCTGTCTCCAGAAATCATCACTTGGCAGGGGACACGGTAAGGAATCTTGACTCCCAATACCGCGTGCTGAGAAAGGGTCTTGCACGCATAATGGTGACAGTCCCCATGCATCAGACATCTCGTAGGTGGCAGGCATTGTGTGGCTCTGCCTTACCTGGAGCCTGAGAGAACGAAGAGCCACTGTCTTGCAGCCCTGATCATGGGGGAGTCTAGCCACCGGCATCTTCCACAACTGCAGAACAGAGCATGCTTTAAGCCATTTTTAAAATTCAGTTATGTTTTGTTTTTGCACCTAAGGACTTTAGAACAATGTAAAAAAAAATCTGGGCGTGTATGCTTTCCCAAGAACAGTTCCTTCAGTGGTAACATGGGTGTTATCGGACATCAAGACCACGTGACTTCTGGCAAGCAGTAATGGTCTATCCTGGGATTGAAGGGTTATCTTTATCTCAGGCATGCCAGTGAACACTTGAAGGGAGAGTGGCAGTGAGGAGTCTATCTGGACCCTGTCAGGGCCTGTCAGGACAGTGACAGGTGAGAGCTGCAGGGGTCCTCCTGTGAGAAACTCTGATGACAGAGCTATGTTTAGCTGAAGAGGCTGAAGGGGAGGGATCTTGCTTGCGGGCTAGGGACCTTAGCTATTTCCTCTTGTCATTTGGGGCATGGCATAATGGCAGAGTCGGTGACTCCTTTGGGATGATTCTCAGGCTCAGCAACTGTATAAAGTCAGCAATTATGACAGGACTCAGGTGTCCTTTGTAGAGCTCAGTCTGTTTCCCTGTGGTTTTTGTTGTTTGTTTGTTTTGAGGGCTACAGATCAAGCCCGGGGGCTCGGGCATGCAAGGCAAGTGCTCCGCCATTGCGCCCCGCATTTCTTGTGTTTGTTTTGTACACACGTGTGGTCATGTGTATGTATGCGAGTGTGTGTCTGTGTGTGGAAGGTGAAGGAGGATGCTCGGAGTGTGCATCTCTGTCGCTCCTCTCTTTGTTCTTTTGAGACAGGGTCTCTCTCGCAGTTTGTCTCTGAGACGCAGTTTGTCATCTCAGCTGGGTGGCCAGCCAGCCTCAGCAGTTCCTCTGTCTCTGCCCCTCAGAGATGAAGTTATAGGAGCTAGCAGCCACACTCGGTTTTTTGTGGGTTCTGGGGATCCGAACCCGGGCCCTCACGATTGTACAATAAGCACCATCACTACCCCCAGGGTCATCCTTTTGAGTTCTTCTTTCTACCTATTTCTCTTTCTGTTTGTTTGTTTGCTTGTTTTTTTTTTTTTTTATTTTTTATTTTCAAGACAGGATTTCTCTGTGTGGCCTTGACTGTCCTGGACTCTCTTTGTAGACCAGGCTAGCCTTGAACTCACAGACATCCACCTGCCTCTGCTTCCTGAGTGCTGGGATTAAAGGTGTGCACTACCACTGCCCGGCCTTTATTTCTCTTTCTGAGCACACACCTCTAGCAGAGGCCAAGGTCATGAGAGCCAACAGTTGCGTATTTGACAGGTTAAACTTTCTTTTTCATTAGTTACCTGGATACCTGTGTGTGAGATATTTGCCATCAGCGTCGTCTGCTGCCTGAATTCACTCTCTGTCTGTGGTGTGGCTTGCACATTAACTAGCATAACCAGATGACTGGTGGTGACTGCTGCCTGACAGGAGGCTCCTCCCAGCAGAGACAGTGGATGTGGTGCCTCCCAACAGTGCTTTAAAAAAACTCTAGCTCCAGTGAGCGTGAAAGGGCATGCCACTCATTGACTGCAACATCTGGTCTCCATGTGGACAAGGATGGGTACCAGGATTAGACAAGTACAGTTGTCTCTCACCAATAGCCTGTGGAGACAGGTGAGAGATGCCTAGAAGTAACCCAGGATACTCATGATCACAGTGGGAACCTGTGTCTACACTGCGGCTCTGTGTGTCCATGTGCTGTCTGAGCTGCAGTGGGCATGCTTAATAATAGAATCTGTTATTGAGCAGTTTTCACTGATTTCTTGTCATTTTGTAGTTCTGTGCAAAAGGCACAGAATTGTGGATTACCATGAGGGCATCTGGCTGTCACTGAACACACCAGCTGAATTCACAGCTCTGGGAACATTGCTTCTACCAATTCTGTGTGTTCTCCTTTTCCGGAGGCTGGAGAAAGATGGGAGGGGTCCCCAGAGAATGCTCCCCAGGGGGTGTGCTCCTCAGCGGGGGACTGAGGTTTTACCCACTGGCTTCATCCTATGTCAGGCTTCAGGGAAGTGGCTGCTTTTCAGGGCTGTCAGCTTACCTTCGTCAGTAACCCCAGGCAGAGCGACACTGGCAGCATTCATGCATGACATGGGGGACAGGGGCCATGTTCACAGCACTCTGTCCTTCCTCTCGGCAGCTCTGCACCTCCTCACTCATTCCACTGTGTCCCGTGCAATTTGTAACACGCAGACAATGCAGCACCGGGATGACGTGAGCTGGCAGAGAGGCTGGAACCCCGGTGAGATCCCCTCTGTGGTGAGGTACAGTCCAGTTCTTTCCCTTCCACCTCTGCAGTGACTGAGGCGAGGGGCCAGGTAGCATCCCTCTGTGCATTCACTCACTCACCATTCGAGTTTCCCGCTCCTGCTGCAAGCCCTGTCCAGGCTTCCAGCTCTTGCAGGTTCATCGGATCCTATTTTAGCAAGCATGAATTGGCAAGTTATCCACACAATCACTAAGGCCAAAGAAGAGCGAATGCCTGAGGCTCCATGTAGAATGGTCCCTCTTTTAGAGGACAACTCTTCCCCTCCCCCAGGCCTGGGCACAGGAGGGAAAGGACAGATGGAGGGGTCCATCTTCTAATGTCCAGGACCCTCAGGTGGAGTGGGTGATGAGCAACAGGGTATCTTCATGTAAACCCCCCCCCCCCAAAAAAAAATCTAGGTAGATTTCACTGGACAGGCAAGCCGGCAAGAGGCCCACAGCAGGCAGGCAGCCACACGGCACTGTGAGGGGGAGCACCAGGCATGGCTGGTGAGTGGGGGTGGGGGGGTGGGAGGTAGGGGGTGGGGGGTGAGGGGTAGGGGGTGGGGAGAATGAAGTTTCATTTACTCACTGCTAAGGATTTCAAACTGAGTGATCACAAAAGACAAGATCACCAAGGAGTCTGGAGGAACCCCAGAGGAGCAGAGAGGACAGAGAGGAAGGAGGGTGAAGGAGTTCCGGGAAGTGGGTACTCCTGACCTTGGTATGCTGACATCCTGCAGGACACCTCAGCTGTAGTGAAGTGACCCCTGGGTGGTGCAAGGCATGTAGGGTGGCAGAGCAGAGCCAGTTGCTCTGAAGCCCACGCTTCTGCTGTGGACGATAAAGAGGAGCCTGGAGTTTTGTTTTCACGGTGAGGTGGTGAACAGAGATACGCCTGGTGGCCAGTATCAGCAGGATGCACAGACATACGTGTGGCACCCACTGCGTTCCGTCACCCACTGCCCCAAAGATGGTTGATGTTAGAAGGCTCCCGGGAGCCAGCTTTTAGGATAAGCAGAAGCAAGCTGAGAATTACAGCGACCCTCATACTCTTTCTGATGTTGAAACTGGAAGACTGAAACTCCAAGGGGTGCTCAAGAGAACCCTCTGTGGGTCAGGACTGTAGGAGAAAACACAGACGTGTTAGCTTTGTGCTGCAGTGGTGACACCTAAGGCAAACAATGTAAAGGTTTACCGTTGCCCATGGTCTCAGTCCATGCCACCTGGTCCCATCGCTTTGGGCTTGGGGTGGCATAGACATCACGGTGAGAACCCTTGGCAGAAGATGCCTGCTCATCTGAAAGTGCCTAGGAGCAAAGAGAGAGGAGGGGACTGGGTCTCAATGTCCTCTTTAGGGGCACACTCCCAGTAAGTTTTCGTCCACGGATGCCCATCTATTAAAGGTTTGACACCTCCCACTAATATCAAGCTGATGGGCCCTTGGGGGCATTCAGACATAAGCCATAACAACAGTTCTGAGGTTGGGTTAAGAGAGATTCACAGTCCATGACACATTGCATCTACCCATGGCAGACAACTCTGTGACATCTGTAAGAGAGACAGGGTTTGCAGAGAGCCCCAGGCTGTCCCCCACAACGGACAACTACAAAGAAAGAGCCTCCACCCCCACCCCAGCCTCACAGAGCACTCAGTGGTTGACTGTAAGGTTTTATGTCAACAAGACCATAGATATGGCTAATAAAGAGGTAGACACCCACTGTGTAGTAATCACTGTATATTATTGTTATGTGATGTGGTAATGAAATAGTGCATAAAACATGATGAAATTTTTATGCTTTGAGTGTGTGCGATGCCAAGATAAGCCAGAGCCCCACTCATTAAAGGCAGGAGCTGCAATCTATAAACTAAGGTAGGATATATACATAACAGTAAACATATATATACATATATACATACACACACACACACATATATATATATCAGGAAACACACACACACACATCAGGACACACACACACACACACACACACACACACACACACACACACACACGTGTCAGTGGCAAAGCTTGGCAAGCCTGATGATCCCAGTCAGGACGCTCAGCGTTCATATAAAAGCCAGATGTGATAGTGTGTATATGCAACCTCAGTGCTGGGGAGATAGAGCCAGGAAGATTCTGGGAGCTTGCTGCCTAGCTTGTCTACTCAAAATGGTGAGCTCCAGATTCAGTCACAGACCGTCTCAGAAAGCAAGGCTGATAAGGTGGCTCCAGAGGGAAGGCCACGCAGTCACTCACTGTTAAGCCTGATAGCCTGAGTTCAGTGCCCAGAACACACATGGTGCTCAGAGAGACCTAATTCCTGTAAGTCATCCTCTGACCTCCACCCTTGTGCCCTGGGCCAACCCTGCTCACCCAAGAAGTAAACAAATGTACTAAGAAACTGTTTTAAAAGTCAGGCAAGAGTGACAGAGAAAGGTATCCTCTGGTGACTTCTGGCCTCTACTCGTGCACGCATGCTAGCACATGAGTAAGAGTATACCTACACACACATGTACATACACGCATTTACCACACACATGCACACTCACTGAAAAAAAATGCAAGGGTTTTGGAGATAAGATTTTTGTGCTTGGACTATAGTGCACTTTAGACAATACCCGTGTTAGGTAGGTCTGCCAGGCAACCTTCTGAAGACAGCTGGGGTCTGGCCATTGTGTGAAAAATATATCTAAGTGGTCTTTGGACCATAAATCCATTCTGGAAGATGACTGAAAGTGACATAGCTGGTGGCCAGTGAGGCGGCTTGCGGGGTGCAAGCCTGATGACGTGAATGGCTTCCCTAGGACTCTCATGGTATGAGAGAGCCAACTCGTCAAAGTTGTCCCCTGACCTCCACACTGATGCCACAGCACATCCATTGATCATTCCATACAATTGTAATCAAAACTTTTTAAAAAATTTATTTATTTTATTTGCATTGGCGTTTTGTTTGCATGTATGTCTGTGAGAGAGAGTGTCAGATCTTCTGGAACTGGAGTTACAGACAGTTGTGAACTGCCATGTGGGTGCTGAGAATTGAACTCAGGACCTCTGGAAGAGTAGACAGTGCTCTTAACCGCTGAGCCGTCTCTCCAGCCCACTAATCAAAACTTTTAAAGTGACATAACACACTCCCATCTCTGAAGGTTCAGATGAGTCTCAAGGTGGGAAAGAGCATTCTGTCTATTCATGAATGTTCACTCCTCAAATCAAGACAGCAGTTGAAATATTATTATTATTATTATTATTATTATTATTATTATTATTGTTGTTGTTGTTGTTGTTGTTGAAATATTATTGTATTTTTATGTTTAGCCCCTGAAAGTCAGAGGTAAGCACCTTTTTTTTAAATTTGCCCAAGCACATTCTATACTGAAGGAGCCTCCGTCTACTCTGATTGTCCTTTACCTGGTCGGCTTCCATGCTGCTTCTCTCCACACCCCTACTCTGGACCCTGCTGCTAACACACATTCTTAGGGTAGTCTCGATCCATCTGGAAGTTCTGGTAACCAGGGGGCTCCCTAGTGAGTGCTCCTGGTCATACACACTGAGGGGAGCTAGCTAGTTTGCTGGCTCCCCACTGGAACTTGCTTTGGTTCATGGTTCATTATTTTCTTATTCTTTGGGAAATGTCTGTAGCCTGTTTTTCCCTTTCCTTTCCTTCTTTTCTTTCTTTTTAAAAAAATCACATCAGGTTGTTGGTCCATGACAGGACTGGATGCGAGTCTGCAGGGGCCTGAGCTTCTCAGTGGGCTCTCCTGGAGACTCTGTGTGCATCCAGCATGGGTCTATCCAAACCAAATCCAATGGAATGAGGGCAAGTGTAGGGTAGAGTGCCAACATGGAACTTCACGGGAGCTGAAAGGGCTATTGGGCAGCAATGGCCAGACAGTTGGTAGCCTGTAGATGAAAAGCAAGAAGCAACACGATGGCTGAATTAGTTAACACAATACAGGAGATCCCAACAGACACTGGAGAATCCTTGTTTGTATCAGCATCATTTGTCACAGGCAAAGTGGAAGCAACCAAGTGTCCATCAGAGGATTCACCCAAGGAAGGCATGGACTCTTACACACCACAACACAGATGGACCTCGAAGACGTTGAACTCGGTATAGTAATTCAAACTCAGAAAGCACGAACACAGTGATTCGCATCACAGGAGCTACCCAGAGCAGGCAGATCTGTACAGACAGAAGGCAGAATGGTGCTTATCAAGAGTTGGGGAGACAGGGTGTGTGGGGGGGTGGGGAAGGGGGGGAAGAGTGAAGAGCCATTGTTTAATGAATCCAGGGCCTGCGTTTGGGAGGACCGGGAAATCCTAGTGGTGGGTGGTGATGTAAACAGTGCGAACGTGCTTAACACCACAGAGCTCCAGTTGAAAATGGTCAAAATGTAAAACATGTTATTTATGTTTTAACAACCCAGACAGTTGGGGACTCCCTATATTTTCCCGTAGATTCTTAACATCTAACTTCTCCAGCTCTTTATTACCCCTATAAATACATAGGGATTACAGGATTTATTTGGGGCTTAATAGGGAGTAGAAAAGTGTAGAGGTCTTCTGTTATCCATATAGTGAGGCACAGGAAGCAGCGTTGTGTGCTTGAGTGTGCATGCATGTATGCATGTGTGTGCACACAAGCATGTGTATGCATGTATATTCATATGTGTGTATGTATGTGTGCATGTGTGTATATACACACAAGTATGTGTATGCATGCATGTATATGCATATGTATGTAGGTGTGTTTGCATGTGTGTGTTTATGTGTATGTGCAGGTTTGGATGTACATTTGTGTGTATGCATGCATGTGTGTATGTGCACATGTGTGTGTGTGTGCGTGTGTCTGTGATAGCTAGTTTGTTTTTCTTTTGCAGAGGAAGTGCTGGAAACTCCTCTGAGTATCCTATATTCTCTCAAAGCAGTTTCATACCCACAGATGTGTTTCCAGCAATCTTCACTGCCCACTGACTCCACCTGTGCTTTGCTCACTCCTGATACCAGGAAGGGCTGTTAAACCGCTCTTTCCTGGCCTTAACTAAGGCCATTCCGTCCTTGTAGCCTGGCTGATTAATGGCAGGGGAATTGCCCTTCATTTCTTTGTCTTCAAAACATTGCCACCTGGGTCTTTACTGCCCTCAAAGCAGATGTCTTGTGCAAAGAGTGAAATTCCTCCAGTTCGCCTCTCTCTGTGCAACATGTAGGTGAGAAGCCCTAGGGTGCACAGAAAGGGTGGCAGGCAAGTGCAGCCTTGCAGGCGCCTGCTAAACAGTGATCTCCATCTGGAGCTCGGCCTGGACTCTCTGAGGAACTAGCAGAGAACAAGGACCATTTTCCAGAAAGGACTATGGATGCCAGGCAGGCAAGGGGCCGGAAAGTAGGAAGGAGAGAGTAGGAATTTACAAAAGAGGGTAACCCTTGTGCAAATGCTCATGGCCGACACCTCCCACTGAGTCTGGGGACCACAGAGAAGCACAGCTGACCTGTTGGACTTTAGATCTATTTTAACTGGAGCGCAGGCTGCAGACCCCAGGCCCCAGCCCAAGCACTCCATTCTGTGCTCAGAATTCACAGACCATCAGCAGCTTTGTAGATACGAAGAACATGAGCTAATAGTACAGACCAGGGAGGCAAATGCAGAAAGGCCTGTCCAGAATCTTCTGGGTCTTTCTTTTTCATCCCATGTATGGGGCAGGAGCCCTCTGTGATAAGAAACTAAAAAAAAAAAAAAAAAAAAGGCCAGAGGGTTTCTTCATGCACGTAGAAAGGCAAAGTATGGGGGGGGGGCTATATAGTAGTATTTTTAGGTTTATAGCTGGTTTAGTGGGGGGAGGGCTCAGCTTTTTAAAGACCCACATGGGGAGGAGGGATTCCAGCTCCTGTGGTCTGCTCTGGAAGAGACTGAGACTGAGAGGCAGGAGGAAGTTCAGAGAAAACCAGCTTCAGAGGCCTCATGTTTCCTGAAGCCCAGCACCAGTTGTAGTTACACTAAAGGTAAGGTTTTCGGGGCATCAGCTGTGAGTATGCCTCTGCCAAACCCTGCAAGGATGGTGTTGTGCCATCCCACTCATACGGATGAGGACGGTGCAAAGAGGCCGGCTCTCTAAGCCTGCAGTCATGTGCAATGGAGCTGGGGTTGTACGATCAAAGAGTTGGAGCTAATCTGAACTTCCAGAGTTCTAGGATTCCATTTACCTTTAAGGAAGTAAGGGGTAGCTAAACACCACTGGGCTCAGAACCAGGGAGGTGTGCCCAGCTGGGTGTAGGGTCCACCTTCGGTTGCCCACCTGGCCTGCTATGCTAGCCAGCATTGGCTTTGTGACCTCAAGAAAGATGTGATGGTTTTCCTTGGTACTCCTCTGTAGTCAGTCACTCTCTTAGATTTCTACTTCCTCTGTGTCCCCCTAGACTCCTACATGTGGTGTGCCTGTTGCCTAGAGCCTTGTATGTATGTGCACATATACATATATGTGTCTCCCGTAGCCCCCTTATCCAAGAGGTGAAACCAAGAGGCTCACGCTAGCCCGAGCAGTTGCCATCTGCGGCATCTTGGGACAAAACACAAGAGTCTCAGGGAGTTGGCTCCCCAGGAAGCAAGGTTGAGAAGGAAGTTAGAGTGAAACTCCCTCTCCACCATTTCCTGGAGGTAAAGAGCATTCTCCACAGGGAGAGCTGTCCCAGCAGCCTCTTGGGCTTTTCGTCTTCACAGGCGTTCTATGGAGGCAGTGCGTCTACTGTTTCCAAAAACAGAAGAGAGGAACGAGCCATGGCGGCCTAGGGAGCAGAGACATCTGTGTGTAGTATCTAGGGGCATCCAGTAAACATTGGGTCATGGCTGTCTGTGTACGCTGCCAGCCGCACTGTTTCAGGGCGGATCTGGCCACATCGTGAGGACCACCATATTACTGGTTTGCTCTGGGAGGGCTGTAGTATTGTCTGCTCACAAATGGGCGCTCATGACCTGAGGCACTGGAGAGGAAGTGCAGCTCCCTCCATACAGTGGTGGCGTTGTGGGGGCTACCCATTGGGAGTCTTTGGGGGTTCTCTGGGTTTAGTCATTTCTTCTCCTTCCTCCCCACCTTCCAGCTCCCCTTACTTTGTTTTTTTTTTTTTTTTCTTTTTTATTCTCTCTGGAACACAGCTGGTAGCTCATGAGTTTTTATATTTTCTTTTCCCCAAGAGTTTGGGGACTGCAAATCCAACTTCACTGATCAGGAAAGACAGCACTTTGTTAATTAGGCCACTTTAAATGAGACTGGAACCCAGGCTAGGGTTTTTGTCACCTCCCAGATCACAGGGATTTATAGCTTCATTAACAGTCGAATAAGCAGTTTTAAAGCCTCTAAACCCAATCTGACCACTTGGATTGCCCCAAGTCATCCAGGCCCCCTGCCTTCTGGCTGGCTTATCCCTCACCTCGGTTTCCCTGGGGGTCACTGTGGGGAGGGAAGAGGCAGGAAATGAGAAACAAAGAGAGTGGGCATTCTGGTTTATTAAGTAGAACTGTTGGGGGAGGGTGCAGTGGGGAGAGCCACTTTAGAAGTTTTGTAACCTGTCACTTAACCCGGTGACCTGGAAGTACTTAAGAAAAGTGTGTGTGTGTGTGTGTGTGTGTGTGTGTGTGTGTGTGTGTGTGACTAATTTAGATCCATTTCTACTTCATGGCAAAAATGATTGGCTGGTTTAATTGTATGTTTGTGATGACGACACCTCTGTGTTGGCGTGTTGTGTGTGTGTGTGGCTTACGTTCTAATCTTGTGCACACTGATTTGTTTAAAGTACTTAGGGCAATGGCTGATATTTAAGAATTCAATGTGTGCTGAAGGAGAAAATGACTGGGGGTGTATAGGTGTACACATGCCCATAGAGTGCTCTCTTACACATAAGTAATTTTTTTTTTAGTTTAGTGTGTTCACATGTGTATGTGTGTGTGTTGGTGTGCACACTAGTGTGTGCTCATGTGGAGGCCAGAAGAGGATGTTGGATGTCTTTCCTTATTGCTCATCACATTATTATTATTATTATTATTATTATTATTACTATTGTTATTATTATTACTTCTATTAAAGGTCTTTACTGATGATGAAGCTCTCTGTTTTGGTTAGGTTAGCTGGCCAGTGAGCTTCTCAAATCTGCTTGTCTCCTCCCCCAAATGGTAGGTTTACAGGCATGCATGACATCACATCCCACCTTTTTATGCATGCTGGGGATTTGAACTCAGGTCCTCTTGCTGTCATAGCATGCTATCTTAGCCACTGAGCTATCTTTCCAGCTGATAAATCATTGATGGGTTAACCTCAAGTATGTAAAGTAAGCAGGGCATTAGAACACAGTACAGACGTCCATGAAGTAGCTCTGTAAAGGTGACAAGCCGCACACCTGTGTTTCTTGACTTGTCATCACTCACAGCCTGGCCTCTTTAGATACTATTTTTGTCCCAGAGCAGGTGAGAAATGGCACATTAAAGATAGGAACCATCAACCAGACAAACAACAAAGCGCACATTAGTAACTTCCCGGGAAGAGCAAAGACAAAAGGCAGACATGAACCCTCAGAGGACGGCCTTCTGGAACTGCTTGGTTCAGGGAAGACACCTTTGGCCCTTGACTGTGTCTTTGGCAACTGTGAACACCGAATCATCTAAAGCTTAAATTCTCCTCTATAACTTACCAGATGAGGCCACTTCTAATGCGTCAGGAAGGCTCCCCAGTAACTATTTGAGTAATTACTTCTTAAAGAACATAGACTTCCGTTATACACAGCAGGAGGCAGGCAAGTGTGGCTCTGTCCTGGAGGCCAAACCTAGCCAGCTTCTTTTTTTTTTTTTTTTTTAATTATTTTTTTTTTGTTTTTTGTCTTTTCTTTTTTTTTTTACACATTTTTATTGAAAATTAAAAATAATTCCTATTACATCTCATTTTCTATCCCATCCCATGCATCCTCCCATTCCTCCCTCCCTCCCACTTTCACCCCAATCCCCCTTCCCTATGACTGTGGCTGTGGGGGACCTCCTCCCCCTGAATATGGTGCTAGGGTATCAAGTCTTTTCTTGGTAGTCCTCTATCCTTCTTCCGAGTGCCATTGGGCCTCCCCCACAAAGGGACATGGCCAAATATGGGGCACCAGAGATCCTGTGAAAGTCAGTCCCCAGCAGCTTCTTGTTTTTATAATAGAGTTTTGTTAGAAGCCACTGGGCTCATTCATTTGCATAGTCACCTGTGGCAACTTTCTCCGTCCTGCCAGCAGACTCTAGTAACTAAAACTGAAACCACATAGTCACCGCAGCAAGGTATTTGTTGTCCCGACCTACATGGCTGAAGATAGCCAGTTGTTTGTATAGAGCATTCGTATAGCTAGGCGCACCCTGGGTGTTGGTTTCTACTTACATGCGCATTTGATTCATCGGCTTGCACGGCCAAGTCCTACTTGTGCACGCGTGTATGCACAGTTCTGTCGGGTAGTAAGCACAGCGAAATGGCGAGCATCACACCCCCTCACTTTTGAAGCTTAGCTCTGAAGGAGTCTAGGCAAAATTAGTTATAATTCCTCTTATGCCACTCTGCTGATGGCAGGGGCGGCATGTGGTAACCTCTGAAAAAGACATTCTGGAGGAGCTCCGGTCCCCTTGGAGACATCAGCGCACAGGTGCCATCCTGCAGTCACTTCTTAAGAGTGTCCGTATCGATTGTACCCAAAGCTCACATTTACACAAGATGGATGGCCTTGTATCATGAATCAATGTGAAGGATTCGGTGAGCTTGTAGCCCAGACTGCACAAGCTCCTGTGGGACTTTTTTTTTTTTAAAGGTCCTGGAAGTTGACTGCGAAGGTGAAAAATACTATTTGCTTCACAGGGTAGAATTTTGTTTTCAGTTACTTTTGTGATCCTCTTCGTTAGCAGAGAAAGCTTCCTCAGCAGGGGCCACTGTGCTGCCTTATTCTGCGTTACTGTGGCCAGTGCCACTTTGTGTCAGGCTGTAATAGCTCTAGCATCCTTCCTCACGGGCTTCTTTGAATTGTTAAGGAACAGAAGCTAACACACACCATGCAAAGTAGACATTGGGGACTATTAACTACTGGACTGAAGTGTCTACACGGTTTCTGCGCGAGCCAGAAGAGGGCGTCAGATCCCTCAGAACTGGAGGTGAAGTTGGCTGTGAGCCTCCGTGTGCGGTCCGGGAATCAAACCCAGGTCCTCAGGAAGAATGCCAGTGCTCCTAACCACTGAGCCACCTCTCTAGTTCTACCTCCTTGTTTTTGAGATATAGTTCATTTGCCACAAAACTGACACTTTGAGACTCAGTAGTTTTTAGGTTTTTAGTAAATTTACAAAATAGTGCAGTCAGTTTTTGTTGTTGTTGTTGTTTTTTTTTTTTTTTTTTTTTTAATACAAGAAGATTGGCTCATTTTGAAGAATTTTATGTTGACATTTGCCAGTTGGTATATGTGCCACAGACATACTGAGCTTGGATTATTATAGTCCCAGTCCCTTGAGTTTATCTGCTATGTGGAATTGTTCTAGCCACTGGGCAGGGTTAAGAACACAAAGACCCAATGCCTAGGTCTCTATGCTGACCACAGACCCCATAGGCGACCAACCTCTCCTCTTCTGAGATTTTTTCTCTCTGGTCTGGCTGCAGTGTAAGAGGGATCTTTCCTCCATGGACGCTGTTATTGTCAGTGAACTCGGGGATGGCAAAATGTGCCAGAAAAGTGTGCTTTGGGATGTAAATGCACTGCCCAGCCTTTCTCTAGCCTCCACCCATCTCTACCTCTTTGCCTTGAATGGGTACATGCAAATGAACCTTCCTTGGTTCACTCATTGGCTCCCAAGAGCCATTACAATCCCACCACCTATAAGGTAAGAGAGATGGCCCTATGTCCTGAGAGTGTATAGACGTGAGACGGGTAAGGTCCCCCTCCCACAGAGTTTACAATCAACAAATAGATGATATTTAGCAGATGCTTGTGTAATCAGTTTATAGATGCCATTGTGTTGTGTATCTGCGTTACTGATAGAAATGTGAGACGTGGGGCTGAGAGCAGCGAGATCTGCGTAGTTATCTAGGAGGTCTGTGCAGTTAGCTAGAAGGGGGTGGCGTCAGCCTAGAGTGGGGACAGCAGTGTGTGCACATTGTGGATTTAAGATCTATTCAGGAGGTGGGATGGGCAAGACTCTCTCTCCCTCTCTCACTGGTTTATTTGTCTTATTCAGAGTCTTGTTGTCAGTTTTGCATTGTTGTAACAAACACCTGAGATAATCAACTAATAAAGAAGAAAGGCCTATCGTGGCTCAGAGTGGAGGTGGCAGTCTGTGGTGTGACGGCCCAGTGCTTTGGGGCCTGCTGTGAAAGGACTCATCGTTATGGGCTTATGTCGCTGAGGAGGCGGTGACTCAGTACCTCCTGGCTGTCAGCAGAGAGGGCAGGAGGATCTAGGCACCCACCTTTCCTTTCAAGGCCCCAGCCCCAGCCACCCAAGTCCCCCCAGCAAGGTCTTGTTTCCTAAGAGACACACCATCTGCCAGACTCCAGACTTGACCGGTGTCAGTGTCCATCTTTCCCTTCCAGTGCCTGCGACTTAGACGTCCTTGTCTCACGTTTGGCTGAATATGAACCAAAAGCACGGATGCCCACAGAGTTGAATGGGGATCATGTTTGGGGTCCCTCAGAGCTGGGTTCCTGATAGCTAGAGACCCCTGATTCCAGGAGGAAGGATTTCGCCAGGACGTTTGTGCCGACTCGTTGTCAACTTGGCACGATTAGTTACCCAGGAAGAGGGATCATCAATTGAGGAATGCTTCTGTTCAGACTGGCCCGTGGCCAGATCTGCATTTTCTTGTCTCACAGTTGATGGGGGAGGGCCCAACCCATTGTGGGCGGTGCCACCCCTGGTCAGGTAACCCTGAGTGAGCAAGCCATGGGGAGCAAGCCCAGAAGCAGCAGTTCTTCATAGTCTCTGCTTTAGCTCTGGCTTCCAAATCCCCTGGAAACTTGGCTTCCCTGAAAGGTGGGCTGTAACCTGTGTACCAAACCATTTCCTGCCCAAGTAAGTACAATAATATAATAATTAAAAAAATAATCTATATAATATAATTGTGTGTGTGTGTGTGTGTGTGTGTGTGTGTGTGTGTGTGTGTATCATTCCTGTGAACTTTAGCTGAGCAGCTGAGGGCTTCACAACAACCACAAAACAAAACTGCGGCTTTCAGAGGAGGTGAAATCTTGGTGCAGACAAACAAAATCACAGGAACAAAAACACTGTTGATACACTTGTTTCAGCACAGGAGACTACAGTTTCCATGTTGGGAGAGCTCTCCAGGTTTGCATGTTATTCTTATTTTATCTTAATTTTTATCGACATATTTCATTACCGGTATCGATGGGGCTTAGGATGATATTTCCATGCATGCTTATATTATATACAAATCAAGTTATATTATATCCAAATCTATCTTTTGAAGCATCTAGATAATGTGAGAATCACTTCCTAAACTGGTAGGTGCGTAGGGTGGTCCAGGAGGCAGGGTAGATAGAAGGAGCACAGAGCCCTTGGTACTTAAGTCCTGGAACCCTCCCTTACTTGGCACTTTGTGCCCTACCTCACTTCAGTGTTACAGACCACACACGTTTTACCATGGGGATGTTGATATTTTCCATTTTTGACTTTGGTTCTGGATTTTCAAGTTCTTGAACTACAAACCGAGTTGAAAGCGAGCCTTTGTTTTCAGCTGAATGATGAATAAGAAGTTGTGCTGGGGGAACCACACTAGGTGGTCAGGGAGGAAAATGGCCCCTCACTGTTTGACGGTTTAGCATTTGGTTCTGAGCTTCTGATGGACAGTGTGGCTAAATATGGCCTGTGTGTGACTGAGCAATAGAACACACCTCTGAGTGTGTAAGGGTTTTTTTCACACGTTTAACCAAGTAAATGGCTTCCGGCCTCTTGTGGGTTTTTCTTTTAAGGCCAGGAGCCATCACACCAAGATGACAAAATTCAAGACTTCCTGGCATCACAGGCAGTGAGCTGGCTTTCTAAGTCCACGGACCCCTGAGACAAGCCGAGGCTGTCCTCTGGCTATTTTGCTCTGGCAAAAATGATGTTATTGTGTGAGGGCTGTGGGCACAGCTCTGTGCAGGGGTCACGCACAGCATGCCCACTGCCCTGCGGTTCATCTCAGAGCCTAAACAAGCAAACACGCTGTGCAAGTAAAAGTTTCTACGCTGTGTTTTCAAACATGAAGAGTAATATGGGTGGGGAAGGAGGGGTCCCCCAAGGGTGGGCTCTTAGTCTATGGTTTTTTTTTTTAAAGTTGTTTGTTTCCAATACTCTTTCCCCACTGAAACTGATACTGCCTTTCTTTCCCCCTGAGGCTGGGGGCTGGCGAAGTGCCTACTGCTGTGTCTCAGCTCTGCGTTCCAGTTTGTCAGGATGAGCACTTAGTCCTGCAGGCTTGGAGGGATGGGACGAGAGGATGGCCCAGCAAGCAGCTCGGCAGCTGACTGAGGCCTCCATAAGAAGCTGGGGAGCGAAGAGGAGACTGAACACCCGCAGGAGGAGCCAGCATAAAGGACTTGGAAAAGAGCAACCAGCGGGAGAGTGTTTAGATTTAGTCCCTCGGGGAAAGAAATACCCAAAAGTACACATCCCAGGTGTCTGACTGCACTCCAAGCTTGTTTATGCTGGATCCTGAAATACAGCTTCCTCGGTGACCTTGAGTGTCTTAGTTACTCGGTGTGATGCTCTGCAGGAAGACGGGTGGTCACGTTTATATGGAGGGCATCGGAGGCTTGAGACTGGAGCTCGTTAATATCTGTAGTACACAAGAACTGTTTAAAATATTTAAGTCCTTCTCTCTGATCCATCTCATCCATGGGAAGTGAGCTGGAGACGATGCACTGAAATGATTCAGGCCTGTGTCCAAATCAGTGCAATGGCAACTGATGGGAAATGAGTAGAAAATGACTATGAATTTTTCTTTCTTTCTTTCTTTCTTTCTTTCTTTCTTTCTTTCTTTCTTTCTTTCTTCCTTTTCTCTCTCTTTCTTTCCTTTCTTCTTCCTTCCTTCCCCCCTCTCTCTATGTAGTGCATATGCATGTTTGTATGGATACGTAGACACACATGCACATGTATAGAGGCTAGAGGTTGATGCTAGGTGTCTTTCTCTGGTTCTACCCACTTTCTTTTCTGCGATGAGGTCTCACTGAACCTGGAGCTCATCGACTCGGAGTTCCAGTGAGCTCCAGGGATCTGTCTGTTTGTATCTCCCCAGGCCCGAGATTGCAGATGTGTGCTGCCTTTTAAATGGGTAAATGGGGATTTGAACTTGGCTCCTCATGATTTAATGTTGACCACTTTATCGACTGAGCCATTTCTCTGGGCCCTTCCTCCATCCTTAAACTTCATATTTACCCTTCTAAAAGTAGGTTTTAGGTATAATAGATGTCATCCTTATCGCTGACATTTAAACACAAATTCTTTCCTCATGACCAATAATAACCTCATTCATCAATGATAGGGGATAAGCTGATGACTCCTGTCAGTGCTTGACAGTTTTGACAAGCCAGAAAAAAATCTTGAGTCAAATAAGTATATCTGGGCATGAAACATTGACTTAACGATTCCCAAAACTCTGTCCTGTCAATACTTTTGGAAGTTGCTCGCCTGCACTTCCTTCATATTAGATAGTTTTTCCTTCTGGGGTCTCTGATGGGGTTGAAGACTAGATAGCCACATTATTCATATAAGTTTACTTTAAAAACTTTAGACATTAGTATAAGAATCAGGATAGATAGTAGAATAATTTCTTAAATTTGATAAGATTTTTATTTTCTTTATTTAGATTTATTTAGAAATTTCTTAAATTTCTTAAAATTGTTAACTACAAATGGACTGACTGGTCCTTGTAAATGCGACTTACTGAATAATTCTTATAATTATTTTGTTGTATATAGCTTATTTTATTTAATAGAAAGGGGGAGATGAAGGAGAGATAAACATGGTTTTTGTTTAGATTACAAGTAGGGGATGAGAAAAGACTTGTGAGAGAGCAGGTGATGTTTATCCCCTTAGAAGTCGAATCACTGTGTGGGTTGTTAATCAGCTGAAAAACATCCTTAAACAAATTCTGAGAGGAGGTATAAAAATGAGCCCAAAACAAGAGGCAGGGCTTTTGGAGACTTGGGATAGTTTTGGCTGTTCATCGATCCACTTCGAGATGCTCCTGGATTGAACCACTCGAGGGAAGGCTTCGGGGCTCCGACTCCTGCTGAGGTTCCGGGTTCTGGTTACTCCAGGTTCCAGCAGAAGAAATCCTGCTGATTATGCCAGGAGAATCGTTCCTCAGAACTGATATCTTGACAGTTTCATTATTGTATTCTTTAATCCTCTTTTCCTATTGTTTCGGTTAGTTGGGTTATAAGTGAAGTACTCTCGGTTAATAAGTTTGTAATAAAATATATTTGCTAAGAAAATTGAGCCTGCACAAAACAGCAGTCTTCCACCAGTGAAGGAAAACTCATGGAAGAATGGTTTGGCCTTCCCTGGTGATGGAATCCAAGAACAGACAAGGCTTTGTTCTGCTATCCCAGCTGTCACAGGGGCTGTCAAAGCTAAAACATGGCCTTGGAGGCAGTATCCAGCCCCTGCTCCATAGCAGCAGTGAAGTGAGTACTCAGGGCTTTCTTAGTGGGATCTCTGCATGTTCTTAGGGTCCAACCAGAGCTCTGAGCAGCCAGAACTCCTTCCCACCTTTTCCTCCATTCTTTGTTTGCTTCCACTGCACTTCCGTGTAGAATTTAATTGACAACAGACAGCCCTTTCCCCTTTAAAATCAGTCCATTAAGTATCAGGTGTAGGTCCGTGGACTGTGAACTGATTCCCAGTGCATAAAAATCAGCCAGGATTCCGACAGGCTGCATATAATAGCCTTGACGTTTGCTGTGGTGGGGATGTCCTAGGCATAGCTTTTTAGAAACTTCATGTCTGCCTGGGTTGTTCCATTTAAGAATAAACAGGGCTTTCTGCCTCTTTCAGACACTTCCCCACCTCCATGCGATGCACCGTTGGCTAATTCTGGAAGAGATGCTCCGCCATATTGCATCTTCAAGCACAGAGATGATGGTGTGTGTGTGTGTGTGTGTGTGTGTGTGTGTGTGTGTGTGTGTGTGTTTCTCTAACAGCCACAGAAAGTTCTATGTGCTCTAGGGCTTTTTGGCTCAGTCCGCTGGTTAGTTCTTATTGTTAAACTGACACATGCTAAAATCACCTGGGAAGCAGAGACCTCAATGGAGGACTTGTCTAGATCAGATTGGTCTCTGGGCACATGTGTGGGCCATTGTTTGGATTGTTAATTGATGGAAGAGGACCCCGCCCACTGTGGGCTGATGGTCCTGGGCTTTATAAGGAAGCTAAGCAAGCTGCCCAGAGAGCAATCAGAATTCAGTAATCAGTGTTGCTCCACGGCTTCTGTTTGAGTTCCTGCCCTGACTTCCCCCAGTGATGGATTGTGTGACCTGGAAGTGTAAGTCAAATAAACCCTTCCCTCCTCTAAGGTGTTTTTGGTCGACATGTTTTATCACAGGAAGAGGAAAAGTAAACCTGGACACTCAGCCTTTGACCATTGACATATATCTGAATGTCATTTGTTGGCTGTTGACTCAAGGGAAAAGAGGCTCAAGGCAATTACCTTGGTTTTGCTTTTTTACATTAAAGATGGAAGCGAAGAGTCCACGGCCCTCACTCTGTCTCCACCCTGTCTTCAGCTCGTGTGGAGATGGAACCCAGAGCTCCTTCCTGCTTGGGGACCCCCTCTCCTCCCTCCTACCACCTCTTAGCCTCCCCTGACAGTTGTCTGGGGAATGTCAGAACTCAGCACGGCAAGCCTTTTATCCCTGTCTGTGCCTCTTGTCACAGGAAGCTGGAGGTTGGGTCAGTCCGCATCTGCTCTTTACATCCCAACTTCTCACTGTGATAGCGTGGAATGCACGTTCCGTTATCAGAGAAAGTCTCAGTGCCTTTGGCCTCTCTTCTGCAAGAGGCTTTGATCTCCACTTTCTAACTTCTCAGATCACATCTGTTCTCTCCCATGCCCTTGACCACTAGGTTTGGTGCCTTCTTCTTCCTTGCTATTTCCCACCGTTGTTCCCTCAGCTGAAAGGAACAGAGAGAAGGACTTTGATAAACACTGTGTTTATTTGGGAGCAAGCAGATCAGCACCCCTCTTTCTCTTGGAATGTAAAAATGATGTTAAATTAACTCCCAACTTAAAAAAGAAAAGCTCTTTTAAAAAAGTGTATTTTTATTTTTATTGTGTGTGTATATTCTAAGTCAATTGTGGAGCTCTTGGTCCTCTGCCTTTTTTTTGTGTACTCACTCTATGCAACCCTGCCCATCCCATAATTTTAGTACTTTTTATTATTGACTGCCTCAATTATATCTCCAACCCAGATTTTTATCCCTGAACTTGACTTAATAGCTTATTGGTCCATTTGTGCTGCTATAATGTAGTACCACAATCCTGGTGACTTATAAACAAGTTTAATTGTTCAGAGATCTGAGGACTAGGAAGTTGAAGATCTAGGCACTGGCAGATTTTATCCTGCTCATAAATGTCCTCTTCTTCTCATGCTCTCCCATGGTGGAAGGGCATGGGAGTTCTCTGAGGCCTCTTTTATAAAGGTTAGTCCTCGTGCCCTGGGGTTCCGACTACTTTACACAGGTCCTAGTCTATAGTGCCACCACCTAAACACCAACTTCGTGGACTTTGGGGACATTCGTTCTACTACAGCAGTTGTATGGAGCTCATTTTCTTCCACGCCCCTCCTATTTACCCGACTGTAGCCGAGCTGATTTCTTCCTCTTCTTAATCACAGTGACTCTCTCAGGTAAGACCTTAGAATGCACCCAGTGCCCTGCCTGGAGTGCTGCTTCAATGTGCTTGCTGTAGCTCACACCTACTTCTTTCAGGTCTCTGCTCAAGTAGAGAGGCCACCTGTCCCCTCTTGAGTCAGTCCCTTACTCTGGTTCCCAAAGCCCCCTTTCCTCTATTCTGCCACATTGTTTTCTGTGTGTCACACGGGCTGCACATTTACTCCACAGCAGCATGGTTTTGTTTTGTTTATTGACCCATCACTGTTTCTGGGGGCTCAATAAGTTCATTTTCATATTGCTGCATGGTGCTATCACCACAGGAACGCATAGCCATATGCTTCCAAACCTCCATGTGCTTAGTTAGGTTTATGTCTTTCTCTTCTATTGTAAATTTATTCCCATTTAGTGACTGAACAAAATAATGAATATGCAAGTGAATCATATTTCCTCCCTTATTAAGTTTTCAGACACATATAAATGCACCTAAACTTGTAATAAAAGATTCCAGAAGATTTTATAACATGTTTTTAGTCGATGGCTGTAAATAGAAATGGTTTAAATAACATTAACAAGTTATGGTCTGGCTAAAGGACCATCGTATTTTGAAGAGGAAAACATCAATAAGGCCATTTTACTACTTCCCCAAACCTTTGAAATACACAGAACCCATTAATGTTGAAGCATTTAATAGAAATAAAAGGAAACAACAAAAATTCACCGGGATAGTAACTGCCAAGAGTTTAAAGGTTTTTAAATAATGGGCTCGATAATATTGAATTAATGAATTAGCTACTCAGAAAAATGGCCAGACTCTATGAACAATGAATCAGGTTATACTATCTGTAAAACCAGCAACTAAAATTCTGCTTGTAAATAATAATGGGGAGAGATCTGGAACGAATCAAGCCATTGTCACAGTTGGGCTGTGTTTTCAGCTCTCAAACCCAGGAGAGCTAATATTAACTCTAACTGTATTTGAAGCTCAAAGGACACACAAATGAAGTCTTTTGAGAACAAGCTTTTGTGAAAAATCCAGTAGGGAACTGCATGAGAAACCAGTGTCCAAAGGCAGATTCCCAAGGGCTTTGTCTAGGAATAGTTTAAAGTCTTGTGGGCCACCTCTTGGCCTGGCCATTGTGGGTAGGCAGTCCTGAGCACAGTTTGTGACTGCGGAGTCACCTGGCCTGCTGCTGCTGGGTTGGTGGACACACTAAGTTCAGGTCAGGTGCCAGCTCAGCCTGCCCAGAGGCACGTGTTGTATGCCTGGAAACATTCCTGTCACTGCAGAGTCATTGAGCATAAGACCTTGCTAGGTTAAGAGTCTTTTCTTTGTGGAGGAGACTCCTGGAGATTCCCAACAACGTCTGGATAGACAAGGCTGGGAAGCACTCAGGAGTGATCCTTATGTGGCTGCATGGCTACTGGGAGACACATTAGCCCACTCTGCAGCCTGCCTTGTCTCAGACCGTGGGAACTGTGAGTAGTTTATAAGAATGTGGCGGGTGACGCTCTCATGCCTGCCACTTTCCTGACTGTTGGTCATGGTTAAATGCCTGTGCCCATCCCCAAACCATCAAAACCCAGACGAAGCTTTACATGAGCTTTCTTCCAGAGGTGAATATCCTGGTGCTCGGGAGGTATGCTATTGTTCTGTGTGCCACGGGACACTCAGGCTTGACTCTTGGAACCCAGGTCTGGGCTCTGAGAAGAACTGCTGGGTAGGCAGGCTTCTGTTCAGTGGGGGGCATCTCTTCTAGTCTGCAGCTCTGGGCTGGTCCAGGACTGCAGAGCAGGTATGTTCGACTCCTTCCTAGATGCAAGGACTCTGAGCAACCATCTCGAAGCCCTCTCTTCTCTTGGCTGGCCTCTTAAGTGGGCTTATCACAGACCTTTGGATGACAGAGACTTGGCTTCTTTTTCTGGAAGGTTCCATTTGTCTGCCTGCCCACCACAGTGAGACGAAGTGGCAGGGAAATGACTTCTCCCAAGTGTTTTGCGAGTGTGGACACAGGACTGTGATGTGGGCATGAATAAAGAGCAGGCGGAACCTGAGCCGCGGAGGTCTTTGTTTGTTTGGACCCATCTGTGGTGACACTTAGCTGAAAGCACACCTCTGGCTGGACGGAGGGTCGGGAAACGGAGACGGACTTAGGTCTGGGCTTGGTACTTTCATCTTAGCCCTTGGTGCTTGAATACTTACCTGGGCGGTCCTCTTTGCTCTCCTGTGCTGTCACCTCTTTTGATGCATTTCATTAGCTATGGACTGAGACATGCACTGAAGTCCCTAGCCTGGCTTACCTCCTGGCTGCGCTTTTTCTCATATGAAGCACAGACAAAGCTTGGCATTTGTAAGAATGCCATGTTGTATTTGCAGGGCTCATCATCAAGTGCTTTTGTGCCTGTGATTCGATTCGATTACATACCCACGTTAATACCCAAGGAAGAGTAGTCAATGTGCCTGTTTGCTAAGGAAACTCCACCTCATAAGACTGAGAGATGTGGGTGCTGGGGAGACAGTTCAGTAGTTAGTGTGCCTGCTACACAAGCCTGAGGGCTAGAATCCCCCAGAAACCCATGTAAATGCTGGGTGAGTGTGGTGCCCTCTATGCAATTCCAGCCTCAAATGACAGAGATAGACCCCACCACCACCACCACACACACAGTGGCTAGTAAGAGTGGCCATATTGTTGAGCTCCAGATTTGAATGAGAGGCTGCCTCAGTGAATAGGGTTTGAGGGATTGAGGATGACTCCTGACAGCAACTTCAGGCTTTTCTATGCATGCCTACACACATGTCATAATATGCATACCTATACATGCACACTATGCACATGCACGTGCATACCTGAAACATCAGGGAAAAGACTGAATGACTTGCTACGGTGTTAAAGCTAGAAAATAGCAAAGCTTATAACCTTAAACTAAACCCGGGTCTTCAGAATGAAGTCCAGGCCGTTCACTGAGTCTCCACACGAGGAAGGCCAACAGCTTTCTCTCTTGAATCTTTCACTAGTGTTCTGCACTGTCTGTAAGGTCAGGCACATTAACTTTCTAACATGTTCCAAAGGAATCCACCGGAGATAATAAATAAGCAAGGAACAAATGGCATTGTTGGATGAAAAGATAAGCGAGTGACTACACTGGGTGAACGACTAGATGGCCCTGGCAAAGCTTTTGGAACGCGCTGCACTGCAAAATGCTATTGTGCATTTTAGGATTGTGGTCATGTGCAGGACCTCACCTTGAAGCCTTTTCTTTCTTCTGATTGATGGTTAATGTAGACAGGCCACCTGAGGTTCACACCAAGCTGCTCTAATGGTAATTATTGATGAATCCTTAGCCAGAAGTAAAAATAAAATAAAATAAAATAAAAAATCAAAGCCTATTTAAGAAGCTCTTGCCTGGGATTCTCCCATTCTCATTTCTCCCTTTACAGTTCCTTAGGAAATACTCAGAGAAGAGTTCTTGTGATTCAGATACTGCGGTAGGCTACACAAATCACTCTGTAAACAGGTCACAGCTCTTTTTTTTTCCTCAAGATCAAACTAGACATGTGATAGAGACAGATATGGGAGAAGAATAAGTTTTCTTCCTATGTTTGAAAATCTTAAAACTTTCCAGCCAGACCGTTTCCCTAAAGCTTATTATGGAAGAAAGAAGGGTCACTGCACCCAGCGTGGCTTGGTCCTGGGAGTTTGACTGGTATAATGCAGGGATGAAGAAATGACAGGAGTCGGGCACTCAGAAAGCTGGCATTTGGTGGGCCATGATGCGTGGAGTCTATCACACAACCTGGATTGTCACCGAGTTTATCATGTACAGGACACACTTGAGAGAGGCTGGCTGGTCTCAGAGGGAGGTCTCCATATGGGAGCAGTCTCAGGTTGCAGTCATCTAGGAGAAGGAAGTGGTGGTTGCTAGTTTTTGCACACGTTGTTCAGTTGTTCACCAACACTAGTCCTGGGACCGGGGAAAAGCTTTGCCCGGTCCAGGGATCTGAGACACTGGGTCCATGTCCGTGTCAGCAGTACACTTTCACTTGGGACTTCCTCTTCACACAGAGGGCAAGGAGTGAGAGTTTCCCAGGATCTATGTATTCCTTCCTCCTCAAATAAGTAAGCAAAAGTTTAGTGAGAAAAAGCTAAATTGGGACACCATAAGGAAGGTCTGGGAGTTGTTGGTTTGAGTATAGACATCTCATACTAGATTTTTATTGGATGTTCTCATCTGTTCCAAGATGTGCTGAGTCATCTCTTGTGCACCAAGGATGGAGGTAAAGGTGTGCAGTGAGGGTTGGGGACATGGACCAATGGGTTAGGTGACATCTGGTAGCTTTGTAAAAGCTGGTGCGAGAGAGTGGCCTGTGATCACTGCCTGTGTGGAGGCAGAGACAGTCAGATCTCTGGAACTCACTGGCCAGCCAGGCTAACCAACAGATAAGCACAACACCAAGCTGAAAGACACTGCATGCGTAGGACACTTGCTCACATAAACATAGTATGTAACACACATGCGCTCAGCCCTGACCTCTGAGGGTCTCCTCCAGCCTTGGGCATTTAGGTCAGAGTCTTTGTGAGTTTCCTCAAACAAACCAAAGCCACCATGGTCCTGGTAAATCTGATCTGAACTGTGTAAATGTGTTTTTTTAAAACAAAGAAACTCTTGGTCTCTTCTATAATTGCACCAAATTACATCTTCAGATGACTTTGTCTTCTTGTGGCACTGGTATTCCTTCTCTCAAAGGGAAGATGCAAAGTTACCACGATGTGAAGTTTAACCAGAGGTTTGAGATGATTTTATAGACAAAGCCACCTCAGTTGTCCCCATTGTAATCCCGGCCAAGAGACAGATTTAAATGACAGCCTCCAGAAGCAGTTCTTGAAGCTATGCACCAGATCCAAAAGTCCTTTCTATTGCAAGCTTGCTGAGAAACAGCTGGTGGCTCTCTGAGCCATGTCATGGTCGCCAGGAAGGGTGATGTCTCTACTGCCAATTAGAGGGAAGGAAGGAAGCTGGGACAAGTTGTCCAGGATGTGACCTCCATGATCATGTGGGGGGTTTTGTAGTCTGAGGGATGTCACACATGGTCCAAACACAGCTCCTCTGTCAGCTCTGATGAGTTGAGCAGCAAGGGGGATTAGCCAGTTAGAGTTTAGTGTTTTATGTCCAAGGGAAACTAAGGGAGGGAAGAGTCAGGCTGTGTATAAAATGCTGGCCTCCTTAACCATGCAAGAGACCTTTCTCTACTGAGAGTCAGTGGAAGGATCCTGTGAGACGTCCAAGGTTAGGGTTTCTGCCATGATGTAGAATTATTTGGGGTAGATAATTATTTATTAATGGTCAGGGAGGGGGTCCATTCTGTGCTCTGTAAGATCTCAACAGCATGGTTGCCTCTACCCACTAGCTGTCACGGTCTCCTCCAAGCCAATACAGAAAACAAAACAAAGCAACTGAATAGTTTTTAAATGTCTGCTGAGGGTCAGAATGGCAGTCTCTGGGCACCCTTGGCAACCAGAGGGAAATGAGCGAGGACTCCTCATGTGCAGTTCTGCCTTTAGCATTTAGGCTGTGCCCCAAGGACCACTCATTATATCTGGAATATTCTTTGTAAAGAGTGGTCAGCTAGCACTACATTTCTACAGGAGACATGGTCACAGAATAGGACACGGATTTCTCATCTGTTTCTATCAAGGCTACGGCTAAGATCTCTCTCTCTCTCTCAACTCCAGCTAATATCCAAAGCTTCTCTCTCTCTCTCTCTCTCTCTCTCTCTCTCTCTCTCTCTCTCTCTCTCTCTCTCTCTCTCTCTCTCTCTCTCTCACACACACACACACACACACACACACACACATGAACCAATGAGGCAGGTGTCCTTTCTCCTCTTCTCAGGTCTGTCTCCCTTTCCCCGTGTTGTCCTGTGGCCTCCCGGAGGGCCCGTTAGCTCATGGATTACATAGCCCCTTTCCCAAGATTCCACCACTTGCCTGCTGAGGGGTTTCCCAGTCAGGGAGCCATGGTAAAGCAGCATCTTGACAAAAGTGGCTGAAGGGATGTGGGGGACAGGCAAGCCCTCCTGTCCTGTCAGCCTGGTTACCATCTTGAGAACAGACTCCAGGGGGGCAAGAATGGAGGTTACCATGGAGATGAAACATCATGGCATGCTTTCTGCCTCCTGGGAATTGGCTCTGATTGTGAAGATAGAACACGTACCTCTCTCATAAGGAAGTGTTTGCTGAGTTGCATGACTTGGAACAGACTGATGCTGCTCACTAGCATTAACCAGTAAGAGAGAGAGAGAGAGAGAGAGAGAGAGAGAGAGAGAGAGAGAGAGAGAGAGAGAGAGAGAGAGTTTGTTGCAGAGGTATGTAAGTGAGCCACAGTAAATGGCATGCATTTAAAACGTACCCTTGGCACATTTGGACATAAATGCACATACCCATAAAGCCATCCCTTGACAATAATGAACAATTCCTTTACCCTCCAGAAGCATCCCAGGGTTTCAGTGGCAGGTAAAGACTGTCATCAAGGCAGGGACATCAATAGGGACATAGAGATGGTGTTTTGGGGAAAGAGGGATCCAAGGACTTCTGTGGGACAGAGGGGGAGCCCATGCTGACCCTAAAAAGAGATTCCCTTGAGCTGCTGGGACAGGTTCTGACAGCCAGCTTGAGGAGGCAGGTGAGGCCTAGAGCACCAGGCTACAGGAAGGTCTTTCTGTTATTATTACTGAAGTTGAAATATGATCTATTCAATGTCTCCTACATGTTCCGCTCATGAATTATTTCTAATCCTTACAACTCCATAATCTGGGTGATATTTCCCACTTAGCAGTTGACAGAATGAAGGCTCAGGGCAGCTTTGCAGGTGTCGTATGGCTTCTAGGAGCCAGGACAGAGCACTTTCCCATGCCTGCGTCTTTCACCTTCGGCATTCTGGTGGTTACCTCATATTTTGACAGAACTGCTCTGTTTTGTTCACTTGACTTTCTCAGTGTGTGCTCCTCATCCCTCTCTCTGGGTGCACTTTGGGATGTTCAAGAGCATGGTGGTGGCATCAGCTCAGTTCTAGTGACAAGGGATGCTGGTGATGTTTCATGGTCAAAAGCAGAGAACATGCATGTCTGTCTGTCTAAGCAGACAGCTATTGTCTACAGCACCGTTTCGTGTCCTGTTAATTGCTTTGCCACCTGCCCTTGGTGCCGCTGAGCTCCAGGCATGTGAGACAGTCGTTCGCACAGAAACCGCACACACATTCACATCCAGAGCAGAATCACACAGGCTGGTCACAATTGTGACATCTCAGCCTAATTTAGTTTCTTATGTAAAACAACTTTGGTCTGACATTTAACATCTCTCCCTTTGGTGATTCTTTTTCCCTGGTCTCTCCGAGCTCATTACCCACCGTGCCTTTATGCCTTTACATTCTTTTTTCCACCCTCTCTCTCTCTCTCACACACATACACACTAGGATCTACATTCATGTGACTTCATTACTGAGGAGGTGCCACCGGCCCTCAGAACAGACTAACAATGGTGACAAATCTTGGGTCCAGGAAAGGCAGCCAGGAGTTTCTATTGAAGTTGCACGTTACTGAAGTAGGATTTTGAGCATTCTCTCTCACACAGGCTTCTCACTGTGAAGAACGTATCCTCTGCCAATCAGAGGAACCTGCTCAGGGACTCCCTTCACTTCATATATTGCCTCAGAGAGAATGGCAGAGCGCCCCACCCCCACCCCCAGGAGGCTGGGTACCCTTCCTGCAAGGAACAACAGCATGTCATGACTTTGTCCCACACACTCATCAGTTGCCTGGCTCCTCTCCAGAGGGAGGCACAGCCGTTGTGTTGTCCATGGTCTGGGACTTCCACGAGCAGCAGGAATAAAGGATACTGACTTGAGATTTCTCTGCTCATCCTTGCTGAGTAGATCCAACACACTAAGAGGATGAAGGAGACTCTGGCGGGGTGTCGTCTTAGATCCCCCCTGCAGCCCCCCCCACTTTGAAATCTCCTCCATCAAACCCCTTGTGGAAAATGACATGGAAACTCAGAAAGTTGAAAGACCATAAAAAGCAGGATCTTCTTGGAGGAAGAAGTGTTTGGGGGCAGAGACCTCTGATTTCCAATGTTTAAACTGTCCTTGCTCACAGGATGAGTAAGCTCTGTCACACTCTCTTGAAATAAAATAACAAAAACAAAAACAAAAACAAAAAACCTTCACTTTTCTGAGAGACCCTTGCATCCAAATAATTTGAACTCTAATGGGAACAAGCTATTATCCTTGGGTTTACTCTAAAGTTTGCCACCTATTAATTTATAAGCTTTCAGTTTTGCAATTTGCCTTCAGGGCACAGATCGGCTATAAAGAGCACGGGGAGAAAGGACTGGCAGCAGGAAAGGTGTCAGGGTGGGATGCAAGCCCTAGGCCAGCGGGGAGTCTCCAGGGTGTGAAGGTAGATTCCCTTGATCTGGAGGCTGCCTGCTGTGCAAAAGAAAACATCTCTTTCTCAGGGCCCCCATCTTCTATTCCAAGCCTCAAGGGACAATAGGGGGAGAAACTTCAGGAACAAAGTGGAAAGAAACTGCTTTTGAAGACCAGCTTAAATCTTGTGCAGCCTGTCGCTAGAGGCCCCTGAAATAATAAACCAGGAGCCAAACATCACCAGGAATTTGTACAACACATGCTGGATGTTGACTCCAGCTGTTGCCTTCATCTTAGACCCAGAGGCTTTGGAGGAACACACGCAAAGCACTCTTTTGGCTAAAATAATGCACAGAATTGCCCTGCCCTCAACAGTGGCATTAGCATTTATTGCTAAGCAACCTACTCCTTGGAGGCTGAGACGCAGAACAGAAAGCAACCAGGAGCATCCATAAACAGCACTGTTTGCCTGGCCAGTGTTTTCTTGCCTGAGCCCTGCAGATTCCACAGCCCTCATTACCAGTCCCTCCTCGTCCATTGAGAGTCTGCTACCACCTGCTTGCTAGCGGGGCCAACCTCAGTGAACCAGGAACGGAATACTGGCCCAGAATCTCTCAGCCGTACTGACGATTCAGGAATGATGGTTTTGGTCCATTCTATGCAAATGCTACTCTCTTAGAGATTTAGGGAAAGGATGAGAAGATTAGCTGAGGCCAGAGAACATCTATTCTGATACTAAGGAAGAAACCGTAAAAGGAGGGTGGCCACTCTTAGGAGCAACGAGGTTATGACTGGGTAGCTGCCTCAGCATGAGATTCAGAAGCCTCTCCTTTCAGTACCCCTTTAGCTAGCTGGCTGTCACTGTAGTAAACACCCGAGAGGACCAACTTAAAGTTGGAAAAACGTGTATTTGATATCATGGTTTAGAGACTTCAGTCCACAGTCTGGGTGGGATACTACTGCTTTTAGCTCTCTAGTGAGGCTATCAGACGGCAGCCGGGGGGGGGGGGGGGAGTAAAACTGAACACTTCCCCACTGGAAATGAAAGGGGGTGTGAAGGGACCATGGTCCCTTCCAAAGGACCACTCAGATATCCTAAGGACCTTTCATTATGTCCCTTTTCTTAAAGACCATAGCAGCACTCTCTGGGGACCTTACTTAGGTCATGAGACTTTGGGGGAACATTTAAGATGCATATTATCAGAGACTCATTTATAAAGAGCGAGCAGGTGCGGGGCATAGGCATAAAGTAACTGCTTTAGCCTAGATTTTGCCCCTATCATTCATTCATTCATTCATTCATTCATTCATCCATTTTACAAGTGTTTCCTGTGAGATGCCTGTGTAATAGGCACTATGCTAAACAGTTAAGGACTTAAAAGTCAAAAGAATAGTTTTTCTTACATAGCTGAGAGTCTAATGGAGAAATAACTGTACAAATAAACACAACCAACAATAACTTAGGCCTCAGAGTTGAAGTTTGAAAAAAGAGGGACGATGCCACCAGATGTGTATTTTATTATAATCATTTTGGGGTAGAAGGAGATCAAGGCTAAGCATGAGGAGGCCAAGTGAAGTGGGGAATGCTAAATGCGTTAACATGGCTGTGGGCGTCAGAGTGGAGGCTAATGGTGGCCTGAGCATGGAGGCAGCACACAAAGAGGAGGGACTGAGGCCTTCTAGGAATTCCCATTTAGCAAGTCTGGCAACTGGATGTGAGCGGAAAAACAGACAAAGATGACTCCAGATTTCTAACTTGGCCCCTTGATGGCTCAGAATATTATCTGCTTACATAGTGATTCGGGGAATGAAGGAAGATATAGGGGCAAAGGAATTTAGCTTAGTGTTGTCAGTTTGAAGGGTGGTTTTGAAGGGGTAAGCGTTTAGGAGGGCAATCAGGCAGGGACCACAAGAGGGAATTCCTAAGTGCCATGGTAGTGGTGTGGATGGCCATTGAGGCTATGAACATGGGTGTGACTGCCTGGGATGAAGTCTCTCAGATGTGCGAGCCAGTCAGAGTGAGTCATTAGACCGAGAGAGAGCCCTGTAGGTTGTGTCAGGAGACCCAGTTTTCTGAAGTACCCCAGGACAAGTGGCAAAGCCATGGTCACACCAGAAAGTCACATTATGGAGTCTTCTTTGTTCTTTTGTAGTCATTGCTAATTGTGACAATTTAGATGTGTGAATGTTGACTTCACCACCGCTCCCTTCTGAGGGCCATTACCAGGCACTCAAACATCTTTTCAAATTCCTCTTCGTGTGAGAGATGAGACAAAAATAATATGGCGTGTCTTCTCTTAAAGAAGAGAGTACTGTATATAGAGTTTGGTATATACTCACTGTATAAGACCAACCCTCTTCCAATGCACAACCTGTGCAGCAGACTTGGGCTGCAAACTCTATATTTTAACTAGAAAAGTTAAAGTTGGGGGTCGTCTTGTACGCCGGAAAATACGGCACTTTGAGCTTAAAAGTTTAGGCTGAGAATATTGCATTGGTGCCAATGGATCGTTTTTATATGAAGTAAAGATGGAGGTATTAAGTAGGGGTTCTGCCTGTGTGTGGTTTATGCTGCTCCAATTTGACTATTTCCTGAGGTCTCAGCATGGGTCAGAAGCAGAACAGGACAAATGAGCAAGGCAGATGTCAAGCTGGCTACCTGGCTCTCTTTCTCTGGCTTTGCTAATGCAGCCATTCCTCCTTAGGCCATCTTTTGGGCCTGCACTCATGTCAGGAAAGCCCAGCATGTGCATGTTTACCATGGCTCCAAATGCTTGCTACCATTTGTTTTCACCCGCATTTGACACTGAATCCCCTCTAACTTAGCACTCATAGAAAATAATATCTGTAGACCATTCCTCTTTGAAGTCTTTAGGTATACTAAAATATTTAGAAAAGCCCTAGAAAGGCATTTGGTTTCCATATATGTTTCCCTTCACTTGTTGAAACCTAAGGATGATAGAAACCGTTGCAGGGCTTTTGGGTCAGGGGCTGCTCAAGTGAATGACCATCTCTTGGCTGTCAGCCACCAATTGATTCTTCATTCAACAGTTGTCTTAGCCTTCCTCTGCTGGAGATAGCAATGGGTCTCTGACAACTTCTTGGCTGCCTGAACCAACATATTGGGGATCTGCCCTGTTGTGACATTAGTGGGCTTGTTGGCTCTCTTAGGGTTAGTGTTGTTGGGTATAAAAGAGAGTGACAAGGATGGCTTGTGATTCAAAGGGCTACAGAGTCCCCTGGTGTGCCAGTATTGATGGATCTTGGAGTCACTACAGATCAGATTAAAGGACTAGCAGAAGGGCGTGGCATTTGGTAATCTAGGAGCCAAGAAGGTCTACTGGATGTGAACTCACACAGGACAGGCATCCTCCCCACATCCCCACCTTGGCATGATGTTTGGCATACTAAACTAACATATCAATTTGCTGAATGTTGGAAGTTGAGCTATGGACAACAACAGGCTGAATAAAGAAGGGGTTAGACTTCAGAGGGGGAACAGTACAAATCAAAGAGAAGAGTGAAAGAAATAGGGGTGGCTCATGAGCTCTGTAGGGTATATGTATTTCTATGTTAATTAAATTCAGAATCGAAGCCTAGCACTCCAAATTCAAAATACCACAAAGTGTGCATGCGGCCTCTCTTGTATCCTTACTGTGGTATTTCTTCCTGATGATTGAGTTAGCAAAGGTAACATTTCAGACAGGCTCTTATGTAACCAGCATGACCTGGAACTCACTCTATAGCCAAGAATCACCCTGAGCTTCTGATCTTCCTACCCACAACTCCTGAGCCCCGGAACAGAAGGCTCGCATCGCCACATAGGGTTTATAGGGTGCCCTAGATCAAATCCATGGCTTTGGACATTCTGGCCCAGCATGCTGCTGATTAAACTACAGTCTCAACCCTGCAAAAACATTTTAAACAAGCAATTAAACAGAGACCTCTCGAAGCCCAATAGATTATTAGTGTCTTGAAAGTATATGTGCTTGGTTGTGGATTCTGTTAAAATGCCCTTCTGGTTTCACAGGTTATCTTAAATTATGCAGTGGAATGTGGGAATAACCAAGAGAATGCTGGGATGACCTAGGGACAAAATACTCTCATTTAAAATAACATTTTCAAGTAGCATTTATTGATGGGAAAGTTGTTATTATGTAATGTCATATGGAAAGCAATCAATTATATTGGCACATTTGGAGGGCTGTATAAACTCCTTTTGAGTTAAATGAACATTTCCTATAAAACCTTCTATTTGTAGAAAAAAATACATAAATGTATTCTGACTCTTGAAGTGAAAAAAGTCATGGACAGCTAAGTGGTCAAGATGTCTGTGGTATTCTAAAATTTTCATCCTTTTAGATCTGCTTTGTTGGTAAACTGAGGTGACAGTCTGTTCTAGAATGGTCTCCACAGGGTTCTTTTGGGTCCTGCACGCTCTTGAGCCATGACTAAGAACTGTCTGGACAAAGCAGCTGCCACTGAGGAGGATGCCACAGTGAGCCTCATCATGCCTGCACGGCTACTCCAGGTGGACCCCAATCCTGCTTGACCGCTTAGCGTACTAGTATCTTTATAGGCTGCCTTGAATTTCCGGCTCCCAAGCCCTCCTTGCCGCTGCTCTGTGAAGAGGCCTCTTGATTTATTAATCAATTAATCAGTGCATGATGAGGAGCTGCTCAGGATAGTTAAACAGGGAAAACAAAACGCTGGGGCCCATCATCCAGACAGCTCATGATTAGGAACAAACCTCCCACTGGCCGATCTTCCTGCCCACCATGGCTGCCCTGCGTTGCCTTTCATATACACCACTTAGTCCAGATGGGTCTCTGCTCCATAAAAACTGACAGTATTTTTCTGAAGAGTGCGTGTGTGTGTGTGTGTGTGTGTGTGTGTGTGTGTGTGTGTGTGTGTGTGTCCTAGAGGAAAAATGATCCCTGAGATGAGGCACATCCATTACTCATGATAACTGGTAAACTTGCAAACCCTGCCAGGCCCCAAACTTGCCACGGTGGGTCCTTTCACCTATGCATGGACAGTGCTGCCCTATTCTGCTTTCCCCACAAATGAATTCATGGAGCTGGAAGAATGTTACAGCAAGGACAGGACACAGTGGAGGAGACAAGGAAGTTACCCAAGGTCACACAGAACTCCAAGGTCACAAGGAACTGAACTGGGAAATATTTTGACACCAGTTCACATGCCCAGAGCTGTTGCTTCATGCAATCCTATTTCTATGGGGGTTAATGCAAAGTGAATGAGAGATGACATCTTCATTACCCCCACTTGTTTTCCAGATCTGACCTTGGAGCATGAGCTATGGGAGTCGGGGTTGAGACCGAGGTCTCACATGGCAGCCCAGGCTAGCCTGGAACTTATAGCAATCCTCCTCCTCCGCTCCCTAGTGGTGTCATTTACAGATGGGAGTTGCTACAGCTGGCTGAAGAGTTTCAACAGTTTTATGTGAATCTTGTGGGGGAGCACCTGGGACTGGTCAGGAAATCAGAAAGAAGATACAGAAGATGGCTCTGCGTGGGGCCGGGCACAGGTCTTCGTTTGCCTGCAGAGACGCGCCAGCTCCTGGAACAGGCTAGTTCCTGGATCTAGAATCTGTTAGTTAGGTTCCTTCCCCGTAGTGCTGACTTAGCATACACGCTGCTGAGGCCAAAGTCGAGCAGAATAGAACCTCTGTTCCTAGTCACAAGCAACACTTCCATCTCTTGCCAGCTCTTGGCTGTCCAGAATTAGGCACTCACACCCACTGTGCTGGACGAGGGAGGGAGTAGCGGACATAGGAAAGTCTAAAATGCTCTCCTTCGGCTGAGCAGCGGGGATACCTAGAGATTGTGTTTTGTTCTGTGTCTTTAAGGTTTTCACCACCTGACTCTTACCTATACCCACCATCTGATGCTTCTTCTCTGATTTCTTCCTGGCAGATGCCAATCAAACAGTCAAGCCCTTGGGTTGCAGGCGTCTGAACCGGACTTAGCAGCATTGAGTTACAAGTTGTCCCTTCTTTCTGCTTTGTGTGTTCTCTAGGACCCTGCTTTCTCTGCTGTGATCCACGACAAACTCCAGGTCCCCAATACCATCAGGAAGTCGTGGAATGACAGAGACAACCGCTGCGACATTTGCGCCACGCACCTGAACCAGCTGAAGCAGGAAGCCATCCAAATGGTGCTGACCTTGGAGCAGGCGGCCGCCGGCAGCGAGCATTATGATGCCTCTCCAGGCTCACCCCCTCCAATCTCCAGCATCCCTGCACTGGTGGGGTCCCGACACATGGGTGGGCTCCAGCAGCCCAGGGAGTGGGCCTTCGTGCCTGCCCCCTATGCCACCTCTACCTACACAGGCCTTGTCAGCAAACACAGCAGCAAACCCAACAGCCTTGGGGTCAGCAACGGTGCAGAAAAGAAGGGTGGCTCCCCAACCCACCAGGCCAAGGTCAGCCTCCAGATGGCCACCAGTCCTAGCAATGGGAACATCCTCAACTCAGTGGCCATTCAGGCTCACCAATATCTGGATGGCACGTGGTCCCTTTCAAGAACCAATGGGGTTACCCTGTACCCCTACCAGGTAAGCACCCTGACAAGCAAGAGAGTGCAAGGTTTCCCTCCTTATGTACCAAAATGATCTCAGACTCCAGATCTCCCTCTAAAAGCAAGAGTCAAGGTAGAGGTAGGCTGTATTTCCTTCCTCCTGGGAGCTCCTAGCTCAGTGCTTCCTGCTTCCATGTGAGCCCACAGGGTTCCCCCCAGGGAGCTCCAGCCAGGCCTGCCTGCTGTGGGAGAGTGTCTGATCTATGAACTCTCATTCCTACCCTCTTCTTGCTTAGCTAATACCTTCTCCGTAAGGGATCTTGTTGGTTCGGGCAGCACCAGGGACTTCCTAGCTACCAGCTGTACTGTGTGGTGTAGTGATTAAGAGTGGAAACCTAAAAGCGCTCGGACTGGGCCGACACCCTGACCTGCACACGTGCTAGCAAGAAGACTTTGCACAAAGGGATCGCCTCATCTCAGGCTCCAATCTATCACTTGGGAATTGATACAATAATATTATGGATTAAACAAAGGCATGTATATATGACACGTAGTGTGTTGTCTAGCATCTGATCTGGTGTTACACCTGACCACAGGAGACTTAGAAGTTAAGACAAGCGGGTAAGAGTGTTTTAACCTCAAGACTGCAGTAGTTTCCCTAAATTTAGGATTTTTAAAGCAATTGATGAGTCAAGCCAGGGCATCACTAGACGAATTTTGTTGTTTTATTGTTTATAGATGAAGGTCTCTTTGGTATCCCATTCCCACTGTTGGTACCTTCTGAAAGGGATGGAAAACCTCTCATACCTTGGCGGACCTTCACTTTTTTTCTGTCTGAGACACCTTTAATTATGTTGGGACCAGTCACAGAAGGCTTTCTCCTGTCCCCTCTTCAGGTTCTGAAATGAGCACATACCCCCAGGTTTCCTTATATGAAAGTAAGGGCAGGTCTCAAATCCGGGGAAAATTTGTCCTGACCCAGAAGTGGTAGTGTGTACGTTGTAATCCCATCACTAGGAAAAGAGAAGTGAGGCTTCAAGGCCAGCCTGGACTGCAGACAGTTCAAAGCCAGCCTGACATGCATAGTGAAGCCTTGCCTCCAAAACAACAACAAAAAAATCCCCAAACAAACACAAACTAAACTAAACCGACCAAGCCAAAACATAATAAAAAGAATTAGTTCTGATTTTTTTTCCCAGGAGAGTTTTCTACTGGATGAGGGTCAGGGTCAACATGTGTACTCTATCCTGTATCTGCTGTGTAAGGACCAGCACAGACACTCAACTGTCATTAATGTGGAAAGGTGGCCTTAGTCATGGTGTTGGGAATGTAATTGGTATATTGGATGATCCTGAACACCTAGGGTCACTTCTCATCTGTGCTGTGTCATATGGGGTGAGCAGCCTTCCCTTCTCATATGGGGATCCAAGCTTCCTTCATCAAATGGGTCACCATCTTTTATGGGTGTCAAGAGTTCTCCACTTGACCTTTTGTAACCAACCAAGAGATGAAGGCTTCCTTAGTCGGTTTGAGGCTCGGCCCGGGTGCACAGTGTTTTCATTCACCCTCTACTGCAAGAGTCCAGCCTTCTAGCCTCACTTCCCTGCGGGAGAAACTGGGAGAGCCAACCCGCCCATGTGCCCATAAGAAAAACAAACCAACCGAGGGCACACAGAGCGGTTTTGTGACATGAGGCAAAAATCCAGGGCAGCATAAAATGTGGCTGATAAAATGTGAGTACCTTACAGCTCCCCCAAATATTTTTATTTAACCCTGCAGTGGGCCTGGAAGGCAAAGAGGAAATAGTTAGATCTTTTTATAGTCAAGGAACACGATGATTAGAGAAAGTGAACGGCCTGAGACTACACAGCCAAAACCAGACTAACATTAGCTTCCTCCTCACCTGGGAACCGGTTTCCCCTCTGTGTTGCTTCCAGCCTCTCTAGCTTGGCCCTGTGCAATCCCCTATCACCCTCTCTCCCACACATGGCTTCCTCTGAGACCCAGAACAGGCAAGGAAAACAATTCGTATTTTGGCCTGCAGGGGCTGAACAGCCATTTGACTTTTAGATGAAGTTTTGTGTGGCTTATCTACGTATACCACATTATATCATATAACTGTATAATTATATACCCTGTAAACAGGATAAGGAGACAGTAAGGAAACCGTTAAGGAGACTTCATAGCCTACTCGTGAAAGCCATTGCCTAGGGTACGCAATAGCTTGCTTTTCTTTTTGTTTTTAAATTTGTGCTTATGAGTATCTTGCCAGCATGCATCTATGTATACCGAGTGTGTGCCTGGTGCCCGCAAAAGGATGTTGTAAGCAACATGGAGCACCGAGCGCTCTTAGTCACTGGGCCGTCTTCCCGGCCTCCTTATAACAGATATAAGAAATGATACATTTGCAGGAGAGAAAGATTTATTGTGCTTACAATTTTGGAGGCTTCACTCTGTGGTCAGCTGGCCTCTGCATCAGTTACTTTTCTCGCTGTTCTGACCGAGTACCGGACAGAACAATTTAAGGGGAGAAGTTTTAGTTGAAAATGGCACAGTCCGTTAGGGGGGGGAACGTATGGAGGCAAGTGGCTCCATGACAGCATGCAGCTGGGATGGCTTCTGATCTCACATCGTGACAGAACTGAAGCAGGATGGGAGTTCTAGAGTTCATTTGATTTTCTCTTTCATATAACCGAGTTCACGGTTGGACTCAGCCCCTCAGCTGATCTTACTGAAAGTAAGCCCACAGATGTGGCCAGAGGTCTACTTCTCATGCGTTTCTAGACCTCAGAGCTTGTCTGTGTCTGTGGTGAGACAATCTATGCGTTACCTCAGTGCTAGGAAGTAAGAGAGGATGCCAAAGCCTGCTCAGAGCATGCCCCCAATGACTAAAAAACCTTACATTAAGCCCTACCTCTTAAAGGTCCTACCATCTGTCTCCCAGTGATGCTGTTCTGGGACCAAGCCTTATCATCTGGGTCCCTGGGGAGCAATCTGTACCTAAACTAGAGCTGTCAGGAACAGAATGTATATTCTTTTCATTTTGGGACAATTCATTTAAAAATTATCATTAAAAATATACAATACATTTAAAATACTTTTAAAATTATAAGAAGCAAGACATACTTGTTTTTAAAATAAATAAGATGGAGACTATATAAAATGTGAGTTTTGAACACCCACATCACACAGAAATGAGTTATTTAGTCAACTTACAATTTGTGAACTTGTGGTGAGACTTGGTGCTTTGGCTTTCGCTTGATTGACTGGGCATGGTTTTCCATGCTGTTATGTATTTCTCTCAGATATGATCTTTGGGGCTAAAAGAGTAGCTCACTGGAAGAATGCTGGCTCAGCACCGACATGCCACCCCTCTAATACTTAGCACCACAAAAAGAAGTAAAACACGATGTCTGATGTTAACATGATATCTATATGCTGGGCATTTACTCTATGAAGCTTTTCTAATGGGTTATTAGAGTTTAGGCTTTATGAGTGTGGATTGCATGCTCAGGAGAACAGCCTTCTACCCAGGTGGCGTTTTTACTATGTCCCTGATAATGCCAGTGCTATACTCATGCTACACAGACAATTCATGTTTCACCTTCCACAGTGGAAGCCATCAGAGCCAGTAGTAGTCTGAACTATACTTATGGACTCAGCTGCCACACCAGTACTGATGACACTAGGACAAACAGTTAAGACCACAGTTTAAATATAAATACCCAGAGATGGAGATGCATGAGACGGGACAAGGTAGAAGATGTCTGAGGGGAAGGGTAGGGCATGTGTGCATATTCCTTTTTTTTTTTAATACCTTTTATAATATATCCACAGTAGTTCTCGTTCCATCTCAGGTAAAAGAGAATTTCCTGCACGCACAAGTATTTTTTAAGCTCTTAGTCACAGGGTAGGCACTGTGGCTATTTGTTGGGTGGGGCTGCCTCAGGTTCCTGTCCTGTGGGCCTCAAAGTGAGGGGGAGGCTCCAGGCACAGGTGAAGAGGTTGGCAGGTGTGTACAAGGGTGAGGTGATGGTTGGCCATTCTGGGACTGTGAGGAAACACTGGGGTCCAGTTCTTGCTGTGCTTTAAGATCAGATTCAAAGGTGCTGTGAACAAAGTCCCATCTGCAAATCGTCCTGGATCCATTTTATTGGCATCATCAGAGCTGACCAACTCATGTATTTCCCCTGAGTAATGATTAAAGGGACCGGAGGAAATCTCTCTGGGATAAAGAGATTTGGGGTCTGGCTATGAATCAGTATCCCACATGTTGTGACTGTGTCACCCTGATGCCCCGGGGCGTGGGCTCCCGGGTCTGGCAGACTGAGTGTCTCCCGTTGTGAGCATCTCCCTGCAGTAAATATTCTGTAGTTCATGGTCTAGCCAGCTCGTCAGAGATGGTTGACTGCTCTGCAAGCCAGCTGCAGTTTCCCTGCTCACCCGTACTCCCACTTCCCTCCGCGGAGCTGATTTCCTCTGGCCCAGAGCCAGAAGTGTTCCTTGAGCAGAGAAGCATCTAGAATTGGATGAATGTTGAGGGTGCAGCCCCCACACCCGGGAACCTGAGCCGGTGGAGACAGTATAGGAGCGGAGGCTGTCCTTCCGAACCTCGAATGCAGTAGGGATGACAAAGATGAGGCCAGGCTTCCAACAGGCAGCCTACATCCTTTGTGAAGTTTCTGCTTCACACGAGGGAAGGGGAAAAAAAAAACAGTTTTGGGAGGCAACGAGATTACCTCAGAAATGATAAACAAAACACAAATGTAGTTTCTTGTGACGTATGTTTGAGAGTTGATTTTGGAGGCGAGGCTTTTCAAAGTTTGAGTTTCTTCTGCTGACTTGCGACACTCCGTGTAGTGTAAATAGGCACAATTCAGAATGTGCATCACTTGGCCATGAGAGTTTTGACACTGAAAGGACGTGAGCGTAGCAGTTCACGTACTCATCCGTAGGTTGACATTATCTCCTTTTGAATGGCAGCTGCTTTGGCCCGATTCACTCTCACAGTGGTTAATGGCCGCAGGAGAGACTGATGATCTCAGGTTGCTGGCATTCGAATCTTCTGTGGGTTGGTATCTGGCTCTTGCACCAAGCGACTAGGAGATCAGACCCAGACTCGTCCTTGGTTCAGAGTATCACAAACTATGGTGTCACAAAAGCCACCATTTTTAGACGGATGGATGGTTGTGTGTTCCCCCCGTCAAGAATGTGTATTTGGCTGTGTATGGTACATTTCCCAAGGATGTGGTAGCTAGGGGGTAAGTCCAAAGGAGTGGTCACATCTTATGAATGATGGATATGGTTAGAAAGGAGCTCCCGAATTGTGTCAGGATGCTTAAACAATGCTTTGCATCTGTCATGAAATTTGTGTGCTAGGCTAAGGAAGGCACCCCACCCCCCCGAGGTGTTCATGTCCGGGTCAGTCTGTGGACGTGGAACCCTGCCTAGGATTTGGTGGACATGATGAAGGATCTTAAGGTTGTCTGAGAGTGCCTGGGTGGACTCAGTGGAATCGTAAGTGTCCTGGCAAGGGTGAGGCAGGAGGAGCAGAACCGGCGAGGGAGAGGAGGGAAGATGCTATGCTACCAGCCTTGGTCATGGAGGAAGGGGCCACAGGTCAAGGAGGACAGGCATCTGTAGAAGCTGGAAGAGGTGAGGCAACAGATTTTCCCCTCAGAGCCTTCTCAGCCTTCTCCAGACCATTGAGATAATGTGTCAGTTTGTTCCAGTGGCCTTAGGAAAGCATTTGGTAACTGACAAGCTGATAAGAACAAGGGAGATGAGGTTTGCAGACCTGCAGGATGATGAAGCACGTGGGCTTTCCATGCCACACAAGGAACTACCTCACCCACTGGGCTGGCCAGCACATCAGCGAGTGGGGTTATTTCATTTGGCTGCCTCCACAGAATAGCTCATACTGCCCCATTGCTTCCCAGTTGTCTCGAATTCCCCCCCCCCCCCCCATTGTTCCAGTGTCATAATGACAGGCAAGCCACAGCCACTCTCCACTGGCATCCGGGATGACCATTGTGTAAGTCCCTCAGAGTGTCAAAACTGCAGAAACCATTCCAGGCTGGGGGTGGAGAGCCTTGACTGGAATGCACCGAAGGGTGGTTCTCTTTTCTGTCAGGCCTTTGGAACCAAAAGAACGGGGTCTCATAGGACTGTTCCAGAAACCAAGTCTCACCTTTCCTGGGACCGTGAGGATCAAATGTATTTAAAAGTCCTTTGAGAATTGTAGACGCTCCCCCTGCCAACATAAGTATTGGCTCACATCCGTTTTTACTTAGTAAGTTGAAGACAGGGCCTGGAGGTTTGAAGCGGAGGAATTGTCAGTTGGCTTCCTCAAAAATGGAGTTTGCAGTCTTTGGCTGCACATTAGAATCCCTTGGGAGATTTAAAAGAAATTCTCAACGTCTAGTTCACACCCAACCCAACAAAACGAGAACATCTGAGGGTGAGGCCCAGGCCTCTTTGAATCGTTGAGGCTGGGAACCCCAGCGTTAAGGAATGATTTACCTATTCACTGGTCTAATAACTTCACAGAAGGCACCAGTGAATTTATGTAGGGAAGCAGTATGTGGTGACAAAATGCCCAAGACAAGCAACTTAGAAGACAGAAAGAGGCTAGGAGATGTCTCAGTGGGGCACACAAACACAAGGACTCGCAGTCTCCAGGGTGCGTGCAAAGCTGCATGTTAGTGCACACCTAGAGGCCCCCTACAGTGAGAGGGGAGCTAGAAACAGGAGATCCTAGAAGTGCGCGGGCCAGCTAGCCTGGTACATACAGTGGCGAACAGGAGATGCTGTCTCAAATAAGATGAAAAATGAGGTCTGACACTCAAGTTTGTCCTTGGACTTCCACATGTATGCCACGGTGTGCATATGTCCGTACTCACATATGCATTTGTATGCATACATGCGCGTGCACAAGACACACCCACAAGCATGCATACACACACATGAACGTGTACACACACATGGTAGTGGGAGGAGAGAGAGAGAGAGAGAGAGAGAGAGAGAGAGAGAGAGAGAGAGAGAGAGAGAGAGAGAGAGAGAGAGTCCTTTTTAAAGGAGAAAGGTCTGTTACGGTTTACAGCTTCAGAGTTTTCAGCTCCTCATGGCTCAGCCTTGTGGCCTTGATGCAGCAGTCTGGGCAAGGGTGAGAAGTTTGAGTGGGAGCAAAGAGCCAAAGAGGAAGATGCTGAGGTCCCAAGGTCATCCTCAAGGTCCTGTCCTCGGTGACTTACCATCTCCTCACAAGGCCCCGCCTCTTAAAGGTTCTCCCAGTAGTGCTGAGGTGAGGACCAAGCCTTTCACAAGTGGCTTTGGGGGGAACATTCTAGACCCCCAAATGCATTTATGAAAAGGGAAGAGAGAGAGAGAAGTTTGTTAGCTTCATAGGGTCATCATAACAAATTGTCACCAACTAAGGCCTCTTAGAACACAACGTTTTTCTCTCAGCTCTGGGGGCTGAAGTCTGAGGCAGAGAAAGTGTTCCTCGCCTATTCTAGACTCTGCTGCTTCCAGGCTTTTGATGGCCTATGCCGTACTGCCCGATCTTTGTCTGGCTCCACATGGTCTTGTGTCCTACGTTCTCTCTGTTATAGGGAAAGACACAAGCCATTGGATCTTGAGCCTCCCTCAATCCAGCACAGTCTCATTTCAATCCTTAACTAGCTATATCGACAAAGACTCTATTTCCAATAAGGACATGTTCTGAGTTGCCAAGTGGACATAAATTTGGGGCCAATTCTATTTGACGATAGAGAGGGTGACAGGCAGGTGAAAAGGGAAGTTGGAGTGAGAAAGTGAAGTAGCCACAGACTCTTTCCCCTTCAGGAATGAGCAGGCGCAGGTATGCACAGCTGGGATCCCACTCTGTAGGCAGCAGAGACACAAAGGAAGGGAAGATGAAGAAGACAAAGCAGAGAGCGGGGCAGGAAGAGCCTTAGCCACACACGCACCCTTCTGAGCCAAGCAGAAACTCTAGAGCGGACAAGTGAGGTGTGGGCAGCTTCGGGGAAGGGTGAACAGGAACACACTGGCCTCCTCCCCCAGTGTAAACCTCTTCCAGCCAAGTGTGAGGACACAGCCAGGTTAGCAGCAAACAGCACTTCTACAGCCTTCCTTGGGGAGATGAGCTAGAGGGTCTAACCTGACACTCATGGAAGAGGGCCACTCTATTTCCAGTGTCCTGGCAAAGTTAACTTGGTGAGAACAATTTGTAAATTTTTTTCTCTTTCTTAGAGATATGCCTAGGCTCTAGAAAGAGGCTGGAAATAGTAAGGAAGATGCCTGCCTTGTCTGCCTCAACGTCTATGTGAGTGGATGGGGTGAGGTGGCGGGGGGGTTGAGTGGGGAGGGTCAAAGGGCAGAAGATTTTTTTGGCATGTCTGTCCTGATTGCAGCTAAGTTAGGCTGGTTGTAGGTGAAGCCTAGCATTGTCGCACCATGGCAGGTGGAACGGGGTGGGGACTGTGGTCAGAGTGGGCTCTGCATCCCTTCTTCCAGCCATCTTGCCCAGCTTGTCTCCAGCCACAGAGCTTTCGATTTGTAGCGTCGAGGAAAAGCACCGAGGTGTTTGTTGTCCACAGTGGGCTGGCTAAGTGGAAGTCATACAATTGTGGTTACTTTCACGGTCTCCAAGGGTGCTAGGCATCACAGATTTTCCCCCAAGTGTCACACAGTGAAGGATGGAAGGCTGGGGTCATGCTAGACCTACCGGCTAACACACAGAAGCAAACCCCAGCAGCCTTGCTTGCTTTGGAGCTTCCTAACTATGGACGGTTTGTACTTTCTCCTTGGTAAAGTCGCAGTTGTTGATGAGATGAGGTCCCTTGATGTGGCACTGGGTGTAGCACCCAGTAGCCTCCATGACATTTACTGAAAGTAGAACGCCATCTTCCTTCAGCCAAGTCACATAGTTAGCTGAATGGACTCTGTGTGGCCTTTTCAGTAAAAGAACTCACAGTAGCCGAAGAAACAATACGTGATCCATAAAGTCAGGGTCAAAGGTATAGCCCTCTGCACAGAAACCAGCTTTCCATGGAGAATGTCACATTTCAAATTGATAAAATACTGGAAGACTCTTTGGCCAACTTTCTCCCACATTGGAGGTGTTTTAAGGAAAGGGGGATACATATATAGACTTGAATCATTTAAACTCCGTGGGATCAGGGAGGGGGCCAATTTAAAATAATTCAAAAGAGTAAATACCCTATTGTTTTGGGGCCAGTCTTGAAAGAACCAGGCATTCAGATATGGTTTATGAATCTCATACTGAAAACACACTTAGAGACAGAATGCTTGAGCCGATCCTTCCTGTTTTCCTACTTAGTCTCTGATTTTAATATCTTTGCTTTCTCACTCATTTACAGCTTAATAAAATATAAATTTTCTTTTAACAGTACTCCATAATGTAGAGTTTTCAATAAATGGGAGAGCTTACAGTTTTCCTCCCAGCTAACCCAGCCTGGACATCCACCTAATTAATATCCAATTGCTACCGTGCCGTTCTAACAGTCTTTAGCGTGACGAATTAGCCTGGCTCTGTCTTAGAAAGATATTTGTGAGGATTACTAATGAGTTGTGTATTTCATATGCTTAAGTCACTCCCGGGGAGTAATTTGGGTGTTCAGGAAATCTATTAGGCACTGTTTGGGGGATTGTGAGGGCTATTAAGCCTCTTAAGTATAGCACCCTTGGCTTTAAAGAGTTAACCTATCCTTTATGGAGCTTAGATGAGAGCCTGAGATTGAAGGAGACTTTGTGTGTGTGTGTGTGTGTGTGTGTGTGTGTGTGTGTATGTGTGTGTGTATAACCTCCTAAATAGCAGCCAGATCTTCACTGATGTCTGTGATCAGAATTTGTCTGATGACGGAAACAATCTGAGCCAACCTGGTGGCTTCCATCATCAGAGCAGGGCGAGCTCCCCCCATGGCTCCGGCAAGGAGGAGGAGCAGGATGAAAGGGAATAAGAGGCCCGTTTGTTTGTTCATGTATTCACCTTCCATTGCAGTAAACCCTAGGAACCAGACATGCCCTTGTGAGTTACAGACACCACGATGCAGACTCAGACGTGTCAAGCGACCTGCCCAAGGTTGACTTGGACATGGCAGAGATGGACTCAGACCCAGGGCTCCTGTATTCTTGTTTGTGTTTCCACTGCTGTTGTGAAAGAAGGAGGCCACTTCCTTGGGTTGACTACACAGGTGACCTAGCACACACCACTAGCAGGACCTCTTTTGGGTGATTCTCTGCAACTAAAATGCCCGAGGCTTTACTTGTGTTGCTCTCCACAAACACATGGAAATACATGTGCTGTGCTCACAAACTGGGGAGACTGGTGGGGATGAAAGGGGAGGCACAGATGGGCCCAAAATATTGAGAGAGGCCTTGTAAGCAATGCTGCCATCTAGTGAGGCGAATGTTAGCCTGTCTAAGAGGTGGACTTAATGAATCCTAAGAAAACAGGACCTGAGAGGAAACAGGACCCTTTCCTCAACAATAAGGAGATCAAGGTTTGACAGAGTGGTGCATGTTTAAGTTGACTTTCTCAACATGTCTTTGGGGAAAAGACTTTGTTGCTGGAACCTTCTGGGGATACACATCTCTTTACTACAGTGGGGAAGGCAGCTAGGTTAGTGTGTGCCTTCTGGCTCCCTTGTCTATGAGCCAAACAATAGTTGTTGTGCTGTTTTCACACACACACACACACACACACACACACACACACACACACACACACACACACACACACACCCCATTTATCATTTTAACCATTTTGAAGACCACAGCACTAATTCCCCTTCCTCCTACCCGAGTCCTCAGCAGTTGTCACTTTATCTTGGCTCTCTGAATTTGCCTATTCTAGGTATATGCTAATAAAGCAGGCCTACATAGTATTGGGTCTGTTGTGACTAGCTTATTTTACTCAGCATTTTCTCAGGGTTCATTTGTGTTGAGGCATGAGTCAGAATTTCCTTCTTAGATTGAAAAAAATCATTACTTTTTAAAAATATGTATTGGCATTTTGCCTGCATGTATGTCCATGTACCATGTATGTGCCTGTTGCTCACAGAGGCTAGACAGGGGTTCTGGATCCCCTGAAACTAGAGTTAATGGTTGTGATCCACTATGTGGGTGCTGGGACTCAAACCTGGGTCCTCTGGGCGAGCAGTAAATGCTCTTAACCACTGAGATATTTCTCTAGCCCCAGAATTTTGTTCCTTTTAAAGGCTATGTAATGTTCTGAGTATATATATCTTTTTTTCCCCTCTAATCTACTCATTGATCAGTGGACACTGGGGTAGAATGCCTTCCGGTTCTGTGAATAATGCTGCTGTCAACATGAATACAACTTTTCCCTTAGACTGCTTTCTATTCTTTTGGGTATACATACAAAACTACCAGCTCCTAGGATAATTTCATTTTTAATTTACTGGGGAAACTGCCACCCACTCCCATGCCCTATAGCCACTACACCATCTTACATTCCTGTCAATGATATTTATGGGCTCAGAATCTCCAACATCTCTCTAATACTTTTTTACAATAATTGGTGTGTGTGTGTGTGTGTGTGTGTGTGTGTGTGTGTGTGTGTGTGTTTAGGCCAAAGACTTGGGAAGACCCCAAGACCACATCTCTCCCTGAATCCTACAATTCATTGAATGCCTGCTAGCAACCCCCAGGGATCCCCGTTTCTGCCTTCTCAGAGCTGGGATTTCAGGAGTAGGCTGTTGCACTCAGCTTTTGTGTAGGTGCTGGGTATTAGACTAAGGTGGTCCTGTGTGTGCAGTAAGCTTTTCACTGACTGAGGCAGCGCCTTAGTTCTCTTAGTAATGGTGTCCATCCAATCAGGTTTGAGGTAGGAACTCACTCCCAGTGATTAGTGGAGCTGAGCATCTTTTACACGCCTCTTGGCCATTTGTAAGATCTGGAGAACTGCCTGACTGATCAAAGCCTCAGTTTCCTCCTCTACAGAATGAGGTTAATAACACCAGCCTCCTAAGGTTGTTGGGAAGGTTTCAAATGAAAGTGTGTAGGTCTACTCAGCTCTATCTGCAGCTGTCATCTCTGTATCCCTCGGTTGCATCTATAGAAAGGCAGATGGAGAGCCCACACTGAGGACGTCTACATAGCCTACAGTACTGACTGCTTGCTGAGCATGGCTCTCTGCCGTCCTTCAGCAACACGCTTAGGGGCCAGGCGGGCTAAGGGGGAGCACCTAACACACCTCTGAAGAGCAGTGGCTGAAGTGATGAACTGGGAACATGGAAGCATTGCTCAACTGATCAGGCCTCGGATGCTTTTAGCAGCGGCCTTGTGGTTAGTCCCTTGAACACGGGCTTTGGCAGAGCCAGGACTCAGTCACTGCCTACTTCAAAGGCAACGGAGACTGTACCAGACTTTTTGTGGGAGACAAGCCTGGACGTTCTCATCTGAGCATTTTGATGGGAGGTGGGTACTTTAAGCATTAATTATTGCTATATCAGGATAGGCGGCCCTCTCTGTCTTGGTACTATTAAAAAACAAACCAAACCAAACAGTGCTCAATTACAGTTTATGACAAGCGGGCAACTCAGAGGTGGGTGTCTCTTTAATGAGCCCGTGAGGAGGTAAGAGAGAGAACAGGGATGAGAATCTTTGTGTACAACTAAGTAGAGAGCAGAGAGGTGGTTCCAGGCGATCTCTGAGGCAAGCGAGGGCAACAGGGTTGCGCTATAGCAAGAGTCAGAAGTCTCACCACTCTAGACCAAAGGTTGCATTCCATTCTCGGGAGGAGCTGATCCGCGACCCACTGACAAACGTGTGCCTCGATTGCTCAAACTTGCCAGATGTTTACGCTCTTGCACAGCCTTCCCTCTGGGGAAACCCCAGGGAGACAGTAAAGAGAGAGCAAAGCTGTAAGATCCTCATTCTTCTGCCCTTTTATGCCGTGGATGTTACGAGCAGGGGTGGCTTTCTCAGCTGCTGAGAGGTGAAGTTCCATTCTCCTGCTGGCTCTGTCAGCCCACATGGGCATCTCGGAGCATCCGGCATTTCTCACTCAGTTTTGCTCACCATCTCTCGACTTGGCAGCCATCAGTAACTATCATTAATTTAATTAAATACCATTAATTTAGCACCGCAGCAATAAAAATAAGAATTATAGCCAACACGCTCATGCTCATTATATGCTGTATATTATATAGTAGACACTGTTCTATAAGCTGAGTGCTTCTGTGTGTGTTACCTGTAAAGGCTTTATAGCCGTTCTGAGTAAGTAAGTAGCGAGAAGACGTACAATCCGAGCAGTGGAACACAAAGAAATGCTCCCTGCACAGAGAAATGATACGCTTCTGGACTCCCCAAACCTTTGTCAACAAATGTTTAACTGAGACCCTGTCTCAAAATAGGAAGAGGGGAAAAAGAGACTGGTGTTGTAGGCTCATGGCAGAGGGACCCTGGGTTCAATCCGCGTCACCCCACTGCGGGCGGGGGGGCCTAAGGGAGAGAGGGAGAGGGGAGCTCATTTCTATACTAGCAATAATGTTTCATGTTAGTGATCAGCTCGGTCCAGAGTCTCTGGTTTTGCCTGGCCGAAAGCATTGATTAAGGAAGCTCTGTGCAGAATCCTTCCTATTTACCTGCCTTTCCCTCTTTTTCCTCTCCTTTCTTGCATTGCATTGAAGCCTATAGCCATGATAGCTGCAAGGGCCTCTGGTCTAGGTTTGTAATGGCCTACATTTTCCCTCATCTCACTGCTACTTTTTGAATCCTATGGACAGTTTATTTCTATCTCTGAAGATGAATCAGTAATATGTAAAAGAGCCCTCAATGAAAATCAGTTAATTTTCTTATTTATTAGGAGCTTATATGAAAGTGTGGCAAAAAAAAAAAAAAAGAAAAGAAAAGAAAAGAAAAGAAAATGGGGGGAAAAAGCAGAGTCCTTGCTTGAAACACTGCTAATCCCTTTGGCTCTCCAATGAAGCTGTAAAGTAAATAGAAAATGAGCCAATGCAGCATTGGGGCCTAACTGGTATATAGTCAATAAATATTTCCCAAGGTATGTAAGTTTCTTGTATAATCCCCTTGTAAACATTATAGGCAAATTGTGCTTGACCCCGGATTAGGAAGCAAATCTGGGCCAAGGGTTCAAGGAGATGATGATAAGAGCAGGCCTATAAACATGGGGTGACAGTCATCATGAGAACCAGGAAGGATGCTGGGGAGAAGGCGGAACACTTAAAACGAGCAAATCGTGGACTTTCCCTGCAGTACAATGTGCAAGGCTTCTGGTAGCTAGGCATGTGAAGTCATAGGTAACTGTGACTCAGGTGGGTCCAGGGGAACATGTTGCTTGAGCAGACACTGAGAGGCTTATGGGTACCGGGGATATTTAAGAAGAAGCCAGAGGCCTTGAGGATTGATCATGTGAGGCGCGTGCCCACTGCCTGTGTCTTCTGGGTGTGGAAAAGACACTGAGCCATTCACAAGTGCAGGGAAAGACACGAGGCCCAGACCGGCAGGCAAGAGCTCATGTTTAGACATGGAAGCTCTTGTTTATTCTGGGACTCTCTTGTCTGGAGACAGATGTGCCTGGAGGTCTAGTTAGGAGTGAGGCTTCCTTGTATGTCGGGGAAAGGCACAGAGGAGCCTAGGCATGCAAGACAAAGCTATAAAGATGGTTCTAGAATTCAGGCCTTCCTAGTGGGTAAGGAGGGTCATAAAGAGCTCTGGAAACCATGTCTTCTCGGTCCAGTTGTTACCTGCATTGTCATGTCAGTCACTTCACGCCAGTACTGACTCCTAAGAAGTAGTGTCAGTCTTCTCTGACCAGACCATATAGACTTGACTAGCCATGCATCCACTCAGCAAGCATTTGTTGGGCCAGTTGCAGTGGGGACACAAGGGACTGTCTTCAGATACTTGAGGTGGGAAAAAAAACCACCCCAAGAATGTCTTAGTGTAGGAAATCAGTGACAGAAAAGGGAAGTTCTGCATTTCTTCTGTGGCATGTGTTGTGTGTGTGTGTGCACATGCACACACATGTGTGTTCACGCTTGCATTCATGCCAATGGTCTTTCAGGAATGACAAAGTGATTCCTTGCTCTTGATGGTAAGCAGAGACTATAACCTAGACCCTGCTGGGTGCTAGGGACACTGCAACTTGTGGGACCAGGCTTCAGGAATCCTTGATGCCCAGCTCAGTCATTCCTGTGGAGAACTCTGACCCTTGATGGGATGGTTTCTGCTGGCCTCCCCCGCCCCACACTTGCTGTGTGTCATCAGTAAACACAGCAAAGGCCATAGTGTCCTACTGACCTGGCTTCACGATCCCACCTACATTGTCTTCCTAGAAACAACCTCATTCTTAAAGCTATCCTTTGATAAGCTGGGCAATGAACAACCCGGCCAGCTAACTGCTAACCTCACTGCTTGTTTTGTTAGTCTCTGATGCTGGGAGAAGAAAAACGAGTCTTTTGAAGACTGAATTCAACACATTATTTCCTTCAGTGTTTCATACCCACAAAATACCAGGGGTTCAGCTCTGGGGACACAAAGGTGAGTCAGGCTGAGACCCTGTCTTCAGGGGTTTTGGCTCATGTAGCTCTGTGACGGTGGGTTCAATGTCAGTGGACAAAGTGCAGCTGTGATGTGGTAGACCCGGGTGTGAATCCCACCGAACAATCTGAAAAAATGCACCTTTAATACTGGTTATCTACATGCCATGTCTTAGGTGGCTTTATGTATATGAACGGTCATCTTGAAAGAAATCGTCACTGTAGGCTTGAGACCATAGTGTCCAGTCAAGTCTCTATTCCACCTTTAAAGCTATGTTCTGCCTCCCACATCCATCTGCATGCTAGTGTGACTGGCTGGCTGTGGGAGTTGTGGAATTTGGCAGGCTAGGTGAACATCCAGAAGGTTTACACCCCCCTGTACTGCCCTTCTCCCACCTCTGGCCATCCACCCAAAGCCTGGAGCCCACCAACTCTTATCCAACATGACTGGTTTGGAGGGCCAGTCTGTAATCCAGAGGTCCTGAGATCCCACACCCTCCCCTTAAATCATCAAAAGCAGAGGATTTAGCTTTCTTCCTTTGTTTGTTTGTTTTTTAAACTTATTTATTTGTTTATTTTGTGTGTGTGCTCACCTGAGTCCATTTGTGACATGGGAGCTGCCTTCGTGCTAGTTATTTGCTGAGAGCTGATTTCCCGGAGAAAGGCTCGCCGATGTGAACACATGAGTGTTTTGATTGTAGTTTGGAAGAGAAAAACATTTTTCTAAGCAGAAGATTTACGTAATTAAAAAAAAAATCTCTTATCAATAATCTTTTTGAATGAGTAGAAGTGGGATAAATGGCTCACGTTGAGAATATGTTCCTCTGATGAAGAATGTGACTGAAAGGGGGCCATGCACTTTTAGCTGCTGAAGACACTACTATGGATGCTTAGTCACATTGATGTCACAGTCCTGATTTGCCTGGAGTTGCTCTTTCTCTCCCTTCATCTTGCACACATGAGGCCGTTAGCATTCATCACACTGTTTGAAAACTGCCAAGATAATGATAGTGGAAATTAATCTGGCCCCATAGCTTTCCCCCACAAACAGGAGCGTGACTGTGCAGCTCGCTCCTTCCACGTCGGTTTCCAGCTGTCCCCAGAGGGAAGGGAAACCGAGTCATGTGGGAAGAAGGTGCCTGTGGGAAAGTGGTGCTGGCTACCCTTTCTCCTGTGATGGCGCTGACCTTGCAGTTCAGTTCTCCCAAGATTCAATTCTAACTAGGAATGTCACTTTGAGTCTTTATCTGTTGCATGAGGGTGGGGTGGGGGTGGGGAGATATCCAATCAACAGGTTGTTTTTGAGCCTTGGACATGCCCAAGACATATTTTAGGAAGTCACTGTGATGCAACAGAATGTTCTAGCCTTTGCCCATATGCCTGTTCCCCATGACTGACTCTGGGATCATGAGCACTGGTTTAAAAAAAAAAAAAAAAAAGACAGTGCTCTGAGGCTGAGAGTATCCCTCTTTAAAGTCAGCATAACAGACAATAAGTCACCTTCCCTCTCAGGAGTCATTCTTTCTCTGTCCGGCTTAATAATTTGTGGATGTATACTGTGCCCACTCACATTAAAGCCCGTTTTCTGATGCACACATTCACCTGTAGACAAGTGCGTACTGTGCACATGTGACAGGCCTCAAGCAGAACGGGACTAAGTCCCAGTCAGTTATGGTCGACAGCCGACTTGGCTGGCAGACGGGACAGCAGCCTAAAGCTGACCTTGGGAGCCAAGCTCCTGTTGAATCCCTTACACAGCTCTTCTAGCCCTTTGAACAGCCGAGACAGGGAATTTTGTCTTGGGACGATGTTTGTTATTTATAAAATTTACATTTAAAAATTAATATGTTTCAGCCAGGCTAGGGGGTGCACACCTGTAATCTGAGCACTCAGGGAAACAGAGGCAAGCAGATCTCTGTGAGTGTGGGGCCAGCCTAGTCTAGAACAGCCAGGGCTACACAGAGAAACTCTGCCTTGAAACAAAACAAAACAAAACAAAACAAAACAAAACAAAAAAAACCCCAAAAAAGTTTCTATTAATGTTTAAAATTAAAGTCACACACGTACATAATTTAGAGTGACATCATTTTAGAGACCTTAGGAACGCAGTGGGCACTCCCTGCTTTCTCAAGATTTCCTAACGATTTATCTCCCAGGCATCACGTTCTTCCTTTGGCTCTTCTTGAATTACTTAGATTTTGATTTCTCAAGACTTTATCACGAGGTTTATGATGTCAAAGCCATTGCCGTGGACTTGGGGGTGTGGCTTGGAGGTAGAATGCGTGCCTAGCATGTACAGGACCCTAGTAGCCGAAAACAAATGGCAGTAACAACAAAACCCCAACACAGCCCCTGTTTTTCCAGCATACTTAGACACTGTTTGCCCTTTTTTGCTGTGTTGACATTTGTTCTGACGCTACAGAGGAAACAGAGGGTAAAGCTGTTGGCTTTTATTTTTTAAGAGCATGAATCAAAGCTGTAATTACGCCAGTCATGATATTATTCATCACACATTTGGAATATGCTCTTTACCATTTGCTTATTTATTCTGTGTGCATGCCTGCCTGTCTGCATGTGTGTGGATCTGTATATTGGTGCTCCTTCATGCATGCATGTGCACACATGACCTAAGATGTGCGTGTGGAGGTCAGAGGACAAGTTTCAGCAATGGGTCTTCTCATTCCATTCCATTGGTCCTGGGAATCGAACTCATGTCATCAGGCTTGGCTTCAAGTGCTTCTTGGTAGCCCTGGGATTGTCTTTTGAAAACAGACTTCCACTCAGTAATACCCTCAGTGAAATAATTAAGAGGATTAATTTTTGACCAATCTCAAAATAGCTGTTGGTTTGCAGCACTTGGGTGGTGTGGGATGACTGTCCTAAGTGAAAGCACACAGAGCTGCCATCTTTGCTAGATTTTTTTTTCTCCCGGAATAAATTTTTGCCTGCAGGAATCCAAGGCAGACAAATTCTAATTGCTCAAAACCGGGCATTTTGAAGAGGTGTTCTCAAATGGGTTGAGAGGAACAAGTTGTTATTTGAAACATTTAAAAGAAAGCAACAAACAGGATTGGTTTGTCAGTCATAAAAATGAGGACTTTCCGTTGAAAGATCGAGGTTTAGAAACTTGATTCCTCCACCATGAGAGCCTGGGTGCTTCCCAATCATAAAAGCTTTCTCTGTAAAGATTCGTGGTGATAGCAACAGGTGTGAGTTATCAGTGCTACATATTACACCGTCAACCTCTGGACACTGTATATAACTCAACAAGTCAACACTGTGCAAGGGACCTGTGCATTATATTACGGATCTTGTAACATGAGATCCATTTGAAGTGAACCTCTGATCCATTGAAAGCTAATGGGTTTCAGAGTCCCTCGAGTTTCTTTTTAAAGTGATTTATTTTTACGTATATGTGTGTGTGTGTGTGGGGGGTGCCTGCTTGTCTGTGTGTGCATCACACATGCGCAGTGCCCTCAGAGGCTATAGAGGAGGCTATAGGATCCTCGGGAAGTCAAGTTACAGGTAGCCATAGATGCCCGATATGTGAGCTAGCAACTGAAGCTGGTCCTTTACAAGAGCTAGCAAGTCCTCTTCATTGTCGAACCATCTCTCCCAACCCCAAGAACGCAGTTTCTTGACACAGGTCCAGACTGTTCATCTCGGTGAACCTTCAAGAAACCGCCGCTTGTTGAACTTTAGTGTAACATCAAAGAAGAGCGTCGGTGATGATGCTCAAGGCTGGTAAGATTATTTCCTCATCTTCCAACCAACTGGCTGGATTTCCTTTGTGTATTTCAAATGAAATAACACATCTGGAGCTAAGTCACATAAAAGAAGTGTGTGCAGTTGTGGGCCTAGGGAGATGGTAAAGTACTCAAGGAAGGGTTGTGTCTGGTTTTGACCCTCAGAATGCTGGGAGTGGCAGTGTGCCTTTGTAACCTCGGCTCAGGAAGCAGAGACGGGGGATTCCTGGAGCTTGCTGGCCAGCTAGTTTAGCCTACTTGGTATGTTCCTTGCCAATGAGAGATGCTGTCTCAAAATCAAGGTGGATGTCTCCTGTGTAACCAGGCCACCAAAGATTGGTCTCCACATGCCTGTGTGAACACATGTACATCCACATGAGACTGTATCTATGTGCACATACACAAAAGGAACCTTCTGCAATTGTAAATAAGAAGAAATGTTTCTCCAAACTTTACTAGTTCTTCAATAAAACTTTCCCCTTTTTACTTACCAATAACTACAACATTATGGATTACAAAAGTTAGCAGTTTGATTCTTAGCACCAACCTTGAATGCTGAGAATATAACATTATGTTCAGAGTTCAGCAGAGTTAGGCGCGTATAAATAAAATCACCATTGGAGAGTCAAAAAGAGGTTCTGATTTTCCAGGATGATTTTGGGGCTGGTTGGTTCAGGGTTCTACCCTGGTGTTTTGATTCACTTGAGTTAGTTCAGGTATAATCCATTCTCTTCTTTCCAGGAACGTCTCCTCAATGCAATAAATATAAATGACAAATTAAGACATGCTGGAGGAGATGCAATATTAGGCAAGTGTGGGCACTTCTCTGTTTTGGGGTATAAACCAGGAGCCAAGCAGACTGCTCCTGATCCTTCCAGTGTTAGCCAGCTTTATCTTTCTGTAGTAAAATGCCTGACATGGCCAACATAAAGAGGGAAGGCCGTGCAGACCCACTGTCAATGTCAGGGATAAGTTAGCCCATCATAGCCAGGAGCGTATGATGGTGCAGGCTGCTTACCTCATGATGGCTAGGAAGCAGTGCAGACAGACAAGAGGGGTGAGAGTCCCCCACTCTTCAGAAACTGAACTGAACTTCCATCACACCACACCCTGAAAGGTTCAACAGCCTCTCAGCAGCAGTTCCAAGCTTGGACCAGGCCTGTAACACGTGGGGACTTTGGGGACAATCAACAACTGAGTATCATGTGGCCCTTGGAGCCAGTTGCCTATACTGGGTGTGTGCAAGATGGAGCCATGAGAAACCCCTAGACCTTGGAGATCAGCAGATGCTACTGGCAGGGTGTTTTGCTAGAAAATCTGATTTAAAGTCTTTATTGGTGAGCCAGGAGGTGGTGGCACCTTTAATCCAAGCACTCAGGAGGCAGAGATAGGCAGATCTCTCTGCAAGCTCAAGGCCAGCCTGGTCTAAGAGTAAGTTCCAGGACAATCAGTGCTACACAGAGGAACCTTGTCTCAAAAAAACACAAAAAGTAGTAGTAGTAGTAGTAGTAGTAGTAGTAGTAGTAGTAGTAGTAATAATAATAATAATAACAACAACAACAACAATAATAGTAATGGTAATAATAATAAAAATTAAAAGAGCTAGGCTCCATAAGCTTCCTGTGCTACCTAGCACATTCAAGGAATTCAAAGCCTGCCTTGAGTCTATAGAAGGATTGTGACAGAGAAAAAACAAAGAACCAAAAAGCCAAATAAATAAAAAAATACATAAATAAATAAAAGTGAAATATTAAACTGAGGGATAAGGTTGCTTGAAATAAGTGGGATTTCTGGGCATGTGATAGAAGAAGGCCATAAAATGCATTCCCGAACTAGTCCCTCTACTGTGTGACCCAGCTGGTTCCCGTAGGTTCCTTGAGCCTCTGTAAAGATGGCTGTGGGTAGCCAAAGGGTAGCCAACAGGAGTGGGTATGGTCTGAGGCCGTTTCCTCAGAGCCTCTCTAAGGCTTTACCTTTTTACGTTACCCTTTACCTTTTACGTTAGAGCTCAGATGTTACTTTAGAAATTAGGCAGAGAGGACAGAAGAGCTTGAAGTAAAATGTGACGGGGAAGAATTTTCCCATTATTTTGTCCTCTCTTAAGGGAAATGAAAATGCATACATGAATGCTGACATGCATAAATGTACATACATAATTTTGTTTCCTGGAAATAACTTTCAACTTAGTTAAACGTTACAAGGCTGCAAATGGCACAGAGTCTACCCTTATTCCCTGTACATCCTTTACTATTTCTTCTCACTTTTTTTTTTCTGAGTAAGAGGTACCCACCATGACCCTTTATACCCATGTACAACGTATACTTCTGGGGAATGGCATTTTGTCTTATGTAGGGAGAATATAGTTACCGACTTTGGTAAAGTTGGCATCGATGCCTACATTTACACAATGGTCATCTAATCACTTCTAGCCTTCTGGCTACGATCAGGTACAGTCAGTGCCTATTCATACCACTTTGATGTGATAGGTCATCTGAACTCCAGTTGCCTCCCCGTGTTCTTCATGGCATCGCTGGCCTCCTCCACACAGAGCAGTGGTTCTCAACCTTCCTAACGCTGCAACCCTTTAATACAGTTCCTCATGTTGTGGTGACCCCAACCATGAAATTATTTTCACTGCTACTTCATAACTGGACGACCCTAGGGGTGTTTTGACCCACAGGTTGAGAACCACTGAGATAGACCCCACATTAGGATGAGGCTATGCTTGGCCACCCTGTGTTGTTTTTGTTTAGAAGATCTTTCAGCAGTGGCATCATCGTAGCTATTGGTCATTTTAGCAGCATGCTCTGAATTGTTAGTCAGGCATATCTCATTCACAGACAGCCTCTCAGGCCCTTGAAAGCTCAGGCTCTGTTCTCTGGAGCCCAAGACCACTCCTAAAGCCAGGTGTGGCGGCACACCCCTGAAGGAGAGATAAACCTGGTTTTTAGGATCCCAAGTGTGGGATCGGAATGGTCTTGTGAGAGAACAGGTGAGGTTAATCCACTCAAAGACCAACCACCTCGTGCGGGAGCTTGATTGTTGCCAGCTGAAAAGATCCTGTGAACAGACTCTGGGAGGAGATACATAAATGAGCCCAGAACTAGAGGTGGGGCTTTTTGGAGACGTGGGATAGTTTTGGCTGTTCATGGCTCCACTTCGAGACCCTCCTAGAGAGAACCGCGTGAGGGAAGGCTTTGGGACTCTGGCTCCTGCTGAGGTTCGGGGTTCTGGTCACTCCAGGTTCCAACAGAAGAAATCCTGCTGATTACGCCGGGAGAATTGTTCTGCGGAACTGATATCCTTACAGGTTTGTTATTGTGCTTTAATCCTCTTTTCATATTGTTTTGGTTAGTCGGGTTATAAGTGGCATATGCTTGGTTAATAAGTTGTACTAAAATATATTGGTTAAGAAAATTGAGCCTACACACTTTTTTAAGCCCCGTGCTTGGATGTCTGTGAGTTCAAGGCTAGTCTGGTCTACAGAATTTCCAGGACAGCCAAAGATATACAAAGAAACCCTGTCTCAAAACAACAACAACAGCAACAACAACAACAACAAGACTGCTCCTGTTTTCTGGGAAGTATTTTTTTTTTTATCATTTTGTTTGCAATACTTGGGTTTGAACCCACAGCGTTGCTTGTGCTTAGGCAAGCACCGTGCCACTGAACCATGCCTCAGAGTTGGTTTTTTGAGACAGGTTCTTATTCAGGTAGCCTAGGTTGTCCTAGAACGTGTGATCCTCCTACCTCCACTTACTGAGTGCTGAGATTTACAGGTACGTGCCATTGAACTCATACATGTGTGTGTAAAGTTTTCTTTGGTGCATGGCGAGTTTGGGATGCGCACTCCCCCACGATGCTTGTGTTTATTTGATCTAAAGTACAGAAGCATCAGCACCTGTGCTGTCCTTCATAAGTTCGTCTATTGGGAAACGGACCCACTGTCAGGATTTTCTTAGTCTCGTAGGAGAAAAGAAGACCATTTTGAAAATCTTCATCTTACATTAAGACAATACATTCTTATGAAGCCAGCAACAAACTGAAATACCTTGTATGTATTCCGGGCTCCTCCTCAGCATTTTTATGCTTCTGATGAGTCAACAGCAGCAGCTCGTATGATAATTGAGCATTTCTATGCAGGCAGTGTCTTAGCTAGCTCAATAAAAAGGGCCTTTCAGCAGTTCTGGTCCCTGCCGTCCTGAACAGCCTCCGTAACGTGCATCAGTATGCATTATTAAATACAACAGCACATCAATAAAAACACTTGCAAAACACGATGCACATTAGAGTTATTGAGATGAGTTTTAGATGCATGGTGATGCTCAGACACGAGAAGCTGATAAATTGCCTCAGGTTACTTAATAAAAAGCCAGAGCCCTGGTAGTCCACTGTCCCTAACTTTCACACTGCAATTCCTTGCTTTCAAACCGCCCTTAATGAATGGCTTCCTTAGTGTCTGAGGATCAGAGAGGTGGTGGGAAAGTGACACAAGATGACATTTTGTGTGTGTGTGTGTGTGTGTGTGTGTGTGTGTGTGTGTGTGTGTGTAAAGTTTGCAGAAATATGTGGCTTAAGTTCTTTGAAGAAAGAGTGAAATGTAAGAAAAGAAATAGGTCCTCATTTCCCAAGTACACTAGTTTCTGTGAAAGGGAGGCTATAGGGGTCTGGAAGGCTGGTGGAGGGGGAAGAGTGGTGGCACTTTCTAATCTACTTCTGATTCACTTTACCTTTGCTCACGAACCCCTAGTTAAGAAGACAGTAAACAAAATGAGACTTTTACAAAGACACGTAACTTTCATGGTTTCTGGTGTCCTAGCATTCTGAGCTCACAGTTTTCACCTAAGAGAGCTACGCTCACAGAGTATAAAGTCATCGGATGGGGCCTGTGACGAGGAAAAGCTCAGCAGCAGAGAACTTGGCTTGTGCTATCTTGGACTTCACTGTAAACAGTGATGTCTTTAAGAACTTTTTTTAAAAAAAAAAGATTTAATTGTTTTCTTTTTATGTGCATGAGTGTTTTGCCTGCGTGTTTGTACACGTACCACGTGGGTACTGGTGCCTGCGGAGCTCAGAAGAGGGTATCAGATCATTTGGAACAGAAGTGTGATGGCTGTGAGCCACCATGTGGATGTTGAGGAACAACCCAGATCCCCATGAGAACAAGTGCTCTCAGCCAACGAGTCATCTTCCCCTTTCCATGAAGTCTCCACCCCACCCCCACCCCAGCCCTGGCTAGTTTAGGACTGTGTTAGACCTGCACTGTCCAGTACGGTGGCCAAGACCCACATGTTGTTGACACTAAAGTGTGGGTGGCTAGTCGAAACAGCTTTCTCCTGTAAGTGGCAACCACTTGTCAGGTTTCAAAGCCTTAGTCCCTGGAAAAGAATGCAGTAAGTTTTATGTTTAAATGATTATACATTGAATGTCTATTGGCTATCTTGGGTGGGAGATAATTTCACTGAAATCAATTTCATCTCTTCCTTTGTACTGTTTCAATCTAATGACTGTGAAGTCCAACACAGCAGATGCCATTTGTGGTACCTCTGTCTTTCTGTTGGAAAGCTCCACTCTAGGAGGAAAGAACATTTAATGCAAAGAAGGAGTTTGCACCAGACCCTTTGGAGTAAAGGGTAAACAGGGCAGACAGCGACACATTTTGATGGCTGTTGGACTCTGCTTCTGTTAAAGGCTCCTTTAACCAAACTTAGGGTCAATCTGCCCCCAATTCCTGGTTGGAAGGAGCAGTGAACATTTTTTTGTCTGCTTTAAAAAATTTCAAGACAACCCCATCCTCATTTCGAAAGTGACTTATTTTTAATAGCGTCTGTGAAAAACATTTCATTTACAGGGATGGGAAGCCTGCTTCACAGAATTCTGAGGAGGCTAACGAATTGTGAAAATTATCCAGAAACTTGTGAAAGAACCTGCTTGTCCCACAGAGAGGCATGCAGGGGGACTTAAGGGCCCTTAGAAGTCTCAGACCAGCCATCTGCCTCTGTGCTCACACCTTCCTTCCAATAAATGAAACCACTGGGGAAGATAAAATATTTATTCCTAAGTGTCTATAACTGAATTTATGGATATAACTTGCTGGATGTTATTGCCTGCGTAAACCCATGTAACTGTGCACGTAAAACATGTTTTTATTAGTTCCTACATAAAATTTTTATGATAATGGCGAACAAAGGAGCAATTTAGTTTAGCAGAGTTTGTTCTTATTACTCTAGCTTCCAATAGACTAGCTACAGTGCAAACAGCAGCAGTCTGAAGGGGAGAGTTCCTGGCAGTGCGCTGGGGAGGTGGGGAGACTCCCAGAAGCCTCTTGGGCCTGAGAAGGGCGAGGCTGGGGAGGGTAGCCATTAAATTTCACAGGTTCTTGTTGGGCGGCTCCACTCCCCATTGGTAACTGTGCAGCATTCAGATATAGCGTCTGAAAAGGCTTCATGACTGCTTTTGAAAGAACTCCCACATACTGTATTTCAACCAGGGATTCACAGAGAGAAAAGGGTTCAAGTGGCTTATTGTGGGTCGTCTCCCACTCTGGGACTTAAACAAAGCACACACAGAACAAAGTTCCTTTAGCCCTGGTGCCTTCATCTGCGTCTCCCCTGTCTGCAGGGTTTGGCAGGCTCTCTGGACTGAGAGCCACGCCTCTCAGTCCCACTGCTGCCTTTTCATGTTTGACCCCTTGAATGTGGCAAAGGATCCCTGTGGCGACCTGGATTGGAGGGAAGTTCTCTGGAGCTTGAAAATAAAGCATCTTTCATAAATACAGCCCGCTCCTTACTAATGACTAGTTCGACATTGCTAGTGCGCACTCGCAAGTGAGCAGCACAATTCCCGCACCAACATTTAGGGACAGGCGTTGACACGTGGAAATGGACTCAGTAATAACAAGAGGTATTTTAAGTTGCATGAACTTGGAAATGGAAGACGAAAGACTCTTGTAGACACGTACCACTGAAGGCTAGCCTAGAAATAGGCTGAGAAGCCGGGCCAGCGTGCTGGGTGCTGAGTTCATTCTGGCCTGAGATCTTTCTGAAGCATTGACTGAAGGGCAGCCCGGTCCCTAGAGACCTATGGTGGTCTATATTGTAGACACTGGAAAGTTCTTAAGCATTTGAGGACTCATGGTCGAGGTCTGGGGATGTGTCTTAGTCAATAGAGTGCTTGCCTACAATGGAGAGAACCTTGTGTTCAGTACCCAGCATCCGCAAGCACATGGGAGGTGGAGACAGGATAACCAGAGATTAAGGGTTGTCCTTGGTTACATAGTGAGTTCAAGGCTGACCTGGAAAGAGAGGAAGGGGTGGGGGTGTGGGGGTGGGGGAAGGGAGGCTTGGGGCTAGCTCAGCCAGTAAAATGCATTGCTTACAAACATGAGGACCTGAGTTTGCTACCTAAAGCCCACATAAAAAAACAAAGCCAGCCAAGGGGCTGGGCAGTGCTGGACAGGCAGATCTCTGGGGGCTTGCTTGCCTGCCAGTCTAGCTTACTTGGTAAGCTCCTGGGAGTGAGAGACCCTATCTCCAACCAACAAAAGCAAAGTGGATGACCCCTGAAGAATGACACCCAGGGGTTGTCCTGTGTTTATGTGTGTGTACGTAACACCCACATGCACAAACATGCACATGCACACAAGACCACAGCACTGTCAACTCATTGTTGAGAAGCACCTGGTCCTTTTTCCTGTTTTGGTAGGTGTACAGTAGAGTCATGGTGGACACATGGCCACATGTCTTGCTCTTAGACGTATATAGGACAATAGTTCTCAACTGTCCCAATGCTGGGATCCTTTAATACAATTTTCATGTTGTCCCCAACCATAAAACTATTTTCATTGCTATTCTATAACTGTAATTTTGCTACTATTATTAAGTATAGTGTAAATAGCTGTTTTCCAATGGTCTTGAACAAACCCTCTGAAAGGGGGCTGGGAATTGCTGATGTAGCAGGAGAGTCTACATCACCTGTACCCTTGTGATGTGGCTGGCTTCCTTGGAGGACTGCTCTGCAAGGTCTTTTATTTTCTATATTTCCATAGTAGACCTGTTTACTGATTCTCAAATGGGACTTTGTGTATTTTGAAGATATTTCTTAGTGTTCTTTACCTCCTGAGGACTTACTTCCTGAACAAAGAGCATATTTGGTGTGTGTGTGTGTGTGTGTGTGTGTGTGTGTCTTTGCTTTGGATAATACTTGCTAAATCTTAACTATAAAATGTACACATGTTGATTTATTCTTGCCCAATTTCTATTATTCTGTTAGTGATGAACCCTCTAGAAATTGAAATGGTTCAGCTTTCTATACTTTTGTCAAGAAGCCTGTGTAGGGTGATAAAACCTGCTCCACATGGTTCCCGGACATGACCTTCAAAGCGAAGGTGTTCTTGTCCACTGGGGAAAGGTTACTACCAGTGTGCGCATCTTTGTCTGTACTGGAAATCGCAGCAGCTTTTGGCCAGGGTTCCTTTCTGAGATGGCCTGGTTGATTCTACAGCTTGGATGTGAGAACTGAGGCCTGTTTGTATGATTGCCCCACATATATGGAAACACCACAACTCCAAAGTTGCTGTCTGTTGAGTGTAGAGACATGGTCTGTGGGGCAGCCTGGGACGGAGATGGTAGGTTTAGTTGAGATATTGTTGCTTTCTCAGAAAAGATTGTTAAGGGAATAACTCTGTTCTGGGGGCAACTGCAGCAAGACTGAGTTTCCAATGCAGCGTAGAGTCTTTTAACTGAGGAGCAGATGAATAGCTTTTCAAGTGCGTATGAAAGGCGAGATTCCCTAAAGATCAGCTGTTTTAAATAGCACACTCCAGGGACCCAAGGTTCATAACAAAGGGGTAGATATGGCAGAGATGCACCCCAGGCCCAACTCAGAGTAAAGTGCGCTGGCTGGGCTCCCTGAGGTGTTGGGGAATGCCAATCTTGCTGGCTCTGGCTTGTTAGCTAGGCGAGTCTCGTTAGATACGGTCACAATGTTAGCTGGTGTTGACTCTGACCCATATACAGGTGGGAAGCACTGCTGAGCTTGGGAAAAACCATAGCATACACAATAGGGCAGAGAAGGCTACGTCTTCAGTGAACAGGGCAGACATTTGACCGAAGAAACCAGGACACCAGATGGAATACTACAGCCACAATGGTAAAAAAGCAGAACGTTTAAAGATACGATGAGAGTATATAAATTTCTAGTGCTGGCTCACACAGAAAACCTCCTTGATAATTTTATGCACACAGGAGAATTTGAGATATTGGACAGATTTGAATAAATCTGAAAAAGAAATAAAAACTTTGGGATTTTGTTTTATAAGTCATGAGGCCCAGGATTAAAAGTGTTATATATATATATATAGTGTTTGATATGAGAATTCAGAATTAAGGAAGTAGAGAGAGTATTTGAGCATTCTTGAACTTGTAAAGTATCCTCTGTGTGATTTTTCTCAGTGAAGGGTAAAGGGATGACACATACAAGTATATTTAGCTAATTATGTAGGCCTGCTGGACAGACCAATTTAGAAAGCATTAGAGGTCAAAGGTCATGGGTCCAGTAACAAGACTAGGATCTGTCCTGTTTGGGATCAGCAATCTACAGCTTGACAGCATAGGGCCTGGATGTGCTGTCCCTGACATGTAGAAATGGTACAAATGATATAGCAAGTGACCCTACACTCGTAGGGGAAAACACAAAAGAACAATTTCCAAACTGTCAGAGGGCAGTGTGAGCCCGTTTGTGTGCAGATTTGTGGGGGAAAGGCTCAATGTACTGGTTTTGAGTTTTGAGCCATTTTTTAGAATAAAGATATTTACATGTGCCTCTTGCTAATATTCCTTCTGGCACACCTCTGATTTGGGGAGTTAGGATGCAGAGAGGTTCATAGACTTTCCTAGGGTCCCCTAGCTGGTTCTTTGTGTAGAGCTGATCCTGGTTTTAAAGCTTACCCATAGACACCATTTGTCTCCTTCTCTGTATTTCTGATAGTTTTCAATTATTTTAGAGTTCTGCTTTCCTGTGGCAGATTTCTTGACAGGTGTCGACAGACACATAAAAGTTGCTCTAGTATGTATCTAAGAGCTTTTCTAGCTTTATTGCTTTAATTTTTTTTTTATTTTTTACTTTTACATATACACTTATATTATTACATATATACATGTGTGTATACATACACACACACATACACACACACATACACACACAATAAACTACATATAACAAGAAGGACCATGAAACATGCTTGTTTTTATTGTGTAGATTTTTGCCATTTCTTCAGTCAGTAAACAGAAAATATGAGATGCCTTCAGGACCAGGACCATGTAAGGCTTCAGGAGGCCATCAGCTGACTGGACGTCAGTCCTTGTTCACCTCCACGACTTCAATATTGCTGGGCAATGTTACTGTTCTCCTCACAGGCATGTTCGTAAGATTGTGCATAAAGGCCACTGAAATGCTGAATAAGAACAAACTCAAGGATGTCATTATGGCTTAGACCACAGGGCCCATTCAGCCACATTACGTCATTTCATCCCAGATGTCCTAGCTCCCCTCACTGGGGGAAACTGGGCCTAGATAAGGGATGTGACTTATTCAAAGCTTCCTATTTTGTTCCAACTGAGCCAGGCCCATGGTTAGTTCTTCTTAGTCAATAAAGTATTTATCGAGGGTCCTGTGCCTGCCACACCCTCTTCCAGACACTAGGGTGACAATATCAATTCCATTTGGTCCAGCTTGTCTCTGGCTTGTTTCTGCCTTTGATGTGGGCTGATCTGGGCAGAACAGAGTAAACCATGCAATCTACAGCCAGCTCCAATGCTGCCAGTTTCCTCGAAAAACCTCAGACAAGGAAAAGCACTTTCCCGGACTGACCTGAGTCCTGTGGATTTGTGCTGTCATGGTTCCTGTACCTAGGCCCGTGCAGCTGCACACCTCATCCTTGTGCCGTCTGTGGCTCTCCTTTCTGCCATCTTCCCTCCCCAGCAGTCTGAGGAGTGTGCATGTGTGATGTGTGCGTAGACCTGAGGGCTGCATGCGTGCGTGCCTGACGTCGTTTCCTCACTTTTGCAGAGAGTGCGGGGTTGTTCTTACCTTGAGTCTACTAAACATTCTCCAGGCTTTGGTGGGTTACTTACGGCTGAGTATTGTCTACCCTAAAAATGCTTATAGCTGTGTGTCCGTGTATGTGTGTCTGTGTGTGTGTGTGTGCATGCGTTGAAGTTCAGGGAAGTATGATGCTTTTCAATTCCAGTTCATGATGCACCATTAGTTTCTTGCCATAAGCATTAGCCCAGATTTAGATGAAGAGAAGGGACAGACTATGGATGTCTTCTGAGATACATCCTGATGACCTCAACAGACAAGAAACCATGGCCGATTAAACACAAATGGAAAAGGCCACGATCTGTATTAGAATTAAACTCCACAGCAGTTCCAGCTAATGTAATGTGCTGTCTCTTAATGATGCTATGTTTACCCTCAGCAGCATAACTAACCAGCGCCGCTGTTGTGCAAGAGTTACATAGAGCCAGTGTCCAGACATCCAGACACACGGAGCCTCTGGCTTCCAAGGTTAGGACTATATTTTAAGCGGGAGGAGAATGAGTCTGTTTGTGAACCGGGTCTTTGGCCGGCTCTGCTTGTGCGTCTCTGGGGCTCTGAGTTCATATGGGCCTCGATCCCACTTTCTGAGACTTCCTGCTCCAGCTGTGCCTGAGGAATGGCAGCCACCATCAAGCTCATGGGGGAGGGACACTCATCCCCTCCCCTCTCCATCCCTTGTGCAAATTTCTTCATGCTTGTCTCTTGCTTGTAGGCACCAGGCTCATGTGGGGGGGCACAGACACATACATGCAGGCACTGTCGTGGCTATGATGGTGCTTTCTTAGGATGCCTCCTGGACCCCTCATTTTATATGACCTGAAGCTGCCTTGAGACACATGGCCGAGGGTTAGATATTAAAGCACTGTGATTTAACATGTCTACAAGATGAACTAAAGCATCTATGAAGTAGCTCCATCTTGACGGGAAGGCTTTATCCTTTGTCCTACGGCTCCTTTGAAAAGGTACCAAACTGCTGTGCCCTAGGCTGCCTGTCTTGGAGGTAGGCAATTTAAGAGAAGACTCCAAACTGGTATCACAGCTGGCCCCCTGCTTTATCCTGCTCCCTGGGCCTTTCAAGAAGCAGGCAGGTAGCCCCGCCCCTTTACCTTCTGGGCAACACAGAGAATAAAAGCAAACAGTTTCCAGGAGCTGAGGGGCCAGATGTGAGCCGTGATAATGGCTATCATGACACAAGCCGCCTCCTCCTCCTCCTCCTCCGTTTGCAGAGTATCATCACACAGGGATGACTCGGAAGGACGAAAGGCTGTAAATTAAGGGGGAAGAAAAAGCCGCCCTCGTGGGCCTCCTCGTGTGTCTCCAGTTGTGGAATTCTCTTTTGCAAGAGGTCACTGAGTCAAACGCTGTGGATGGATAATTTTATGGCCACTAATAAAATTTATAGCCAAAGCAAGCTAAGATAATAAGGGTAATCAAAATGGCCAGCCCTGGGACGGGAGATTCCCATCTTGGCATGCTGGGGTGGCTGGGGGCTGGCCAGTACAAGGAGGGACTTATCTGGGGGGCTCAAGGCCACCGGAATCCCAGAGGTGATTTGTGTGCGTTGGAGCCTTGGGGACAGGGCCAGAGCTGGGGCAAGCTTCAGATGAGGTAGCAAGTGAATGCGCTCTCTGCACAGCATACTAAAACACTACGAAAATGAAGTGATGTATTCAATTCAGTGCCCTGAAGTGAACCCTAAGCCTAAGAAATGGTCTGACCCGTGCTGATTATAGATCCTTACGTTCTGAGAATACTAGCTGAGCACTCAGGAGCACTGGTGAGGGATGAGGGATGGGATGAGGAAAAGGATGGTAGTTTTCTTATGCAAGGGTAAAGAGTCTGACAGTTTTAACCGGACAGCTGAGTTGAAGGCCTTTCTTCATCGCCTGCCCTCCAGCCTGTGGCCTCAGATTCCCTTCCCTCCCATCGCCCTGTACTGGGGGCCCTGACTGGCCACACCCCCTGCAGGCTTTAGGCACGGGCTAGGTCGGCGTCTTGTTACTTTGTCCCTAGGACCATCCTATAAAACATGACACCATCGTGCAGAGACACATCAGAGTCCCTGGAGGATAGAGCCCCGATGTCCTTGGCTATCTTCTTGGACTCTGGTCTGCAAACGATCGCCTGTATGACCATCTTCCTTCAGTGAGCGAGCTGGGCACGGTCCCTGGGGGAGGATAAAAGGAATGGACTCTTTGGTACTATGGGATTTTAAAAATTGTGTTAAATAGACACAATCCAAATTCCAAAAAGGTAGCATCTGAACTCCTTTTGAGTCTATGTCAAGTTCATCATCGTCATCCTTGCGCAGCCCCCAGGGATGCTCGTCTGCAGTGTTCTTCATCCAAAAACAGCCCCTGGGAACCCGGTAGACGCCAACTCCGGTCCTCTCGCCATCGTCCCTGGTACCTCTGTTCTGCTTCCTATCACCATCACTGCCTGCTCTAGATAGTTAGGGTGCAGAAAAGGCTGCAAATGTTTTCCCACCTCTGGTAGGAACGCAGGCTGCGGAAGGCTTTATGTGACCATGGTACCACATTACCCCTCCTGGAGGCAGATGCCTTTCTGTCCCCCACAGTCAGCTGTCTACTGTCCAGATGCCTGCCCTGGAATCCCAACACATCTGTTCAGGGTTGCTCATCTTTGGGTTAAGGCTGCTGTTCGATCTACTCCACGGCAAGTTCATTCCCCTACTTTATACTTCATTCTGGTGACCTATCTTCATCCGGCCAGATGTGAACTGTTTGTGCTAACCCTGATCAAAAGTATCTATTGAGTGCCTACCGCTGACAACGGTAAGTAACAAAGACAACAAGAGACACTGCCCCAAGACAGCCAGGTACTGGGGAAGAGGAAGTGGTATTAGATGCAGTTTTCTGGGACTTGGGAGGGGGTTATCATGCCGTTAAATGTAGTTAATTGGAGACTTAATAGAAAGCAGTTGATGCCTGTAGGTATCCCCACATTCAGAATTGAGGCGGTTTGGAGCTCCCTACTATCTTGGCATAGTCCAAGAGAGGTGGCCTTCTGCGTCGAGAATGCCTTCTAAGACAAACCCCATTCTGACCCCCGCTGATAGCTCTGAGATATTCTTTCAGCAGGGAAAGTTAAGGGCAGTGGCTTACAGATAGCAGCTGGCAGTGTGGATGAAAGGTGACAAGAGCTAAATGCCGTTTGTTCTGATTCTGCGCTCCAGAGTACAAGCAGATTTAAGAGTCTCGGTGTCTTTGGGGGCAGGTACTGGATGCCTTGTGCTGGGATGTCAGTGTCAAAAGTTCAGTGTGATTTAAAGACATGTGCTTACCCTTGGGTTAACAGAGAGGGAGGCGATGTTCGTATGTAGCCTGTGCAAAGCAGCCCCACAGCACAGTCATGATGCATGGATTCACACCTTCAGGGAGGACAACTCTCCTCCCATGCGTGTGCACATGTACACACACACACACACACACACACACACACACACACACACACACACACACACTCCTCACAGTCATGTTCTTTTCACTGTCTCCCTGTGTCTCCTTGTCGCTTCCACTATTTTTGCTTTCTCCCCATGGAAAATGGTGGAGTTTGAAAAGTGGACAAACACTGTTAAGCAGTGACATGGTCCCATGTGACTGAGCTAGAGAGCTAAATGTAGGCTTTAATCAGAACCCACCCAAACATGACCCTGTGGTGAAAGACTAGTCCTCCCGAGTTTGCCGTTCGAAGTGGCCTCGAGCTTTTAGTTTACAATAGGAACAATGATACAGTCAGTGAGGCTTTCTACCAGATTGTAGGTTTCAGTGAGAAACAGCCATTTTGTGGCTTTGGATCTGAGTTTTCTCAGGAATAATCATGTATTTTCCACAGTATGGTGAAAAAAGAAATAAATGTGAAACAGTATTCAAAACCAAGGTAGATGGAGTCCTTTAAAGTCAAGCATCTGGTTCAGAACTGGATGGTGATGCTAACTCATCAGGAGCGTCTTTGTGGATGAAGCAGTGTTAAGGGGGCAGAGCTGGGGGATCAGAGCTGGGGAGGCAGATCTGGGGGGACAGAACTGGGGTGGACAGAGCTGGGGTGGACAAAGCTGGAGGGGGCAGAGCTGGGGGACAGAACTGGGGGGACAGAGCTGGGGGGGACAGAGCTGGAGGGGGCAGAGCTGGGGGGGCAGAGCTGGGGGGGCAGAGCTGGGGGGACAGAGCTGGGGGGGCAGAGCTGGGGGGGCAGAGCTGGAGGGGGCAGATCTGGGGAGGCAGATCTGGGGGGGGGCAGAGCTGAGGGGACAGAGCTTGGGGGGGGCAGAGCTGGAGGGGGCAGATCTGGGGGGACAGAGCTTGGGGGGGGCAGATCTGGGGGGACAGAGCTTGGGGGGGGCAGATCTGGGGGGACAGAACTGGGGTGGACAGAGCTGGGGTGGACAAAGCTGGAGGGGGCAGAGCTGGGGGACAGAACTGGGGTGGACAGAGCTGGGGGGGCAGAGCTGGAGGGGGCAGATCTGGGGGGACAGAGCTGGAGGGGTACAGAGCTGGGGGGACAGAGCTGGAGGGGGCAGAGCTGGGGGGACAGAGCTGGAGGGGGCAGAGCTGGAGGGGGCAGAGCTGGGGGGACAGAGCTGGGGGGACAGAGCTGGGGGACAGAGCTGGAGGGGGCAGAGCTGGGGGGACAGAGCTGGAGGGGGCAGAGCTGGAGGGGGACAGAGCTGGGGGGGCAGAGCTGGGGGACAGAGCTGGAGGGGTACAGAGCTGAGGGGACAGAGCTGGAGGGGGACAGAGCTGAGGGGACAGAGCTGGAGGGTGACAGAGCTGGTAGGCAGACCTGGGGGGGCAGAGCTGGGGACACAGAGCTGGGGGGCAGAGCTGGCGGGACAGAGCTGGTAGGCAGAGCTTGGGGTGGGGCAGAGCTGGATGTGGGGCAAGTCAGGCCAAGGGTGGAAGGTAGTAAGAAACCACTGTGGAGTCCACTATGGTCCCAGTTTGGGTTTCCTCAACTCCTACCTGCCCCTCCCTCACACCCCTACCCACCCCCCCAATCCCCCCAACCCCCACAGTGCTAATCTCCCTGACCTTTCAATCCCTTCTTGGTGATGTGGGTGCATTGCCTTAGGATTCAGTTCCTGGGCCACCCTTGGGACCGTAGTGAGGGCTCATAGGCATCCACTACTGCCCGAGGCAGGGTGCTGGGTAGAGTTGGGGGTGAGGAACAGGTCTCCTGGCTTCAGGGCCATAGTAGCTAAGGCTGTATTGAGGACTGTCACATAAGAGCAGAACCTTGAATGTAGCTAGCTGGAAAAGGGCTCTTCTTACAGGTGGCACACCCTAGCAGCCAGGAGGAATGGCCACTGCCCTGACACAAACTCAGAAGCCAGGAAAGGATGACTGCTTACAAAACACAGACGACCTGATTCCTCAGGAAGGAGCAGGGGATCCCTACTTAAGGCTAATGGGTAAGAGGACAGAAGCCAGGGATCCCAGGGGCTCCTTCCTTCAGGAGAATGTTGAAAATTACCTAACCTCTTCTTGGGGCCTCCATAGCCCAGCCTGGTGCCGTACTGCTCACCACACAGCAGGAAGCAGTGGTTGCCCCATCCCCACATCCTTACCTTCACCTGGAGATTTGTCTGAAAGCCTCTTCACTAGCACATTATAGATAATGTACACACACATACACACACACACACACACACACACACACATTCACAAGAAACACCCATATGTACTCACAGGCACATACTCTCACAATATACACATGTAATCACACATACATGGACACACTCTCACAACACACACATGAACTCACACACACATGCACACACACTCTTATAACACACACACACATACATGCACACCCACACTCTCACACACACACACACAAACTCACACACATGCTCACAGGCACACACACACACACACACACACACACACACACAAACATCACAAATGTGGGCGGCTTTATTTTGAGACAGGATATGTTCTAGGTTCACTACACATTTCTAGTCTGTGTCTAGTTTTTTGATTTTGGTTCTTTCCCCCCAATTCTCATAAAGTGAGGCTCTTAGCACAGTTTACGTTCTGTAATCCCCCCAATCTACTCGGTCCTCAGCTTGTTCAAGACATTTTGGTAACAGAAGCCAGGTGGCCTGAGAAAGGAAAACAGAGTGGCACCAGGGCGTGCATTTTCACTGTGCCACGTGACCTTGGTCAAACCAAGTGTCTCCTTCACAGCTTTTTTCTCATCTATGAACTGGGAGCAAGAACCAGGCTGTCTAGATGGCCTTATGTGGCCTGTCTCCCATGGGCCTTGGGGAAGAGCTTGTCAGTCTTATAGAAGGGAGAGTGGATAATGGCGACGCCTTTGGTGTCTTCAACCTTCCTGTTTAACACGTGTGCATCTGTGGGATGGGCTATCTCCATTTGGAGCCAAAGAGGGAATTTGTGTTGGACATATCTTTCCTAAGTCAATCTTATCCAGTGGGCAAGTATTTGTCCCTTTGACGCCCCAAGGTAATTCCTTCATGCCTGGTGGCATTGTCTTAGTGATAATTGTCATGGCTGAAGAGAGCAAGTTCGTGATAGTGATTTGATGACATGCATGATAGCCACTTGGGGAGAAGTTCTCCATCAAGCCCCAGCGCTGGGAAGCCTGCATTCTAGTACATGGTGGGCTCCTTTCTCAGAATCGTCTGGAAACAATATGAGTTTGATTGTTGAGTTAAAACAGCCATGGCTTCTGAGAGGGTGCCTGGCTCCTCTGGCTTTCAGAGTGATAAAGACGTAGCTGGACAGAGCCCGGAAGTTGAATGCAGCTGGCTACTGTCTTTGTGCAGCATACTGTCAGCGGGGACTCCTGTACAAATTGCAACGAAAGTAAATATTGAAGACACCCGGGACACGAAGCTGTGTTTGCACATGTGCCTCCAGAAGTGGCGGACACAGCTGCGCACCAAGAACAACTGAACTGAAAGGGAAGAGCCTGGAGTGCACTCAGTGGTCGGATGCTTGCCCAGTGTGTGTGAGGAGGTGCCTGGCAAAATAAGGAACTCTGGAAAAGAAATATATTCGCTTATTTAAAGGGCCGTAGAAAAGAAGATTTGATCAGAGAAAATGTGAGCAGTAGACAATAGAATAGTCTAGAACCATGCCACAAATGTGCTTTTGTCATCTCTGTGTGTTGTTGTGTTGATCTTGGTCTACAGTGGAGAAGCCAGTCCTGGTCCATTATCCTGTGACATTTAACTTCCAGAGTGTAACCTAAAATATAGACACTAAAGGGGAAAGGGAAATACTGCTTAAAAATAAAAAGACACAAAATACATTTAAAAAGAAATATAAAATCCACAGCCGATCAGTGAGGACAGCACAGTGACTTTGCCGCGGTGTGGGAGGTGTCATTAATACCACATTCACTTGCTGACTTTTCTCAGATCTTGTTGTGAACAGGAAGCAGATGTAGGCTTTAGATGGTAGTTTTTGATGGAAACAAGATGCCATGAATATGTGAGTTCGGTTTTGTTTCTGGATGTTGTCTAAGAGAGCATCGTGTACCACCTGAGGCTTTATCATTACTAGCCATTGGGGACAACTGTGTGTGTGTGTGTGTGTGTGTGTGTGTGTGTGTGTGTGTGTGTGTCCCCTCTGCGATGGTGGCAGCTGTTGGTGGCATACGAAGCCCATAGAGGTGACCTATGCCTACAGAAAGTTAGTAGCCCCCATGGATTACATGGGGTTCCATCCATCAGGCCTTCTCTGTGCTGTCACCTCTCCAGCTGCTTTGACAGGGTCACATTTCTTTCTCGTGTGTAGGATGAGAGTAAGAAAGTTCAGGTTGGCAGAATTCCCACTGGAAAATGCCAGACTTCCCAAGTTAGAGCATGAGCTTAAGCAGAGCAAAGTTTTGAGTCAATGGGATGCAGAACAAATGGCTGTTCTGACAATACTGAGGGTGGTTTTACATCCCTGGTGTTGACACAGGCTCTCTCATGGCCAGTGGCTCCCTCATGGCCTGCTACCCTCTTCAGTGACCAAGAGGAAAGGTTCCTGCCATGGACTTTATCACATTTGTGTTTTATATTTGATAGGAGAATTTTCCACTTAGCGTTTAAGAATAGCAAGCCAAAGACCTTTTTGTTTAACTGAAGTTATCCTTCCTTTTGTTTGTTTGTTTGTTTGTTTCAGCCAATGTCTTCCCCTTAGGAAGCAGATTATAGTTTTAAGGTAACCACGTAGCCCACTTAGAATTTTATCCTATAAACACCATATTATATTAGATAAACATAAGTACATTTTCATGCCATATCCTCATTTCCCCCAAAAGAGTGGGTCATTATAGAAGACTATGGGGAGATAAACAGAATAGGCTACCTACTTCTGTTACAGCAGCAATTGCTAGAAATTAAACGGAGACAGTCTCGGCTACATAGTAAGTTCTAGATTGGACTATGGTGCAAGAGATCTGTTCTCAAACAAACGAACAAAACCGAAAACACCATATGCTTTAGTTTCATTTCTGTTGCTGTGATAAAGTGCCCAACAAAAAGTAACTTAAGAAAGGAAGGGTTTAGTTTACCACACAAGTTGCAGGTCCGTGGTAGCAGGGAAGTCAAAGCAGCCAGGACGTGAAACAGCTCGTCTCATCCCACCCTGGTCGGGAGCAGAGTGCACTGGAGGCATGCGTGTCTTGCTTGCTCAACTCATGTCTTCCACTTTTAAACAGTTTGGGGCCCAGCCTAGGAAATGTCACCCACATTCAGGGTGGGTCTCCCCATATCAGTTAACCCAATTAATAAATAGCCCCCGACAGGTGTGAAGCCCACAGGCCAACCTGGTTGTACCAAGTTGACAATGAAAACCAACCAACGCACCATACTCATGCTTTAGCCAGATGTGGTGGAACATTCCTGCTGTCCCAGCACTCCGGAGGTAGAAATGGGAGGATCAAGAGTCCTAGGCTAGTCCTAGCTACATATCTAGTTCTAGGCTAGCCTGGGCTATAAGAAACCCTGTCTCAACAACAAACAAACAAACAAATAAGAAAAAAAGCAGAAATCACTCATAGTCCTGCTAATGGATCAGAAGGAAAATGAAATCCAAAATGACCTAAACCCTCCATGAAAACCATTGGTGATATGTAGTCGCTGTGCCTCGTTTTACCAGCATGTTGAATCCACCTATCTTCCCACAGCCGACCCCAACCACTGACTCTGTGTACACTTCATCTGAATCCCTTGCATTCTTCATTGGCAGGCTTGCTTGTGCCTTTATGCTGAACCTCTGCCTGTTCCCCACTTTGTGAGCACTTAAGACCTTTCCTGGTACAAATCCAGCGTTAGTTCATGTCACGGTTCTGACCTTGGGTTATGAAGAGCATGTGGCTAATAGGTGACATTTCCCCTCTCCAGGAAGGAAAGATGTAGGTGTCATGCAGCCTACAATGTCAGGAGTTATTTAAATGGAAACAGGAAGTGACCTAGCTAACCTGCCCGGAAATGGTTATAGAAACCTTGTAACCCCCACACCCCAGGTAACTGTTCCCCAGACAGCAAGCTGCTAGGAATGGGCAGAATTCTGTGAACCACAGGTAATGAGCTCCATGTCATTTTCTTTGTCAGATCTCCCAGCTGATGACAGAGACTGGCCGGGAGGGACTGACAGAGTCAGCGCTGAACCGCTACAATGCCGACAAGCCAGCAGCCACCAGTGTCCCAGCCCCACAGGGCTCCTGTGTGGCCAGTGAGACTTCCACAGGTACCTCGGTGGCTGCCTCCTTCTTCGCACGGTAAGAGATGCTTGGATCTTTGCTTCTTTTGGGTACACCAGCTGGTTCTATCTCCTCTGTGGACCAGATCAGTTGAGGGCATTTGAGGGCATTTAGGACTGTTCTTCCAGTTGGCTTTTGAAGACAGGATTTCTCAAGTGGGCACTGTTGACATTGCGAGCTAGAGAACTGTGTTGAGTGGACTGTTCTACGTATCCTAGTGTGTTTAGCAGTATCTTTGGCTTTTGTCTACTATATGCCTGTGTGCCCTTCTTTCTCTGTGTCCTGGAATAGTCAAACATGCCCTGGGTTGAGAGCCTCTGTCATAAGAACGTATGGCTCTAAAGACAGTCCTTCTTGGGGTAAGGATATGGTGGGTACAGACCTGTGGCTTGTGATCCCAGACTCATGTGCTCATGAACCTGCCAAAAGAGACTGTTAAAAGATGGCACGTGTATTCCTTCTGGACACACTAGCTGCATAGATAGCTAATCAAACACTGGATGTATAGCTAATCTTAGAGAGTTTAAAGCCATGAGAACCAAAAAAAATGAAAGGTATTTGAACTATGTTGTCTGCCTAATTTTAGCAGCAAGGCAGAGACAGGGCAGAGACAAAGGACAGCTGAGTGGGACAGCGGGGTTGTCTAATTCAGTCTCATGATTTTATGACCAAGGAAACCGAGGATCAGGAGGGCTCACCTGAGTTAATTCACAGAGACAGAAACAGCAGGGGGATCGATACGTCTGCTCTTTTCCCTCACAGTTCACTCTTCACTTGACACTTGCGGCTAAGCCTTAACAAATGTTCCCTAAGATTCTTAGGCTCCAGAATAAACAGGATCTAGACTAAATAGCACCCGGTATAAAGTCAGGGGGGTTGCGTGCCTCAGTTTCTGCATCTATGAAATGAGGATAAGGTCTAGTTTGAAGAATAAAATTAGGTGATGTTAAATTACTAAGAATGTTGCAGGAGTTTAATTTCATGTGGGCCAGTGTGTCATCGGCTTTCCTTCCTCCCAGAAACAGTGGTATGCAGGACAAAGATGTAAGAAGGGGCTCTGATTGAGGAAGAGAATGAGTCAGAGGAAGAGGAGAGGGCCAGTGTCCTGGATGAAGATGCTATCCATAGTAGGTGTCAGGAAGTGTTGTTGGGAGCCCTACTTTCAGGAGCTCACTGTGTCAGGGCACCAGGTTTGTTCTCCGAACATTTGCACTGGTTTGGATATGGGAATGGTTTGGATACAGGAGAAGTGTCAGAGCATGCATATAGCTGGTCACCTAGCAAGGACCATTGTTAGCTCCACCTATATGTGACTCTCTGTGATGTCTGGACCACTGAGCAAGGAACCCAAGCTTACCGGGATGTTGCATCCCTGCCATCCAGAGCAGGAATGGAGGGATGTAAGCGATTAGGGGGAAATGTTATGAGCCCGGGGGATCTGGAGACCTGGGAAGTCTATGGCAGTGTAGCCACAGGTGGGTGAACCTTGGCTGAGGACTGGGAAAGTCACCTTAGGCAGAAATCTTTGGGGTTACTGTGTAAAAGGCCGTTTTTCTGTCTCTGTGGAGTATCCAAGTATGCGGGCAAAGGGTGAATGAAACCCAAGAATGGGAGTGAGCTGTCTCCCAGCTCCCTGGGGATGAAGGAGAGAGTGAGTGAGGTCCCTGTCAGTGAGAGACATGAAAGCTGTGCTGAGGGGATGTCTGGTCCCTGTGTTGGAGGGAGTGAGTCTTCAGTGCTTTGACCTTTCACCTCCTAAATTGATGCTCTTTGAGTATTGAAATGGTGTGTTTCAGAAGATTCCACACAAAACTGCCAGACTTGTGAACAAAGCAAAACACGGACAAAAGATTTGACTTGGGAAGAAGTAAGGGGCTGGGGCTTCTGGTAGGTTCTATTTAGGGATAACGGTGGTGGGCACCTAAGATGAATGGGTTGATAATAATGGCAGGAGGCTCTGCTGCTGATGCCAGCAGTGAGCAAAGATGCTAGGAGTTGTCTCTTCAGAACTACAGGAATTTGAGCCTGAGATTCCAGAGAGGTGGGAAAGATCTGGGAACGTTACCTATTTCTTAGCACATACTCCTCACTTATCTATGTATCTATGTATCTATCATCTATCTACTTGTTTACTTACTTGTCTATTTGTATGTACATATGCATATGCATGAGTGATCAGAGGACAACTTGTGGGAGTTGGTTCATTTCTCCCACCATGTGGGTTTTGGGATTGACCCCAGGTCATCAGGCTTTGTGGCAAGTACCATATGTGCTAAGTCCCTCTTCTGGCCCCTTTGTATCTTCTTTATTGTCAACACTGATAGCACCTGGAATGTAGTGGTATAAGTTTGTCTTCAAAGGGCGTATGCCAAGGGGCAGGGTATCACGGGGAAAGCACATAAGCACACTTTCCCCTCATCCCTTACCGGTTACCCTGGCTTGTCAGTGGGTCTCGGTTCCTCCCAACATTAAGGAAAAATATGAACAATCTGCCTGTCATAGACAGGCATCTACAGCAGCCGAGAGACTCATTCAGAATCTATAGTGTCCAGAGAGACAGAACAGGGATCTGTTGCTTCTTTGGATCCCCAGAGGTTCATGAAGTAGCCTTGATATATTTCTGTGGAAAGTTCACAGTAACTCAAGACCCGTTGTCTTAGTCTGTTCTTGTTCATGTGACACAATGTCCAAGACAGGCTGATTTATAAGAAACACGAGATTATTTCTTTTGTCCTAGGGATATGGAAACCTAAGACAGAGTACCAGCACTTATATAACGGCTTTTCTCTGCTTTCAACATTGTTGCACTTGTTGCTCTGTCCTCCTGGGGTGGAAGATAGAAAAAGAAGAGAGACCAGCTTTTCCTGGGCTGCCATGGTCTGGTGGTCTGAAGGCCCAGCCTTATAAGACAGGGGCCATGATGGATCAAGCTTCAACATGAGTTTTGGAGGGGGCACATTCAAATCATTGCTTCTGTTGAATCCAAGAATAAAAATTCCTCTTTTTTAAGGTAATAAACCTCTTGGTAGTTGCCCGTACTTCAGAACTCTAGTCTTCTGTTCTTGGGGGTGGGGAAATAAACTTTAAAAATAGTAACAGTCCAAGCTATGAGTGTAGCTCGTTTAACAGGTTGTTTGCTTAGTTTGTGTGAAGCCCAGGAATGGATCGTCAGCACATCATAAGTAGGGCATGATGGCATACACCTGTAATCTCAGCACTTAGGAGACAGTAGGTTTAAAGGTTGAGGTCATCCTGGGATAGATACATGGAGAGCTGGAGGTCAGCCACTCTTTCTCAAAGGAAAAGGACTAAAAGTGATAACAGTAGATCTAAGGAAGAAATTGGTACATCTGTCATCAAGTCAGATAGTCATGTGTTGATATTGAGCATGAAGGCCATTTCAAACGCGTGAATTCTTTAGCATAAGTTTGACATCATTGAGAAGAAATGATGAGGTAGGGAGGATATGGTTAGATTTCCCCTTGTGTTGACTGTTCACTAATTATGTATTGTGCTTTCTAGCATATGACGTACACAGAACCCAATGGAGGGGAACCCTGTCATTGGAGGTTGAGGCAATGGAAAGTTCACTGTTATTTGAAAAACAATGAGTAGATCCTGTATCATGCATGGAATTGCCTCAAGCCTTGGAAAAGAAAATGAATCCTTCAGATGGCCTCAGTCTCACATTGCATTTTCCTTCCCAAATAATCCAAAGAACCATCAACAACTCTATGTGTGTATGTGTGTGTGTGTGTGTGTGTGTGTGTGTGTGTGTGTGTCCTTCTGTCTCTGTCTCTTTCTCTGTCTCTGTCTCCTTCCTTCCATCCCCCTTCCTATACATAATGACTTTCTGTTTGGAGATGCGTCACATTGTTTGTTTGCTTTTTCTATTGATTAAAAATAGGTCTGTCCTAGGTTTGAATTTTTCTGGGTAAACTTTAGTGTTTAACATGGTGCCTCCGTCTGTGACCACCAGTCTTGATTGTCACCTTGGTTCGATTGTAGAGTGCCTAGAAGGGCAGTAAAACCCACCTGTCTAAGAGGGGCATTTCCAGAGACAGGAAGACCATGAAGGGTCTGAATTCATGGGTGGATCAGTCAAGGCTTCATTGCATTCATAGATGGTATCAGATGATGTAATGTGGGGAAAGGTAGGAGGTGAGACCTAGCTGGAGGAAGTTGATGCTGTAGACATGCCTTTGCAGGCTGCACGCCATCCGGGCTCCTTCCTGTAGTCCCCCGCCCCCACCCTGCTTCCTGTCCCCCTAATTGAAGATCATCTACACACTGCCACCACTGTGTTCTGTCAAGAGCACAAGGCAAAGTTTCCATGGACAGAGCCCTCTGAAATGAGAGCCAAGATAAGCCCTGCCTCCCTTGAATTGTGGAAGATTTTGGTCACAGTGCTGACAAGTAACCAACGCGTTTTATGTTCATTTTGCAGTGTCCATGTGTTCTGCCCTCTCACCTGCCATACTGTCCTGTTCTTTCTCGAGCTTACTGCTGTGCCCACGATACTCCTTTCATCAGCCTCCCCATGGGGACCGATCTTAGTGCTGCGTATACACATGCACCACTCCTCTGACCCTTTGCCTTTGGTCCAAACTTGCTCTTTTCCTAGGGATGCTGCTTCACTGGCTCTGCCAAATCTTCCCCTGCCATTCCTTCCATCTTTATCTTTAGGTGGCTCCTCTACTGCCTGACAGTTTTCTCCAAGGCTCTTGAACATGTCCCAGGCTGTAATATGACTGCCCTGTGCAGTAGCACGCGAGGCTGGAGACTGCTATTGTACTAAAACCAGGCCCCAGTGCCAAGGGTAAGCAGACTGCAGGGACCTGACTGCTGATGCCTAGCACTGCTGTCAGGACCGTGTGTCCCTTCTGGGAAGCCCCCAGTGGCCTAGTCTTAGTACCACATGTGCACACTCAGCTGTAGTTCCAACCATGCCTGTTCTTATTGCTATGATTTCTGCTGTCTGGCTGATAGCCAAATAAAATACCCCTGGTTTGCATATATGATCTTGGATAAAAGAGGCTGCCTTCCATCCCTGGGTATTTTACACATAATAATCCCACATGGTTGTATACTCTGAGATCATTAAGCCCAAGAAGGATGAGGAGGATCATGGGACTGCCCATAGTTGGTCTCCTGTCCTTCATCAGACACAGTTCCCTGCAGGGACACTTGTGGAACACATCAGCAGCCATTGCTGGGAAAAGCCACCTGACCACCACAATTGGTCTCGGGAGATGCAGGAGGAGCCACAAGATTCACCTCTCACCTGCTGACTTATGGTGTAGAGACAGGGCTTCATTTCTGCCTCTGGCTTTACCGGCTAATTTCTAGGATTGTGTTTATTATCAGAATTATACCTCATGAGCTATATTAGAACTTTCATGAGCTTGTATTGTAGAAATTCTCTGCTATCATTTTTTCCTTTTTTTTTTTTTTTTTTTTTTTTTGGTTTCTATGGAAGCACTGGGTATTCGCTGTGCCTCCTCACTCTTGCAGCCATCATCTGGACAGACTGTCCTGGGCCCTTCTTCCATCACACCACTCCTCCTTCCTCCATTCTAACCCTTCCTAGCCCTGCAGCTTCCTATGGGAGCAGAGCCACTGTGAAGCTTCCTGAGGGATACTGATGCGGGCCAACGTGCATAGTTCTGTTGTGGTACAGGGCACCCAGTTGTGAATGGGCCTTAAGTGGGGCGGAAGCACTGCCACCTCATGGCGATGCTCCTGTAGTGCTCCAGTGGGTGGGGGGGTCTTTTTCCTTACCACCTGCAGGTGTGGCCCTGGCTCCAGGTGCTCCAACCATTCTTGTCCCTGTCCTCAGCTAAGCAGAGCCAGGCAGGCATCACTGAAGGCCACCTCCCCCTCCAAGTCTCTGGCTGATGTATTCCCAGCAGGCTTAGGTTTACTCTTCTTAGAAAAAGTTCTGAGCACATTTTGGAAACGAAAGAAGTGTTGCTCATGCATATGGATGAGGCAAACTTCTAGGACTCGCAATTGTATAAATAGAGTTTCATTTAAACTCCCTGTAGTGGCAGTGTAACAGGAAGACATTAAGAAGGAGCTAACTGAGTATCTACTGACCTTGGATTTCCGAGGCCCCAGGAAACAGTATCAGGTGTAGGTTGCATGAAGAAATACCCCTGATGGCCCTGAGTGATGGCAAAAGTGATGCAAACAAGTGGGTGCATTTGGTCCCTACACTGTGGAGTCTTGTGTTAAATGGAATCTGAAGGGCAGGAGAGTGTTGGCACAGCAATTAAGAGTATTTGCTGCTCTACTAGAGAACCTGGGCTGGAGCCTCAGTGCCCATATAATGGCTCACAGGGGTTCTAATGCCCTCTTCTGACCTTGTGAGCAACAGACACACTTGTGGTACACAGATATATATGCAGGGTGGCAAGATTCATGCACATAAAACAAAATATATAAGCCCAAATATAAAACTAAGAATTCAAAGACACTCTACACATCCAACAGCCAATGTGCCATCCCAACCAGCCACCTGGACTCTGCTTGGGCAGAGTAGCACAGGACAGGGCAAGGCAGAGCAGAGCAGAGCAAGGTGGTCCCTGTGTTTTGGCACATACTGGTATGAGTATGTGACCGTGAACCTATGAGAGCATCCCTAACCATCTCTGGCTATGAACAGCATGTATTGTGTGCATTTTTCCTAAACAGGGACTGTGTCCAACTGCCATCTTTCTTAGGTGTTAGCTAGCTAAGAGCTCACAATGTCTGGGACCATTTGGAACAAAGCCCCCTTGGTGAGAACATTTGAAGGCAAAGCATCAGCAAACCTGTAGCTCCCAAGGATCCTGCCTAGCTGCTCTCTACAGCTATGGTTCTAGTTTTGAGTATCTTTCTAATGGTCTTGGCAATAGGCTGGGGAGGACACTGAGCAAAGCAAAAGGGAAGATGGACCAGCTCAAAGCCTAATCCCCAACCCCAAACTAAACAGTTCATTTGACCTCTCCAATCTTTGATATCTATGGTTCCTGGCTATCATCCTGTCTGTTCCACAGGGTCATGGCAAAGCTTAAGATCAGATGTGACATACGAGTCTTGGAGATGATATTAACACAGCCCCTGCCACAAAGGATAGAGCCCTGTCCTGAGTGGGAGGCTCAGCGAACCCCCCCATGTAGATACCCCCATCATGCTTGCCTTTACCTGGCCTCTGTAAGCCATGCTGATGGCTACCTGGGCCTCTGTAGCCATTGCAAAGACCTGACTTTGCCTCAGAAAGGAAGCACCTATACAGGAAGCGTAGACCAGCAGCTCTTAAAGCCCAATGGAGGGAGGAGAGAGAGAGAGAGAGAGAGAGAGAGAGAGAGAGAGAGAGAGAGAGAGAGAGAGACTGACCGAGAGAAGCACACCCCTGTTGATGTGGCTCCATTTTGTCCACTATCCAATTCTAAAATTTTGAAGGTTTTGTTGTTGTTTTTCAATCTGTTGTTGAGACATGGTCTTATTCTGTAGCTCAGGTTGACTTTGAGCCTGCTATGTAGTTCAGGCTGGCCTTGAGGTTAGCATCCTCCTAACTCTACTTCTCATCGCAAACATTTATCACCTCGCTTGGCTTCGGAGGTGTTTCATATTGGGATTACAACTGAGTACCACCAAAGCTGGATTTCACATGTGGTTTCTGATGGATAGAACTCGGGTCCCCATGTTTGCATGCAAGGCAAGCACCTTACTGACTGATATGTGTCACCAAGTCCCCCAGATCTTGCCTTTATAGTTTAGAAAACTTGATCTCTGGTAGTGGAAAAGTAGAAAGAAAGGAGGAGCAATTAAAGGTGCTGTCATCACCAGACTCTTGAGAGTAGAAATGTGAAGACCAGAAGTTCAAGGCCACCCTTAGCTACATTTCAAGTTCAAGGCCAGACTGGGCTGCGAGACTGTGGAAAAAAGAATTCTGTGACCCTAGAACTCGGTGGTGAGTCATCCCGCAAATGCCGCAACTCAAAATTGTCATGACATTGACCTTGAAAATCAACCGAAGCACTAAATTAAATCAAAGTGAATGATGGAAAAAATACTCTTTTGGTTATGATTTGAATTTTGGGATGATGCACAAAGGGCTAAAAAGGAGTGGAAGCAAGCCAAGGTCAAGTACAGAGGACAGGAAGAGGATGTGTCTCTGCTGCCACTGTGCTGCAGTACGCTTGCAACTAGTTCCCAATCGTAACCGCTCATTTGGAAATCATAGCAGCTCCCATGGTCCGAGGCATTGCCAAGTGCTACACACCATCCTCATCGGCACACCTTCAGCTTCAAACACTTCACTGAGTCGGCCCTGCTATCCTACTGGCCAAGTCGCACTAGTGTGTGGGGAGCGGGCCCAGAGCCAACGAAGCTGAATGTTGGCTCCAGGATACCAAGGCAGTTGTCTCTGTTCTTGGCTGACGCCCCAGTAGTAAAATGAGCACCCAAGAAGTGTTTGCTGAGTGGATCATCAACTGCTGTCTGCCGCTGTCATGCTCTGCCTCCAGAGACAGAGCATGTTGTTGAGATGGGTGGGAGATCCGTGTAAACGCTGTGACACCAACATAAAGAGTGGATGCCAGGCTGGGGAGGTGGCTCAGTTTGTAAAGTGCTTGCTGTACAAGCAGGAAGACCTGGGTTCAGATCCCTAGTGCCTAAAAAGCCGGGCATAGTAGCGTGTGCTTGTAACCCCCAGAGCAGGCAGATTGGGGGTAGGGGTGGGTTGCCAGCCAGAAAGTCTAGCTGAAATCACAAGCTCCAGGGTCACTGACAGGCCTGTCTCTAAAATAAGACAGGGAAGAGACTGGAGCCAGCACCTTGATGTCAAGGTCTGCCTTCTAAACAAGTCCACAAGCAAGTGTTTCTGTACAACACACACACGCACACACACACACACACACACACACACACACACACACACATGCATATACACACAACAACAACAACAGTAAATGCCAAGCTCACCTCAGAATCTGATTGTGTGTGTGTGGGGGTGAACTTGTGATCAACAGATCTTTATTCTAACTTTTATTAGTTACTAACAATGCTTTCTGTATCACAGAGCAAATGGTAGAGATGTTAAGAGCCTTACGTAGTCTCTCAGTCTTCTCTGTCCTACCCTCCTTCCCAAGCTTCCTCTTGCTTGTGCTTGCTTGGACACTAACTTGGCTCCCCTGGGGAAGTACCAATGGGACCTTCCTCCTAAGCTCTGCACTTCACTTCCTGCTGCCCCTTCCCTCATGTCCTGTCTGCTGGTGCAGCCCCCTGAGTTCTCTGTGCAAATGCCACTTTTCTATGAGGGTACAGCCATACTGGCCTCCCCTTTAAAGTGACAGACATCCCGCCCTGCACCAATATGCACATACAAAGCCATTATAATGGGATTTGTTGTTGTTGTTGTTTTTAAAGTTTGAATCTTGGGAGTCACCAAGCAGAGATTGTCCTCTGCTGAGGTGCTGAGGTGCTTAGATGGTCCCCACTCAGGTCAAGCTGTATGATCAGGGGATAAACTGTTGCTTTTGCTCTAGGGTGCTTGGGGGGCGGGGGAATGGGATTGCATCCTCTCCCAGTATGAGAAACACATGTCAGGATCCAGACCGTCTTATAAAGCTCAGTTTCCTAACTGTGTTCCCACGAGGAGGGGTTATGAAGGACCAGAGAGGCGAGGTGCAGCCTGGGACAATAAACACGGAAGAGTTACAGTGGCGGAGGTCTTCTCAGTCACCTGAGGAGCGAGTGCAGCTGACGGGCTCTCCATCACCTCCTTCAATAAGCCTTGCTTCCCTTTCCTCGCTCTGATTGATTATTTTAATTCTAAAGCTGTCTTCGTGAAGTATGTAAAGCGTTTGGGGATAAAATCATGGGGAAGACATTACAGAAACTAAAGATGTATTATGCCGCGCGGTGCTGGGTGGAGGCCCAGCGAGCTGATGAATGCTTTGTGGAAGGAAACAGATCCATCCAGGGCGCTGTCTGCCTGTGCCTCCCCGAGGAGGATGGAGGAAAGCACAAATTAAGGGACACGATGGTTTGGTTTGAAATGAGTCACATGGAGTCACAGAGAGAACTTTCTTTCCGATTTCTCTTCTGGGATGGCATTTGTGTTTTCTGGCTTCTGTTTCTTCCAGCTCCTGGCTGTGGGAAATGTTCTACTGTTCCTACCTTAGGGTAGGAGAAGGGAGGGCAGCCTCACTTCCACCCTCAGGATCGGGCTCTGTGGTAGCCAGAGAACCAGCGTCGTCGAAAGAATGAGTCACGTGTGTTTAAAAACTTAGGCCTGTCCTGCTTCTCAGAAGTGTAGAATATGTCTAAGAAACTGGGGGCGGTGCGTGTGGGGGGCGGTGCGTGTAATAAGATAACTTACTGCTGGGCCCTCATTTGTGGGGGAGATTAGCACTATTGATAGAGGTAATTCAGGTGGACAGGCACGTGGGAAAATTTTTCACTGTTGGTTTCCTCATGGTTTGGCCCAGCAGTGGCTACTTCTGACAATTGCCCGTCATTTCTCTTAGCCAATGGGAGCGGGTGGGAAGTCAACGGTGGACCTTCATCTTTCTCCCTGGTGCCTGACCTGTTTGTTCATGAAGTACACTGAAATTTGGGAAAGAGGATTTCATGAGCCTAGACATAATGGCCCCTGACATTTTCTTGGCATGCTCCAGAACCAAAGCCTACCCAGGCTATGGCTTGTCCTCTTAAAGCCCAGCGAAGGGAAGAACGGGCCTTGGCAGGTACAGTGAGAGGAATAGTCCCTGGGGCCTGTGGCGAAAGAGGAGATAGATAAAAAGAAAACGATGATATATAAACCCTCACTCAGAATCCATTTCCAGTCTTTTAGATGCTTCAGAAAAATAGATGTGGTTCATTTTTCTCAAATAAATTTCCATGCATTATTACAGCTGTCTCTCTGGTGCTCAACCTGAAGTGTCAAGGTAGCATTTGTGGGGAAAACAGAGTGTCTGGAAACCTGCTTATACATACTTCCAGACTTATTGTCTAGGGTTGAAAGTGTGTGCCAGCTGTGCTGCCCATACCCCGAACACCTGCGTGAGTGCCAGCTGCGCTGCCCATACCCCGAACACCTGGGTGTTTAAAGTTCTCATTTAGACCATTGAGGAGCTCCAAGAGCCAGGCTGGATACCGGGAGAGCTCTTCACAGAGGATTAAGGATTTCCTTGTGTCTAAAGGTCTGAACTGGCCATGTCCAACCTGGTCAGAGGACCCCTTTCTCCCTCCCTGTTGCTGTGGCCTTGTCCCAAGCCACTTTCTACAGCCTTTCAGGAGCTCATGAGAAGACCCTCCCCCGACAATTTTCTACTTATTCTCTTATATAAAACCTCACAGTGTAGACTAGTTTGCCAAGTTATGGGGGTCATAGGGGGTAATGACTTGGGAGCAACTCTCAGACATGACTGGCAGGGGCCAGTTCACATAACCCTACTTTCTTCATCCATCTCTGGAATAATTCAGACACAAGGTCCTCCTGTCTCTTAAATTTTCTAAGTAGACTTACACCAGTTGTCAATTCCAGGGATGCTTCTGAGGGAATTCTACATATGATCCTGGGAGTGTATATCATCCATCAAATCCATCCATCCATCCATCCATCCATCCATCCATCCATCATCATTAACCTATCCATCATCCATCATTGGTAGCCCATACTATACTGTACTAGACTCTGAGGATACTATAATAGAAATAGGACAACCAGTGAGGACAGTTAGAAACAAGATACACACTCAGAACAGAGTTCACAAAAACATCTGTACATATCATCTTACCCAAGGAAAAGCTATAAGTGTTGTCCTGTAATTCACTATTGTCAGAACTTATCTTCTTCCTTCATTTGCTTACTACCCTAATGCCTGAATCCCCTTCCCAAATGCACTATCCATGGAGACAGGTTGACTATCTAGATCACTTCATCTTTATAGGATCCATTTTCAGTAAGAAGCCTGAGCTCCTGGTTACCACAAACAGAGCGTCTGGGGGTGGGGGTGGGGTGGGGGGGTGGAGCGTTGCATCTCAGGATAGGTAAGGTGTATGTCATGGAGATGCCAGCTTCCTCCCCTCCTCACCAGAGGAGTCTATCTTTCACTTCAGAAGCAATGTCTCCTGGGCACTGTAAAACACGTCTGCTTCCTTATCCCACCATGGCCACTGAACCCCAGGGCTGTAGGTCTTCCTTGAACTCCCTGCTTCTTTAAAATGAATTCGTTTGCTCAGCTTTATCATGTCCTTATGGTGGGTTCTTTTATTTGTTCTTGTGTCCACTAAAGACTACCCTCTTGACTGGAGGTTCTGCTACCACCCTTGGGAGCCTGCAGGGTGGCCAGGGCTGATCCCTTCAAACAGCGACACAGTCCCTTTGATTGGCAGCAGTGCCACTAAGAAGGACCATCTCACCTTGGAACATAGACATCTGTCAGTAGGCTCAGAGAAGTGCCTGTCCGCAGCCAGCCTTTCCTCTGTGGAGCATGGAGGACTTCCGTAGTTGTAGGAGCTGGCACTCTATGTTGGAGGGCTGGGGCTGGGCGTGGCTTAGTGGTAGAGGGCTAGCCCAGCCATGTGTCAAGTCCTGGGCTCCAACCCCAGCACAACAGAATGCTACTAAGTATTAGTAAAGTTGGTCTCTGGCTCTGTGGTAAAGTCCTGGCCTACCATGTGCAAAACCTTAGATGTCTACAACCACAACGTAATTATGAAAAGAAAATCAAACCAGCGGCACTGAGGCTCTGCATAATACTAACTGTCCTACCTAGCATCAGTCCCAAGTTTCAGACAGAGGACCCAGCATTCGGTGTGGTTCATCACTTTCCTATTGACGCCTGAAGAGGTCACTTCCGAGAGGTCACTCTGGTTGTTGAGGTGGCCCTTGCTGCCCCTCAGGTGGAATTTGCCTCACACCTCCTGTGCTTAGCCAGTCTTCAAGACCTCATTCCTCAATCTGTTCCTTGACAGTGTTAACCTAATTCTCAAGCCTTCTGAGTAAGCTGCACGTTCCTGGAGATGGTGAGCATTTGGTTTTTGCTTTTATAGTAAAGACAGAGAACGTAAGCCTGGGAGGCCATGGATCTTTCAGCCCCTCTGTGGTACTGGTTGCCAACCGCAGCCTCAGATACCTGTTGTGGATTTATAGCTTCGCATGTTCCCTGTTTCCGCTCGATATAGGCGTGTGAGGAGCACTGATTTATGAAGCTGTGTGGTGAGGCTGGGAGCAGGGAGGCAAAGGGCTGTTCCAGCTGTAGTAAATTTAAGTGTCCCTGGTATTTCTTTACACATCTGGAGGGGATCCTGATGAGTGCATTGCTACAGGAGCTCATAAATTAAAAATAACAAGAGCATTTCCTTTACACCTGGAGCTTCAAAATTACCACCCATTAATTCTGTGATGGCCCCTCCACAAAAGAGTCATTGCGGATGACATCTGTGGTCTCCGCCCACAGCTCTGAAGTGCAAGCAATCATTCATCCAGGTATTTTGACCTTTGCTTCAATGTGTGTGTGTGTGTGTGTGTGTGTGTGGAAAGTCATTGCATGAAACATAGACTCTTCCCCTCCCCCATGCCCTGCTTCCTCCTTTTTCTTTTATGACCGCTTTGTCCCTCCCCAACTTCATTTGGGAGTTTTACATAAATTTAAAACAAGTCTAAAAGCCCCAGAAACAAAGCTTACGTGATGTCGTCTCCATTCTCCATCCTGTGACAAGCCATAAATTCCCCCCCCCCCAAGTTTGCAGATGATACAGCCCAGGTGGGCTGGGCTGGGCCTTTGATTGGCTTCTTGCATGGTGTCCTAGCACCTGTGTGTCAGGGCTGAGCTTGGAGACCTTGTGTTTCCTCCCTTTCCTAAGAGAATTCTCTATCACCTGGGCCAATGGTGGCGTGTTCTGCTTTATAGATGATCTGAAGGAGATAGAGACGCTTCAGTTTTACTTTTTCACTTTGTCCTTTTGGAACTACATTGACATTTGGGGTAAAGTGCATAAAGGGGGTATGGCTTTTATTTTCAGAAAGCCTTTTAAGTATGTTATGGCCGAAGCAATGTGACTGGATTTTACTACCATCGCACCAGCAGGCTTTGACCGGAGAGACATGAGGGTCTTACACCAAGACTTGTACATGGATGTTGATAGAGAAGAAGTCATAAAAGCCAAAACCTGGAAGCCTTGCAAATGTTCTCTGACAGAAAAGTGAATAATCAAAGTGTGAGATGTTTAATGCGACAGAACACCCTTCAAATACTCAGACTGTTGTTACATATGATAACATGAGTGGATCTCAGAATAATTAGTAAGTGAAAAAGGCCAGACTCTATGATAAGATTAGAAGACTCCATATCATGTGATTTTATTTGCTATAGAATTATGAACAATATAAACTAATTTAGTGACACAAAGCTCTTCAGGGTAGGGTAGCCAGTTCTGTAGCCTCAGGGCTGGAGAGCAGCTATAGATAGGTCCCAGAGACACCCCATCCCCCCAGCAATCCAATCTAGCTAAAACAGGAAGCTCTAAGTTCAATAAGACACCCTTTCTCAAGGAATAAGTTGAAGAGCCATAGAGGGAGTAATGCTGGCATTGACCTCTGGCCTCCACAGGTACTATCACGGGCAAACACGCACATGCACATGTGCATACATACACTGAAAAAGTATTTGAGAAGGTGAGAACATTGTCCTATCCTGCACAAATTTTGGGATAAATGATCATTTCCTTAGGAAGGAAAGCATGAATAATAAGAATCCTAAGGAAGACATGTAGTTGAGCCAATTAAACACCCTCCCCTCCAAAGGATAGATAAGAAACAATTAAGGGGAAATTTTTCTAAATTTGGAGTTATATTCTTCCAGGATACAAATAAATCATCAGGGTTGAACAGTCTGAGTTGAAACGACTGGCTCACTAGAATTTCACTCCACAGTTATGACCAGCAAGCCTTGTTGAGCATCACCATGAGGAGTATTGAAGTCGCTATGTGTCCTTGTTGGATATGTGTCACTGGGTGGGCTTTGAGGCTTCAGAAGCCCATGTCATTTCCAATTAGCTCTCGCTGTCGCTTGCATGCAGCTGTGGATCAGGTTAAAGCTCTGAGCTCCTGTTCCTGCCCCAGTGCTGTGCCTGCCTGCCAGTTGCTATGCTCTCAGCTATGGTGGCCAAGAAGTCACCCTCTGAAACTGTAAGCCCCAAAGAAACCTTTTATTCTGTAAGTTGCCTTGGTCATGGTGTCTTTGTCACAGCAATCGAAAAGTAACCAAGACATCTTAAGTATTACCAAAAGGATTACCTTAAAACATAAATTAGAGCGGGCTGTGAGTATAGCTTAGTGGTTACTCTTGTGCCTAGCATGCCCTCGGCCCTCCATTCAGTCACCAACACTGAAAAATAACTAAAGCAACAGAGGAAGTAAAATCCATCAGGGAGTCTGAATTGAAAAAAACAAAGGACCACACTAAAGATTCTACAAGAGAGAGGGCTGATAAGAACTTCGTGATTGCAGAGCTAGGATAATACGGATAGAGAGCCACACTATTTCGAGATATCTTTAGTCTCCTTAATGGCCATTATTTCTCTACCCCTGTGTCTGACAGCCTTTTAAATAAACTCCGTGGAGTACATTAACCTGGTACAGTAACTAACGTCTACTTCTCCCAACCCAGAAGCCGAGAACAGCCTCTGAGACCCGTGCCAGAGACTTCGCTCCTCTGTGTGGTTAACTGCCCACCTGAGTCCCAACAAAGTGTCTGGAAAACACCTTCATTTGTGACTCTTTGTTTTGTGACTTTAAAAACTTCATGAAACCATCTCCCCATCGGAGGGTGTTATTTGGGCTATCTTCTTGGGCTACGGTCCCTCATCAATGGCTCAGGAAGTAACTGCTCCATTCCCTTTGAGGTGAGAGTTACATGAGGGACAGTCGGAGAACAGGCAGCTAAACAAATTCCTTAGCCTGGATGACAGAATCTGGGAGGGAACTGAGCAGCTCATTTGACAGTTGGGTAGATTATTCCGTAAATCTTAGGTTTATCTCTTAAGCTCAGGAGAAGCTGCACTGGGGAAAAACAAAAAAGCAAGCAGTATTCCACACCATAAGATGTGGTAGCACCTATGAATATTAACAGGAGTGTGGGCCCCGTTGGATTTACAGACAGCCAGACAGCGTGCTGATAGGCTGCTCCTAGACAAGAGAAGGAGACACTTAGGAACAAGCCCTCAGTCCAGTTCACGAATGGTCACAGTGTGGCTCGGTGTCTTAGGAAGAGAATGGCTTCTCAGCTAAGAGCACTAGACTCACAGTCCGGCATGAAGGCAGCCCTTGCCCGGCCCAGACATCTATGGCATGTATGAAACAGCTACGTTATCCTGGGCGTTTTTCTCAAGTGACAAATCCCTTGAGGTAAATGTTTGAAGCTGCCTAAAAGCAGATAAGGATTGAGAAACCCCTTGGGCTTGTCACAGTCACAGTGACTCCTCTCAGGAGATAGGGCGGTGGGTCGGTTGGTAGAGAGTAAACTGACGTTCCAGTAGTCCATGATGAGTGTCAGACACCCCAGTAGCCCAGTCAGTATGGCATATGCCTGTCAGCTCCCCCAGCACCTGGTTTTTTCATGCCCCAAAGGAGGCGAGACTAGAAGTTGATAATAAAAATCAATGTGGTCATTCCAAGGAGACAGGTAACAGGCTGACATCGTTCACTGGCTTCCTGTAGAACCTCAAAGTGCTGCTCTGGGATGGTACACGGCAGCCATCTGCCATCTGCGTGCTCAGAGCCTAGAGAACAAGACAGCTGGCAACTCCTACTGCAGCCAGAAGGCCAAGGGACAGGGAGACGATTCTGTGCCACATGCATCACCAGGAAGGAGCACTGGCTTCATATGGGAAGTAAAGAGACAGGAAGCCCGTTGCCCCCCTCAGCACAGGAACCCAAGGTGCAGTTGAGGAAACAAAACAAAACAAAACAAAACAAAACAAAACAAAACAAAACACGTGCTTCTCAGATGTCTGTACCTCAGCCACAGCTAAACAAGCCTCTTTGTCTGCTGCTGGCCTGTTGTTTGATGTGATGCTCTGTGACCATCGGGGCATCCTTCTCCTTTCTTGCTCCCTCCCCTCCCCTGCCCTCCATGTCATCCACCAGCTCCCTGTGTGTGTGTGTGTGACTCCAACAGTCACAAGCCACAGAGAGACCCCAGAGAGGACCACAGTAGGACATGCCTATGTTTCCTAGGTTCTTATGTTGAGATTGATACAAAGCTAACCATCCCGGCAGAAGGTGAGCAACACAGTAAACAGAGGGGGAAAGGATAATAAAATAGCGCCTGCTGTTTAACAGTCGCTGGGTGGAAGCGCTCCCTGGAACTGTGCAGCTGTTGCACTTGATGGCTCATAAAGCTCCAGTAACGTCCGTCAAGGGCCTTTTTTTCTTAGTGAGGGACCATTTTTTTTCCATGCAGTTATGATAGCATCTGGTTCCTGTCCCTAGAAGTATGGGGAATCCACAGGCTCGGGCAGTGGCTGCTGGGGTTGGGGAAGCCGGACTGCAGAGGCATCTGGCTCCTTTGATGGGTCTGGGGTCACTTCTGATCTAAAGGGCATTATCGTAAAAATGCAGATTAGGATTCAGTGGGAAGCCACTGCCACCTGCTGTGTGGCATGTATGCACGGGGTTGTTGATCCCTTGCATCCTCTCAACTGTGGGGTTGCCAGTCTCACCACTGTAAAAAAAAAAAAATTAACATGGTAAACAGAGTCCTAGGCTGGTTAAAGACACTGCTAGGCTACATTGTTGACAGGTAGCAGGTTTAGAGGCCCAAGTCTGATGGCCTTTCTCCTGCGTCATCTTGCTGCAAAGGTGGAGGAAACATGGCACATACTTCTGCATTTGTTTATACTACCTAGGAATCCATGCATAGATGCATTGGAGGGAGAATATGTTTCCTGAATACTGGCCATAAGTAATGGGAGTCCTAGGCATGAGCCGGTTGTCACTGGCTTCCTCAGACATACATGCCCAAGTGAGGACTCCTGTGCAATAAAAATGTGGTCCCAGGACATGAGTGAGAGCATGAAGGAGCCAGAAAAGGAAGCCAAAGACTGAGATAGTTCAAGCTGAGTTTGGTTGTGGGTGGCCTTTGCCTCCAGCCTAACCCTATTGGGGAACTCTCAGGGATGTACAAAGTTGTACTGACCTGGGCCACATACAGGTGTGTGTGTGTGTGTGTGTGTGTGTGTGTGTGTGTGTGTGTGTGCGTGCGTGCATGTGTGTGTGCGTGTGTGCGTGTGTGCGTGTGTGCATGTGCCCTCTCCTGGCTGTTAAGCTCTATGGATGCTGTGGTGAGGAGGAGGTGGTCATAAATCCAGCTCTCAGGCAGAGCAGGCAGGCTGCAGCCCAGAGCCACCTTTGCAGAAGAACTGACGAAACTAAAGCATGTCTGAGAGGGGAGGACAGGGGTCCTGGCTGGGCAACAGCACTGTTACCCCGCTTTGCCTGTCCCTTGCGCTTGGCTGGCAGGAGAGCGGGCCAACAACATACAAGATTAACTAGCAACCTGGGGTACCCACCCAACCCATTGTGTATAGCCACAGAAAGAGTGTTGGTTTTCCTGGCTTCTCGGGGGGTGTGTTTTTTCAGCAGGTGTCTCAGCTAGTGGGCCACCTTCAAGCCAAGTCAACATGCAATAGGATGTTGGGTTATTTCACATAGGATATAGTATAGCAGTATAAGGCTGACTTCAATCTCTTGAGAATCTAAGGAAGTTGTCTCTAGGCAGACTTCCATTTTTTTTTTTTTTTTTGCTATGAAGTAGAAAAGCAAAAAGGGAAAATGAAAAGTGAGGCCTTGCCCAGGACAGGGAGCCGCCTTCCCATCTGAACCCATGCTGTGTGGTGAAGTGCTGCACATTCCAGAATCCATAGGCACCTTTCTTCACAGCCAATAGCAGCACACAGCGCAACTCTGGAGTGTGTGAATCCATAGCAACATTTTAAGTGAAAGCAGATCTCTGCTGTTTTTTTGTTTTTTTGTTTTTTTAATGTCAACCTTATTATGGTGCATGGGTCCTAGCATAATACTAGCACTGCATTCCAATGTAATTTGCAGCAGAACATGGCGGATCCTTTGCTTATCACATATTGTCCTGTCCATCAACATGCAGGACTCAGGAAACCAAGCCCGTGGTATGGTTTTAATGTGGATCAGCAGAGACAAGAACAGATACTTGTTTCCTTGGTCTGGTAGTTGGGGTGTGGGGTATCTTCTCGTATCCTCAGCTTGGACATGTCGATGGAAGGAGCCTGCATAGCAAATTAAGGAGACATAAAATACTAAGTTGTTTCTTAATAATGATGGAATTGAGTCTTCTTGAGTACCCTCGTCCTTTAAAACTAGTTACTAAAGTCCTGACAGATTTAACACTATGATAGTGGAAACGGCTTCGTTGCAATAGCAGTAGAAGTGGGGTGAACACAGAATCAGGCCTGCCAGGCACCTGTGACTGCTGAAGCTGAGAGGTGCCTAGATAGACTCTTCAATTCTTGTGCATATTTGAAAATTTCCATAATAACAAGTAAAATAGATCATGGGCTTAGTTTTCTCTCAAGGATTCTTTCAGAAGACTGTCTGGAAGCTTAGTCCACTGGTCCCTGCGTGCCCTCATGGAGGCCTGGCCCACTGGTCCCCGCGTGCCCTCATGGAGGCCTGGCCCACTGGTCCCTGCGTGCCCTCATGTTCTCTATGCTGCCTATACTGTTTGTGCCACAGAGCTTGGGTCCTACTGCTGCTATTAAATATACCCGAGAGCGACCCGCTGATCAGATATATCAGTTGAGTAGGGAGAGGAATCACAGAGCCTCTTTTTGAGAAGCTTTGAGGCCCTCTGTTATTATGGGGCAGAGCGAATTTAAAGATACAACGCTCTTTACTGAGATACTCAGACACACCCTAAAGAAGAAAGGGATTAAAAACACCTCTCAACTGGCAGCCTTTTGCAATTTGTGCAAAAATCACGCCCTTGGTTTCTGAACCAAGAGACTCTGGATTTGAATATTTGGGATAAAACGGGGAGGGATATCCAGGTGTGGTATCAAGACCCTGGGCCTGAAACTGAGCCTGTTGAAACGTTTCCTTATTGGGATGATCTCAGACAGGCTTTAGATACCGGCCCACTGCAGGAAGTAGACTTTGCCTTGCCTTTCAGTTCCTTTATATGAGGACACAGTGATAGAGATGAAATGTTGGTGCTGATGTATGAACAAAGGTGGCATTGTATGTTTGAAAAAATAATTCCCCAGAGTAATTATAAAGAACACACTTATTTCTTATAGATCTGGATTCTTGGAAGTCTCAGGCCGTCATGCATCTCTGTAGATCGGAACCCCACTCTTCATTCTTAGCGACCCCCAACTTCCAAACTTAGAGCATTGCAGTTCCATTAGGCTTCCTCCTCCCCCTCTCCTTCTTGCAATATTACTTGTGGCGTGAGAGATGGAGTTCATTTGAGCCAACAGCATTTATTTCTGTTGCCCTGACCTCACCATACTCTTGCACAGACAGAGCGGCTTGGGTATACACGCTGAGTTTGCTTGTTTCTCGGAAGGTGCCTAAGTTATGTAGTGCTGCTCAAGAAAAGTAAATGAAAGGGAGGAAAGGATAAGAAGTGAGGATTTAGCCTCGAGAATGACCTCGGACCTAACATGACCATGTAGGTGACTAGCTAAAGAATGGGTAGTCACAGATTCCTAACTCCTTAAGGGGATTTTTATCAACAAAGGTCATCTCCTTTAAGTGATTTTGGAGACTCTGGAGGCTAAATAAAAAGATCCCAAACTGTAACCACTACAGTTGAGAGTAGTCTAAGAAATACAAACAAATAAAACAACGAGAACAACAAAAACAAAGAAACCCACCCAAACCGCATCATCTCGAAACTCCTTTGAGCTGTTTGTCTCATGCCAGGAGTCTCCCTGGAGAAGTGTCTGTCATAATTGAAGGTTCTGCCCTTTCCCACTTTGCCGGGAATCAACTCCAGCCCCTCTCATTTCATAGAAGCAAATTGCTACTATTGTCACTACGAGCTCCCACAGACAATGCAGTGTGTCCTGGAAGGGAAAATCAGGTTATTATTCAGGGAAGAAAATGAAATTTCCTCTCACATTTAGAGACTCCAGCCCATAATCTCTTCATAAGGACCATCTCCCAGGAACTCTATAGACTCTCGGGACGTAGATTGATTGACTGGTGGATTGATAATCTGCTTTGCAGATGTCATCCTTGCTTCAGCCTTAGCTTTGCTTGTTTGCTTGTCACTGTGAGGACAGGCTGATGGTGTCCTTGCTGGTACACTGCTGAACTGCCATGGACAGTTCAGTTAGACAGCTTGAGTTGTTCCCTGTTCTCTGCAGAAGATCACTCGAGATGGAGAGTGCTGAGGATCTCATGGAGATATATATATTGGTTTTTAGAGACAGGATCTCTCTGTGTAGCCTTTGCTGTCCTTGACTCTCCTTGAAGACCAGGCTGGCCTCAAACTCACAGAGATCTGCCTGCCTCTGCCTCTCTGAGTACTGGGATTACAGGTGTGCGCCACCATGCCTGGCTTGAAATCAGAATTCTTAATGAAGATCTGAATGTTTATTCTTGTCCCCAAATTCTTATGGTGGAGACTTAAACCTCAATGCTATAACATCCAAGCATGAGGTCTTAGGAGGTAATTAGACCCAGAGGATTTTACTCAGAGCAGTGGGGCCAGCGCCCTTATGAAAGAGGCCAGAGGGAGCCCATCCCTCTAGCCTCATGTGAAGGTATGTAGAAGGCACCATCCATGCATGGGCTTTGAGCTTGCTCATGTCTTGATCTCTGACTTTCCAGTTTCTGGAACTGTGAGCAAAGATTTCCATTCTTTTTTTCTTTTTTTTTTAAAAAAGAAATTATTTACTATGTATACAGTGCTCTGCTTGCATGTACACCTGTAGGCCAGAAGAGGGCATAAGATCACATTATAGATGGTCATGAGCCACCATGTGGTTGCTGGGAACTAAACTCAGGACCTCTGGAAGAGCAGTCAGGCTCTTAAACCTCGGAGCCGTTTCTCCAGCTCAGTTTCTGTTCTTTATAAATAACATAGTCTAAAGTATTTTCCTGTAGCGTCAAGAGTAGACTAAGACAAAGACTGATCATATTAGGAAGGCATTAAGATAGGTCTTGAGAGTTATGGCTGATACTCAAAAGATTACAGGAGACTTCTCCATAAACACACCCACAACTCTTCATAGTTTGGTCTGGAATTTAACAGCTGTACTTTAGTTGGAGGCTTGGAGTCACAACCTGTAAGTATTGAGTTTTATATTATATAGAGTTACATTGAATTTTAATAATATCATGCTATCTGGTTATTTAAAAATATACTTGTCATATCTGTAGAGTCCAGATATGTGGTATGACAGCCTTTAGCTAGACTTGGGAGCCTTGTGAGATTTTGTTTTGTTTTTGTTTTCTTGTAGCCCAGGCAGACCTGAAACTCACAGTACAGCCAAGGCTATTTTAAAGCTTCAGTTCTCTACTTTATTTAACTCCTGGTCCTTCTGCCTACAGCTCCCAAATATTGGGGCTATGATCGTGTGCCAACACATCTGGCGAGCCTTACGATGCTTAAAAACCTGTAGCATCCAGTAGCAATTACACCCTTAGAATAATACAGAATACAACCAGAGCTTTCCCTGAGCAGAGAACACACAAGGCCCCTAACAGGAGACTGTTGTGCGTGTTGGAAGCACAGGGTTGATTCTGCTTTGGGCCTGTGCATCCAGAGCAGCAACATGTGGGTTCTTGGGCAGGGTGAGCACAGCAGTAGACACTCTGCCATGTTACCAGAAAGGGGCTGGCATCTGCAGCATCAGGACCATATTCTGGATGAATTCTGCATCCCTGAGGAGTGATGTCATATGGAAGTGATTTGCACAGGTTGAGGGCACTGGAGTGGGGGAAAGCACGTTTCTAAAAATCAAGGAAAGCTATTTACAAGGCCAGACTAGCTGGACGGACCTCAAAAGGAAATGCATTTCCCTAATAATTTTGTTTCGGGGGTCTTTGGATGACTTGCCTTTGATCACATTTGTTTATGGAATATCAGTAATGGCTTCCACTGTCAAGAGACCTTTTTCTTTTCCGACCTAGTCCTTATGATCCAGCGTGCTATAAGACACCCCCGGGTCACCACCTTCTTTCCAGCTGACATACATTTCCACTTTGTGCTGCTCACCAGAAGAATTACCACGAACAGGGAAGTGCGCGCACTCAACACCTGGCTAGTCTGAAGCCCTTTATATTTGACATAATGGGAGGCGGAGATGATAATGACGTTTCCATCTCTGGCTGGGCTATGGAATTTTGTAGTGAAGATTATGTTAAAACCTCTGGTGGATGAGGAGATAATATAGCCTTGATACGTGGAGGGAAGGACACATGTTTTCTGTGACAATCTACACCTACCATAAGATGCACCTAGAGTCCACGTGTTACCTTGCACACTTATTGGCAGTGCTTGCTGCTAATAGGTTTGTTGCGAAGAGGGGTTAGCATGCATGGAATCTGCTTTTTATTCTCATACCTAGAAAGGGTGTCTGTCTACAGAGGTTGTGTTACTAGAAAACTGCATCAAGATGGTCTTTAAGGGTATGTGTTTTGCCTTGATCGACAGCAACAGTATGTTACAAAATATAGCTGGTGTGTGTCTGGGTAGAGGGTGACAGTTTGCCCTCTTCCTGCTGGACCACTTTGGGTCATCAGTTGCTTCCTGCAGTTGTTTTTTTTGGGGGTGGTCATTTTCTCTCCCTGTTTTCATGGTCAAGCTGTAAGTTGCTTTCCCTAGCTAGCTTTGGAGGTCCTCATGTGGCTCCCTCCAGATCATGATCACCGCCTTTCCAAGGCTGAGGGAGCGTGCTTGCCTTCCATACTGGGTGTCCATGGTTAGGGGGGCCTGGCTCTTGCTTTGGGTATTCTGAAGTGCACAATTCACTATTTTCACTCTCTTCATACTAGAGGGAGAAAGGAGTGATGCGCATTAGGACCAAAACCAAAACAAAACAGTTGAATCCTTTCTTATAAACCTGTTTGCATAAAATTTAGCACAGTGCCTGGGGATGCCAGGGTCAGGGTGGGGGTCAGGGTGCTGAGTCGCCCCGCCGTCTGCTGCCTACTGCCTATGCCTCCCTCCCCCAACTGCCACTGTTTGATTTTGGTGCCTGTGGTTGAGTTGGCTTAATCTTCAATAAGCGTGCCTTGTGCTAATACCAACACAGACTCTGAGAAACTTGTCAATATTGCACGTCTTCCTGAGAGATGCAGAGGAGAAAAATTACTAAAAAATAATAAAATCCAAAGAGACATTGTGTAGGATAGTAAGCTTCAATGGAATTTTAAGGTACACCATGGACCCCCTAAGCAAGTGTTTACTAGGTTTGGACTGCTTGGGTAAGCGTTCCTGTGGGCACCACTTTACTCCGTCTGGGTCATCCACATGTTCTGGTGAAAAGAATGTTTTTATGCATTTTGATTTTTCTAAAAATTAGTTCCCAGTTTCCTATTTACTGCCTTACTGACTTCTGTTTTCACTCTGTTGTTTCTTTCCTATACTTTCTTTTGGTTTATAATGTTCTTTTTCCATAATATTTAGAACCTGAGATTTAAGGCATCCTTTAAATTACTGTATTTGGGCTATGAATTTTTTGTTGACCATGTCAATTGTATCTTATAAATTCTGACACATGGTGTTCTATTAACATTTTGTTGGTATTCCATTTTTTACTTAATATCAACCATATTTTAAAAATTAAAAAAAATTACACTTCCAGAGGAGAAGGGCTCCTGTCCCCCTGTGCTGGAGACAGACTCTAGGGGATCATTCATGTTAGGCCAGGGTCTCTTTTACTGAGTTATAAACTCACCAAAAAGAGCCATTTTGTTGTTTTATTTTAAATTTCTTTCTAGTTTAACTGCATTGTGATCAGACAATATTGCCTCAATTCATTTATTCATTATTTGTGTGTGAATATGCACAACATATGTATTTATGTCTATACGTGTGTGTGTTTGTGTGTGTGTGTGCACGCATGCACGTGCGTGTATGTGTGTGCGTGTGGAGATCATGGGAGAACTTCAGCTATCAGTCGTTGTGACATACCCTGTTTGAGACAGGATCTCTTGGTGATTTCTTCCTCTGTGCTTGCTAGGATGCCTGGCCTGTTAGCTTCCATGCCAAGCCTTAAGTCACAAGTATTCAATCCTGTATTTTTTCTAAGAGCTTTATAGTCTCGGCCTTTATATTTAGTTGTTTATCGTTCTAAGTGACTTTTTGTGCATGGTGTGAGATAGGGAGTCAACTGTATTCTTTTCCATATACAAATCCAGCACACCAGGGAGATCTGTTTTATTGATTTTTGATGTACTTAGGTCTCCTCTGGCCATGCTAGACTGTTTGGGAGCCTGAGACAAAAGGAAAAAGCAGTAATGTTGACTGTATCTTCACACAGAATTTCATGCTAAGTATCATATGGAGTGATGTGTTTACTGAGTTTTTGGTATGTCTTTAGGTTGTGTGTGTAGGAAGGACATCTGCTCCTCCCCTCCTAGCCCCAGCTGTGGGGCAGAGATTCTGGCTACAGTTCTCCCTATTTCTCTTCATAGCTTCTATGTTTTTTCTTCTTCTTTCCCTTTAATTCATTTGAAGCAGCTACTATATAGCCTTTTTAAAATATAAGTATTACAGCTGGGTGTGGTGGCCCACTCTTTTAATCCCAGCACTTGGGAGGCAGAGGCAGGTGGATCGCTGTGAGTTCAAGGCCAGCCTGGACTACAAAGTGAGTCCAGGACAGCCAAGGCTACACAGAGAAACCCTGTCTCGAAAAACCAAAAAAAAAAAAAAAAAAAGTAAGTGTTACAATTTTGCTATGAACTGTGGCTTTCGGTGTTACAGTCTCTTTCATCTTGTTCACTGCTTTGGGACTGGACTCTACTTTGCTATAAGGAACACACAATGTAGGTGAAAATCCGAGATCTGTCTAGTTGACCTTGGGTGAGTATAAAGCTCAAGAACTTTGGCAATAGTCAAAATTATCAGAGTCACAGAGTTAAAAATACACGGCTGCCCTGCTCAGTTCTGGCAGTCACAGGCTCCATGTACTTCCAGGCAGGCGCGCTAACATGTCAAACTGTACGAATATCCTCAGCATGTTTGAGTAGGGAGAGAGTGTAGGCCCAACCAAGGGCTCTCATGGTCAGGTCTGGGTAGGCTTCTGGGAGAATGATGCTACCTGCTAGGATTTGGGGTAACCTTTGGCTGAATATATCTCATACAGATTTGAAAGCTGTAACTTGGAGAAAGGCCAGTTGACTGAAGGAGGAAGATTCAACTTATTTCCATAATTTAAAATGTTTTAAATAAGAGTCTGGGCGCCTTTTAACTGCTATATGGTTCATGAGTGAAGGCGTTACTTCGGTGCTCTGTAAAGAATAGAGTCTTCCGGCAGTTTGCTCCTGTGATTCTCCACAACTCCAGGCAGCAATTCCCCCTTATCTGGTGGGTACACATTTCAGCACCCACTGGGGATGCCCGAAACCCTGGGTGGACCACGTTATTTCCTACACACAGAGAACAGTTTAATTTGTAAATTAAGCATGGTAAGAGCTTACTAATAATTGACAATAATATATGTAATTATTATAGTATACTGTAATGAAGGTTGCATGAATTTGACCTCTTTCTCAAAGTATCTTACTGAACTGCACTCAGCCTTCTTGGGGTGACAGCCCAATGCCCACATGATGCTGAAGGGCAGCGAATGGTGCAGGTCTTGTGGGTATCATGCAGAGAAGGGATATGCGGGACAGTAAAACAGTTCACAGGCCAGGAAGGATGTTGGAAAATGACATGAGATTTATATCATGCTGCTCAGAACAGGATGCAATTTAAAACTTGCACATTGCATACTTCTTGAATTTTCTGTTTACTATTTAAAGGCTGCAGTTGATCACAGGGGCTCAAACTGGATTGAAGGGAATACTGTGTTAATCAGCCTGGGTGCATTCAAGCAGCTGGGCAGGATTTGAGGCTACCTTCTTAGTTTCCTTCTACGCAGGAGCATCTAAGGGAGCGAGTCGGAAGAATAGTGGAAATCAAATCCAGCTGGGCTTTGGCCTCACCTGCCCCTTCTCAGTCATTTCTGCTTCCCTCGGCACATTAGTCCCATGAATGGGAAAGAGAAAAGCACATTTTCAGCCCAGTAGATCTCCTTCCTTTGTCTCCCTCTGAGGTTCAACACTAGTGCACAGGGAAAACCCTCACTGAACAGAACTTTGTATTTCCCCCTTGATACCTTCCCCTGGGAGCCTTCACACAATGCACTTGAAAGCGCTTTGTCAGCAAACTGCTGCTGCAGGCAAACATCGTGGAAACATCGTGAGGAGACCTCAGTGGGAAAGGCCTGCCCTGGCCCAGAAAATGCCCTACTTCTCTGGCAACAGACTCCTCTGCAGGAGAGACACACCCTCTCAGCTTTTTCTTTCCTTTGCCCTTGCCCCCTCTCCTTTCTATCCTCAGGACTATGGAAACTCTCAGCTGGGCTTGGCTTTCTAGCAAGGATCAGTGCTTAGGTGGCTCACATTCCCTTCGTAAAGACAAAGTAGATTCATGAGTCACTTAGTTGGAGTTCAAGAATAAATAGATGCTAAATATTTAGGCCTGTGTGCTTGTTTTCTGTGTGCTTGTTTTGAGCCCAGGCTGGCTCCAATTCATGATGTAGCCCAGGCTGGGCTCAGGAATTTTGGTTTTCTTTTCTTTCTTTCATTTAATATTCATGCGTCTACTTCCCAAGAGCTGGGATTGCAGGTGCAGTTCTTGTCAGCCAGCCTGCTGCATGGAGCCCTTGGTCCCCACTCGTACTGCCTGCCTTAGGCTGGCTCCATATCATACTTACACTAATATCCCCTACTTGTCAATAGCACGCGTTGGTTGACTTTAATTGACTAAAATTAGTCCTGAGCCATTAGTTGATTTTAATTGACTAGAATTAGTCCTGAGCTATCGAGATAAGAAAACCGTATGACATCAGCATCTACAGTTGCAGGACAAATAAATGCCTGACGACGATGCTGAGAGGCAAGTTCTCCCAGCCGCGGAGAGAAACCCAGTTGGATGCAGAGGGAAGTGTAGAGATTGGATAGCATTTACAAGACGGTGCCCTGTGTATAAATTTAGTAGACCCCACATATGAAGCAGAGAGAGAGAGAGACAGAGACAGAGACAGAGACAGAGACAGAGACAGAGACAGAGACAGAGACAGACAGAGACAGACAGAGACAGACAGAGACAGAGAGAGCACGTTGCCTAGAGTACTGTGGTCAGGCAGACCTCTCCTGGCAGGACACAGGGGCTGCCAGCCTTGGTGCATTCCTCCAGGCTTTCCTCAGCAGGGATGGACCACTTCGGGCGACAGTCACTCAGTGATGGTGTGACCTTCTCTTCACTTCTCTATAAAAATGTCCCCCCCTTTTTTTGTCAAGGCACTTGAGCACCTGTAGATTAGGAGTATCAAGGGACCCCTCCCCCAGAATTCCATGGGTGTGGAGAGGTGACCGCACACTTCTTTACAGTGTCAGATTTCTCCATCCATGCACAATATTCTCAGCTGCTTCTTCTTTTCATTGAATATTTGCCTGTGTCATTTTATATGAACTAAAAATAAATACGTATGCGCCTGCTGACTATTCCATCACATGATTGCATCTTATATAATGAGTTTAAGTGCTTTGCTGTGACAAATGCTTTTTCTCTGTGTATCCTTGCACGAGATCCCCGTGAGCATCCTTGTTTGCTGTCCTCACCTGTAAGTATCAGGAGAGCCACTGAGGCAAAGGTTACTATATTGTCAAGACGTTCAGCCCATAAGGCCAGACTACGCCTGCGAGCTGAGGACCCAGTTTCCTAGACTTGCCCCAAGACTGAATGTTACCTTTGCCTTTTGATAGCTTAAAGTTATGTAACATTTGAAAATTTCCCTGTTGTTCCTTTGGTTGCTAGTTTCTGTGTGTTGCCAAGCCATTAAATTCTTCTGCTAAAGTTTTTGTTTCTTTTCTTTCATTCAGCTCCTCTTGGCGTATTTTGGGTTTTCCTAGTTTCTAAAGAACTCTAAAATTGTGTTATTTTCAAAGTATGAACTGAATTACCAAAAATATTTTTAATTTTTAATGAAGCTTCAATGGCCAGTCTCCTTTCATAATGTAACCCCATCATCATCTCCCAAGCCTGGCATGGAGCTGTGCACACTCAAGGGGCTACGTGAATGCTTTTCAGTGAGAGAATGACCCATTATCTCAACACGCCATTGATGCAAAGGGCTGCTTAGCAAAGTAACATGAGAACTTTTTCTTGTCCATTAGGAGTTACAATGAGCAAAAGGTTTTATAATGGAATTTTCTAGGAAGGGAAGCTACAAGACAAACATGTCACGGCTGTGGCCTTGGGTTGGCAGCACATCACAGAGGACAGATGTTCTCAACCGAAGCAGAAGCACACCCTGAGTGTGCGTTACACACCTGCACCCTCAGAACCCAGGACGAGGCTGATCAGGGAGATCATGAATCTGAGGCTGGGGCTGCGGATTGAGACCCCACCCCAAAACCACAAAGAAACAAAGAAAGAAACAAACAACAACAAAACAATAGTACAGAGCAGAGGTTTTTCAAGTCAAGCAATATTTTATGCATTACAAACTGGAAATAGAATAATGTAAGAAAGCTTATAAGTCACAATGTCCGCACTCATCACTTCTTTAAGGAAATAAAACAGCCGTGTAGTAGAGGCCTTCTGCAACCTTACTTGTCTCTTTCCTCTTCCCCTCCATGGTTTACACACTGTGGCGTGCATCCCTCTTTAAGCAATATGAGATGCTGAGTCATGGTTCTAGAGCTTTTATCAATCCCACCACTGATGTTTCCATTGCAACATTTCTGTTTTGTTCAGCACTATGCTTCTGGGATTGAAGCATCTCACTAATGGGGGGAGGGTTTGATTGATCCTATGGAAATATTAGAACTTATTTACCCACCCCGTCCACGGTCACTCTGATATTTTGTGTTTGCACGCACGGCCACGAATGCTGTCATCACCTCCCGTTGTGCACATGTGCGAGTTCTTGAAGGTAGTGATGAGGTTGTTCAGTCATAGGTGTGTGTGCCACCGCCTCCTCCTCTTCTAGAAGCTGCCAAATTACTTTTTTTTTTTTTTATGTTTTAAGGTACTATGGAAATGCTTGCATTTTCCCTGAGGAAGTTTTGCATAAATTAGGCCAGTTATTATTTTTGAGTGCCGGAGGGCCAGAATTGCTCTAAGGGTGTACACGCATCCCCTTCAGTGTCTCTTCGGCTCTAGGAAACAGATAAAAATACTGAAAATCCTGCCCAGTCTTAACAGGAAGCGGCAGAGACATATTCCACAGTCCTCAAGCCATTTTGTAACAGTGGTCCAAGTTCCAGGTGATAGCACGACATCAGCCATGCTATGTTTAAAGTGATTGGAAGACGCCAGCCAAGGATTCTGAAGGGGGAAAGAGCCTTAGGTGGGTACTGCTGCTCCGTGCTGTGGAAGAACAAGGAAGGTAGTGACTGGATTTACCCAACATCCACCAATCAAAGTCCATTCCAGGCTCTGGATGGACCACAGTCAATTCTGTCTTTTTCTACCTGTATGGTCATGGAGGGGACATTGCTTCCACCTTCATGCACTTTTAACTTTCTTTTAGCCCAGGACAGGCAACTTGCCCTAAGAGGGTCAAATAAATTTTTTAGGAGCAGTAACGAATGTAATCTTGTACACGTGAATTTTAATTGCAACACTTTAATCCCCGTTCTAAGTGCCAAACTTTCAGGATTAATTTGTTGCGTGTGTTGGTGACACAGTGCTCAGTCTTCTGAGCAGATTCTTTGCCCAAGGGCCCTCATTTGCTAATGAGTAATCGCTGCAATTCTCGGAGAAAATGCTACTGGTACAATCATGTTTGAGCATTCATCAAATATGACGTGAGCCCAGTCAGGAGAAATGTTAACGTCCTTAGCCTGCAAATAAAAGCAAAGCATTCATCTGCTTACATGGTGATTTCCCTGGGCTTGTCACCTCCACTGTCGTTTGGAACAATGGAGAACTGTTGGTAAGTGCGCAGGTCTGTTGGTCGTACGTATTGGTGGGAGCAGGGCTTACCTCTGATAGTCTGCAGCCCTGTTTCCACTGCCTTCTGTCACCTGGGCCCATTTTGGAGGAAGGCAGCAGTGGAAGAGGAAGCCACTTCAGTAGGAATTCGTCTCTTCCTGTGCACACATCACAGACGGCACTGACATGCTAATTACAACTTTAGACCAAGCATTTCCTCTTTCTGCATTTTGTTTGCAAACACCCAATTATTTCCATCTTGTGGTCTGGGGGAAAAAAAAAACAACCCGCAAATGTAAGTGAGTTAATCAGTAGCTTCTGTGAGCCCTCCTCCTACATATATCCTCTCTGTTGTGGCTTTTCTTCCCATTAGGTTGGATTTTGAGCTTTTCTTGTTTCCCTACCTAGTTCTCCTTTTAGAGTCATTTATTACTATTTTAAGTGGAGAGGTGTTTTGCCTGCATGCTTGCTGCAGCTACCATGTGCATGCAGTGCCCACAGAGGCCAGATGGGGGCGCCAAATCTCCCAGAACCTGAGTTACGGTTGTGAGCTCCCATGTTGGTGCTTGGAGCCAATCCTGGACCCTTGCTCTGCAAGGACATACAGTGCTTTTAACTGCTGAGCCATCTCTCCAGCCCCTAGTTATGTTTTTCATCTAACTTGCCTCTGGACCAGCGGTTGAGATTCCATGGCTGTATCGTGTCCCTGGAGTCCAGCCTTGTCTATTATGGGATATGGAAACAGTACCTCGTGCCCGTGTAGACTGTCCTGAACTGATGCCTCAGCATGCGTGGCATGTTTGTGCCAAGTCACTGCTGCTCACTCTGGGACCACCTAAAGTAAGCAGCAGGGTGGAACCTGGACACAGAGAATCTTGGGATTAACGAGTCAATGAAGGGATGAATGGGCACTTTGTGCTTTACCTGAGCTGGGAAGGGAACTGAGTTCTCAGGCCAAAACCAAGCAACGTTCTGTCTGGAGGTGCAAAAAAATAAAAATTGTTTGAAGAATAAAAAACCTCCTACTGTTGAGAAGAAACCTGATGATTCTGTGAAACCCAACTTGTCTATTTTTGCTTTTGTTTCCTGTGCTTGGAGAGTCGTGTGAATTAGCTGGGTGTGATAGCTCACGCCAATACTTGGAAGGCTGAGGAAAGAGACAAACTAATAAAACAAAACACTTAAAATCACTGTTTACCCTGGTGTCTTCGAGTGTCTCCCTTGTCTTTCCTTCTTTTAGTTTCTGAGTTTGGGGGGGGTTTGTTTGCTCGTTCTTGACCACTTTTCTTTTCTCTGGTTCTGGGGCTTGAACCTAGAGACTCACACTTTCTAGGCAAGTACTCATCTCCTGAGCATGGTCCCTGCTCCTCAGCTCCTACAGTTAGGTGTGTGTGTGTGTGTGTGTGTGTGTGTGTGTGTGTGTGTGTGTGTTGTTTTGCAGCACCAGTTTGGAATAGGCTGTCCCCTCTTTGTTGTATGTTTTGGCACCTTTGTTAAGAATCAGTTGGCTGTAGATGCCAGGTCCCTGTCAGCGGATGAATGGAGAAAGTGCGCTTTCTATGTACAATGCAGTGCTGCCCAACCACAAAGAATAATATCATCCTATCATTTTTGGCAAAACAGGTGGAGCTAGAGGTCATGGTGTTAAGTAAAACAGGACAAAACAAAACAAAACAAAAAAAAACACAAAACAAATAAACAAACAAAAACCGACAAGCACCCTTACATTCCATCTCCTACCCAGAGCAGCTAGTATGGTCCTGAATGTAAAACCGTGGCGAGGAGTCGGGTGGTGTGGTACATAGACTCCCATTATATGTACATGTAACACATATTAATAAAAAAGAACATAAATTTACGAATAAAGGGAGACAGAATGAGATGCCCGAAAATGATCTGAGCGGTCGGCAGATCTGGCGCTAGGCTGCGCCTGCTTCTATCATGGATTAAAAGGACAGCACAAAGCTCAGGCCTGTGACACAAAATCTGTGACTAAAGTCTCTTCCTCTTCCTCTAGTATGTTTACCTTGCTTGTAGCCCGTGGAAAAAATCAGGAAACCCAGAGAGGCCCTAGGTTATCTCAAGAATGTCACTAAAGCAGAATGGCTTATCATTTTTCTTTTAGATCAGGAGCTGGCAGGGTCTGAACTGAGGACAAGTTAGCCCCACTGTGGGAAAAAGAATCTCATTATAGCACGTCCATATCCTGCTGCAGTTGGCTGTGCCTGCTCTGTGCTGCAGTGCTGTAGAGCATACAGTTTACTTTGTTACTTTAGGTATTTATTTCTGTGTGTTTGTATGTATAAAATATGAATGTATATATATGTGTGTGTATATATATATGTTTGTGTGTATTATCTGTTTGTGTATATGTCCATGATATATATAATGCATGTTTATATGTGTATGTATATGCTGTTTGTACATATGTGTATTACATGTTTCAGGTCTCTCTCTCTCTCTCTTTCTCTCTCTCTCTCTCTCTCTCTCTCTCTATATATATATATATATATATATATATTTGTGTATATATAAATATATATAACAAATTTGTATATGTATTTGAGACAGAATCTCACTATATAGCTCTGGGTGTCCTGGAACTCACTATGTAGACCAGGCTAGCCTTGAACTCACAAAGATCTGCTTGCTTCTGCCTTCCAAGGGCTGGGATCAACCACGTCGGCCACCACGCCTGGCCCAGCCTCAGCATCTCTTGAACTAGAAGTGCCTGGTTCTAAAGCAGCAGAACCAGGAAGAACTGGAAGGTGGGATTAAAAACCCAGCCTGGGTTAATTTTGCCCTATGGCACAAATCGACTTGCTAGGTTTTTCTTAAAGCCTTTGCACAATCAGAACAGGAGCTATGGAGATGGAAGAGGCCCTCTTCTTCATGTGAGGTGACCGATATGCAGACAGTAGCAGGAAGCAGATCTCCCGGCAAGGGCCCCTGAGTGAGCTCCATGGAGGCTGATGAGGGCCTAGCACCTCCTCCTGGCCGAACATAACAGATGCAGGCCACCGTTGCTTTATTCTGCTGTAAGAAACAGAATGGGGAGCTGGAGAGATGGCTCAGAGGTTGAGAGCACTGGGTGATCTTCCAAAGGTCCTGAGTTCAATTCCCAGCAACCACACGGTGACTCACAACCATCTGTAATGAGATCTGGTGCCCTCTTCTGGCCGGCAGACAGAACACCATGTACATAATAAATAAATCTGTAAAATAAATAAAGAAAGAAAGAAACAGAATGGAATTCATGCATCTGACTGATCACAAAGCATGTAAAATTCCCAATAACCGTCTCTGCCCTCAAGGCTAAGCAGGTCTTGAGGAGAGTGTGTGCATGTGTTTGTGTGCGTGCAGAAGTGCAATTCTAAACAGTGTTGGGTTGCTTAATGGTGACAGGCAAACTTTCTAAACTGACTTTCTGGTTCTACCTTCTCCAAGGTTTTCTGAATACCATAAGCAGTCAGAGGTGAGTCACTGAGCATACAGGGCCCCAATGGTAGTGGTTGGTGGTAGTCTGCTCGGAGAAACCACCAAGGAGGAAGGAAATTAACGCCTAACCTTTGACCCCACTACATTGCTTTGACTCTGATGAGGACTGATTCACAGCCTCCCCAGGGACTCTCAAGGAGTCTTGTTGCATCTTCCAGTTGCATTGTGGGTTTTTTCTTCTTGGGCTGCAGGAGTAGCCAGCCAAAGTCGGTGCAAGTCAAAGAGTAAGTGCCAATATTCGTGTAGCGTCACTACTGCTTTGTGAAATTAATTTTAGGTCTCTTTGGGAGATATGTTGAGTATACATGTATTGTAAAGAGCTGGCCTCCTAGCAAAGCAACCAGGGTCTTCATGAGATCAGCCATGCCTCCTCAGAGAAGACCACCAGGGTCAGGCTTAGTGACTGCGGATGTTCCTTCACAGTGAGAGGAGGTAGAGAGGTTGCTGTCCTGGCCGTTCCTATGTACTTTTTCTCTGAGTGCATGTGGTCTGAGCATATGGGGTCTGGGAAGACAGACATATAGGCTCAGGGAAGTTAACTTAGGGGGAGCTCCACCTACATGTCTATGGAGATGCCATCATCCAGGCCAGTGAAGACTTCCCAGGGTGTCTGTTTTGAGGTCACCCAAAACATGCTTCTTTAGATACCCCCTCACATGCTCTGTAAGTAAGCCTCATTGGTTCCACAGGGTGAACAACAGTAGAACTGTGCTTTGGTTTGCCAAGACCTTATGAGGATGGGTATGGTGTTGCTTATGTTTTTCTAGGGGAGAAATTCTCTTGACAAAATGGTAAGGAATTTTCTAAACCTCTAAAAGTCTTATTCCTGAGCTTATAATGGAGAATGGGAGAGTTTCATTGAATTACGATGAAATGGGATGGCTGTAAAACATATAGAAAGAATGCTTTTCAAAAGTTAGTCTGTAATGTTTTGTTTTTTAAAGGGTTTAAACATTTCTTTTTATTTTTTGTATATGAGTGTTTTTGCTTACATGTATGTATGTGCACCATGTGCATACAATACCTGCACCTGCCAGATGAGGGCACCAGAGTTATAGATGGTTGTAAATTGCCATGTGGGTACTGAGAACTGAACCCAGCCGGGTCTCCTCAAGGGACAGTAAGTGCTCTTGACTGCTGAGCTGACTCTCCAGTCCTGTCTACAGCATTTCAAAGTCAAGTGTGGTAGCTTCCTACGACACTGACACTGGCATATTGTGTACAACTGAGTAGGCCAAACAGCCAGTCCAAGGTGGAACTAGGCTGCTAACTCTGAAGTGGAAAAATGACTGTCTTGCCATGACTTCCTTTAGTCTCCACTGGGCAACCACAGGCAGTGGCAGATGCCAACATTAATTAGATAGCTTTGGGGTATCAGTGCCCCTGACCATAACCTCATAACCATTGCAGAGAACATCTTGCTTTGCACTCGTAGTAGCCACATGAGAAAGCAGAGACATGGAGAGTCCTCGAACCACAGCCTAGACCTTCCAGGTTTCCAGAGACCTGATGTTCTGCTGTGAGTTGTCAAAACCACTAGGGCTGAGGCTTTGAACTCCAAGTGTTTGATATAGGAAGTCTTTATTCTGTCCAGCCTCTATGAAAATATCAATAGGGATGACTGGATGGATGGATGGATGAATGGATGGATGATACCCATAAGCAGGCCCTGGAAGAGTCAGAGAGATGCTGCCTGTCCAGTGGCTTATGTTTGGATTGGAGACAAGTGTTGCATAAAACATACAGGTCCAGCAGAAAGGGTTGGTGGATGGCACAGCGAACGAGACAGGACAGATGACTGCTGAGAGTCCATCTGTCTTCTCCCCAATGCTCTCCTAGTCAGGCCCTCCTAGGAGGACAGCCTACCTCTTCTAATGCCCTAGAAGGCAGAGTAGCCACCATGCTTGTGTGCCAGCCTGAGGAAATAAGCGCGACACCAGCTGCCACAGGCTTGGACTCAGCCCACTACATACTTTGTCTCACAGGGGAGGAAACCGAGGACCAGGAAAGTCAGCCGTGTTTCGGGACTCCTCAGAAGTAAAAGTGAGGCCAGAGAGTTTGTGCAGGGACAAAGCAGTTACTAACCCTGAGGTCCCCACAGCACCGGGTATCTCCAGAGGATCAACACTGTGGTGGGGTTTCTTTCCTTTTTTTCTTGTCTGGAAAGGCCAGGTAGGAGCCAGAATGCCCTGGAGTGTAATAGGGGCAAAGCTAAGGACGTGAGGGGCCCCATAGACTTCAGGAGACCGTGAGGGCAGTGGTTAGGGAAGTTTTTTGAAGCGACCTTGTCCTAGTCTCTGTGTGTGCAGCGTATTTCTCACTGTCTCGGCGCAGCTACTGTTAGTCCTGCTCTGAGGCCACCTCAGCTTCTGTGGGTTGCGAGTCAAGGTGTGAGAGGAAGTGGCAGCATGTAAGATTGATTTGTGGTCTGCCAGTTAACTTGACTCAACTTCAGGAAACTAGCTGTGGATAAATATGAGACTTTACTACTGTGTATTAATACTCCAGACACAACCCCATGCCTCCCGTCCTCTAGCCGGGAATATTGTATTGCAAGCTTCATTGTCTAAGATTTTCCGTGAATGATTTTTCTCATGATTCATTGTGAAATATATTTTATTATTGCTTTGCTGCAGAGATTAAAAAATAAATTATGCTCCCCCCTCTCTCTCTGGGAAATGTAGACTTTGCTTAAATCGAATCAAGCCATTCTCTCCCCGCCCCCCTCCCTCCCCAGGCTTTCCTCAAACCTCTCTGTTCCTTTATGTATCTGTCAGCTTTCTGTTGCTGTGACAACATTTCTGCTATCAAAAAGATCCTTGAGCCTGGAAGCAGTCTTTTGCTATCCACAAGGCAGGAGGGAGTCATGACCAGACCCCGCAGGAGGGGCACCCCTGAATGGCTGTGGCTGGTAACTTCAGACAGTTTACTGTCTCTTCACAGAGCGGGAGTCCTGTCCTTCCAAGCTCCTCTGTAGCTGATCGGAGCAGGAAATTAAGAGGAAATCTGTGATGCTAGCTAGCTCTTTGTTACTGTAACAAATACCCAAGGCGATCAGTAAAGAGACAAGGCTCATTTTCTGTCTGTGGCTAGGGATGCCCAAGCCCACGGCCGGTTTGACCCCATTGTTGTAGGGCCTATGATGTCGTGGGCAGGGGATGTGTGGAGGGGCAAGCTCACAGCAAGGAAGTGGAAAGTAGAAGAGTCTTGTGGTCCCCTCCAAAGGCTCAGTAACCTAAAGATCTCCCACTAGCCCCATTTCTTTAATGGTCCACTTCTTTCTTTTTTTTCTTTTATTTAATTTTATTTTATTATTTAATTAATTTATTCATATTACAACTCAGTTGTTATCCCATCACTTGTATCCACCCATTCCTCTCTCCCTCCTGCTTTCACCCTATTTCCCCTCCCCTAGGTCTATGACCAAGGAGGACCTCCTCCCCGACTATATGGTCATAGGCTATCAAGTCTCATCTTGGTAGCCTGCTTATTCTTTCTCTCAGTGCCATCAGGCCTCCCTACCAAGGGAAGGTGGTCAAATAAGGGGCACCAGAGTTCATGTCAAAGTCAGTCCCCGCTCTCCACATAACTGTGGAGAACGTCCTGTCCATTGGGTAGATCAGAGTAGGGGTTCAGTGTTTACTACTTGTATTGTCCTTGGTTAGTGCAATAGTTTGAACAGACCCCCCTGGGCCCCGATCCACCCATCACGATGTTCTTCTTGTAGGTTTCTAAGACCCTCTGGATCCTTCTATTTCTCCATCTCCTATATTTCTCTTACCTAGAGTCCCAGTAGGATGTCCTCATATCTATCCCAATCTCCTGGTAAGTGAAGACTTCCATGAGACACGCCTTTTGGGCCACCTCTTTCTAATTGCATCACACTGGGGCTCAGCAATGGGCCTTTGGTAGGGGGACGCTGAAGGCTCGAACTCATAGCCTCTGGAGGCAGCTTCATTAGTCTGCCTCCTGACGTAGAAGGATGTAGAGAGTGAGGAGTGGATTTGAAGAAACAAAAGACCGCCTACCCCATCCTCCTCGTGGAGTGGGCCCATCAGAAAAACGTCCAAACATGGAAAATGAGGACTATGTTTTCCGGGCACTTGACCACCTCTTTGGCCAATCTCTGGACTTCATTGTGGAGTCCTGATTTAAACTGATAGGGATTTGTTTTTTCCAGGATAAAACGTCTTGGGTCTGTGGGCTCCTTTAAGTCTGGAACAGCTGAGTGAATGAATGGCCACACAGGCACGCAGGCGGCCTGGGTCAGCTGCACGGACAGCCTCTGCAGTATTTCCTTCCCCGTTCCAACATAACAAAGGAACACATAAGCAAGGAGGGGAGGGAATCAAGGGAAGGAGATGACAGCCCTACAATATGTTAAGGGAATATTTTAAATGATGGTTATCTGAAGGGAGATTTATGCCTAGAATTTATATAAGGTAAACAAAATCACCCGTGGGAAGGAGAAGGGAAGGTTTTCAGCCCCAGACATCCTCTTCTGTGTGCTTAGCTAAAGGAGAGATGAGCCGGTGGGCAGGCAAGATTGTGAAGATCTCGATGTAAATTTTACATCACCACTCCCCATAAATGCTTTGAAAGTGCTCTCTCTCTCTCTCTCTCTCTCTCTCTCTCTCTCTCTCTCTCTCTCTCTCTCTCTAAGCTAATTGACACTCTGAGAGAAACAATTCACAACCTATGGCTTTAGTATAAATGTAATAAAATCACTCAGAGTTTTGGGCACAAACAAGCACCATCCTGACAAAGATGATGACAATGCCGTTTCTGTTCAGGAGCTGTAGGAAGGAAGCCAGGAAGCCTCCAGCTTCGAACAGTATGATCTAAGAGTTCGGCAAGACCTCTGAACGTCCCACGATTTCAAATAAGTCCAGTTATGTGTTAGATGCGTACATGCTTGTGTGGTGATGTGGAAAGGAGAGCGGGGATAGATGGCGAGGATGCTGGCTGTTTGTTTGGTCCGGGTCTACACTCTCATTTGAGCCTGTAGCAGGATGGTGCTTGTGGAGTCTTTTGCTAGCCTCTGGTCCCGCTCTGTTTCCTTTGGGGTTTAAGATGGGAACCTGGACCTTGCGAAAAGGATAGTCAGTTTTTCATAGCGGAAGCACACTAGCCCTGGGTCCACGACTGATTGCTATTAGATCTCGTTGTTTCCCGTTTCCCTATTGGCTGGCTCCAGGACGGGATCCACTGGGTCTCAATTTTACCAGGTCCTTATCTTTGTCCTCCTTAAGACTTAGGGGGAAGTGGTTTCCACACTAGCAGCCCTCCCTGGTGTCTAAATGGTGTGTCAGCTCCAGATTCCACAAAATGCAACTGAGAAGTGCATCCAACACGCCGAAAGTGATTGTCCTTTCACACCTAGCCTGTAGTTCTGCGTAGTATAGGCACGCCTCTGAACTTGCCCAGGAAGCGAGGCGGAAGTAGAGGAGCGTAACCTTCTAAGCAACTTCACGCGCGCACACCACTTGTCCTTCCTCATGCCACACTGTGCCAGTGTTTCCAGGCTTCTATAGAGATCTTTCCTCCTTCAGAGATGATGGGAGAGAAAACAGACACCTTCCTCGGTCACTGCAGAAGCTACACTGAAGGGCTCACTGATTTTGAGCAGGACAAGGGAGGACACATCCGGGTCCCTGTTCCCTTCCAGACACCACCTGTAGACTTATTTCTTTAGCGCTCCTCGTGGGAGGCGTGATCGCCTGACTTCACGCACCCTTCCAGTGCAGCACACGAGTGCCCACAGGAGCTAGAATCTCACTCTTCAGGGAACAGTGTGATGGGGCTCAGGGCTGCTGTGTGCGCTGGATGAGAACGCAGGGAGGTTGAAGAGGGGGAGCATGGGAAAAGAAGAGAAGTGACTGACAAGTTTTGTCAAAGAGGGAACCGGGCTCAGAACTTACTGTCTGGAATCTTTAGATCTTAAAGGAAGACTGAGAGCGAGGCTGTTGTAACTGAATTGAGTGACATTTCTCTTTATTAAAAACTTATGAAGCCTTGCAGTTAAAGTGCCAATAAAAACTCAGGGCTTTTTTTTTCTTAGTTATTTACTTTTACCAGTTTGTATCTAGACTGTTAAATTAAGGGTTTAATTAATTATTTATTTTTTGGGTAGGAAAATACTTCTTATTTTCTCTGGCCAGTGAAAGTATTTGCTAATGTAGTTATTAAAATATAAAGGCATACCTAGATAGGTACACACTTTTTCAGAGGTGTATGGTGTACGCACACACACACACACTGTAGTGTGTGGACACGTGCTGTGCTTGGCTCATCGGTGAGGTAGGAGGAGGAAGGTGGCTGAGGAGGTATCTTTCTCACTGGGCTTTAGAGGAAGAGATGGCTACAGCTTCTGTGACCTCTCTTTGTCCTCATCAGCCCTGCGGTTGCCTAGCACCAAAGCCTGATCCCAGTGTACACATGTTTCTCTGTCAGCTCTGCACTCCTGTGTTGTGGCCTACAGGGACTGTAACTCAGAGAACGCCAGGCAGGGATGATCCGCCTGGACTTGAAGCCGCCATGTCTTTCATCTTATTAAAATTAAGCCATTAACTGCCTTTAATGTGGAGGTTTTGTGGCTTAGTTTTCTTTGGTGGCATCCATTAAAGACAGGGGTGGGTAGTGCAACTGATTGGCAGCATCTTCAGACATTTAATATGTATTATTAATATTCACATGTATTATTAATATTCCCTACCTGTGAGAGCTGTCATGGTTCAGTCTGAGTTATCCCCTGTGCCATAAGGAAGCCATGTGGTTTTTTTTTTCCCCCTGATTACCTGAAATCCAGGTGGGGCACAAGCACAGCTCAGAGCATCTGGTAGTGTCTTAAAGTGACTTTATTTCCCAGACTTTTAAACGTCGCCACACAGACTTGTAAAAGCATATACTGTGTTTATCCTGCCAACATGGAATTGTCATCATGTGTTTATTTTAAAGGGGGGGGGGGGAGCCCAGAGTCATATGATGACACACCTCAGACCCATTTACTAACACATTAAGGGAGAGTTTTACTGCATGCCTAACATATGTGCAGCACTGTGCTAGGCTCTGAGTGAGAGCTGCAATCAGTCTCTACTTCTTAAAAGGTCAAGATTTTACAGAGTAGAAAAAAAAATGTGCACAATTGAATGGATGCCAAACAGCAGTTTATGGATGTGATAGATGGAGCCACTGGGGGGAATTGTGTGGGCGTGCAAATCAGCCAGGTAGCCCAGTAGGTTGCAGTGTTCATATGTGTTCATGCACGTGCTTGCTTGTGCCTGTGTGTGTGCGTGCCTGTGCGTGCGTGTGTGTGTGTGTGTGTGTGTGCATGCATGTGTATAAAGAGTCTTTTCAGGGAAAACATGAGGTGAGACTCAAGGTTTTCAAGAAGCAATAGAGTTCAGACAAGCTGGAGAGATGAGAGGGTGTCCCAAGCTACACAGTTTGATTATCTGTACTTTGAGTTGCTCAGCCCAGGAGGTTGTGTGGGCCTGAAGGATGTGACATTGTCAACCAGGCGTGTCAACCTGTGAGCAGGAGGAGTTCCTGGATGGTAGTAAGTTTAGAGGGGCTTGTACGGTTGACGCTTGGGTAAAGGGGAATTATACGACCCAGCCTGGCACTGTCGAGCCTCTGGGTCAGGTGGACATGGAGAGAAAGCCTGGATTTAAACTACAAAGAATCCAGGCAGTTAATGCTTGGAAATGCCACTGTGGTCTGAAGCCTGTCACTGTGACTCATTTTTCCTCTTTATCTCCCGAAGGACAAGATGACCATCTTGCTATGTTTTATAATTTCCTGCTGATCTGTACATAAATTGAAATCTTCTGTATGCGATTCTCAGATTCTAATTTCCTTCTGAGTCCCAAACACAGTTTCTGTCTCCATCTCTCTCGTCTCTTAAATATATGATATGTTACAAATATATGACATATTACAAATATATGCATATATTACATACACATATTTTATTCCACTTAACTGGAGGAGGAGGAAGTGTTGCTTAGTGATCATGAGGTGCTCAGTTATATCTTCATTCCTGCAAAAGGAAAGAGTAAGAGAGAGAGAGAGAGAGAGAGAGAGAGAGAGAAGGAGGAGGAGGAGGAGGAGGAGGAGGAGGAGGAGGAGGAGGAGGAGGAGGAGGAAGAAGAAGAAGAAGAAGAAGAAGAAGAAGAAGAAGAAGAAGAAGAAGAAAGCACAGAGCTCTTACATTGTTTCCAAGTGTATTGTTACACTGAGAAATTTTTACATTGTTTTCTAGATGAATTATTCTGTATTCAATCTGGACAGTATAAAAAGAATTAGTAAATTGAGACTAATCCACTTTTTTTGCTGATTTTAAACTCATGTGTATGCATGTATTGCATGTTGTGTGTGTATGGGTGCACGTGTGGGGGGTACACAAGCATGTGTGGTATATGTGTGTACTGAGGCCAGATGCAATCTGAATGTTACTCCTTAGGTGCCATCTGGCTCTTTTTTTTTTTTTTTGAGACATGGTCAATTACCAGCCCATAACTTGCCAAGTAGCCTTGACTGGTCAGTTAGGTGAGCCCAGGACTCTTCCTGTCTTTCTTTCCTCAGTCCTGGGATTGCAGGCACATATACCACACCTAGCTTATTACTTTTAAAATTTGTTTTAATATTATTTATTATTATTTGTATGTGTGTGGGTTAGGCTTGCCACAGCATGGCAGTCAGAGGACAACTTGTGGGGTCTATTCTTTCCTTCCACTTTTATGAGGGTCCTAGGGATTGGACTGAGAGACCCAGGCTCGCATACCGAGTGCCTTTAGCCATTGAGCCATTGCCCCAGTTCTTGACTGTCATTTAAAACTTTTGATTAGCAGTGGTACTGCCAGTAAAAGCCAATGGATAGAAGTCAAGTCAAAAGGACAGTTATGTTGACAACATTATTACAGTGTTTTCAATGTATATTTTATACATTGTATACAATGTATACATTATGCATAAGTTTTATTTGTCTGCACTAAAATATGTTTTCTTGTGGAATGAAAGCCTGTATTTATTAATAACTCCCTGTCTTGGCAGCTCCCCCCTACCCCCCTCCCCCACCATTGCCTCAACAATGTGGGGCCTTTTCTCTCTGTATATCTAATATTCACATTGATTAATTAATTGATTAGACAAGTGTTTATTGAGATTGTATCTCTGTGTTTGGCATGATTCCAGATCTGGAGCAGAGGGGAATAGGAACAGCAGAGTAAAGGGGAACACGGGCAGCGAGCCCCTGCTTTCATAGCTCTTGTACTGTGAAAGCAAGAGACAGATAGTTAAACACACCGGAGAGCACTCGATATGTAGAACGCTATAATGGAACCCAGAACATAAAGATATGCAGGGAGAGCATCGCAGGCCCCTCTCTACCCCTGTAAGATGCTCAGTGGTGACCAGCACTCTGCCCATGGAGGGGCTCATGATGCACACAGTGAGTGAACAGACAGAAGATGGATGCATATGCTGTCCTGATGGTAAAACCTGCATCAGCAGACTGTTGGCTCCTATAGTCTTATCACACTATCAATATTGACTCTCTCTCTCTCTCTTTCTCTCTCTCTATATATATAATAAAACTTTCCTCTCAAAGTACTTGATAGATAAGCAAGTGGCTGCCTTACATGGCCTTTTTTGTTTGGTATCCCTTCATCCTCCTGCCTCTGATAAACCAGCTGCCAATTTCCCCTCTAAGATGAGAGCTCTTCTAGAAGCGTTTCCTGAGCCCCTGTGCAGGCCTTCCATACTTTGTAGGCATTACAATCTAGGTGTCCATTTCTTTGTGTTAGTGAAGTCTTCTTCATGGGAACACAGAGATATGTGTCTCCCTGATGTAGCCAAACACATAAGAACTATTTGCTGTGAAATGGAAGTCACCACGCCTGGCCGTTGGTCTCATACTTTTTAAGGAAAAAAGGTTTTATGTGTTCTGCAGTTATAGTACTGAAGATGTACAAATAACGCAGTGCTGGCTCCTGGCTGCAGCACAATATACCTCACTGTTACCACACCGGGAACACCACTAGGTCATCCAAGAGGCATAACGAGCATCAGTTATAAACCCTAATGCCCACGTGGGCTATGGCAAGATTTTGAAATATTTAAACACACACACACACACACACACACAGAGAGAGAGAGAGAGAGAGAGAGAGAGAGAGAGAGAGAGAGAGAGAGAGAGAGCACGAGCCACACACCCAATTGAATAAATTAATAAACAAAGGAATAAATAAATAAATGAAAAAAATTAAAGATGAATAATTCAACAGGTCCAGGCAGGGTTTATAAGAAATACATTGTAAAAGTGGCTCACTTTCAACATTGTTTTTCAACTATCTAGGGCTAATAACTTGGGAGGTTCTCCTCCCTTGCTCCTTTTCCGTGTTTCTGAGGTTGGAACCCAGGTCCTTGCCAGAGCAGTGCAACTGAGCCATATCCAAGCCTTCTACATATGTCCTCTCATCTCAGCCCCACTTTTTTCCTAAAGAAAAATAAAATATAGTTGTCTCTGAACCAACAGGTTTTATACTCTGGATTCAATCAATCCTGGATCAAACTCCCCAGAAGAGCTTGGGTTTGTGCCGATGGTGGCAGGCTGTTGGCCTTGCCTGTCGCTGCTCCTGAACAGCACTGAATAACAGCTATTTACACAGCACTTACACTGGGCTAGGGATTATAACTGAGCTAGAGGTGATTTACAGTACACAGGATGCGCAGGTTATTTGCAAATACTGTCAGTTGTATTTGAAGGGATTTTAGCATCCCTGTTGGCACCACCCAGTGTCCGTGGGAGTGACCTACTCTCACGTGAACAGCAAGAGGTCACTGTGCTTTGCTCTAAATACTCACCCAGGAGGCACATAGGCACATCATCGAAGCTAAAGGCACAGACTTCACGCATTCATTCAATAATTATTTTTCAGGTATTCACTGTACTGCACACTGCTAGAGCATTTGAAACAAGCAGACTGCTTTGTTTAAGGAATGTGGGGGTGGGGTCAGAAAAGGCAGACTGCACACCTCAAACATAATGAATAAACCAATTACATGGTAGGTTGAAGGTGACACATTAAATACTATGGAAGAAAAAAAGCAGTGACCAGGGCCTATGTAGAGGTTTGATTTCCCTGAATACAGAGGCAGGCCGTGGTTTCTGGACCTTTCTGAGGAGGCCTGGCATGGTAGTTAAGGAAGGAACAACCAGGAAGCTATGATGGCTGGAGAAGGGGCTGAGGGAACAGTGGAAAGAGATAGAGTCCCACAGGCCCAGGAGACTTGACCTGTGCAAGGCTGGGAGGCTCCTGTAAGGGCTTTGGCGGAGGGAGATGCTCAGAGTAAGAGCTTCCTGTGTTTGGTCCCTAGTCTCTGTGTGAAAGGCAGGACATGGCGGTGTAGGCTTTTAAGAAGGCCCAGGAGCTGCAGAGGTGATAGAACCCCCAGGGCTCCTTGAGCTCAGTCGATCAGTGAGCTACTGACCTTGTGGGAAACACTGTCTCAACAGCAGCAACTACAACAAAAACCATCATCAAAACAACAACTACAAAACAACAACAGAAAAACAAGGCAGAGGTCTCCTAAGGAACAACACTGGCAGTCAAATTCAGACAGACAGACAGACAGACACACACACACACACACACACACACACACGAGAGAGAGAGAGAGAGAGAGAGAGAGAGAGAGAGAGAGAGAGAGAACCATGAACACACACTAGTACATGCATACCTTCAGACTTGTACATAAATACATACTATGCACATGCACACATATGTACATATGTACCCACTCACTTAGATGGACACACACACCACACATACACACTACACATATAAAATCACATATCATTATACCTACCCTTTAAATTTAGACTTCTGTGGCTTTTAGTATATTCTGTTTTGTATGAACACCACCATTAATTTTAAAATGTTTTCATTTCAATTTAAAAATGTTCTCCCAAGAGAAGTTGTCCACCTTATAGTAAGTCACTCCATCTTCTCCTCTTCTGAGCCCCCTAGCAATCTCTTATCTGCACATCACATGATGAGTCTATGGACTGGCCTATTGCACTCATTTCACATGATGGAATCATGCACTACGTGGGCTCTTGTGTGCAGGCGCTTTCACTTAACCGGATGCCTCCAAGTCCATCCCTATCATGGCCTGTATTGTTAATTCGTTCCTTTTTATGTCTTCATAATTTCCCACATTGTCTATTTATCTGTATTGTGCGTTAGGAGGTTATGCTTTCTGCCATTAATAATGCTGCTGTGAATGGCAGTGTGCACAGTTTTTTTGTGCGAATATACATTTTAATTTATTTACTATGCATCTGGGAGTGGAAGGACTTATCTTCCTCCTCGTGGGAAGTGCAGGACCGTAGCAGGTTTCTGACACGATCTGACCTTCACACTAGGCGGTCCCTCTACTGCATGATAACTGAGCATAGACCCTGGGTGGGTAATAATGAGTGGAAAGAAGACCAGTTGGGGCCTGATGGCAGTGGTTCAGGTGAGAGAGAATGGCGGCTCAGACCGGGGTAGGAGCAGTGCATGTGTGGAGGATGGTCAAATCTGGGACATAGTTTAAAGACATGCAGGGGAATTTCTGCTTAGTGGAGTAAGTGAGGACAGAGGAGCTAAGGACTTGGGCTCCATCTGCTAGAAGGAAGGGACAGGCGTGGAGTGGGGTTGGGTGAGGCACACGTGAGGGTCAGGAGTTCCTCTTGCACAGACCAAGGTTAAGATGGCTGCACAGACCAAGGTTAAGATGGCCGGCAGACGACCATGCGGAGATGACAGGCAGGTGGACAAATGGGTCTGGAGTTCAGGAAGTCGTCTGCGCTGCAGATATAAATTTGGGGATCATTGGCATGCTGCTGGTATTTAGAGCCATGAGGTGGACGAGTCACTGAGTCCCATTTGTTTTAAGGGGACAAAGCAGCTTGCATGTGGATAGGGTGTTAGCCTTCCCTATGAACCGAGTGCCAACAATGACCTCACCTTATAACTGAAAACATACGCCAGAGAATGTGATTTCAGTGTGGTTACACTACCAGCCCTCAGGGCAATAATTAGAGGATTCATTCATTAATATCTTAGGGCTATGAATCATTGGTGGGTTTGATATCTCATGGTGTTTTCTAACTGATTTCGAGGCTTTATTTTTTTTTTCTTTTAAAGAACTGTTGTCAGCTTCCACATACACCTCAGCTTGTGGTCAGTGCACAAAGGAATGGGACTCATGTTTGGTTTTGGTATTAATAGGGCCAGCAGTAGCCTCACATACCATTAATACGACATGCAATTTTCTAATACCAGAAGAGGCGTGGTAGTTGAGGGTAGAGAGGGACTAAAAAAGATCTGTTGTGAATAAAGAAATAACAACAAAATCATGAATGAACTGAAGACAAAAGAGGGTGTAACTGCGGCTGGTAAGGGGGAGGGGGACCTGCATTTGGACCCCAGAGTTCACCTGTGAAGAGCTGGGTGCAGTGGCTCACATCTGTAACCCTTGTGCTGGTGGGGGACGGGGACTACAGAGGCAGCTAGCCCAGCTGAATTGGTGAGTGAGTTCCAGGTTCAATGAGAGACCTCATCTCAAAACATGAGTTGGAGAGTGAGCACGGAAGACATCTGACATGGATGGCTTCAACTTGTATATCCGCTCCCACATGACCGTGTACGAACAGCACACACAGAGACAAAAGGAGCCTGGCTGGTCCAGAAGCCAAGCCGGGTAGGAAGAAGTGAAGATGTAAGTGGGCTTAGCCCAAGGAGGACTGAGTGCCAGAGAAGGAGGAGTTTGATTCAGCTGTATGGTACCCTCAGGTGTGCCCACCTGGGACCCACGGGCCACCTGGGACCCACAATAGTTGTGAACATGGGTCAACACAGAGTTGTAAACTTACTTAGAACAGTATGTGGTGGCGTGGCTTTATTTATTTGCTTATTTTTGCATGTTTAACTCAGTTGCACTGTTATTGAGTTATTGAGCATGACACCACAATCTCAAGAGCGGTAGCATGAATCTATGATACCATCATGCTCGTAGAGAGAGAATGGCAGAAATGGGCGGGCCATGGGCCAGCTACCCAGCTGCATACAGTCGCAAACGCCCAGAGAGCCTGTTGAAAAGGCGAAGGTAAGAACAAATACACAAGAGTATCCTCTGACTCCACACACGCACTGTGGTGTGTGCATTCCTGCACACACACACACACACACACACACACACACACACACACACACACACACTTTAAAAAGAGGCTAGCCAAGATGACAGGCTGAAATGATTCCTGTCCCTGTGCCAGGAGATGCCATTAGTGACTTATTCCTAAGGGGACCTGAATACCTCTCAGGACTAAGATAGGTCCATCCCAGCCTGCAGATACATGAGTAAATGTGACACCAGCACCCATCAGAGCATACCAGAAGCCATCATTTTTACTCAGCAGTGGGAAATACATTATAACTCTTATTTCTTAAAATAAAACCACAGAATACGATCAAAGGGCACTTATCTGTGTTATTTTGGGGACATTTCTCCCTTGGAAAAGGCATCTGTTTAGAGCCAGCACACAACCACATGGTTTCCCCCTTATCTTTACTGCTGTATGGATCTCTTTGTGAGCAGCGGCCGGCAGGGCCTCTCTGCCCACAGCACCAGCCTGGTTGGCGCAAGAGTCATTCCAGGTTCTGTCCCTGTGTTTCGGTCACTCTGTCTAGAGAACAGTAGCGGTCCCGAAACACCCAAACGCTCACATGTCACATAAAAGGACAAAGTACAATCCAGGCTTCTGTGTTTGAGCCATCCCCCAGGGAAAGCAGCACTGCTGGTAGGGCCTGTTGCTGGGAGCCCTTCAGCCAAGTGGGAATCATGGCTGATTCTCTGGAAAGGCTCCTGCCTCTCTCCTGACACTGCGGAGATGTGTGTACTGACCACTGGTCCTTTGATCTCCACAAGAAACTCATACCACTGAATTGTGCCTTTCCCTGGAGCGCCAGACTGCCTGTCAACTCTCTATAGAGTCAAGAAAGAAGGACCTTGCCACATGTGAGGACAGATGTGACCGAGCGCTGATTATTGTCTTAAGAGGTGAATAGAAATGCCATCGTTATTGAACACTGAGATTTGTTTCTTCCTGAACTCCCAAGAGCCTCTGGGCTGGAATCTGGCCCTTCAGACCTTGACAAATGTCCTGTGTGAGTCTGAGCAGGCTCTGGTTTGATGTGACGTCATGTGGCCATCTTCCTTCTCTCCGGTGCCACAGCAGCATCTGACCAAATGCTGCTTTTCAGGAAACTCTGTGTGTGTGTGTGTGTGTGTGTGTGTGTGTGTGTGTGTGTGTGTGTGTGTGTGTGTTTGCTATTCTTGCCAATGAAGCCCATAGCTGAGAGAGAGAGAGAGATGGAGAAAGAGAGGGAGAGAGAGAGAGAGAGAGAGACAGACAGACAGACAGACAGAGAGACAGAGAGACAGACAGAGAGACAGAGAGAGAGAATGTACAAGCTGTTTGATTCCATGAGTAAGTACAGAGAGTGACTGCTAAGCAGGCAAGTCAGTAGGGAAATACTTTGAGTTTTAAGACAGCTTTAGACCAAGAGAAGGCGTACCTGAGTAGAGAGTGGGTCCTGGATGGGCACCCCAGAGGGATCAATCGCTCTGGAGACCCAGTTCCCATATTTCTCCACCTGCCCCCTGCCTTGCTGGGCTGTCTCACCCAGCAGAGGTGTGCGTGTCAGCCGTGTGTCCTGATTCACAGTTCCAGTGGAGCTGAGTACATGCATGGCCTCTGTCACTGATGCGGCCATGGGAGCACAGGGAGTACAGTCATGGGGGACTGTGCACTTTCTGGGAATGTGACCCATCAACAGCTCAGGCAGGGCTGACTACGTCCCACTCAAGGGTAGGAAAGTCACAGGGGCGGAGGCTGGGGCTCCTGTCCTCACATTCCTGGTTGTGACTTTTCTTCCCTGCCCCTGTACCCAGGTCTCACGGAGCCTCAGGGTGTTCAGTGTAGAATCTGGGAGGCCGGTGACAAGGAGCTGACTCAGAACCAAGCACAAAGAAAGCAATAACTAATAACAAACATGCACAGGGTGTTTACTTGGTCTCAAGCCAAAGGCTAAGGCATCCACCTATTTCCTGTGGTCCTCGTAGGTCCTAATGTACAGACACTAAACATGGAGGTGAGTGTGTTATAGGGGTTGCGGTTTGAGTGTGAGAAGTTCCCCATTGACTGACGTGTTTGAACCCTTGATCGCCCGTGGATGGTGCTGTTTTGGGAGATTGTGGGACCTTTAGGAGGTGGGATCAGGCTGGAGGAAATAGCTCACCAGGGACAGTATAGCCCAACTTAGCTTTCAGTGTATTTTCTTTGCTTCCTGATCCCCCATGTTACGAGCAAGCAGTTTTCACAGTCCTGACCTCATGGACCCAGCTGTTTTGGCCATTATGCCTTCCCTGCCACGACCTCTCCAACCATAGGACAAAATAAATCCTTCCTCCCCTAAATTGCTTATTGTCAGGTATTTGGTCACAGGGACAGGAAAAGTACCCAGCATAGTTTTCTAGTATTGTAACAAATACCTGAGATAAATAAATGTATAAAGACGAGAAGGTTTATTTTGGGTCACAGTTTTGGAAGATTTGCTCCATGGTTGTTTGGACTCATGGCATTTAGACCTGTGGCCAAAAGACTCATCCAGTGTCACCTAGCTGGAACTGCAACCCAGGTCTGCCTGCCCCGGAAACAGAACCCCAGTCCTGGAAGCCCCACTTTCTGACCTGGATTACTGTACCTGTGAGTGTCACAGCTGCCTATGACTTGGTTTGGAGGGAGCAGGTGGTGTAGGGTGACGGAATAAGCTTTAGAAATTATTAACAAGATGCTTTAGTCTGGGGAAGGTGTGTGTGGTGCTTTGAATGAGAAATGGTCCTCATGGGCTTGGGTAGTTGGTGATCACCCCAGTTGATGATGCTTCAGGAGGTGTGGCCTTGCTGGAGGTGTGTCACTTGGGGTGGGGCTTTGAGATGTCCTAACCTTACCCGACTCCCAGTTCTCTGTCTCTCCTGCGTGTTTGTGGCTGTACACATGGTCTCTCTCTGCTTCCCGCTCTTGCCCCCATGCCTGCTGACTGCAGCCATGCTGAGGGTGCAGCTTAGCAGGAGATGTCTGATGTTTGCTTAGCATGCGCGAGGCCCTGGCTTTGGTCTTTTTTATTTCTAATTTCACTGTGCAGATTTGTTTCTCCTTCATATCTTTTTTCTCTTTGGCTTTATCTCTGACCCCTCTGCCTCTCCTCCCCTCCTCCTCAAGTGTTAATAATTTTTGGATGTGCTTTTTTTTTTTTTACTCATTCTAGGTCTAAATCTTTTCTCACCAAAAAAAGAGCTAATGAAATGTCTCAATACACATTTATGGTATCTTGGAAATGCAGATGAGGTTCAGAAACTCAAGGGAGCTACACGAGCTTTTCATGTAAAGTTAGCGGAGGCAAAGGGCCGCATGGGTCACACAAAACATCTCAGGCATTGTTAGGCAGACCCCTCGAGGGGGTCCATGCATGTGTGCTAAGGTGGCCAGAGACAGTGACACTCTCTGCAGTTTCTGCAATGGATATTTCTCCAGAACATTAGACTCATAAATTACAGCGAGGGAGAGAAAATGTCCCAGCAAAATGAATCCAACTTTGGAGCACTGTTCAAAGATGAACATTTGGGTTTTGTTCCAGCAATTTGGAGCCCCTTATATTTTTAAGTACTGTGGGCCATTAGCTTTCCCCTTCTCTTTCTCCCTCTCCTTATTCTTATTCTGATCCTTCTTTCTTTCTTCTTCCTCCTCCTTCTTCTATTTTTTTTTCTTTTTTCCTCTTGGGGAGAATCTTTAACATCGTAAATTTGCATGAGAGGCCCTGGTGACCAGGGCCCTGAGAGTTATTTTTCTTTCCGTATTAAGTATGACAATAAAAGACAATCAGCCGCTTTGGTGTTTTCTCTCTCTCTCTCTCTCTCTCTCTCTCTCTCTCTCTCTCTCTCTCTCTCTCTCTCTCTCCCTCCATTGGGAACTGAGAAATTAACACAGACATGGCCAAGTGTCCATCCATAGATAAATGGAAACACAAAATGTGGGTAAATAAATCCTATTCAGCCACCAAAAGGGGAAAATGTTCTCACACATGGCTGAGCCTAGGACACATGGTGCTAAGTGGTAAGGGCAGGTATAAGAGAACAAATAGAACTCCACTCACATGTGGTGCCCAGATTGGGCAAGCCACTGGGACCAGAAGCAGAGTGGTGACCCCAGATGCTGGAGGCAGAGAGAAGGGGGGAAGGAGTTTTTCATTTGTTTGTTTGTTTGTTTGTTTGGTATGGAATTGAGCTTGAGATGGTCTGGGGCTTCACAATGGTGAATGCTGAATAACATTGTGTCTGCATCTAATGCCATTGACTTTTATACTTAAAATAATCAGTGGCAAAGGGCATGATGTATATGTACTGATATGTTTATGTTACATTTATATCACAGCGAAAGTTAATTAAGAGACTACATGTAGGTCTGCAGAGATGCTTCAGTTTGTAAATGTCTTGCAAGTAAAAGACCTAAGTTCAGTTCCCATGTTTAAAAAAATGCTAGGTATGGAGGCATGTTTGCAATCCCACCACTAGGGAGGTGGAGACAGGTGGACCCCTAAGGGCTAGGTGGCAGAGATTGATGGGCTCTAGCCTACTTGTTAAGTTTAAAATAAAAAAGGTCAACACTCCCTGAAGATGTTCACACTCCCACCATGTGGATACTGCAAAGCTGAGTGCACAGGACTCTGAGGAGAGCACCAATGGGCTGGAGACCCTGTGTAGCCATATCCTGTCTGCATAGATCCTCAGGACAAGACATCACAGTGGCGCCCTGTGTCCCTTCACATAAGTGGGTCTGGCATTTGCTCCATAGCATCAGCAAACAAATGAAGGAAAGATGGAGATGCTGTCCAGTGATGCTTTGCATCTCGATCAATAGTCAGGATGTCCGCGTGGAACGTTCTTCTGCACTGCGGCCTCTCCCTGCAGCCGCATTCTAAAGTATCCTGGCATTTATGGCAGCCAGCCTCCTTTCAGACAAAAGCTGACCTTTCCAAGTGGAGCTTCAAGCACTCTATAGGCACTGGTTAAAAAATTGAAAATGGTATGTGTTCTCAGGGGTTAAGATAGGCAAAGCAAATAGGTGGTGGTCCTCATTTATGCCTGTCTGTCTGAAGGCTCCCTTTGTAACGCCTTCCCATTCATTTCTCCCAGCCATTCATGCTCAACCTACAATGCTGAACATTTTATAAAATCCATGAAAAACTCCACAGCGAAGGTTCTTGACTTTTTAAAAATGAGGGTCCTATCTGGAGAAAAGAAAGTCATCTATCAATTCAATAAATCATTTCTAGGAAATAACTTTTGGCAAAGGATTAGACTGAGCAGACAAGTCAAGATGAAAAGGAGGTAGGGGAGGATGTCACATATGGCAATGTAGAAATTATTTTCATATAGAATCTTATCATGTATAGTAACAGTCTGCTCAGCATCTTGTCGAATGCTCCCGACAACCCAGCAAAGAAGCCACTCTTCCTCCAGACTAAAAAGATGAGGGCCGGCTTCTTCCAGGTCCACAGGAAGAGGCAGTTTTGGATTCTAGCCAAGCTTACTTTCCTGGACAAGTCCGATGTCCCGGAGTCCAGGGGCCTGGGCCTGAGTTTAGTACTTGCTAGCTCTGGATATTTCACCTCTATGGCTCCGTGTGCCTGTGCAGTGACTTAATTACAGAGGAATGATAGCAGGAGTGCTCCAGACCGCTCAGAGCGCTCACCAAGGTGGCTGACATTGTGCTGCTGTGTGCATACTTGTGGAGACAGCCATGGCACACTTTCCTGAAATGACTTGGGGGCTTAAGTAGACAGCAGAAGATCTAGTGGCTCATACACACCTAAAAAGGACCGGCTATATAGTTTCCATAGTTTAACCCAGTGATAATTGAAAGTGATTCAGAGTCAGTATGGCAACAAGGGAATGTGAGGACTGTGCAATGATGGCCACTGAACAGTCAAAGAAACAAGCTAACTCTGTGGGCCAGACTTTCATGTGTTTGTCTTTTGAGATAGTGTTTCTCTGTGTAGCCTTGGCTGTCCTAGAACTCACTCTGTAGACCAGACTGGCCTTGAACTCACAATGATCCACTTGCCTCTGCCTCCTTGAGTTCTGGGATTAAAGGTGTCAGATATTTTTTATTTGGTAGCCTGTCTATATACCTTATTAATTGAACTCGTAAGAGATGATACATTGAAGGAAAATAGTTTCTGGTCCCAAGGTTTAAACTCTCTCCTTCAATTTATTCCGAATTTTTGTGACCTCATGCATACTAGGCAGACAGTGCAACACTGAGTTAGTTAATCTGGTTGGAGAGATCAGTGTTGGTAGGTAGGTAGGTAGATGAAAATGATAGATAATAGATGACATAAATAGATACATAAAAAGACAATGAATAATAGGTAGAGGGATGAGAGTTTTATTGTAGACAGTTCAATGCATAGATGCAGTGTGCCACATGTAAGCTGGTGCTCTACCACTGTCTTCTTTCTCTTCTATTACTGTGACAAAACACCAGTGGTGAGAGTCCTTAAACAGGAAAGAGTTTACTTGGGTTTACAGTTTCAGGGTTGGAGTCCATGATGGTAAGGAAAATGCATGGCAGCAGAAACAGCTGAGAACTCACATATTAATTTGTAAATAGGAAGCAGAGAGAAAGAGACAGACAGACAGAGAGACAGAGAGAGACAGACAGAGGGACACACACACACACACACACAGAGAGAGAGAGAGAGAAAGAGAGAGAGAGAGAGAGAGAGAGAGGTGTAAATGGGAATATTGAAAGTCTTTTGAAACCTCAAAGCCCGCCCCCAGTGACACACCTCCTCTGACAAGGCCACACCTCCTTATCCCTCACAATTTTTTTCTACAACTGGGGACTAAATAGTTAAACATGAGCCTATGGGGCCATTCTCCTTCAACCACCACAGCCACCGAGCCATACAGACAACCTAATGTACTTTTAATTGGGTGCTTGCTTGGTTTTTGCCTCCCCCCCCCCTTTTTTTTTCTAAATTCCTCCAACTACATCAGGACAAAAGTGAACAAAAAGTTTTGTACTTACCTAACATTAGGCCAAGACTTTGCCAACAGATGGCCACACAGATAGATTCCCAGAAGCCCTGAACATCCCCACAGATAGATCCCCTGAATCTCAGACATCTAGCTACAGGAACATACTCACATGCTGTGTCAGAGGCAGAGAACAGAGGGGAAACTGACGCTTGTTGGCATCTGAGTCTGAGCAGCACCATGGAGTCCCTGGTTCCTGCAAGGATGATGTTGGGGGTAAATCAACTATGCATCCGGGGAGAGGGACATCTCCCATTCTGTGCTGCCGTGGGTGGTCCATCCTCTTCTGAAACCTCCAATGGCTTTTGGTGAACCAAACAAGGGTCTGGGTTATAATGAGACTAACGGTAGGATGCAGCAACTCAGAGTTAGGGAGGTTATTGTAATTATCTCAGGCTCTGAAGTGCTATTGCATTTGCGTTTCAGATGCTGGACTCAGAGGGAGAGCTGGAAGGGGTTAGTTTTGTGAGTGGTTAATAATGGGGTGGGGGGTAGTAGGGGGAGGGGTGGGGGGAGGGGAGGCCCTGGGGGTGGTATGGGAAGCAGGGATAAGACCAGCTGATGATACAAATCTCTGTCAGACTATTTGCAAATGGCCTTGACCCTCCTCTCAGGGGGGCTCACTGGACTCTGGCACCCCAAATCCCTTGAAATGGATTCTGTCCATTTGTATAGACAGAAAAGCAAACTCTCACCTTCTAAAAGTCCTTCGCTCCGAGACATGGGCCACAAACAGCCCACTTCACATTCTGGCAGCTGGAAAGATCTCTGTGCTGAGGATCTGGGCAGAGACCACTTACTCATCATCATGAAGAAGTATCTGTTGGGTTAGCTTCTGTTACTGTAACACTTTGCAAAGAGAGTGTGTTGGTTTTGGCTCACAGTTTTAAAGGTTTCAGTTTGTGAGTGCTTAGTTTTTATTTCCTTTGGGCTTAATTAAGGCAAAGAGTAGAATGTCATCCATCTCACAAACAAGAATCAAAGAAAATAAATGAAAAGACCAGAATTACACAACCCCCTTCTAGGGTACAACCACTGTGCCCTGAAGATTCTCCACTACGTCTTGTCTTCCAGTGACACCATCCGCCTTGTCCCAATAGCACCAGGCTGGGGACCAAGACTTTAACACATGGGCAAACCCTAGCATCCATCAGGCCTTGAACTAAATTAATGCAACGCAGTCTGAGGAAGATATGTGCACCTATGCATCCTTTTCTTCGTGTGTGTGTGCATGTTTGTGTGTGTGAGTGCAAGTGTGTACCTGCCATGGCACAGGTGTGGAGGTCCGAAAACAACTTCTTATATTGGTCCTCAGATCTTTTACGTTGCTTGAGATGGGGTCTCATTGATTTTCTACTGCCTACACCAGGCTGGCTATCCATGAGCTTCTGAGGCTTCTCCTAACTCTGCCTAACATCTTCCCACAGTAGTGCTGGGATTACAGACACTCATGGTCCACCTCTGGCTCTCATGTGGGTTCTGAGGATTCGAACCTATATCTCCACACTTGCACAGCAAGCACTTTTCTCCAGTGAGCCATCTTGCCTACCTCTCCTGCATCCTTTTTAAAAGCTGGGTTGCATTGCTTTGCTGCAATTGCAGTTACATGCCAATAAATAAACATGAGCTGAACTCATGAAGCACGTAAAGGAAAGGCCTTTGGATGTCATAGACTTGACTCTATATTGCCTTCTCAATGTTGTAAGATCCATGGTCAATCCCTGGGGTAAAACCTAAGAGTGCCAAGCTATGCAATGGGCCAAAACGACCTTGAAATAGCCTGCAACTGTGAGGCCAACCTTTTGTTCTTGAAGACGGTCAGATCCAGTACAGTCCAGACACAGCACTGCCTCCCTCAAAGACTACTGAGCTTTAGCTATTCATATATGACGTCAAAGTACGTCAGCAGGAAAAGGCTGGGCAGACAGCGTCATGATGTAAGAACATGGCTTAGTTCAACTATGCAGGAAGTCTGGTTTGATATGCATATTCTGCTATTAGTCATAATAGATAAGGATTATCGAGCGCGTGTAACATGCTGGTATCTTTTGCTAAAAACTCTATCCTAATTATCCCATGTAATTTTATTTGCAGCCACATTTTAAGGTAGCCAGTTAATCTGCACTTTTAGAGTTAAGCATCAGCTTGCTAATAAATGCCTAGCCATGTGAGAATCTTTCTCTTTGCGTATATTCTAACCGCCGCACTGCTCTGCATCTGTGTGGTTCGCTGTCTGGGATGGTCACTGGGTCTCCCTTCCTTGTGTACTATAAACAGATGTTGGCCAGTAATTTGAGTGATGGGTGTGGTCGTGGTGTGACATAGGCATCACCGGTCCCCTCTCAGCTCACTCTCCTACCAGCCATGGGGGACCTCTCTGCTTCCGAGACTTCCATAGGACCTATTTTTATTACTAGGCCATATTTGTATTTCCAACCTGTCACTGGGCTGCTAGTTAATAAAAAGGAGATCACTTCATATTAGTGTCTTATCAAAAGCAGTGCCTGTCACCCATCAATCCTACTTTCAGATGTTTCCTTCGTCAATATTGAATCCTTAAAAGATGATGTGTGTGATGAAAACGATTTGGGAATCTTTTCATTCTGCTGCATTTATCTTTGTGTTAAGACTCTGAGTTCTGGGGCTGTGGGATACGAATGAGGGCTTGAGTTTAATCTTCAGAACCCACAGAAAACAATCCAGGTGTGACGGCGCATGCGCCCCAGCACCGGGAGGGTGTAGGCAGGTAGCTCCCTGGGACTCCGTGGCCAGCCAGCCTAGCCTCATAGGGGAGCTTTAGCCTAGCAAGAGACCTTGTCTCTAAAAGTGTAGTGAACAGGCACTGGGGAGTTACACCTGAGGTTGTCCTTCGGCCTCCACACCCATGTGCACATATACGGACATAGCTGTGTACACACATGGGCATGGATGTGCCCACATACCCACCCCCACACTCACACACATGAATCTTGAGTGCTTAGTGAGTGGCTACAGTATTGCAGGGTTGTGTTTTTGTTTTGTTTTCTTTTTATCAGCCCAAAACAGGAAGCAAGCATTGTTTTGAAACATCTATAATGTTTTCAAGTAAGTCAGAGCCTTCAAATTCTTTGTGTTTTATAGAAATCTGAACACATTTCTAATTCCACAGGACTTAAGGCTTGGTTTTATTTTATTTATTGCTTAGATTGGACTTGGTCTCATGAGAAATCACTGAGCAGATTTAATTTTGTACATTCTTTCTTTTGAGACAGCGTATTTATTTTCTGCCGAGATTATCCAAAAGAATGAAGTGAATTTGAACCAGAGATGGAGGACCTAAAACTTTTAGGTCAGAACTAACATATAGGTGCCTTTGTCTTGTTGACGTCAATATTTTCATATTTCTCATCTAGAAGAAAAATGACTAAGTATTGATATTTTAGAATTAAAACCACTCCACTCTCCTGACTGCTGTTATTCTCTGTTGTTCTGATATAAAAGTGTTGTTTGCTTGAAACTCCCTGGTCATCTGTAGGATGGCTAGAGAGTCACAGCCAACCTGTGTCCTGCACCAGAGAGAAGACAGGGAGCCCAGCTGGATGGCGGTTAAACAGTAGGCTGCATTCTGGCCTCACCTCACTGGTGTCTTTGCCTAGTACTCACAGAACGTCTCGTGGTCTCAGTTTCCCTCACTGTGAAATGGGCACATGGACTTGGAAATATCTAAGTTCCCACTAAGTCTGAAAGTTTGGCGTTCATGTGTGACTGTACTAGCCCCACCCCATGTCTCCTCCACTCAGGGCCAGCAAGCAGCAGTACAGTCTGATTCTATGACCTTAGGTCCTCTTGGAGCTGTTTTCCTGTGCTCCCGAATTCAAGGGTTTAGCTCTTTCCTTAAATGCAGTTTAAACCCGTTGTAGTGGTCAAAAATGTCACTCCAGTGACATTGGCTCTCTATATGATTTATTTAAGAAGAATTTGGATTCTCTATTTTTTGTTTTTGTTTTTGTTTGTTTTTCGAGACAGGGTTTCTCTGTGTAGCCTTGGCTGTCCTAGACTCGCTTTGTAGACCAGGCTGGCCTTGAACTCACAGTGATCTGCCTGCCTCTGCCTACCGAGTGCTGGCATTAAAGGAGTGTGCTACCATACTTGGCTTTATTTCTTGTTTTAAGATGATGTCCATAAACTTTGCAAGCTGCCTTATGATGGTGGGGCTGGGAGGATGAAGGGAGGGAGGGAGGGAGAGATCCAGTTAATCTGCATAGAGTGTTAGTCAGGTATCAAGTTTGGGGGTGTGGGGGGGTTGTGAGGTGTCTTCAATAGCCTCAGCTCAATTATGTGTGCACTTAACTTTATAAGTGGATGTGGATAAAGACTTGGCCAAGCTATAATAATTTATGTTTTTAAAAAGAAAAACAAAGAAGGAAAGTCAGAGAAAATATTACTGTGGCCAGGACAAGTTGGCAATGACTTGGGAAGCAAAGCACAGGTTTCAAAGTGGCCTGTGCCCCTGTCCTTACCTGTAGTCATGCTGGGGAATGGTGGAGCCTCTCATGGTTTGAGGCGGGCGGGACTGTGGGTTTCTCCTTATACCGCCTTGTTCATAAGATGTGTAATGAAGGGAGGAAGAATGAAACCACAGGAAGTTATGCGTAAGCCCATGTGATGACCATCGGACAGAGAGGGATGCAGGCCACTTTGTGGAATTGGTGAAGGGCCACACCCCTGCCCTTCTAGGCTTTTCCACAGTGGTTTGCATTAAGGGTTATACTACAGTCCTATGAGATGGCTTGACAGACAAGGGCACTTGCTGACAGAGGGCCTAAGTTTGATTCCTAGACTTGCTATGCCAGGTTTGGGTTGGGTTAAGTCAATCAGTCCCATGTAGGCTGCCTATCAGCATCTATACTTTTTTGCAATTTTATTTTCAACTAAATTAATAAGTATACCAGAAAAAAAAATCCTAAGAGAGAAAAATAAGCACTGGAGAAAGGCCTGTAAGTTACTCACTTGGAAGACGCAGGCTTTTAAGTGTCTGTGATCAACATGTTCAAGGTAATAGATGGTACAGTGAAGTATTTCACCAGGAACATAGCATCTTTTTTTTTAAGACAGAAAAGCAAATTGGAAATTTTGGAACTTAAAAAAAAAAAAAGATCCCAGAAATATCAGTTACTGGGAACTCACTGGATAGACCCCATAGCATATTAAATTTAGAATAAGATAAAATCAGTGAAATGGAAAGTGGACCAGTAAGCCATATCCATGTGGATGCACAGAGCAGAAAAGATGGAAATTAGCAAAAAGCATAAAAGCATGATGTATGGACCATACTGTTCTCCATATTCAAAGATGTAGCCAAAGTCTGGGGAAAGAAGGAGAAAACCAGAGAAGCAATATTCTCTAAACCCATACAAACCTTCAGAACATAGACCGAGGAAGCCCTGGCCCATCACTGCCAGGACCTACATGTAGGAGACATGCATAGCATGTAGAAGGCACACATAACATGTAGAACACATGCATAGCACACAGAAAGCATGCATAACTAGTAAGATTGCTGAAGACAAAAGAGAAAGGGGAAAAAATCATCACAATGGTGAGGAAAACAATGACAACATTGCTTTCATGGAAACAACAGGGTGACTAATCATTTACTTTTCAGCAGAAATGATGGATGCCATGAGACAATAGGATGCCATATGCATGTGCCAGAAAAATTCCGCTGACAGCCGGAAACACATACATATGACAAAAGTATTTGTCAACCTTTGAAGTGAAATTAGGACATCTTAAGTCAACAATTTCGAGAACCCGTTGGTGGTAGAGCAGCACTAAGTGAAGGTATTAAAGGATGTGCACATTCAGAAGGTGATCCTACACATTCTGGAAAAAAAAATCGAGTGACACAAAAGGGCGAATGTTTGCTGGGCTGAGATGCATTGGAAATAAAATGTGCTTAGAAGGATGGATGGAGAGATGACAAAACAGACAGGAAAACTCCTTCCATGAGTCCACATCACAGCACCTGCACCTGTGGCCCAGGAAGCACCCCAGAAGGTGGGCAGAGACATACCAAGAATCCAAACACCAGGGAGTCCTCAGTGAAGCACTCTCCAATACAAAGGGCTGCCCAAACAAGGCTGGTAAGATGCCAGCGTCAAAGGGCATTAACGTAGAAGGGGAAAACTTGCAGAGTCCCACCCCTAGGCAAAGGACCACAAACCACTAATGGCGGCTGGGAGAAGAATTAGCCCTTTATGGGGATGAGCTTCCTTGTTGTTTGTCCAATGCAGAGTGGTCAGCCCCGAAACCATATTCATACAAAAACCAAAAATGGGCTCAGCAGTTTGTATATGTGTATTTGCGTTTACATATATGTATATATGTAACAATACATGTACAGTGCAAAAAGCTATCTACTTAGGAGAGAGAGAGGGGGTGGGAGGTATTTGAGGGACGGTAGCTTTGAGGGGCTGGAAGGGTGAAAGGGAGGGGAAAGAGTGATGCAGTTCTACTGAAGTTTAAACCATAACTTAAGGAATTTAAATGAGGTTTATGGGCATTCACTGTTGAAGTCTTCTCGCATTACTTTTGGAAACTTATAGAATAAAATATTGGGGAAATATACACCGGCAGATAGAAATAGATTTTGATCACATAAAACAACAAAAACCAGGGTCTTGTAGATGTCTACGTAGCATTAGATGTAAGACCAAAACCATACAGAAAGAAGAACATTAGATTGGATTAAAGTATTATAAACTCATAGCAATGTTTTGGAGTGTTTAAAGTTGTAATTCTGCTAGACTATAGCCATTCCAGGCTACATAATGTAAGGTGTAGAGTAACGAGTAAAATAATATCTGTAGAAGGGGAAATAAAATGGAAAATGCTTGACTAATCTAAAAACTGCAAAGATGAGAAAAGAGAAAAGAAAATAGCTGGATTATCCAAAACCAATTCTAAAATGGTAGGTATGTGCCCAAATCTGTTAGGAACTTAACTGAAT